>NC_058498.1:15771250-16375937 GCF_020382885.2 Scatophagus argus | reverse complement strand
TGTATGTGCCTGCAGTACCTGTCATTTACAGACTCTGAGGCGGTTGTGAGCGCCATCAGTCAGCTATGGCTCACTCTGAATGAGAACTGAGATTTATATTCAACATGTGAAAGTCAATCATGAGATGAACTCACTCCTTTGATAACTCATGGGTATTTACAGTCCAACATGGCAAGTTGTTAAATCTGCAATGGTGACCAACAGTGGTCAGGAATACACCAAGAATGTGTATGCTGCCCTCATCCTCCAATATGAACTATTAGGATGTTCATGTAGGTTACTGCTATTCATTATATAAAGTTAAGTAAGATGCTGCACTCTAACTGAACATTCATTGCTTCAATATTAAAGGTCCTGAAAACGATTTTGTAACAAGATGTTCTTTTGTGTTCTTCTCACTGGTTTGAAAGAGGCAAGACTCGCTTAGAAAGAGCTGATGTCACAGATCTCCAACCACCAATCAGGATTTCAGGATTTAGCAATATCTGAATCTCAAATCTCATAGGCCAAACTCGCTGTTAAACTTTTAATAACTAACTTTGATTACTCTTGAATCATGTGATCATCTTAAGAAATCATTAAGTTAACAACAATAGCGAGCCACTAAACACAAGCATGAAAAATATATAGTCAGACAACACGTTATGTCCTAGCTCCTCTGATGCACACTGAGACCTAAACTCACGCACGCCGCCTGTCTTCACAAGACCACAGATGCCACTGTCTACGGTGAGCACTTTTATTTAGTAGTTACAACATGCAGATTTCTATCAAGTGAATCAAAGCAACAAATGAAAGTCATGCACACATTAAAAAAAAATCAATATAAACATGAGAATCAAATGATAATTACTATAAAACATACCTACTTACATGAGTAAGATGAATTAAAATTTATCATAAATATTACACTGTAGAGATGATCGTCAGGGTGCTCGAGGGGTGGGAAGGTTCGGTCAGCACTACACATCATGGAAAGTAATACAGTGGTGAGGACACTGCCCGGATATTATGTGGGCGTCAGCTTTACATTCCTGGTATATTAACATCTTACCTTAGTGCAAATAGCATTGAAACACAGCACATGGTAGGTAATGGTAAAACACAAAGGAACCTCAGACAGGAAACCTCCACCATACATAATTTGAAAAATATATTCATTTACCAACAAATTATAAAGATGTGCGGGGCATGGATTGAAATAAGAACAACAAACATTTGCAACTGCTCAGCGTCATTTAATCATCATCAGAAGAGTCTCGCTCGATGCTGTAAGCCATGAAGAAAGCGTCAGGGCGGGAGGGGACGAGGGGATGACCCGGTCTCACAATCTCAAAGCCCAGGAAACTGAACGTTCGCAGCAGGGATGCTGAAAGGAGACAAGACGTAAATCTGTAAGACCTGATTCCCAACCTGGATATTCTACACACACTGAGAAGCTGTTTTCTATAACCAAATTTATTGAAGTGTTGTGAATCCATTTGTGAAGGCTTGAGGAAGGGCAGCGTCAGTGTCACAGTAGCTAATGAGGATAAATACAAAAAGTAATTTATCCAGCACGTTTATATTTTATTCACAATTTAGGAAAGTCACATATTATGATTGTTCTGTATCCTGTAACCACTAAATGTTGTATTAGAAAGATGCAATCATCACATCTCATGTAACGTGAAAAACAGCCCTTGCTGCTCCTATGGAGTCACTATCATCATGTCACATAAATTCATTACAGAAGGCAACAAGAATATTGTGATTAATTCATCTCATAATTAACTCAGTGTAAGGAGAAAGTATCTGAAAACTTACTGTTAGCATAGGTATATTTGACCTTAAAGTTCACTTCTATTGTCTGCTCTTCAGCTATTTTTCGTGTGTTCCCGTTTTAACTTCACACCGTTTTCCTTCCTCAGTTTGTGCCAGCAAGTTACTTCTCTTTTGGCAGACCAACACAGATCTTCAGTCTCACGCATGTGGTCAAGTGTACCTGAAGTAGTGCCTGTATCACCTGCCTCATACTATCGGTCAAATGTCTTGTTTAGCTTCAGGTTTATTTCAGAAATGAAACCAAACGTGACAATAAATCAGAAGAGAATACTTTCTAAACCCGTATTAGCCTGTCTAGTCTGTAGTAGAAAACTGGTGATACAAAATGCCCTCAAGTGGTTCTATTTACAGTCTATTTAACACTGTACTTATTAACATATGCAAATTTTCCATTTAACTCAACACGCTTTACTCAAAATTTATGCAGCAAAACCTTTCAAACTTAGAAAATAAATATTTATTTATTATAACATCCTTTTTCTTGTCAGGCTTGGGCGCATATTTTTGACATGTGCTTAACTACTGGCTCAGCTATTTAAAACGGTTAAATTTAAACTGCCAGTGCTATAGAAAAGGACTCATATTAAGCATTAACAGTTTAAGAGACTCACCTCTATCGTCACGGCTCTTGTGAAAACAGATGAACACGTGATCAACCTGCAGCTGCTCCTCTGCAAATTCCAGCAGAAGGGCAAAACTAAAAAAAGCAAACAAGAAGTGTTAATGTGTTATAGAAGGGATGTTAATGAATTTAAGAAAAAACTAACTATTCTTGATGGTCTAAATACATCTGTATGACTCATACCACTGCATGATATTAACAATAAGATTACCCAACGTTTTGAGGACTATAACCTGACTTGAGTCAATCTGATAAAATAGTTCATCTACTAAACAAATTAAGAAAACACAAGAATCTGTTTTTAATTTGGCATCTGACAAAACCTTGAATGCATACATTCATAGCGACTGATCAATAATTAGCGTTTTGTATCATTTCAAATCATTAAAAATAATCAAACTGAAAGCATTTGAACATCTTTTTTCTTTCAATCACTGACAAAACTGACCTGTCTTTGCTGCCCTCAGGCAAAGTTCCAGGGGGGATTTCAACGTAAAGCTTCCCTCCTTTCAGCGCCGCCCTCCAGACACAGTGCTTGCCTTCAGGGCGACGGGGCTCAAAGAGCAAGAACCTCACTCTGCCGTTGGCAGGGGGTGGCTCCTCAAGAACCAGCAACTGAGTATCCTGGAAGACGAGAGGAAAATCGTGACGCAAGAGAAACACATCCACAGATAACATCAAGAATCAATTTACAACTACAAGTTATGATCTTCCAAAAAAAAAAAAAGGCTGTAAATCCTCAAATTAAGTAATTACTGAAAAGGAAATACAATTATGAAAACACAACACAATGTAGAACTGTCCAAGACAGGATTTACTTTTGACCCAAATCAGGCGACAAAGAACTGTAGCTGCATCAAATATGAAGCAACATAGATAGTTTATGTGCCTCTGATGGACAGGAGGAGGAAATTGAACACTAGATTGGGACATGCTCATCGTTATCAAACATGTTTGCAACATCAAGTGTGACCGACATTACCATGCAAGTTAAGCATCCTACAGGTACAATGAGATATTGTAAAAAGAAGGCCAGCAATTATCTGCGGCTGATTAACATGCCAACAAAACAATTGGCTTAGACTGGATTCAGAAAGTGACACCATTCAAAACTGCTGAACTGCAAAGTGCCTTTGTGCGTCTCTTCTGGTCCATAAGTTTCGTCACCGTTAGCCCAAAGTAGGTCCACATTACATTGCACCCAGAGACTGATGCAAAACACTTTCGTACTATGTAAAGACAACAGATTGCTGTAAAATATATGGAAAAAGTGGTTTAACTTACAGAATAGAATAGCTTAGCTGAAAGATTGCGATCCCGCTGGTCATTCCCTCGCCCACCTGGGATCTTCAGGGGTGGGAGAGGGGCATCAGGAGCACCACAGAGGCCCCGGACACGGGTTACTGCAACAGCGGGAGCACCTCCTGGGACTGGAGATACTGGAGGACGAAACAAACATACACAGAAACGGAGCCATCGTAAGTGGGGTATTCACTGACGGTTCTGCTACCAAACTCCCAATATAAACAGCAGACTTAGCATACATTCCACCATTGAGTAACTCATCTCTGAGATTACAGTAAAAGAGTTGCTAAGGTTGAGTAAGTTTTGAGAAACAAAATACAAAGCTGTAGGTCACAGTTTAATCGATAACTGTCCTCACTTTAAAAACACATTTGCATGACCTGCTGACAGAAAAACATTTGTGAGCACTAAATTAGGACAGGAAGCATATGCGGTTTATGCAACCCTACCACATCACTGATTCATCAGAAATAAAATGCCAGAATTTAGGGTTCAGTCAAACCTTCACTGAAAATAAAAACTCATTAAGATGCTATGATCCTTACAATGTGGAAAAATTCGCTGTTCCTATCGGAAGAGAGACATTTACATTCCTAAAACCTAACGTGTTGTGTGCCTTGGTTTCTGTAAGATAACTCTGAGCTTGTCACATGACAATTAGGGGACGGCTAAAAGAGGAGCAGGCTCTGTTAGTCTAACAAAAAGCCTACTTCGGGCCTACACTAAGCGCGCTGCTCCAGTTTACAACAGAAACAAACGAAACAAAAAAAACATAACAAAAAAAAAACCCAAAACAGTGGTTCAGACAGTGGTCTATAGGATTAGCTTGCCTTGCCTGTGCATATATCTGCAGTGATGAGAGTAAGCCTATTCACAGCACTCCTATTGGAAATGCAACCCATTAGCAGCAGTAGTGCTGCCAAAGCCAAGCACACTCACCCAGACTCTCACAGATGCTCTCTTACGCAAATGCCACTGCTGTGCTATATGTGGAGCAGATGCGTGAAAACCAAATGAGAACAACTGTCACTCCATAACTCTCAGTCAATGTGCAATGTACAACCTAGTGCCTGATCTTGAACAAAACTGGAAACCACAAACTAACACAGGCCCTCCCCAATCCTATTATCAGATTATGTAAAACAGCCAATTGCCATCTTCGCATAAAACCTTCTATGCCACCACTGTTGAAACTAATACAAAGCACAAGGGTTTCAATCAACCTATCCTTTCAGTTTATAGTTTTCTTTGAAATCCTCATGACCACAGTGAGCAGCAAGGCATATTTACAAGCTACTCACGAGTAACGAGTCTCTCAAACTTCTACTTACATAATAACATCTTTGCCATGTTTAGATTATGTAAAAAGAAAATCCTCCCCAAGTATACCACTCTATCAATAGCAGTGAGGCAGTCGGTTTAAAAGGGTACCTGTGTTCATATAAAAAAGGCACAATTTAAAGACTGCAAAAAACTGCATACAAATCTCTTTTTTCCCCCCAATCGTCACCAATCACTATCATCCACACAGTTACCATAAATGTCTCATATCACCAGAGTAAACACAAAAGGGTGAATATAATTACATATACATAAAACAAAGAATGGCTTCTGAGTACAATATGTCATCACTGGACTCAACATTCCCCATACCACCCCCCTACGCGGTGCAGTGGAAATTTCCTACGAGTCCTCCACAAAGCTAACGTTAGAGCCACACAAACAGCCTCGACAAAAATCTTGTCAGAACAAGACTGATGGTTTAAGAAGAAAAAAAAAACACCTCCGGGCTAATCGCTTAACCTACAACTTGCTGTAAATTCTTACCACATTACGCATCAAACCGAACTGTGTCCTCATTTACAGTGAATCGTCACATTCAATGTTAACCAGCAAACAAGCCGTCTCTTAGCTGGCAAACGACTCCGCAATGGTTTATAAAATACGAAACTAAATTAGAGCACAAGGTCATTCAAAATGTTACAAACCATCGCGAGTGAACGCCTCGCAATTACGCTAAAATTTGTTCATCTTGTTATTTTCGACTGTTAATGTCAATTGGCACCTGAGAACGAGGTCGAAATGGAAAGAGAACGAAGCCTAGAAGCCGTAAATTATCAATTCAACAATCATTTCAACGACGTTGGTTAGCAACAAGCTAAGTTTACATAACATTACATAGATATTAAAGCTCCTGTAGTCTCACAAGACGGGAGTAAAATAAATGTGAAATACACTTAAAATGTTGTATTTCCACCAACTGTTTCCAATATATTGCCCAAAATATGAAAACATCGGTGATGTAACGAAATGTACACGCAAGCCGTTAGCTAATGGAGCTAACAATTCCGCGACGCCTACATTCATATGAAATAACCACTCATAACAATCGACAAAATGCAAATATACCGCATTAACATACACACGGTGGTTTTAAATATAAAAATGGGCAACACGTTATCAAGAGCAGAGACAACGCTTCTAAGGTCAGTTAGCTAGGAACTCAGCATTTAGCTAACGCATTTCTGTGGCGTTTCATTTATTAGCCTGTGCGTTAGCTTAGTAAGCTAACTAGCGCATGGATATTGACAGCAAACTTGACTCGGATTTTGCTGAATACCACTAAATGTCGTTCAGTCGGGTTACGGTTATGTAATTCAGACTGAATTAGTAAAAACGATTATGTAAAGGCATCGATCCAAACACGTTTGATAATATATTTTGGAAATAGGAAAATATAGGAATAGGAAATAAACAGTGCTATTATGTAAACAAGAAACACGGGGAACAGTGTACGCTTGGAAATATACCGTTCCTCTTCGCTAGGCCGCGGATTTTAAACTTAGCTTAGCCTGCTAAGTTAGCTTGTAACAACTGACAACGACTACAACAACATAACGTTACCTTTCACTTTCAGGTTTATTACTGGATTGCTCAATGACAGGCATGTCGGATAAGTTTCTTTCTTTTTCTCTAACAAAACAATGACTATTCAAAATCGTCTGTAGGTTAGATTTAACCATCCGGCCAGCGTCCACACCAGCTGCTCGCTCTGTCCTCTCCCCTTCGCCTAATGTTGAGCTGATAGCTGGCAGGCTGCAGTATTTGTCAGGGGAGTGTCCTGTTCATCATGACGTGTTACTGTGAAAATATGGCGCAATCACTGAGTGCGTCACATTTTCGTTTAACGAAAACACTGAGTAGTCCAGGGGTGTCCTAAACCTTTTCCCCTTGAAGAATCAAAACTCGACTTAAAGGTGGGACAAGGGCCGAAAGCAAACACCTCAGATGTAAAATGGTACCAAGATCTCAAGTTCAGTTGATCCACTTCTTGTCACTCTGTCCGTCACGCTCACATGATGAAAAATAATTTATAATTAGGGACTCTAAATATTTAAAGAAGAAAAATTAAACAGCTTCAACCTAATTATACTACATATACATATGATTATTTAAGTATTTTTAAAATGTATTTTGATAAACCTCATCATCCCACAAGCCGTGGAGTAGGCTATTCCTGTGATTATGCTACTGATGCATTAATGTCAAAGTGTGTGGTGGTGGAGCTGAATTTAAGTACTTTACATACTGTTTTAAATACAATACAATATCATACAACAAAATATCGCCTTTTACATCTCGTTATATTTTAATGTAAAATCTTAATTTGTTGACTAGCACTCCTGCTCTCAGAAAAATAGTTAAGTAAAATTTGCAGCATTTAACTCTTAAATGTAGAAGTATAAAGTTGGAAATATTCAAGAGCAAATGTACTTAGTTACTTTCAACTTCTAGTACTAACACACTGGTAAAAGGTGTAAAAGAGTAGCTCTATTTTATTCTTCTTCAACAGGGAAAGATTATGAGTAAATTAGTCAAAGTGTAATTATTTTATCCCATCTGACAATTAATTTTTCTTATCAAATGCATATATGCTAATGTTGCTGACACTTGTCAGCTCAACTGCTGGTAAATATCAGCAGCATTGGTACACACTATTAATGTCATTTTCCTTTTTTCAATAACTGTCATCTGTGCCTGTCAATCAAGAAGCAAAGTAGCCTGGTGCAGGGTGTGTATAACAGTCTGGTGCCTGCAGAACAGAAATCCCCATCAACACAAGCACATTAACCCTCACTTCAATGGTGAGGCACAGCTGAATGGTCAGATCAGGTAAGTTTCTTGTTTTCTGAGCGCATATTGATATAAAGTTAAACTCTGAGCTCCTTTGAATCACATTTGTCCTCTTCAGCTGGCGGCACATGCCTATTTTAAGCTGTCTTGTGTTAGTCTATGACATGCAGTACTGGCTCAAAGTCCATGCTTGTGGCAGTGCAGGTACACATGCTTTGCAAAAACTTTGTGTATGGCAAAACTTACAGCTTCTTTTTGAATACAACTTTTAACTTGTACCTTGACCTGCAGGACTTTAGGAGCTTGAGCTGAAACACCTGACAACTTCATAAGTAAGAAATATGTCCACCTTAAACTAGAGACTGAGTGAATGCTGTGGCAGCTACTACATATATCTGACCGGTTTGTGTCTGTCCAAAGTGCCGTATGACCGGATTCTGTCCATCAAAAATTTGAGTGATGTTCCTAATCCATGGAGGGGATTGACTATGAACCGCTGCTTGGTGCTGGCACTGGCCGTACTGCTCGTGAGCTCAGGGGTCAATGAACTGCATGGTGAGTAGTGTAATCATGTCACACAGCATATAGAACGGAAATACATCCGACATTAAACTCCTTTAGTAAGCATGACAAATAAGCAGTATACCTGACGCTGAAACAGAAAGTTTCATCGAGTTTGTTTCTGTATTAGTAGATAGATGCTGGATGTCTACTTCTAACAGTACTTTCTGCTTTAGTTTATGGTTTTATTACTTTCAGTAACACATTTATTGTCTGATATGTGTATTCCCAAAATCTTTCTCATCCGTTTAAATCAGCAGTGTGTCAGAGTGATTTTTTGGTTTATTGTTTTGTTTTCTAGATGCTATGGATTCTATTGTCGAGGAGACAGGCATAAAATCTTTCGTGGGGAGTCTGCAGGACGGTTCAGTCATTCAGGTACTGTCTCTCTCTCTCTCTTGTTTATGCCTCAGTGTGTAGTTAGTTGAAGATACTGTGTGCCAAGTGATGGAATTATTTTAGTCTAAACTAAACTAAACTTCAAACTTTATTCTCAGTATATGTTTTATATACACCGAAATTCTCCTCTGCATTTAACCCATCGCTGGTTGAACACACACATGCAACATGCAGTGAAACATGTCAGGCGCGCGGTTAGGTGCCTTGCTCAAGGGCACATCAGCTGTTACTAATGGAAGGGGAGAGCATTGATTAATTACTCCACCCCTTCACCCAAGTTTTTTCCTGCTGGGGGAATCGAACCTGCGACCCTCCAGTCACAAGCCGATCAGTCGCAGCCCTGCAGCTGAACTGGCCAGCACTAGGCTAATGTCACCCTGACATAACTCTTTCTCATCAAGCCCATTTACTCGCTGTAAACTGGGGTCACTGAATCATAGTACTACAGCAAGTCACACTCTACAAAGTGAAGGTCACAGCAGATTAAGATTGCTCATTTTAATCATTTATCTACCATGGTGCTTTCTGTGGTACTGACAGTGGAACAGCTCCAGGATGTGTCTAGATGTCTAGATATCATCACCACAGTCAGTGTCTCTGCTGTTGAAATGTTAGACTTGAACACATACTCTACACACTACAACCAACCTGTAAAATCATACAGAGTAATCACTCTGTTTAAAGGTGTATTTCCTTCTAAGTAAAACAAAGCCACACTGAAAATCACAAAATGTAAAATCTTCTTCTTGAAGGGAGTGTATAATAAACAAGTGAATTTCTCAAGATATTTCACCGTTTCCATAGTCATGTGGTTGTATAATATGTGTAACTGAGCTTTTTTTTGAACTAAACTGTGTGATGTTTCCTGCTGTCTGCCTCCAGATTTCCATATGGGACAGCTTCACATGGTGGTGGGGATCTGAGGAACTTGGAGCAATAAGAAGGAGAAAAAAGCCGATTGTCAACAAAACAATCCTGAAACCCAAAATGAAAGAATGATTTGTGTACAGCTACTTGAAGAAAAGTGAAGGGTCAAAAATAAATGCATCAACTATATCACTATAACAGGTTTCTGAATAAACAACAACAAGCAGTGTTCAATACACTTTGCATTTAATTATATAAAGATACAGAAGGCTGTGTTTGTACTGTACATGCATGTGTGCATTATTCAGAAATGTTTAGTACATTTAATATATAATTTAAATCATTCAATCAAATCCACTTTTTAGAAGATTTAGAAATGTCACTTGCCACCACCTTGTAACACAGACTTATACTGGCATCAGTAGCAGTAGTTTTAGAACAATATTTTCACTCCTAATTTTAATTTTACTTAAAGGGCAGTAGTGGTCTGATGGATAATAAGAGATTTATCACAATGAAACAAAACTTACATTGTAAAAGCAAAATATTTATCGAGAAAGATGATAATACTCAAACTGATGTTAGGCAAAGACAAAGACCTATCTTTGGTGTTTTGTTTTCAATCGCCATGTGCATCGACTGCTAATAAGACATCATCTCTATATGTGAACGTATATAGCCTATAGAGACCTCTGTGAATTAATATGTGCATTTGCTACAATTAATTCTGTGTGAACAAATAAATGACACATGATGACACACAGACTTTTCCTCCACCAAACAGGCTGTGGTCAGTTACTGTTAAACCAGACATGGAAAATATTTTTTTTGAGAAGAAAACAGCTTTAGCGGCACCCACACTCCCTCGCCACCACATACTGAAGGCGCCTGAGTTCAGTCCCAGTCTCTTGCGCATTTAAGAGTACCAGGTCCAAGTCTTCGTAAGCCACAGGCACACAGCACGGAGCCCGTTGATCCACATTCCCACTCGCAGCCTGCTCGCCCTCAATATGGGAGTTGAGCAGGATGGCATGGTTGCTGGGATTGACCAGAGGGACGGCACAGGAGCCATGGCAGTTGTTGATGTTGGCAGTGTTTGGACCAATAACGTGCTTTTCGAGAGACACAGTGAGGTCCCTCAGCCCACACTGGTCACCCCTCACTGGATTGTTGGGGTCAGCTCTGGTAGCCCGCAGTCCTCTCTTCACCTCATATGTACGGGCCACCGTCTGAAGAGCCTTCAGCAGAAGAAATGCACGGTACTGACTCTCTCCTGTTCTATGCCAGAGAAGAAACAGAAATATCAGAGGAAAAAGTGGCAATATGGGATATATCTGCTTCTATGTTATTAACACATAAACAAGAGCCACTCTTGGAATCAAGGGGGTATTTGAGTTCCTCTGACAGGGTTGTGGGAGTGAGAAAAAAATGGGGAACAACTGCAGTTTTTTTGTCCACATCACCTGTTGTTGGTTCCTTCTTGGGGGACGCAGAGTTCTATGAGCCTCCCGAGCCTCTCCGTGGCCCTGTGACCCACCTCCTCCTCTCTTATTACCTCCATTATCTGCATCACAGCCTGCTCCAACCTCTGCCTGAGCTCCTCCAGCAGTGCAGGAGACAGGGCCAGCTCTCCACGATGCACCCGGAACACGGAGCAACAGCTGGCGAAGGAGAAGATGGTGAGGGCAGAGGAGTTGATCAGCCCCGCCAGCAGGGATTCGCTGGAGGATATTCCCAGTGTTAGGGGAGGCAGGGACTGCAGGGAGGTCAGCTGGAGCGGTGGGGACTCAGTTTGGTCCTGAGGCATGACATCACCCAGGAATCGCTTCAGCTCACAGAGGAAGGAGGACGTCTGTGAAGAGGCTGGGGATGAACCTGCGACATGAGTGTAACTGAGAAAAGAGAATTTTTAAAAAAATGTTACCTCTGACAAAAGTCTGGTAATATTTCAACGGGGAACATGAAAGCTAGAACAACCTTGTATCAGTTCCCCTTTCGCCTGAGAAAAGCAGAAGTGGAGTCGTGCTGATGCTGCTTCCTGATTTTTCACGAATGAGGGTGTCTTTCAGGCTTTGCTCTGCGCAGAAAGGAAATGTCACATGTGCTCTGCGTGAAACAAGAAATGATGACTTACTCATATCTTGTCTTACTCATGTCAGGGGATTTTGTGTCAACAGAAATCCTCCATTTCTGGTGAACATTGCCCTCTGATGATTTTCCCATTAGCATCATGTACTTTGTTTCTCCTGAAATACACACAGACTAGAACAAGAAACAACAGGAAATCAAACACATTTCAGAACTTCAGGACAGTATTTCGCTCATGTATTATCCAAAACAGACCTTTCTTACCTGTGTATTAGGTTGAAGCGACTCGCTAGTGAAAGTGATGTCCAGGTTACCTCCTGTGATGGGACTTTCACACCCCAAGAGCAGCACAGGGTTCAGCCCCAGCAGAGGAGATCGTGGGAGGTCAAAGGTCAACTTGAGTGTTCCTGTCTCATCTTCCTCTGCTGAGAGCACTGAAGGAGAAAATGAGACGTGCTGTAAAACATCATTCACACAAAAAAATGATGGCACTCAGAGAGCACCGTTACCTCCATCTCGATTCAGAAGCTCCAGTCCATTTCTCTGATTTCTCTTTGATTCCTTTGTAAGCTCTAATAAGACTGAGCCTGATGAACCAGATGCTGTGCAGACTCCAAACAGCGCCAGACTGTGGTTTGTGAGTTCACCGTTGTTGCCCACACCTTCTCGCAACGCTGCAAATATATCATCCACAAAGCACGGCGCACAGAGAGGAACACGGTTTTTAATTTCCAAATCATCTCTGGTCTCTGTGGAACCCGTTGCGTGGTGGTCTCCTTCGATTGAATTGGAAAAAAAATTATTTATACACTGAAAAATAGATTAAAGCTAGAAACAGGTACCACATAGAAACAATCCAGTTTATGCACAAAACGCAATAACTGACAAGCCATACAACAGCACCACAGCTTAAAAATGCAAAATATTAAATGCACAAATGGTTTAAGCTGTAGAGAGCTTGACCTGTTGTCGTGGGGTCCTGGACTGGGATCAGTTGTTGTCCATGTGAGACCTGCAGGATCACGCAGAGACTGGTCCAGCAGAGCATCAGTGCTCCAGTGTAGAAGACATCTGCCACCAGCATACTGCGCTGTCTGTTTGGGTGCCTGTGTGGCCGGGCCTTTCACACTCACTTGTTTTGAATGGGTCAAGCACATGAGGATGGGAGTTATATCCTCCCACATTCCCTTCTCACTAACTGGGCAACACGCTGCCAAAATAGGAAAATCGTGTGTCCTTGATGATCTACACTGTGTATTCTAATTGATATGTTTACTGCACAGAAAGGTGCTTTCTTCACCTCCAGAAGAAGTTTGGCTGGTTTGGATACAGACAGAGCCTCCCTGTCTGAGGACTCAGATAATGGATGTGAGGACACAATACCAGAGGTTTTAAGATTATAGGGTGTCCGTCTCACGAACTGTCTAAAATAAAAGATGTCCCAGGCTGCAAAGAGAGAGATGTTGTTTAAATTGTACAACCATAGCAAAGAACTTTTCTATTATTATTCAATTTAAAAACAGAAAAAACACAGATGAGTTTCAGCGCTGCTATTCAGAACAACTGAGCTGAGTGTCTGCATGTTTTGTTGCAGGGTCAGACATACTTTAAACACATGTTAATTAGCAAGCTTCTGATGTGCTGGTAGGCTGATTTTTGTTATCTCTGGACACAGAGCCAGCATAGTTGCTTTAAGCCTGTTAGCTTAGCTTAATGCTAAACTAAAGGGCTTCTGGTTCCATATTTTACCAAACAAAGAAAGTGAAAAGGCCTACGCATATCTCCAAAAACTATTTTTTTAACAGACTGCAGCGACGAGTCAGTCATGAATGATGATTCTTATGAGCACTAGTAATGGAAAGTATTCTTGATCATTTGTGCCAGCTGACTGCTGACTTGTTACCGATGACACTATGACTGAGAGTCTGAGTTAACTACGAAAACGAAGAAGATTTGAACAAGACAAAATCATTTAGTGCAGGACATCCAAATGAACATGTAGGATTTTTCTGTTCTCATTCATGCCAGAAGGAGAAAAACAGCAGAAAAAAAACTGCTCAGAAAGCGGCGGAAACATGATCAGGTCACATGGGCAGATCTGATATCTTTCGAAGAGCTGTCCCATCACTACTCTCACAGCTGCAGTCTTGTTTTGCAGACAGTCAAGGTCTCGGGACTGTTTTAGTAGCCACGTATCCCAAGAGATAAAGCCAAGGCTCATTCTTGTACAGCATAAATCTTCAGCAAGGACTGACAAGAACTGTTCTTTATTCTCTAATAACAGCAACATGTTATCAACGTAGTGTTTGTGGGACATTTCTTGGCAGGTATTACATCATTCCATTTCATGCAGGAAACTTCACAAGGTTATTTCTGTAAGTCTACACTGTGGGAATCCGGGCTTGTATTCAAGAGCGTTTTAATGGAAACATCTATAATCTATTTGTACCCAGAGAGGTTAGTCAGGAACTTTGTCAGTCACTATTGTTTAGTATCATCTCCATGCTGTGGTACTGGACTATCACGACCCTGTCAATGTCTTGAGAGATTCTCACAGTTCACAGCACAGCTCTCCAGATTATGGTACTAGGAGCTCCAGATATTTGTGAGAAAGCGGTACGGCAGCAGCACTCCATTAAAGGTGTGAGATGTTGTCTTTTTGCTTCCTTAGCGTCACCAACTTCTTTGCTAGTTAATGTCAAAATATAACATATAAAACTTTCAGGTCAAATCTTGGCATGATCTGCTTGTCTTCCATGGGAGAAAACAAAACCGAATCGGACATAAATGCCAATGCACGCAAAATTAATTCAAACATTATATGAAACATTTTTATTAATAATCATAAAATGCAGAAAAAACATTAATTCCATTTGTTTCATTATAACATCTTAGGATAAAAGCACCAACACCGAACAGTAACAATTTTATCATGAAAACCCAGGGCCTTGTGGAAAGTAGGTTTGCCTTTATTGCACCTCAAACCTGCCCTGGCTGCACCGATCAGAGATCACTATACACATACTGTAGTCCACGTGTCCAGTGTCGGTTTACCTCCCAAAACAATGGGAAGAATCCCAACAAAGGACAGTGAACCTCATTCTTAGAGACACAGATCTAGACGGAGGCATTTGTGAGATGAGGAAGATGCTGAAAGTCGTAGCCATTTCACAGCTTCTCGAGATCAGACCGACTCATAAAGCTTTATAAAGCTGGAGTTCACCGGAGAGGCTGGATGTATGCGACAGTGAGAATGAATCTGAAGAGATCTGACAAGACGACTGGCTAATTTTACCTTGAAATACACTTACTGAAGGGTTCGTCCTGGTCCTGAGTTGGGTTAGAGAGGGACTTCATCATGCCACAAGATGTTGAATAAGTTTGTGACATGCAATAGAAAACTGCTCACTTCATTACGTGATTTCAAACAATCTGGGGAGTTCCTGAGTTAAGACCTTTGGCAGGATTTTAGAGTAAACAGCCTCGACCGCAAAGCTCTCGCAGATTAATAATGTACCAGGATGGAACATGCTGGAGAACTGCACTGAAGCTTTAATCATGCTCATATACCAAAGGACTTGAATAACAGCACCTCACCTTTTTGACTGATTGTACAAGTAAGCTACACAACTGGTTGAAATCGGTAATGAACGTAATGTTTTTTTTGTCATTCCCACAAACTATTCTCACATGCACATACACCACATCGCCCCTCCAGATTAGAGAAACTTCCGTAGATTAGACTGGACTGTAAGAAAGTTGCCAGGCAAGCTCGTGTTGAAGATTATTAAACCATAAAACCCTGCAGCACAACAGGAAAAGAGTAGTATTTATCAATAGCTGCAATTTCCTTGTTTTAAGTGAAGGAGAGCACCGTGCTGTCCGTCTGACTAGTAGTATTAAAAACTGACAGAAATACGAAGACACAATTAAAAGCATAACATGTAACTGCAGTTGTATCAAACACCAAGAATAAGAAAATCAAAACAGCATCAATAATAATTACAAAAGACCTCTCAGTGCTGGTAACAAACAGACTACAGTCTCTAATTATGTTCTAAAACGACTTTCCGCTTTTCACTTGAACACTCGCAGGTGAGAAGTGAGTGCACAGGACAGGAGTTTACAATAAAGCTTTCATTATTAGTCTAATCTTCCCTTAGATATGCACTGGCAAGTGGAAAAAAAAAACAGCACACACACTCGCTCTCACACACGCGCACACACGCTCATACACACTTACAAACTGAGCTTAAGTGTATTCTCACTATCAGAGAAAAAGGAAGCTTGGTTGCTCTTACTCCTAACCAAAGTGATGCACACATGCACCCCAACACAAGTGTTCTACATCAGCATGTCTTTGCAATTACACAATATGCTCACATTACAAGGTAGGGCCTTGACAGTAAGACATCTAAAGACAGACAGTATGTGTGTAAGAGGTTGACACATAGTTTTGTATGCACCAGTAGAGATTTAGTTGGTAAAATCTGAATTGTTTGGAAACAGAAGCACCATTTTTTCCTGCAGAGTCTAGATTGCTAAAAAAAAAAAAAAAAAAGACACAAATATGTGAAAACATCCGATAAAAGTGAAGACAGTTCTAGTGCTGGAGTCGTGTTCCAAGCCACAGCACTTTTGTTTGCAGTAAAAACACGCAGCTTTTGAGTTTCTAGTTCTGTGGTCAGTGTGTGTGTGTGTGTGTGTGTGTGTGTATATCACAAGGATTCAGGTGCTGTTGTGTTGCCACGCTGTTAGGCACCATATGTGTGCAATGCTTAACTCTCCTTGGCTTCAAGCCTCCTGTTTAACAGGCTGAGTTTAAGGTCACAATGCAGCACCAAAACACCCCTATTCACTTATATATACTCATATATATATATATATATATATATTTATATATATATAGACTGTATATAGATACATTTTTATATACCTTTCTATTTATGATGGAGAGACAAACAAGGAAAATCAAAAGGTTATGTACAAAAACAGTGTGTCTCGTTCACTAACAGATAAGCAGCTCACTTTTGAGAGCAAAGCAGGCTGACTTATGTTCAAAACTGTGGCGTGAGAAACATGAACAGAGGTCCTCATACCTGTTTGCTCAGACAGCTGAGCCAGCTGTTGCAGAGCAGTTTTATGTAAAGGTGGTGCTCACAGTTGTACACTAGGCATTCAAAGAACCAGACAATAGAAACATTAAATACGAGAAAGGAAATGCCGGAAACAGCTTTACAAATGTCCCTGTGTACAGCACCACGTATTCGAACGGTTTTTTGATGTTTTCACTATAGAATAAATAAGATCAGGTACAGTCCAAATGTAGCACCATTGTTTTCAGACTGTGAGTCAAGTACACACACTGTTGAATTCTACAATGTCAACACATTTCAGGATTAAAAAAAAAAAAAAAAGGAAAAACAAATACCAAGGCAAATGGAGAGACTGACGGCATAAATATAATAATCTAAATTATACACAACTATACAGTCGGAGAATGAATCACATTCACAGTACAAACATTCTTTACAAAAATACAAATTACACAATTAAAAAAAGCAAACAAATAGGTGTGAAGAGAGTCCAGTAGTTCGCTGTGGTTATGATTACTGTTTTCTCAGTGTGTGAGGATTTGCATGCATGAGTGTGTGAGTGTGTACGTGTGTTTGTATGATCTGAATGCAGTACAATTCCACATACATGTGAGTCCTAAAACATTTGCTTAATCTGGCAATTCCAAACAGCAGAGATAAATAAGTTTAGCTTAGTAAGAGTTAAGAATTCCTGCTGCGGTCCCACATGGTAGTGTGATTTACCCAATTGACTGAAGAAGAAAATCTTAATGAAAACAGAAATGAGTTACCCTCTTACTGTATTTCTTTTACACCTGGTTTCAGCTTCACTAAAGCACTCATCTCACTGACAACACTGGGTCTATACTATTCAGTGACTGATCACATCTACACAGGCCACCATCTCATTAAGTGAACTTCATGGGGTCTTTTTAAAAACATGAAAATGTACTCAGCTCTGCTCAGCATTATTGGCACCCCTTGAAAAGTTCTTAATTAATTAATAAAAATAAATTAATTCATCACATACTCAAACTGAAATCAGAAGCAAGTCGTGTGTTCAGACTTCAGAACACTTCACTGCACATCATTCTTCAGTTCACTTAGAGAACGGCAAAACACCAGACCGCTGTCACAATTATTTTTGCAGTAAACAAACATACTTACACTGATATGTTAAAATTCTGGTATTAGAAGAGAAACACTGAACCACACCTTTATTTTAGTAACATGGCATACTTCACTGGTTTTGCTCCAGTCAGTAGCAAAGAAAGTAAATATTAGTTCTGTGTGCTAAACAGGGCAGAAAATCATTTTACAGTGGTTGTACCACTATGCTTTTAACAGATTGAAGAGTACGTACCCATATTTCAGTTTTCTTAAATATGACAATATTGTAAATCTTCAACCAACCATCATTAACCAGAGTTTAAGGGGTGTCAACAAACCAGACAGGACTTGTACATCTTCTGCTACACGAGTAACTTAACTATCCAGTGTGAAGTAAGACCAGATGTTCCTCATCTTGTTTCAGGTTCTACTAAGTTGCAACAAATATTGAATTTCACTGAAAGAACAAAACAGATAAGAGAGCAGGCATGCAGAGAGGCAAGCTGCATGACATCTGAGCAGAGTTCAGTGAACTGGTCTGTGTCGCTTGTGTGTTGCACTCATGCACAAATACGAAGTGAAACTGTGGAGGGAACGTGACTTCTGTTGACATTCAGCCTAAAAAGGTGGACTGTGTGCTTCATTGTGTCAATAAAAACAGATAAAACTGCTGAACACTAGTTGTTGGAACAGTGACTGAGACAAACAGACTGACACACTATCATACAACTGAGCACCTTAATGTTGAACCAGACATTGAGACAACATTTTTACACGACCAGTATCTGTGAATTCTGCTCAAAATTACCATAGTGGCGGTCTTTGTGTGTGTGTGTGTGTGTGAGTAAATGGCTACATTTATACAGCGCTATTATCCAAAGCGCTTTACAAGGTTTTTGCCACTCGTTCACCTATGCACACACACACACACACACACACTCACACACCAATGGCAGCGAGCTACCACACGGGATACAGGAGTGAGTGGGGATCAAACATCCCCCACCACCCCCCTTGAGAGAGAGTGTGTGTGTGTGTGTGTTGGTGTGTCAGAGATCCCAGTACAGAAGCCAGTCTTGGAGGCGGTTGGGTAGTGCAGACATTTTGAAGCACCAGTGAGTGAGGAGAGTGCCTTGGTCCACACCTGGACATTTGCATAGTTTATTTAATGTTGAGGTAGTTTTCATCAATTACCTGAAAAACCAAAGAAGACAGAAAAAGACATCATGAGTGATTCTGTGCCTGACAGATTCTACACAGCAAACAGGCCATAACAGTATTGTATCTGAGCACTTTCAAAATCCAAACTTATAATCCAGCACGACTATGATACTTTAAATCTAAAAGTTGACTTACCTTGTTCAATCAGAACAGCTTGTGGGAGCACAGGGAAAACAGGTATCCTGTCTCTCTCACTTCCTACCAGTCTTTCTTTCTTTCACTCTCTCCCCCTTTCCACCCTGTGATTGCCAATTGCCCTTCCCCTCTCCACCCCACCCCAACCCCTCACCTCCAAACCCTATCTAGGTCGGGAGCCAGGCAGCTGGGAGGTGGTGTAGGTACCATGCATGCCCTGAGTCCTCCACATGCTCCCGCCACCACCTGAGCTGCTGGCTGGTGGTGGAGGGGGCTGTCGAGGGGAGTAGTGAACTGCGAATGGACGAGACGAGGTGGAGGTTGACAGACAAGAGGAGGAGGACGACAGGGAAGCAGCGGTGGCAACAACAGAGACAGAAGCGGAGGAGGCAGAGGTGGAGGAAGAGATGGAAAGAGAGAGGGATGATTGGGCTCTCTGGTGGTGGAGAGAGGAGTGTGACAAGCGGGAGGAGTGGAGGGAGTCTGATCGAGAGGATGGCGGGGCATCGGAGTGTGTGGCTGCAGAGGAGGAGGCGGAGGAGAAGGGCACGCTGTGCAGGGGTGGAGGAGGAGGCAGGGAGAGCGTGGGAGGAGAAGGGCTACGCAGGACTGAATGGATGCGGCTGTGCTGGGCCTGGGACAGGGAGAGGGGGAGAGTTGAGGACACAGAGGCCAGGCGCGTGGAGGCTGGTTGGGGAGTATTGTGCTGCTGGGTTTGGGAGGAAGTAGAGGAAGAGGAGAGACTGAGCAGAGAGCTGAGGCCTCCAGAGGTGGGCAGCGTCGTCCCAAACTGATGGGAGGACACTGTGGGAACCACGTGGTGAAATATACCTGCAAATCATACAGCAGAAATGGAGGGAGGGCGAGAAAGTGGAGACAGAGGGAAGAGAGAGCAGATACAAGTTGCAAAGAGAGCGAGAGGGAGGGGGACAAAGAGAGAAGCAAGGACTGAGCCAGGTTGTGCATAGCGCCAAGCAAGTCTTTGACAAGCACACAGAAAGCCAACAGAGTCAGTCCACTGTGAGTGTAACCAAATCCAGGCTGGCCAATTTAAATTGCACTAAAACAATTCTCATGACAGCTAAATTTTTATGTGGGTTGATCTTAGCTTACAAGTGAAATGACTCTGACATAAAACTCAAACAGATACACCCACAGAAAATGGCAATGTAGTGACATAATAGTTATACTGAACATGTTCATAATTCATGGTCAATCACAGATTTTTCAGATTTTTGTCTCAAGTATTCATTCTGCTAAAAGGCAGCATTTTCCAGGGGTGTTTTCAACTGCAGCACTCAAGCAGCCAGTCTATGTCAAAGCAAGGCAGCACACAGAGTCAGTCAGTCAAACTGTCAGCGAAGCAGACAGAGAGACAGCAGCTTTGGACCATCACTTACCTGGCTCTATTAGCGGGCCCAATCCCTCAGACTCACACTACTCTTTATCAAGATGACCCCAGGTTAAGACTATGCCCTCACTCTTGACTGTTTAGTGATCCTGAGATAAAACTTCACATGTTCATCAGTTTGCTGTTAGTGATGCTCACCTCCAGCCGCTCCACCTGCCAGCCCAGCACTGGAGAAAGTTCCCAGGGCAGAGTGTCCGTTGACGAGTCGTGGGGTTCCACTCACTGTGGATCCGCCTGTCTGGGCCCCGAACAAGGATTGTAAGACTGAGGTCCCTCCGAGTGGGAACTGAGATCCCAAGTACTGTCCCACAGATGATCCTGCGGTTGAGGAAACTGCTACAGGACTGCCCCCCACCTTCCCACTTAGTATGCCCCCTCCACTGCTGGCAGCAGCAGATATGAAGAGGTTCTGACTGGCCAAGCTGCCGCTAGTCTTCAGTTCCCAATCACGGGAAGCCTTCTGCTTCTGGAGGGCCTGGCGTTGGTCTGAAACACTGCCTCCCTGCACACCACCACCACACCCGCCACCTCCAACACGGGTTCCTGCTTCCTGACTGAGGAAGGGGTTGGCAGTCATGTAGCTGGACGACTCTCCTTCACTCCCTTTCCTCACCTGCTGATGCTGCTGTTTGTGGTCAGAATCAGAGTCTGTGCCGCGACTCGACCCCCCCATGCCGAACGGAGAGCCCCCCTGTCTCAGGTCAGAGTTTGGCTGCTTAGGGTCAGAAATGGGTGAAAAGGTGGATTTCCACTTGCTGGTAGAGGACAAGGATGACGAAGATGAGGCGTCACTGCCTGTGCTGTTGCCACTGCTGCTACCAGATTTCCTGCCTAGCAGAGTCAGAAAAATGATTTGGCATCATGCAGCGAAGTACAATAATACATTTTTCTTTTAGTGTGTGACATTTTCTTTTCTTACCTCTTTCACTCTCCCCTAGTCTACCAGGTCCGTCTCTGCTCTCCAAGGATATAGTAGCAATTTTTCTTTCAATTCTAGAGAAAAAGAATAATGAACAATCAAAACAAACACAGCCACACATGGCAACATCATTGGGGATTTTCCATACACGTGTGCTGGTCTGGTTTGACTCAGTTTGATTCAGCGTGTCAGCCCAACATGGTAATGATTAGCATCTCCATTACAATAGGTCTTGCCTGTTTGAAGGTGTGTCTTTAACTGATAACATGCTTGGGGTGGAGAAACATTTCCTTTCCTCCTCAAATTGAGCCCATTAAAATTTTTTGAGCAATACAGAGATGGAATTTGAATTAGCGCAGTGCATCTTTCTCTTGCATGTAATTTTCCTCCCCACTGTACTGAAAAAAGACGCAAACAGCAAAATAAAGCAGACATACGAAAGTAAAAACAAGGATGCTAGTGAGAAACTAAACTTCAAACCACAGAGGTTCAGCTAGAGGCTACAGAAGTAATGAGAGCTGAACACACAGACACTTTTAATACGTCTTTCCTTCTTGTATCCTGTATATGATTTGAGTATCGCAACACACAATTGTTTCAAGGGGGCGGCAGTCACGCTTTGGTCAGTCAGCAAAACGTCATGGCAGTCGCCTTGGTGTTGGGCCGGGTGCCCTTTGGCCCCCGCTAGACACAATGTGGTGCACTTAAACTGGTGATGAAATTATCCAAATGTGTAAGGAGGCTTATAAAATCAAAGCAGAACTTAGGTAATCAAAGGCATAATGACATATTTCATATCCCTAACTTTAGAATGAAATAGAGTCAAAGGAAATGTTGTCTGCTGGTTACTAAGCGACAATACAAAAGACCTTAAAAAGGGGAAAACAGCCCCCATCTTGCAAAAAGAGCAGTTGCTGAGCAGTTACACTGATGTTACTTTCATCTTCAAATTACCGTGAGCTGGAGCTGTCAGCAGGGTATCCCGAGTCTTCATCATCAGAGCTGGGGGCTGAGGAGTAACGACTTGTGCCATTGAGCTCGAGAGGACGTTCTCTCTTCAGGATGGGAGGCTGGTCCAAATCAGGCCCATTGGGGCTACGGCTTGATTGTTCTGGAGAGGAGATGGCAGAGATCTCCAAAGGCTGGTTGATGTTATTCACCTGTTAGGGCAGAAGACCTGCAGATTACACCCGATGACACCCGACAATAGAAATACTGTGATAATGTAAACTAATTCTGTTCATCCACGTAAAATTATGGGTAGTAGTGTAACAGAATTGATTCATGAGCATAGCAAATCTATAATTGATAACTGACTGATTATTCAAATACATAACTTCATTATATCACAATATACTACAAAAGAGGACCTTAGAAAATCATCAGTGTAATCAGACTCACCATGGAGTTAATGTTGAGTGGTGATCCTGAGGAGTGGTTGTTTGAGGTGAGTCCAGGAAATGACCTCCTCTTTGGGGACCCGCTAGCCGTGACAGCCACCGTAGAACTTCGCTTCCGTCTCCCCCGCTTACGTCCCTCCTGAGCACCGAGGCTGTGAGAGGAGTGTGATGATGACGTGTGAGAGGGTGGCTGAGCGTGCTGTGTGCCGGGGGACTGGTGGTGGTGGTTTCCATGGTTACTTTGGTATCCCTGCTTGGCTGAGTTACCAGCGTGATGGTGGAGGCGTGATCCTCCGGCTGCACTGCCTCCACTGCCTGACAAAGAGGACGAGGAGGAAGAAGAGGAGGAAGAAGAGAAGAAGATTCTTCTACGCAGTTCACTGTCCTGGGGCTCAGTGTCAGATTCACCTCCCTGGTGATCCTTTCCATCTTCGGAAAGAATCCTTGGGGGTCCATCTGCATACTGGAGCACCCCTCCAGTACTGAGTGGGGGGCTCTGGATGGAACCTCCTCGGCCCATTGGTCCCGTCAAAAGAGTGTTGGTGTGTGGAGAAGGTGATGAAGAAGCACCATTATGGTCCTCAGGATGGAGACTTCCATTCATCAGCCCTGAATATCCTAAAGGGAGACCAATTAATAGTTAAAGAGGCACAGGAGGAACAGACAAATATCAAATATAAACCACAATGTACTTTATACACTTTATTACTCATAAATAAGCTACACAAACCTGATTCTTCTAAGCACAAACAATGGTTTGATGTGATACAGGAAATGAGGTCAATGGAAAGACTCACTTCTATATTAGGTTTAAGGGAAGGTTTGTTTGCAACGAGACGGCAGAAGTGGATACTTTACCAAAAGAAACTAAACAATATGTGGTCATACCTAAGGTAAAGCAACTACTGGGAATGCTTGATTTCTCTGTTACTACCTGGCTCTCCAACAAACTTTGTCTGGTTGCTTCCTTTACTTTTTAATTTTTTACCTACTCAGCCTGTGCTTTTGTTAAACTTTTAATTTTGACGCTGACTCTGTACAGAGGTCTTTAAAAATTGATTTAAAAAAAAGTGAGCTACATAATGAATATAAAATGCAAAATGTGAATATGA
Source organism: Scatophagus argus (assembly GCF_020382885.2). Lineage (NCBI taxonomy): Eukaryota > Metazoa > Chordata > Actinopteri > Scatophagidae > Scatophagus > Scatophagus argus. Next base: position 16,351,754 of record NC_058498.1, on the reverse strand, counting down.
AGTGGCTAAAGGGTAATCCTTACCGTTGGTCTGATTTGCCTGAGACACAGGACTTGGAGTACTTCTCTGAAATTACAAAAATATCGTAATGTGAAAAACACAAAATGTATCTCAATTTTTCCAGATTTTTCTAGAATTGTCAAGGTGAAACCGTTAGATTTATCCTTCACAAGTCAACATTTAATTCATTACATCAGCAGCAGGGGCCTAACACAGACGTAGCCAAGTTAAATACTGCAATGCGGGCCTGTCATGAACATCCTCACCAGTCTCTCAGCCCGACTGGGCAGCACCACACTTGCCAGGGGGATGCTGACTGGTAGTTTACTGGGGTGGACAGTGCTCAGAGGGATGCTTATTGGAAGGCTTGTAATGCTGTTGTCACCCTGAACTGACGGGCTCCTCTCCTTACCACCCTAAGTGAGAGAGTAAAGAGAAAATTAATGTGTGTTACCAGTGCAAGAGCAAAACATCGCAAGGAAGGTAGGAAACCAGTTTAACAGTCTAAGGATACAAACAGCAAAGAAAGAAACATTACCCTCTCAGAACCTCTAGGAGTATTCTGGGTATCAGATGCACTGGGAGAGGGGCAGATTTGTTTGGCTCCAAGCGGAGAGTTAACACCACCCAATTCCCTAGAAATAAACCAAATAGGAAGAAATTTGTAGACCTTGAAAATAGAAAGAATCATTATTGGAAATCAGGTAATTGTTGGAAATCAAACCTATGCGCAGTCGGCCCTGGACCTCTCAGGTTAGCAGAGGCAGTGGGGTCCTGGTTAAGATGCCTCCGCAAGGCAATCTTGGCAGGCGAGAAGCGTGTGTAATCAGGAAGAGCATATGAGGAATTTTGCTGCCTCTGTCGCACATCAGGTGTGGCGGGTACAATCTCGTGATCTGGAGAGATCGGCAGGTAGCGAGAAAGAAGCTCCCCTTTGGTGTTGGCCCGGTCAAAACAGGGTGAGCTGGTGCCGTTGATAGAGAGCTCTGGGCTGACACCATTGAGGGCTGAGGCTGAGGACAGGGTAAGTTTAGAGGAGTCCAGGTCTGTGGAAGAGCGTGGCTCCAGGTTCTTTCTGTATGGGGAGTCCTCACAGGGGCTGTAGGATTTGAGCTGAAGCAGCTCCTGTTGCCTTTGACTTTTCTCCAGCTCAACAATGCTGATCTACAAAAAGACACCAGGGGGAGCCATTACACTAAGGAAGAGCATGCTACAATGATGCTGCAATGTCTGGGAAAATGTTTGCGACAACAATTCATCAGCTGCTCCAGAAAGTTACATTTTATTCATAGTTTAGGTGACAAGGCTAATTCCTTTGAATATCTTTGGAGAGCCAGTGAGATGTACAAAATGGGGAGGCAGGATGGAAGAAAAGTATGGAGTATACAAGATGTAGAAGAGAGATACAAGGATTTGGAAATGAACCCCATAAACTCAAGGAGGCAGACTGCGTACCTGCAGCTCCAGGCAGTGTCTCTGTTTCTCAGAGATTTGTCTGCGTAGCGCCTGCTTCTCCTTCAGCAAACTCTCCAGACACAAAGAGCCCCAGTCTAGCTTTAACTCCTCACATCGAGACTTCAGCTGGAAAACAAATGCAGAGCAACAGGAGTGGTAACAAGTGTGAACCACTGGGGATGATGCTGTAGTAACAGGGTGGAAATTAAAACAACAAAGCCCTGAGGTCTCACCAGTAGCAGACTGTGGTCTCTCAGTAAGGCCATGTCTCTCTCCAGCTGCTTAGTCTGCTCTTTGAGCTGACGATTGTGGGCTGATATCTCCTTCTGGGCCTGCAGCAGGTCCTCCACAGTCAAGGCTTTCACTCCCAGCTGATCATCACACATACACACAGAAAGGGCAATTTAACATCAGTGACAATCCTGTCTCTGCTGACCTCCAGTGGTTGAAGTTCTCACATTGCTGCACTAACGTATTAGTGTACACAGGGTGTGATCCCGGTAAACAGACAAGTGTTTTTCAACATAGCACACGTCACATCCAACAGGGACGATACATGTGTCTCAGGTGCAACATACCTGAAGTTTCAACCAGAAGAGATTAGTAATAAATTAATGGAAACAACAACACAACACTGCAGGAAAACACCCATCATATGCCTTCGCTTGGTAATACTGAAGTTGTGTTTCAATTTCTGTTTAAACCATGTTCATCAGGAAATAAGCTATCCAGGCTAACTATCAAATTGCTGTATTTAAGCACCAGTTGTTAGTATACATGATGTGCTTGGAAATGCAAAGCAATGTGGGTTTCTGTGTGTTTCCTTGATTTAATAAACTACTTCAAAATAAAATAACTGTATGCATTGGGGTGAAGGGAAAGAAAACACGGAAAACACATGATGCATATTTGTGGATGTTAAAAGTTAAGGCTAATTTTGTGGACAGTGTCTTTACATTACTTTAAAGTACTTTCCTGTGTTCTAGAGAGCAATAAAGTAGCAGTTCCCACCTCATCTAGTTTGGTCTGAAAGAGACCTTTGATCTTGTCCTTGTGAGACTGGCAGACAGAGTGGAGCTGCTCTGCCTGCCCTGACAGATCCCTGTGTTTTTGCTGGAGACAGAAAAACAAACAACAATACAGATAAGAGGTTGGGCCAAAAAAAAGCAGGCATGACAGTTACATCATTATTCTTTTTAGGAAGAGACAATTTGAATACATTTCATATGTGTTGGCATGGTATGGTACGTTCCTGCAGCAGTAACAAACCCGTAAAGTCTGTATTTACTGATTACCTTTTCCTGCTCTAAAAGCTGCTGCAAGTTGGAGCGGTACTGAGTAGTCCTCATGTGGGCCATGAACTGGAGGTATTGGACTTTGATGTTATCTGCAAAAAGATGCAGGTTGGAGACACAGAGGGAACAAGAGATTAAGATTTCATAAAGATCACATAGAGAAAAAAAAATCAATTTAAAAATTCTTTAAGAAAAACAAAAGTCACACCCCACTTTCTAAGTCATCTGCCCATATGAAAGCTTAACTGTAACTTTAAAACCAGCAATTTCAATGTTAGATGTAGTCTTCAACAGCTCACCTAGCAGTTGTTGCAGACCAGGAGGAGTCGGGCTCAGCAGCAGTTGACTAGAGGGATAGTGCTGGACCTTGGGAGGTAGCTGGTAGAAAGGACTCTGAGGTGGCCGGTATGCATCTGTACACACACAAAAGCATATTTATGTTAAGCTGAGATTCCAAAGCCACACACTGTAGATGTAAAGAGGGCATTCTCAGACAGCTTGAAGAATGATGTTCCGATTTACCCTGAGGGGGTGCTGCAGAAAGGGTCTTGGCGTGCAGCAAATCCAAAGCGCTCTGGTTCTTCTTGTTTTTCTTCTCTGCAGCTGGGGCAGCTTTCTTGGGTCGACCACGTTTCTTGTTGTTCAACTTGCGACCTTTGGCCAGGAGTCGGGCTCTTCGGGGTTTGGCAGAGGGCTTGACCACTGTCACCAAGCTAGGACGCTCCTCCTCACCACAGGAGTCCTGCTGTAATAAGCATGGATAGACACATACAAAGGTAATCAGAAAAAGAGCTGAGCACTTTCTGTGTTAAGTTGAGGTATGCATAAGCCAAGAGGGAAATGTCAAAGTGAAAACAATGGCAGACAGTATAACAAAAGGCAATACACTTAAAGTTGATTCATGTTTAATCCCCATCTACCTGGTCCTAGGAAATGCTTCCCACACAAAATCTTGTAAATCTGTGCATGTCTTACCTTGTTTTGTTCTTTAGGTTTTGTGGGTGTGGTGCTATTGCTTTTACTGTCCTTTGTATCCTTCTGCTGACGTCGCCTAGCTGCCTCTTGCTCTTCCTAGTATAAGATGAACCAAATTAATGACTTGAAACTGAAAATACGGTGAGTAGTGTGACAGCCTCACAGAGGATGAAGAATGTGACTTACCCTGAGTTTAGGATTTTTGAGACTAGCAAAATAGTTTTCAAGCTGAAAGACAAGAAAAAAGGATATTATTATATATATATTATTATATTATTACTTTCAAGTTTTAACAGTCACGATGTTCACATCAACTTTCAAAATCTTGTTATTCCGAAGTGTTGGCTGTAAACTCACTGCAGAAATGTCACTGTGAATACAATTTACATTTGATAAGTCTTCATGCAGCGTGTAAACTCTATAAAAATGTGTTTTGGTGTATTTGTGTATTTGGTTTGCAATATTTATGTGGGTGGTATGTGGCAAAGAACATCCATATGATTGCAATGTTCTGCTGTGATTAATGTTATTCACTTCACCTGTGAGTCGTGTTAATGTTGTGGCTGATAACAGATTATCAGTTTAGAACGCAAAAAACTATTTTAACACAAATATAGTGGCATGAAAACAGCACTGAAAATTGCAAACTGCTTTGTTTCTTCTTTCTGAGATGCTGTTGGATCATTAATGCAGATTGCTGATCGTCCCTTGCTTTAATGCAGTCACAAAATTTAATTTCATGAAGTAAGCTGGCAGTTGATTGTTTGTAGTTTATGTAATTTCAGAGGAACCGAGCACATATACACCTTTTTACTCAGTTATCCTTTACTCACTTCCTCTTAAACATCAAAATACATCCTCTACGAAGAAGAACAAAGCCTAATCCATGTTAACAAAAACATCAACCATGTCCACTGCTAAGTTACACCACCAATCTTTGGTTACAAATATGCCACATAACAAGCAAGGAGAGACCAGCCGCATCTTCTTCAGGTGGTGACACAGAACAACATTGACTGTTTGGGCAGCCTGGCAGCTCTCACAGGGATTCCCACTGGTAACCAGGGATTATTTAACCAATTAACGGAGTGAGATATATATATATATTATTGTATATTATATTATTGTCTTATGTGTGTGTTACCCTACATAACCCTGCTTAGATTGCTTACTCTTGGGACAGACTGCTCATTAAGACAGCAGCTGTTATTATGGTAGCTTATCTCTTGAGTTTAAGTTAGCCTTTGTCTCTAGTGTACAATGTGTTTCTACTGCTTGTCATCCTCGCCTCTAATAGAAATTCAAGTCTATGCATTTGGGTCTTCCTCCAAGAGCTGCAGTGCTTACTATGGTGCGGTCTATGGTATGCAGGTAGTAGGAAACTGGCTTTCCAGTCCAGGACACGGAGCCCCTGAGTGGAGAAAGCTCCACCACACGCATTATTGTGCCAATATCTGCAGGACAGATAGAAAAAACACAGGTCTGCATGTCAGATGCAAATCAAAGGAAGCATAAGTCAATGAAATATGCTTTTTCATCCAATGTGGTACTCACCGCTCAAGTTTCTACTGTTTATTCTAAAATTTAAAGGTGCAAAAGGTTTGGAGGATACAATTTTCCCACCTGGAAATAAAAAAAACAGAAGACAAAAGACAAAATGAAACATATTTTCTTCTGATATATTCTAGATGCTGTAAAGTAGACATATACAGTAGCTTCTATGAGTCACTAACATGAAGCAGAGTGGCATTAATCCACAAATAATATATTGTGAAAACTGAGAGTCAAGCAGTGTAGTAGAGCTGTGAGGTCAAAGATCAAGTGCCAAGAGTTGACACAGTGGTCATTGTTATTTTAATCACCAAGGTCTTGACGATCTCTACAAAAACTAAAAGATCTGTTGTAATAAGGAAAGGCTATTAGGGCCTGCTGTTTAAAAGCCTTACAGCTACAGCTACGTTCCAACATAAATAAAATCAATCTAGTTATTACTGACTGCTCTTGCGGTTGCAGAAGTATATTGGAAAGTTCTTCATTTGAAAATGTATCCATGTTTCACGACTGAATAAGAAAACGAGGCTCAAACAGCAAAAGAGTCTTAAATCTTCCTTTTGTTGCATCAAATTTTAGAAAAGGTTATGTCTTTGGTTTGAAGAAATGGAAAACTGCCTTGCATTTCGTTAGTGTACGCCTCAAAGGCTGTCACACCATGGCCTCCTGACTGCTGGCCAATTCGGAAAATATTACAATGAATTATACTCATGTATAATTCACTGTAGTATTTATTGATAGTTGCCAAACACTCATAAAGGATTATATTAAAAACAGAAAAAATACAGCAAACAAACAAATGTATTAATTTGACCACTTTGAAAACCACCACCTTTTTTCCACTATCTAGACTGTTTAGCCTCGTACGTGTGTGTCTTCCTGGACTTGAAAGTTAATATACTGTGGTTCTTTTTGAATACACTTGGGCTGCATATGGCTATAATCCAAAATTGGTAATGACGAAAACAATTTAGTGTTTCACTGAAAAACACTAACCTTCCTTCATGTTAGCAAAGCGCTCCTTCAGCTGGTGATCTACTTCTGGACCAAAGGCAAAGTTATTCACAAAAATAATACTGGAAGACAATCAAAGAAAGAAACATTTCAGAACTACAGTTTGCAGTAAAATATACCTTCAACATACCTTGAGAGAGGAAAATGGTGTAGCAAAATTCTAAAATGAAATCTAAATCTTCCATATGTATGCTTTTTACACCTACACACTGAAGACACAGTGTCAATAGCAATTACAATAGCAACAGTTTCATAGTGTTAGCATTCTGAACTTTTCTTCAGTCATATACCACAAAGTGAGAGTGCATTAAACTGCATAGTAGTTTCTATATTTCTCCCTCTGTGAATAAATTCAGCTTAAAATGGTCTAATTATTGGAAACAAATGGTAATTGTCATCGTTGGTATACCACCTCGTGTTGGCAATCCTGTCTTTCCATTCTTCAGATAGAAAGTCACCTCTCTCCAGCTGACAGAAACAGAGTAGAGTAAGGGTAAAACTCTTACATTGACAAAATACATGTGCATCTGCTCAACACCCAATATTAAGTAAATGCCACACTGAGTCAACTTACTGTGTACTCCCCATGTTTCTTCCCATACCATTTCATCCATTTTTTAAACTCTTTATCCATGGTCTGTAAGATAGAGTATTAATGTAAATATGCAAACAAAATGATACTTTTTTCTCAAACAAACAAACAAAAGGTTTGTTGAAAGGGGGATTAGCAAGTTAGCAACAGCCCTCCAGTGAAATACTGGATACTACATTCACGGTTCACAGAAAATGAAGAAAAATGCGTCTTTTATCATGATATATGGCCTTTTGAGTTGTTTAAAAGCTGGTTAGATTAACTGAAGTCAGGACACATTTAGATTAAGAATAGCCCCTTGGCCCAGTACAAGGGTAATGATGAAAACATGCAATGTGAACCGGGAAATCCATTTTGAAAAAACTTTTTGCCAGACTACTGTGTATTAGCCAGAGCTGTCTGTAGTGGCAATCACACTGAGCCAGCACTGTGCTCACTACAGTGACTAAGAAAGCAGTGAGTATTTACACAGCGCTGTTGTTTGGCTGAATGCAGACACTCTTGCTTTTCTCTGCTTGGGATACCCCTCTGGCTGTGCACAGATAATCATGTACTCACCTCTGCATAGGTAGCTGGAATGTCTGCTTTCTCTACCCCATAGTAGTGTTTACAGTTGGTTGCTGCTGCAACCTGCAGCACTACCTGCCCCACTCCTGCAAATAAGAGACAACCGGTATATGTCTTACACCAGCCGGGTCTAGACTATTATGTTGAAATGCATTTTTTTCCTTTTATCTGCACTGGCATCCTGTCCAACCCCTACATCTTTAAACATTATTGTTCTTTGAGCCCAATCAGTAAACTGTTCCCACAGTAGAATTTGTGATAAACTAACAATATATTTGAAGGGTTTGGAGATAAACTATTGCTTTTTTGTATCTCTACTCAGTAGCATTTGCCTTTGTACCCTAGAAATGGTGTGATGAAAAAGTTGCGATGGATTAATTCTTTGTGAAACCTGGACACCTGAAAATAACTGCTGACTAACCGCTGCCGAGGTCAACAAAGGTGTCATCTTCCATCATTTCCATCTCGTCAATGATCTGAGACACCAGGTCGAAAGAGGTCTCTCCGTACACCTCAGGTGAGAAGGGCTCATAGTTGTTCAGCTTCTCCGGGTCCGTCACTGAGTGGTTGTAAACCTGCTGCAGAATGTGTCTCAGCAGCCCATTGGAAGGACGCTTGTTCAGCTTCATGGGCTGGGTGGTCCCTTTCCACTATAAGACAGGATTATGTAAACATTCACACACAAACAGTCAAATCACTTGCCTCACACCTGAGTGTGTGGATATTATCAAGTGATGCTGACATTTCAAAGAAGTGGAAAAAATACTCTACATGTTTTATAGAAAAAAGAAACCCTTGCAGATTTCTGAACAAAATGCAGAAATAAGTGTATTTGAGAATTCTGGGCCAGATCGCAATTGCGCAGAAATAATTAATTGTATATACATATACTGAACTTTGGTATTGTAAGACAATAATAGGTCATGTGTGCCACAGATTCTGACATTCACAGCACTAAAATGCCTTCAAACATTCAAACTCACCAGCTGGTGAATGCTGTCGATGGCTCTGTTGTACTTGTCACAAAGCCTCTGCATACTCTCGAAGCTGCGAGAATCACAAGACACAAAATCAAGCCCACCATTGTGTACAAGTTGAAAGCCAACTTCCCAGACCAACGCCTAGTTTACCACTGACTGTCCAAGAACAACTTTTATCCTGGTGTTAATCTGAAAATACTCCAATAAGACCTTTGTTTCAATTGTGACATGGACATGACTCAAGGTAAAAAAGATTACTACTGACAGTTTCAAATTCCAGTTATACTACAGTCCTTACAAAATCAGCCCAAGACAAATCAGAAACAAGTTTCAAAAAAACCTTTTAGTATGTTTTCTGAATTGTTTGACTTTTCAGTATGAGTAGCACAAAGAGATTCTGATGTGACCTTAAGCTCACCTCTTTGTGTCATAGTCAATGAGTACGTAGTTTTCCATTGCCAGTTTGAGGTCTGGGATCTCCTCACACACCCACCTACAGAAAGTACAAAATCATCATTAGATCATACACCTGACACAGTCACTTACTGTCTGTGTGAAAGTGGAAGCTTAGTCAGAGAGAGGAAAGGTCACGTACCGAATGGTCTCGATGATTTCATGAGCAGCATCATGGTGTTTATCCTGAAAACAGAGACGGGGACAAATTACTAAACAGCTCAGTATGACCCATTATGTTCAACAGCACCACACCACCTTTAAAAAAAGTTTCAGCAAAACTGAACACCATGACCTCCGAGACAGTAGTGTGCATTGCAGAACTGTAAGAAACAATATAGAAAATAAAGTCTGTATCGACTTTTGTTTAGTAATTTGAGTCACATATCTTTTAACCTTACCATTTACTACAGTGTACAAATATAAATGTCAAAGCCATCTTGAAATCACCATGATCATGCCTAACAGAAATGTCACAAATAAGAACAAATTAATATAATAACACAGAATAAGATTTTAAAGGCCAAAGTATTTGAATAACTATTTCTTGGCTATGCATACCATGTAATTATTGGTGGGTAGAGATGAATGTATTCCTTAAAAACACAAGCGCATGGAAATAACGTCTTCACAACTACATGTTACTGCAAAGCAATTACCCCAAAAAATATTATGTCAGAATCATCCGCTCATTGACATCTGACAAACACAATAGCTGCTGTACACACTGTCAATGAATGAATAGACTACTGAGGAGTGTTTACAACACATACTTGACACTCTGAATGGAGGAGACCTTTAACCATAGTAGTCCATTACATAAGCCTGTAAACCTCCATATCAGACAGGACGAAAAATGACAATCAAACCATGCCTTAATCTAGTCAATACAGTCTTACATTAGAAATAGTTACTTCTCAACTATGGAGTCAGCTTACAAAACACACAAAAGTCCATGATGTGGTGCAATCTGAATAGAAAGAGACAAAACAAACAAGTAAGGACTTGGAGAAATGGCACTATAGCTGCCCATCTTTGCGGCAATAATAAAAAGCTTGGGCTCCAGCAGTGAAATAATCTCCACTGCACTGTTTTTGTAATTGTAAATATTGGAAAAACATTTCACCAGAATTATTAAGGGTGTTTGGGTAATAAATCCTAGTGTGCTTAGTACAGGATACTTTCAAATTTTGGGATTTTCAACCCAAGACTGCGCAAAGATTAACATTATCACAAATGTGTTGGTGTGTGGCGGATGTTAATTGATCTAACTAAAATCTTTGGTCTGGAAAAAACTTAAAATAAGATGAATTGTGTTGAACCCATGCCAGGAAACTATAGTTAGCAATTTTAGCTGCAGTGCGCTGAGCTGCTCCATAGGAGCAATAGGACTCAAGTTACACTTAGAGCGCAGCCAGCCTGAGCCTGTTGCCTGAGCTGACCCACTGACCCACTTTCTGTCTCCTGCTCCAGCACACTGCCAAGGAGAGCCTCTGGTGGAGGAAAAGAAACGGGGCAAAGTAACAGAGGAGGAGAAATCAGAGGATAAAAAGGAAAGAAAGTGAAAGCAAGTAGAGCTAGAAACTGGTGAGAGTGTGTGGGGGGGGGGGTATTTGTCAGCTGTTCCGAGGCCTGGCACAGCAGCCACAGCTAACAGCTCAGTGCCTGGAGCTCCCAGCTTCCCGCTCAATACTGCCCGCCACCACTACTACGCAAACTTCCGCCAAAACTCAAACATGCATGCGCACACACTCAAATATGCATGGTAACACAGGAAATCTACTATTTCTGTCAGCCCAATGTTCCATTTAGAGCTATATTGTTAAGCTAGCTACTAGCTGTGCTGCTAATAAGCTACTGAGTTACAAATCCTGTTTAACATGCATGAGCAGATTTGACATACTGTGTTCCATTGAATAGGGAAGGTATACAAGGTGTGCAAGGGTCTGAAAAAGACTGTGTGCGCGAGCGAATGAGATGCCGAAAGGGGGAGGTCACCTGCTCACACAAAGACGGCACACAGCAACACCAGCATAGGACTGCTGCTAAAAATAAACACAGTCTGAAAGCGAGAGTCAGACAAAAAGAACAGGAGACCCTCCTCTCTCCCCACCGTGGGTATACTGACGCATGTACGACTCCTCCTCTCTACACCACCTCTTCACTCTAACATCAGTGTGACGCATCACGGGTGAAGGTGTTTTACGCTACACCATGCTCCACTACCTCAGCAACCCACGAGAACAAATGACTAAGGCAGGCGTGCCACTTACACCCTTCTGCTACTCTTGCTTACCCTGAAATACAGCTAACTCTTTTAACAGCAAACTAACACATAGAGCATTGGTCTCCAACACTGGTGATCACTTATCTTTTTCTGTCTTTTAAGCAGAGAATATGTCTCAAAAAGTATTTTGCGTCTTGATATCATGGTCATCTGTTTATCTTGACAGACATGCACAGCTTGTCACACTGTTGATAACACTACAAAATAAGTCACGACACACTGTGCATTAAAGTCACAGTGTTGTTTATATGCTGTGTAGGGCTGGTTAGTGCGCACACACCCAGAACCAAATAGACAAGGAGCTACACTCTTCATATGGAAGTATTTATAGACAGACACAGATGTGGGGATTGAGTAAAACAGTGGAGGAACACAGAGCAGTTGAACAAAAGAAAGAGTATTTTTATGGGCTTCATTCTGGGTGTTGGATTAGACCAACATGCCTTATACTACAACAGCCTGTAACAGCCATGGTGTGTGTGTGTGTGTGTCAAAATACAGACAGCACTGTGTTCATGCTCTGTGGATGAGATAAGCAATCTTAATGCTCTGTGGGAGGAAAGAATGAATCTACATGGAGTGGGATCTATTCCTATCAGCAAGCAGTTCAACATGGGTAAAAACTCCTAAATTTAGCTGGAAAAAAACACTTGAACACAGATAGTAGCATGTGTTTTGAATTCTATTAATATAACACTGATGAATAGGAGCAGTCTCCTCTCTCTTCTTTCCTGTTGATTTGACCATATGGACATGAGAAGAGAGGAGAAGGCAGAGGAAGTCTTTCCCCTTTGAAAACAGGAGGAGAGCACCACATGAATAGACTCCATATTGCAGAACACCACATGCAGGACTATCAGCTGTTTCTAATTCAATGCACGACAGCTAGTCCCAGTACAAATAGCTAAACACGCAGGTCAAGAGTATATTCAACAGTATAAATTCCTGACATTCTTGTGCTTGTGTTTATCCTTACAGACCATAACATAAGGAAACAGTTGAAGTCGGGAGGGCGGACCTCTGAGTGTTATCAGACTCTGGCCTGGTGCTGTGGGAGGGTCAACTCTATCAGCCAAAGCAGAGAGAAGCGGCTCACTACATTAACAAGTGACTCTGACTCAGTGACTCGAAACTCATTCAGTTCATAACGTGATGCTGGGATGAACTATATGATAGAATTGAATAACCAGACTAGGTAACGTGGGTGAAGAAGAGATGTACTCCAAGACTTCACTCAGACATTCTGAGAAATTATCTTTTTTTCAGTCAGCACCAACTGTCTCACCACAATTACTATAAATGAGAGATACAGTTTAAGCTAACTACATCAACCATTGAAAAGAACACAAAACTTGCAACCGCTTCCCTTTCCGTTTCTCTACAATGAGTCAAGTGCAGTCACCCACTGACATGTTGACAGCACGCTATACATGGGAACACAACTAAGGGAAGAGAAGTCTCTTTCTTGGCAAGCAAAACTATTACTGTCTGACAGAACTGACAGAGCAGGGATCAAATGGATGTATATAGATCAAGACGCCAAACACAAACAGCTGGTTTCGATCATATGAATGTCACGAGATGAAAGAAAAAAAAAAAACAACACAGAAAACACTCGAGGAATGCGGTACGACCATTCACGTGAATATAGTATCGAGAAACAGACCTCACCATTTTCATTCACACAAATCTTGTACTTAATCTCTACACTGCTATACGTCCATGGGAAGTAGTAGTAGGGAAGACAGGTTATGACTTATTTATATACGACTTGGACCATTTACACGTGCATGTACAGTAGGAACATGAAGGACCATAGCCGCAAAACTTTGGGCAAAATCTACTTAAAAAGCTACGACGAGCTTGACATGATGATGGATGTGAAGGGTGATTTGGGTGATATGTTTAAGTCGCTCCAATTTCAAAACAGCTATTACTCAGGGTCGATTTCTGAATTAGTTGTACTTGGCGCTATGTAGTACCGTCAACGCTATGTACTACAGCCGCTGTGTTAGTAAGGTTACTTTCTAGGAATCATTAATGTTAACCCATGTGGGAAAAATGATTAATAGCTCAACAGCTCTCGTTGCTGGCTCATACACAATGTCTGTCAATATCCCAACCAGTATGACCTGACTCTCCGGACGAGCGTGCCATTGCTCCTTCAGCTAGCCAATGTTAGCAAAGAGGTAGCTAACAAAGACAAAAACAGACACAAAATGTAAATATATACCCGCTAACTTTTAAAGTGTAATACTCACGTATACTGGTAATGGCCACGGATAGCCAGCAGGTTCTGCTCCAACCGGCGATTTGAGCTTGAGCTCCAGCTTTTCTCCCATTCTACTCTTCACGGCGGCTTGGCTGTGATAGATAGCTAGCTAACGTTAGCTATTAACTGCTCTGTGTTAGCCAGCTGGTCGGTTAGCGAGCGAGCTACAACGTGAACATTTTGTAAGAAAAAATCGTTGAAACGCGTGGAATAAAAATACGTCGACTCTCGTTGCGCGGCAAATACATACACAATACGGCCAAGTGGGTAAATATATCTGCCTCGCTTTTCTATTTTGAATAAAATGCCTGTTTATGTCCACTTGCAATAAGACCTCGTCCGTATCGCCGCCATCTTGCCCGGCATGAATATATATGGCAGGAGGCCACTGGTAGCAGAGGGGACACAGACGTCAGCGACGGGACAGTGATCTCAGCGCGTGGGCCAGCAGCACTGAGCAGCAGCGTGCATCCGTCCCACGGCGCGTGAGAGCATTAATTTGCATTATCACGACTCTTTTCCAGCTCAGTACAGAAATATTGATGAAGCGACTAAATGACTTCACAAAAAAAAAAAAAAAAAAAAAAAAATCAAAACAAAACAAAACAAAAGTTAGGCAGACTGACCAACCGTTAATAATTATTAGATTTAATATTACTTAAACTTTGTATGATCAATCTGTAAATCATGAATTCACCCAGTGCTCACTCCAACTTGGCCAAGTCATCGGGCACACAGTCAGCATAGAACAGGCTACACATTTTTTGACTTTGACAATTTAATTATACATCATAGTGTTCTTAATCTATTAATATGATATTAATTGTCAAAATCACCAGTTTCTGTCTTAATAGCTACATGCTACCGCAGTATATTGCAAAACAGGTTGCTATAAAGAATCAGCACACATGTTCAGAATATTGCACACATTTGAAACTTGGTATTGTTCCTATTTTTCGCCTCCATCAGTGAGTAGGACTGAATTATTCATTGCATGTTCAACAATTCCCCCAAACACACCTCTTTCAGTTCCTCTCTTCTCTCTTTCTCTGTCTTTCTTCTGTAACAGACCTTTAGTCATGTAGCAGACAGCAGTGTGTATCAGTGAGTCAGTCAGCAGAGCACCTGGGTCCTAGAACTGGCATGTACAAATGGAATGTGCATGCCCATTAATAATGATTACACTTGTATGTGATAAATAACATGTCAGCTTGGATAAATGCACAGTATATGGGCTGCACAGTGCCTCAGAGCAAATTATTTTGGGGCTGTGTGCAGTTTCTCCCTGTGACAGTGAGAGTTTGCTCATGGTGCTCCAGTTCGAGATATTCATTATGGCTTGAATGAAAGTCTTCTTTTTATGTTTCTTATGTTATTGTTTACTGTCATGGAAGACAATAAACAATGGAACAATAAATACGGAACTCAGACTGAAGCAAGTCCTGCAGAAAATGCATGTGAATGCTGACGGCTGAAATGAACTGCCTGAAAAATCTGAAGGCGCGCATTGCACTGCGTTCCTAAATCAATTAAAATAAAATAAAACCTGGAAGCTGAACTGCATTATCTAAAGGAGCTGAGAGCTGAAATGCATTGCTGGAAAACCTGAAAGGTAAACTGAAACACTGCCAAGGCTGAATGTTGAAATAAATTGCCTTAGAAAGCTGAAAGAAGGAATGGTCTGTATCAATATCAGACAGATGAGCTGCATTGTTGCAAAGAGCTGAGAGCTGAAATCATATCACTGCATGAAAAGAAGGAGGCTGAACAGCACTGCACTGCATAGGATTATTGCAAAATGCATTGGCTGCATGTTCATACGAAGGGTAATAATGTATTGAGAACGGCTATATGGTAAAATATCCAACTGTTTTGACTATTAGATATAATTTTTATTGACCTAACGAGTTTAATGCAAGAATGAGTGGATATGTGACACTACAGAACGGTGCGTTGAAAATAAAAATGTCTTCAACTCATTCACAGAAATGTTGGCTGATTCAGCGTGACAGTCTGCCACAGAGCCAGCATTGTTTAGAAGAAGGTTTAGTCATGTGCAGCCTTAATGTCAGCCATGAAATTATATGTGTGTATAATCACACTTGCACTGACCAGCACAGACACCACCTGACTTGCTAGGATCTGCTTTTCCGTAATCACAAAAAGGGTTTATTGGATGCACGGGGCTCATTACTTTTCTCGATGTCTATATCTAAACCTCTGTGTGTTTCTGATTGTTAAATCAGAGGGGTAACAATCGTCCTTTTAAAAGCTATGCTGAAGCACTCACTGCAAGTATTTCAAGTAAATTAAAAAAATGATGTCAGTTTGTTGAGTTTGGTTATAATAATGATTGCATTTATTAATTTTGGACAGCAGTGTGTGTGTGTGTGTGTGTATATTGCAATTACTGCCTTGCTGTGTGCTTTCAGCCCTGGTTTGGGGACACACGTGCACGACTCATGTTGTGTTCCTTCCTCCACCATGAGAACAAAATTCATAAAACGCAGAGAAAGCCACAAACAGCAGTGCATCAAAAGTAATTGTGAGTCTTATTGTTGCATTGGCTCTTTCACCAGCAGCAAAGTTATTTTCTGTACTGCACTGGTTCAGATGAGGCTTCAGTTATCGCATGTATTTGTAATAGAGGTACCCTATTAACTCTGTTGGAGAAATCACACTCACTCCACTTGCCTTTCACTTTACGGATTGTATTTGTTTATTTAATTTTTTTCCCAATTTGACTATATAAGGGCTGTTTTTTGACACAATTGCTCGTCACAGGTTGCCAAGCTGACCAGAGTTCAGGTGCCAGGAGTTAGAACTGTTTTCCTCTCAGCACATCAGCCTACACATGTATGAGTCCAGTATTAGCTGTTTCTGTTTAGATGCGCAGGTTACATCAAACAATGAACAATTTTACTGAAAGCTATGTGGCAATTGCCCCAAAGAAATTGCTTTATTTCAACTGCGGCCTACATTTCCACATTAAAAGTGACCTGCTCTTAACAGGGAATCTAAATAGTAGACCCCTCTCTGCATTTCAGTGCAGAGATCCCAGACAAATCAAATCCTGGATGACAAGTAAAACCTTTGAATCACAGAGGTAAAGAGCTCTCTCTGCTGCGTGTGTGTAAACATGTCAGTGTATATGTATGCTGCTGTATATTGAGGAGGGAGAGAGATGGCAGACTGCCATAGTGAACTCACTGACCGAGCCCCCCTCCAGCTCCCTGAGCAGCGCTGAAGCCAACTTTGGGATGGGAGCCAGTGGCAGCATAGTGAGGCTCAAGCACAGCTCAGCCTGGCCAACTGGAACACAGTCGCTATGTAGATTTCTGGGCTCTTTCACAGTGTGTCAGATTACAGGCCCTGTCCTCTCTGTTGCCTTGCAGGAGCATCTTCTGCCCACGCTGCCATGCCAGGGCCTTTTTTAGATCCATGTTTCAGTGTGAGGCACAGATGTGGGAATTAAAAAAAAAAACAAAATACAACCCAAAACAAACACATTCATGGGTTATAAGAGCATGCCCATCATATGCAGACAACACCCTGAATGCAAAAGGAGTGGTTTAACTAATCTTTTCTATTATTCCTGAGGGGGTCACCGATAATAAAAAAACAGGAGAATTAATGTAAACTCGGGAGGCCAGAAAGATCCAAATGTTTCTATTTCTAAATTTGTTGCTTTTTTTGGGCCAGCACTGTGTGGAGGATTTGGACACTAACAGTATGAAACTACTGCCATCTACAGGACATCCTTATCACTACATGTCTCAAGAATGGTAAACAAATGTTACACAGTAATAGAATACTGAACAGTCCATTGAACAGAGATGAGAGAAAATAAAGCGCTTTTGGATACACCAGTTTCTCATTTTTAATAGCTTTATGGAATTGGATATCCAGACTTGATGGCTCAGTGCTTCAATTATCCTGTTTAGAGGGCTAAAAGTAGATGCTCTGTACTTTCAAAAGGGAAAAAAAGAAGCTTTTTTTGGCTTGTAAAAGTAAAAAAAATGTCAAGATACAATCCTATACATCTAACTGTGTATCCATCAGAAACAAACTAAAATGCAGCTGTATGTGTTGTATTCATGGCACCACTATCCTCCTATAACCTCACCGACTTCTATGCGGCAACTAACGCTAAAATTCAATTTTATTACAATAATCGACAGCAACAACTGGTTCAGAATTTCACAAATAAGGGTTTTAAAGAATTTTATTGAAACAAAGATCAATTTCAGTCCCAATCCCTTATAGTTTTCAAAAAGCGTGCTTTGGGTTTTAGCGCCAGCATTTCATGACTCTTCTCCAAAGCCCTCTTTGCTTATACAGCAGCATGTATATACTCACAAAAGAAGAAGGAGGAAAAAAAAAAACCTATACAACAGATCATTTTGGCACAATCAACTCATACAATGGTACTTCCTTGCTGGCATATCATTACTTTCACACAAACTTTACTCATCATCATTGGAGCAAAACATGTTTACTGATGAACATTTCATAATGTATAACAGAGGTGTAATACAGTGATCGTGTCAGAATGTTTCTAGGAAACAAGGTACAGTAAGAATGGTGAAATGCGTCTTTAAGTTGCAGTGCTGGGCGATGCCAAGTGTTGCTTCGGGTAAAAAGACATTCACCTTTACTAAACTTTACGTCCCCCTTGCCCAGGCATCACCAAGTCCCAGATCAAGCCTCAGCAGTATTGCTGTGGTGAGTCTTGGGAGTACTGACCTTGATGTAGTGTTTGAGTTAGAAGAGCGATATAATCTGAAACAGCCCAGTGTTGCAAAATCCTATCTGGAGCAAAGGAGCGTCCTCTGACTTCTCACAAGAAAACACTGAGAAGGTTTTCACTGGACTATAAATTATGACAAAAGACACTATAGTAACAGGAAGTAGAGAATACTGTGAGATGTTTCTCTGCCAACATGTGGTAGAGCATTTTGTTTCTTCCCATTCAATAAGCACTTTGGTATACATGCTGGTCAGAGCCATGTTGAATTGATTACATACTAATTCAGGTGGACTCACTCGTGGATTTTGATATCCGTGGGCAGTTTTTTTTTTCTTCAAGTAAAGATACAAAGGCTGTTCACTGTAACACATTCATAAAGCATGCACTCTGATGGACAAAGAGAAAAGTCATTTGGACAAAGCCCTCAGGTAACAGCAAGATCAGGAGAAAAAGTGCTGATTTTTCATATTCACATAAAAAGATCGATATAAGAAATGCATTTGCTTACTAAACTTGACTCGCCCGTTCACCTGGTTAAGTTCTGATACAGCATTTCTAATTTGTCTACGAATCTGTCGACACTTGTCAGAGGAGAGCTGATCCAAGAAAACAGGTCAACGTTCGTGAATATCTGACATCACGCTTGAAAAAGGCAGAAACCGGTTGCAGGTGAGCCCTCCTTCTCTGAGAGGCCTCCACCCACAAGATGGTCTTGATGGCTTCATCTTAACAGTCATCTTGATGGACTACCATGTGGGTCAGTGAGCAGACAAAAATAAGAATTTGATCTTTTTAAAGAAACTGTAAACACAATTTTAATATAACTAAAAAGGTGACAACGACGGTAACTCGGGAGATACCAGATCTGTGGCTCATCTAATATTGAACATACTGAAGATGAAAAAAGAAAAAAAAAAAGAGAAGAAAAAAGCCTGTAGATTCCTATTGCCCATCTGCATCATCTTACAATTAGAGGATCTTCTAAAGCATGATGAAGAGTGCAACTGGCAATGTACTCTTCAGATAACCTTGAATCATTCTATTGCTACAAAAGCCATCACGATATAAACTGGAGAGACAATCAATTAAGAGCTAAATCTAGATTTTCACTGATACAATATGATGAACCATAATTAAGGACCACTGCTGTAACCAATGAACAAGCGCTGCAGTTCGTCATGACTGAGTGAGGAGACCACGTTCAAAGAAAGCCCACAGCTCAAGAGTGACTGGAAACATTCACACGTGCCCTCTGTTAAGACATCTGCACACGATTTTAGGAGGGGGGGGAAAAAAAGAAAAGAAAAGAAGCCAAGCACATAAACCTGCGTCTGACTCTGCATTTAGAGGCATTGTTTTGATTTAATCAACAGTATTATCTGCAACTCTTTAGAAGAGAAAAAAAATGAACGCAGACAGATTGACAATTACATGGGCAAGGCAGCTTCTGAGTAAAATACTGGCTGACATTCATAATGCGAGAACGGAAAGTAAGAGACCGCTTTTAAGTACTGATATTGAGGAGTGTAAAACAGACTCAGCCTCCCTCCTCAAAAATAAATAAAAGGAAAAACAGAGATAAATTCAGCATCGCAACCATTCGATTCAGTATACGGGGAAAGTCACTTAAACTTTTCTTTACTCCAAAACAAATTAGTTGTGTTTGGCGTACTATCTGCAGTTGTCAGCTCAGTGTCCCCCTTCTCTCCAGTTTGAAAAGCGGGAAGGATGCTTTGAGATCTCCAAAGACAGCTTCCATGTCTGGCTCTTGCAGACCTCAGTGCACTATAAGCAGGGTGGACTGCTGTGAAAAACAAAGCCACACAGAACATTTTTTTTCTGGATGCAATGTAACTACACAGACGAACCTGGCCACACCAGGCACAACTCCATCCTCCAAAAAGAAAGGAAAACAAAAGGAAAGAGAAAACAGATTGCGTGTCCTGCTTAGTCCTCACCAGAGCCTTTGGCCCAGATGAGGGTAACACTCCCTTCATGGCATCGTTCAGGAGAATCTTTTAGTACAAGTGGAATCCAGAGTTTTCCTTTATCTGCTTGGTTTCCAGAGATAACAGGGAAACAATGTCTAATAACTACTTTTAAAGTTGCTGTTGATCGTACTCAGCGATAAGTCTCTTTATATGTGCCAGTTTGTTGTGTAGATATTCACAGCGGTTCTTCTCTTGACTATAGTTTGGATTAGTCTGCAAGGGATATGGAAAAAAAAAGCACATAGTCACAATCTGCTATTGTACTCAGAGCCAATATGCCATAAAAATCTGTTCTAGTGGGACTTACCTTTTTAATTTTACGATACTCTTGAAGTATCTGATGGTGGATTGTCTGTGAAGAGAAGATGCAAAGAGGAAAAGGAGTATCAATAAAACTGATACTGTATAATGAAGCAGCAAAATAAAATAAGACAGTTTTCTAATACAAATGACGGATTTGTGTGCCTCCTTTGGGGAATTTACCTCGTACTTCTCTGTGCCTTGTTGATGTTGTTTGAGCTCATTGTCAAGCACAGTGAACTGCCGGGTGATGCCTTCTATCCGAGCATGCAGACCCCGGTACTCATTATACTCAGCGTTGAAATCATTTTTATATCTTTGACGCTGTTCTGGAGAGCCGATCACTGTGTACTTCCTAAAAGGGAAAGTAGAGCTTTGAGAGAAAGTCAAAAAGTATACACACAAGTCTCTTCAGGCATTTAGCTCACGCAAGATGAACAGTTATCACTGGAGGGAGACTTAATGAAAGGTACCATCAAAAACCTATTAAATACTCCCAGGGGTTTTCAAAGATTAAAGCTGTGGGTCCCAGCCTTCAGTCAAAGTAAAGACAACTGTGCTGGGCTTCTGGTGGGTCCCTGAATCCTGAATTCTTAACCTTATTTTATTTTTAATTTTGGAAATTTATGCCAGGTAATAAATGTATTATTTTTTTAAAGAAAAAGGTGAAAAAGAAATAAAAACAGGATGATTCTTAGACAGGTTCTGGGTTTATAAGGAATATATTTTTTGTACGATTTCCATGCAGATGTAAGAACATTAATGTGTGATGGACATCAGAAATCTGTGTGTTTAGATTTGCCTGACTTTTGACCGTCGAATCAACAATCTTATGACTAAAGAGGCCAAATTACGCTTTTTCGGGTTTCCTCTTTTCTTTAGTGTGTTATTAACCTGGTGCATGTAAAGCACTGGCACAGTTACAAAGAAGAAGAAGTCCATGCCGTCCATACTGCAGTTCAAGCTCAAATAGGGTCAGCGTTGCTGCTATATGGAAGCCTGTTGGCACATGTGTGTGTTGTTGCTATCTGTACATTTTCTTTACAGACAAGCCCTGAAGGTAATGATATAGGTACATGAGAAAAAGAAATGGTCAAAAAGCAGGAATTCATCTGCTTGGCATCACTGTAACTTTGATTAGCAAGCAGCAGTTACCTTGCAAAGACCATTAAGCTGTAACATTAATGGCCTGCTGGCTGTGGGACTGAGGCTAATACAGATCATATTCCTGATGAGCATGTATGGTGGTGAAGTTTTTATTTTAGAAGCAGTTATTATAGTGATATTCACTCTAGAAATACAGCTAGAATGGTTTCTAAAGATTCCCTGGCTGCAAACACACAGGCAGAGGTGATGGAAACAACGGCTAGTGGTGCCTACACTGGGCTTTTCAGGAGGAGTAGAGGGGGCATAAAGAGGCTAAAAAAAAGGCTAAAAGGCTAAAAAAAAAAAAAGCTAAAGGAGTGTTATGAGACAGAAGGTGAAAAAAAGGTCCTGAGGCAATGTATGGTAGGAGAAAAATGAAGAGTTTTTTTAAATACTCAAACATGTAAATATATTCTAGTAGACCCAAGACAAAATAAAAGTATGAACCCTGTTGGTAAATGGACCGATCTTTTAATACTCACAATAAATACTCTGCCACCTCAGGTGAAGATGAAGGAGTACTGGTACTGTTGCACATTCCATTCAGATCTGAAACAAGTTCACAGTTAGAAAATGGCATTAATCTGTACATATTATCTTTGTTAAGTCTCTGTGTAAGAACTTGCCGGTGCAACACCACAATAAACATTTTTATTTCTGATTAGTTATTGTTTACATCATTCATCTCTTAAATGTGTAATCCTCTAAAGATGATATCTGACAGTTGGAATCACGGGTGTGTATTTGAGGCATAAAGCTGAACAGCTGAACAGCAGGGGTCTCCATTCATTCACTGAGTCACATACCGATCACATGATGCCCTCAGCACCTACTCAAAGCAATGACTAACTGGTGTCCATCCACATATCAAGCACTACTTTTATTCAGAAATCTTTCATCTGATGCAAGAGCTGTGAAACTGAATTCAGCACATAACACATTTTGTACAGAATCAGAACAAGATGTTTGTGTGTGTGTTGCTCTCACCTGCACTTTTGTGTGGAATACTGTTGCTTTTGAGGTTTCCTGGGCTCATCTCACAGGCTTTGTTAGGCTCAGGCACACAATCCTCACGAATCTTCCTCTCCTTCTCCTTCTCCTTCACTTGTGCCCTGTCTCTCGCCTTCTCCTTGTCTTTGCTCTTCTCCTTGTCTTTATGCTTTTTTGACTTCTTCCTGGATTTGTTGTTGCAGGAGGAAGAATTCTTGTCCTGAGAGGCCTCCAGTACCGTGTGTCCAGGGGATGATGTGCTGACGTTGGGCGCAGAGAGCATTGTTGAGCCAGAGAATAGCAAAGGAGGTTGGCCGAGCCTCTCAGACACTGCTGTTTCCTGAGAGTCACAGTCCCTCCCGTTGTGGCTGGAGTCATTGCTGACATCCGACAGTGCTTCGAAAGGACGAGGAATGTCCAGCACAGGAAGCTGCTGGGAGCTGGACGTCATGCTGCCATCTGATGTAGAAACAGCCACTCCTGCCTGAGCTCCACTCGCCTCTCCTCTCCCGTTAGAGGAACTGAGTTTGCCATTGACTGGGGCTGTTGCAGCCTTGCTGGCGAGGTGTGATATCCTGGGCTTTTTGTTGACAAGGGGGTCAATGAAGTCAGTAGCAGGCCGTTTCTGGCGGGGAAATAGCAGCTTTAGTAACAGAACCTCAGACAGGTTTCAAAATGAATTCTCTTCACCTCAGACTGAGCAAGAGGAAAACAGTAGTCCAGATCAAAGCAAACAAAAATGGTCTGAACTGTGGAGGACAAAGGAGTGAGGAGAGGAGAGAATCTAGTAAGTGGAAAGATGGAGAGAGCAACATAAAGAAAGAGGGAACACAAGGAGCATTAGAGGATCAGTAATCTCAGCAGCACTGAGACTATGATGACTGTGCGCCTTTTCACAATACCAGGGATTACATTACATTACAGATGGGTCATGTCTGACCCAGCCCACATTAATGTCTTTGGGAGTGGCTGACTCGGTCACTGTATGCTGGTTGTCCCACCAGGAGTATGTTGGGGTTCTGTAACAATGAAAACTCTCGAGAAATGGGACTGGCATCCATAGCCCTAATTCAGATTACTGCTGGAATGCACAATTTCATTGTTGTCCCTAGCAAAAGACGGAGATAGAGAGATGTTAACTTTTGTTTCTGTATTCCAGTATGAATGGAAAACTTTCTGAGAATGAATGGAAATTAAACACAAGTATAAGACATAATTTTTTCCCCAGATTTATCAGCCATTGTGTGGACATGGTCTCACCCTGTTTGCCTTGCAGTTCTCCCTGAACCATCACTCACCTATGTGAGGTTTACACACAGCTTTACCTGCTGTGGTGCTCTCTTTTTATACCAATAAATCTACAACAAAAATAGCCTGGGGTACTGCTTGCTTGAGTGTTTGTATGGTGTGTTTACTGAGGGAGGAAGCTAAAAGGCAGGGGCATACAGTAGGTGTCTGAGGTGAGAAGAACCTGAGAGGAAGGAGCTATTAATATAACAGAGCAGTATCTAACTGCACCTAATGGAAGTGTAAACAACAAGCAAAGTCGGAAGTCTGGGCTCACGTAAAAAGAGGGCAGCAGGACAAGGGATATGAAAAGTGAGTTATGCAATGAGGCCACAGAAGAGCTTCACTAAAATAAAGTGCACCATGGGTTAATTTTGGTTTAATAACAAAGCTTTACTACTCATGCAAACTATATATATTTGTTCAAAAGTTCTTGAAGAGCTCAAAAGAACCTTGAATAAGCAATACAGTACTACTGGAACTTGTTCATAAAACATATACAGTAAAAGCACTGAAATTCACTGCTGAGGCTGAGAGAAACATTTGGATGGAGCCAGATCATCGAGAGAAAAAAAAAAACCTCCCTGGGATATAGCAGATACCACCAAACTGCAAGGACAACTCAGTTAGTACGCTGTAGTGTTTGGTAAACTAGTGGAAAAAAACAGCTTCAATACAATTCCCTTGCCATTTCCACTGGATCAGCTGAAAAAGCTATAGGTAAACAAACTGTGGTTAAAGATTGCCTAAGAAGAGCATATTTGCACTCTACTGGCTTAGAATCAAGCAGTTTGAGTCTCAAAAATAAATGACAAAAGAACTGCATTGTTGGATTCCCAAGAAAAAAAAAAACAGGGTTTTGAGAGGATTATTTTACTTTAAAAAGAACTTGACAGCATAATGAGATGATAACCTTTCATGAATGAGAAATATCATGACATTATCATCCATCACTAGTCACAGGGTAAGAGAAAATATGATAAAAGGGAGAACGTGAAAGCAGAGTGGAAGTCGAGGGATAGAGAAGTGGGTGGCAGTGGGAGACAGGCAGAGGAGGGAACCAGAAGCTCACCTGAGATGGCGAGCTGCTGGCCAGCTCTTTGGGCGGGCACTCCAGCGGAGGGGCAGAGCTGTTCTGTTTCCTAAGAGAGTGAATACAGGCATGGAACACAAACACACACAGAGGAAAGATTGGAATATTATTTCTGCAGGATCTAAACTGTAAACCAGCACTATAGTAACACTGCTTTATCTATCAAACTACCTGCTGAGGTGACACAGCATTTCACTTCGAAACTAATGCTGCAAGTCATCAAGCAGACTACAGACTACATAGCTGTCAGGGCAAGCTAATTCTGCAGATGTATGAGGACATTAAAAACAAGTTGCAACAGTTGCTTTGTGAAGCTGGGCGGGTAGCTATGACAACAGAGGAAAGGAGGACCTACTTAACAGCGCAGCTTTATCATAACCACGCACTTCATTTTGAAAATGGACAAGAGAAAATTTCAATTGTTAATTAAATATTCTACGACTTCAGCTTTTTTTTAATAAACATAATTCTGCAGCATTTTCTTTTCTCCAGAAGAATAAGTACATGTCACATTGCTGCCATGTGTATTTAATGGGGGAACAATTTTGGCAGCTATTTCAAGACAAGTGAGAAAGTGGCACGACACTGCAGTGACAAGAGAGAAAAGTGAGAGAGTCAGAATATGGTACTGCAGCTCACTTTGGTTAAAGATGTTGTTTGCAAGGTTTATCAGACTATATCTACACTACAACGCAGACTAAATGATCATGCAATGGGATCACAGACATACAGCATTTGTTTTCTCACCACACTATCAACCACCTCCACAAGAGGCTTTGGTAACTGCTTTCTTCCCACCTGTATTTAGTGCTGTCCACGTGTGATCATGTCAGCAAAGAACAATCTTAGTGCCAGGTGTTAACGAAGACTCAGACTGATTATGATGCGCTAAACTATGACCTTATTATATACCAGATTAATGTGTCACACAGCAGACGTGCCATTACAAAAGAGCTGTGCTAATATACAGCTATCTTGCCAAGATGAACAGAATCATACAGAAGATACAGAAGAACACTTAAAACATGCAGAGATGCTGCTGTGACGGCTCATGATATTATGAGAAGGGGACAGTTGGGTATGCCAAATTCTGTCAATGCCCCACCCAAGCTCAGTAAGGGTGTGTTTTTGTCTGTGTGTCTATGGTGCAGACAGTCAGATACTCAGGCAGGAGCTATGAGTGAGACAGCAGGCCAACCGATTTGGTTGAACCTTGGACAGGCGCCACCTCACACACAGATCAGCATGTGCTGGAACACTGTTGCATCATGTGCGTTCCAATCATGTTGCTGGCTACTCCTGCGTGACTGGCTGTATTAACTCAAAACTCTGGAGGAGCTGGGAAGGGGGAGTGGTGTAGGTGGGAGGCTATGGTTGTTAGTCAGCTGATAAACTCAGAGCTCAAAGTACAGTAACAAGAGAGACACACAAATAGAGTGGAAGTACATGTGCAAGCCTGCATGCCTTCACACACAAAATAACTAACTGAAACCTTTCTGTTTTTTTTTTATTGGACCTGTGCCAGAAGAGCTGTCATTTGTGTTATTATTGTATATGCAGATGAAGTAAACAAAATACCAGACACACAATTCAGAAGCCCAGTACACAAAACATCAGCAGTGTGACGATTTTCCTCACAGCTTGTTTCATACTTTGTTTTGTTTTGAAATAACTACAATTTGGAACATGAAGTGAGTAAGTAAGTAAACACTTCTCCCAAGACCAGTCTACATACACACACACACACACACACACACACACACACACACACACACACACACACACACACACACACACACACACGTATATATAGCACATAGAGGAAATTTAGTAGAGTACATAGAAATCTTCCTGAGGACGCACAAGACAAGACCTGACATTAAAATAAATTCAAAAAGCGGGTTTTGGGTTTTGCACAACTGTAATTTTATATGTGCATCATAAATTTATACTCTCTCAACTGTAACTTGAGACAAGCCTACATACACAAAATAGGGGGAGTGTAAGGGAAGTATATCAGATATGATAAGGAGATTAGTATAGACATAAAAATATATCACTTTAGAAATCCAGTCCACTGCTACAGTATCAGCTATTGTTACTCAGAAGCTAAGGGGCTGCTGTTTTACTACATCACCTAAGACCTCTTCCCCAAGCACTGCAATATGAACTCCCCTAACACTTACTTGAATATAACAAAAAAAAACAAAAAAAAAAAACAAAACAAAAGGAAAAAAAACAACCAAAAAACGACCATTTATCGGACAGGGGACTAACATAAGCATGGCAACAGTAAAATATACATTACAACATTTTAAATTCAGTGGAAAACATTAATTTCACAAGTTTTCCATATTTTTAAAAATCACAAAAACGGTTCAGCTGCTCCAAATTTATGGCTGGCGAGAATCACCATCAGAATAAGTTGATGTGCATGTTTCAAGTGAGAATAAAACACAAATCTGACGTACCGAAACAGGATTCTCTTGAGAAGTTGCTGGTCTCCTTCTGTGTAGCCTGGCCAGTCCTTCTGAATTTCCCTATACAAAAAGTCCTTCAATGTGAAGGTGTTGTCTCTCCCATTCAGGTTTGCCACCTAGGAAATGAGAAAAGAGGCTGAGTCTACAGCCTCTGCAGTTGAGGAAAATCAGAAGCAACCGCTTCACTGTGAATGACCTGAGGTGAAAAGTTGAGGCGTGTGTGTGTGTGTGTGTGTGTGTGTAACCTGTTGCAAGTGGCTGTCCAGGGAGTCCTTGTCTAAGGGCAGGAGGCCGTCTTTCTGCAGTCTCAGGATCAGCTCAGGCTTCTTGTAAGGCTTGAGGGCCAACAGGTGTACGAGGCGCTCCCGGAGTGGCCTGTGCTGAGCTGAGCTCTTTTTTAGCGTACTGCTAGAAATGATGACAGGCCGAGACGTCTTCCGTGAAGGGGCGATGTCCAAGAGGCCAGGGCTCGATTTCCAGATCTGAACCTTCTTACCTGAGGTGTGGAGGAGTCATAGAAGTGAAAAAGAGTTTGACTTTAGAGAAGCTGAATAAAGATAAGTCAGACAGATAAACAAGTCTAAATAAGGCTAAATAGACAAGTCGTCTTGACAACTCTTTGGGATTTTACAAAGAGTGGAGGGTGTAATCATTTTAAAGAAAAAAATGCTTTGTATAGTTAACATTTCATTTCAAGTTGTGATAACAATTTTGCTCACAGAAGGAATTTAGTATTACAATCTCCCACTGAAACACTGAACTGCTGGTAGGAAAGGACTCATTGAGTGACTTTTGGCTTTCAGCCAGCACTGGTTTATATTCTTAAGCAAAGAAAATAACGATGACCTCAGATAGAAATATATTAATTTCAGAGAACATAACTCAGTGAGGGACAACGGTTGAGAATCTGCAGATGACTCACATAGGATCATACCACTACCACGTCCACCCAAACTCATCTTACATTACAAACATTAGCTATTATCACCTTTTTCCACCGAGACCTTTTGTCAGGTATCCAGAGTCAGATGAAACCTGTGTTGATTTCCTACTGAGACCGAAACACTCTATAGCACACATGGACTTAACATTTCAGTGAATAGGCTGGATTTATTTCTTCTCAGGCTAGTGGCAGTGCCTGCTGTGGTTTTCTACTGCAACTTTAGCGCGATGTGTTTTATAGCGCAGGCCAGAGACCAAAACAAGAAGACAGAGAGTTAGGCCTGGGGGACATTTTTGACTCTGTATGTTTAAATTACATTCATGGAGTTAGGGAGAAAAGAGGATCAGTGTGTGTGTGGCACATTATATGTTTGACCACTGAGGAAATTACCGCCATCAAAGTCAATAAAGTCTTTCTTACAGATGAGACATGCTGGCAGCGTTCTGGCCCTCTGACATTCAGCCCCAGACCCATCCACCAACAGAGAAAGTCTACACAAACATATGGGTCTTTTGGGTACATAAGTTCTTCCAGTCTCTTCATGCCCTTTAACTTGCAACAACTTTATGGTGCCCCAATGGAAATCTCTCTTTCCCGTCCACCAAAAGTTCAGTTTTTAAATACAGGTCTTTGCACGACCACGAAAAAGCCTTAACTGACTGGTTCAAATTGGGCGGTCTGCATGTGGCCGTACGATGTCTCCTCACCTACATATCTCCCCCCAGGCTTGATGACAATAGCACTCCTACTGCGAGTCTCCTCCTCAACCTGGGCCATGCTTTCCCTGGCCTTCTGGTAAGAGTCGTCTGTGGCACATACTGTAATCTTGTCCTGGATCCCACCCAAACAATCCAGCTGAATGCTCCCTTCACTGCCAAAACAAAGAGGAGATGGTGAGAGAGGAAGAGAGGTAGGAAGAGAGAGGGACAAACCGATATCATGTTATATTTTAGAGGATGCTACCTTAAAGCACTCAGCATAAATCCAGCAATTCCTGCGCAGATGAGATCCATTAAACACCCTGAGGGCACAACTATTATTTTTTCAATTTTCATCCAACTGTGGGTTCCCACAGTATGACTCACTGCCGCGTCAAAGCCCTTTCTTTCCTGACTTTCCGGCTCTCTTTGATTCCCCTCTACTTTGATGAGGATCTGGCAGAAAATGAGGTGGTGCTGGCGCAGTCAGTGGAAGCAGAGCTCTGTCATTTGGGTTTTAGATTGGAACACGAGGCTGATTAGGATCCAGTCAGAGATGTGGATGAACTCCACCTGACCCACTTGTTAAAAATATTTTGTGCATAATGGGGTCACAAACTTGACTGTCAGAAGCAGAAGGTTCTGGTTGTTCCACATTCTGTTTCTCTACTTCCTTCCCCTTCCACACAGACATCTGGTCCTATTCATTTGATTGAGTCAACACATTTTTTCATGCGTGCAGAATGTGTTTATTGGGCTAATACATGGAAAGGGATGGACTCACATCAAAAACAGATCTTGCGCTGTTGCAACTGCTACTACAGAAACAGACAACACTTAGAGCAGAAACCAGCGTTGTCTGGCAAAATGTATTTGAACACTTAATTTACACTAAAAATGTGATAAAGCCAAACACTAAATGCATTCACCGTTCTGAACAACTTCATCCTCCTTCAAAAAGTTATTACATTTAATACAATAGTTGGAAAAAATGAATTTCACTGATTCACCTCACGTCCTCACTATGTTTAAAAAAAAGACTGCCTGCCTGGAGACACTCAGACTCATCTCACAATATCGACTATTTAGACCAAAAACAAAGACAGTAAGGTTAGTGACAGTGACATTGCGTTTCTGAAAAAGAAGAAACAGTAGCACATTTGATAAAAGAGAGAAATGGCTGAGATCCAGTGTTTGGTTTCACCTGGTGATGTATTGCTGGATGCAGTCGAAGCTGCCCTGGGGGTTGTCTCTGCCCACATTTGACAAGTAGAAAGTAAACGTTTGCAGTTCACTGGAATTTTCTGACCGTGGTATAGAAATTTTCTGTTGAAGACAAAGAAGAAAGACATGGGTGTATGAAATCAAGATGAGGTGTCCCCGTGGCCTCCAAGTTATACCTACTTTTAATAAATCTCAGTTCTGAAAAGAAATTAATATTTCCAAGCCAAACTACAGACAAATAATAGTGACATTTTCCATCTTCATAAATGTGTGTTTCTCCTTTTTGGGACCTGTGTATTATCAATATCAGTAAGATGCTTTTCAGTCAAGCTCTAAGAAAAGATGACTTACTGCAGACTTAAACACCAATTTTTCTATTTGATGTACTCAGTCCTGTCAACAAATTACAGTGCTATATTGCTTGAAAACCTGTCCCAGACCAGACAAAACTGTGAATGAGCCCCAGGCATTTTCATTTTCAAAACACGGCTTTCAACCGCTTAAAAGCTTAAAATCTGCTTCCATGTCTTCTTCCATCTTATTTCTAGTAGGATAATCTATGCGCTGCAGAGTGTTCATAATTGTGTTCCCAGTTTGTGACTAGAGGAACCTCTGGCAAATTACTATAACAGAAGAACTATGATAGGTATTTGTGCAGTCTCTAGCCCTCATCAGTTATGCACATCCTATTCCCCTGCCAGAATAACCTCTCTCCCACACTATAGGTGTTAGTTTTTAAAAACTATAGCAGAGGTGGGATTAGCCACTGCGAACTAGTGCTCCCAACTTCTGCAAACCTCTAATCATCAGCAAGCTGCTGGATATGTAATAATCATGCATGCAGATGTGGTATTTTTGCTTTACATCTTGCACTATTACAGTTTAGGCACTGGGTGAAAATGGTATATTTGGAACATATTTAATGCAGTAGTCAGTAATCTTCTTAGAGAGAAACATGAAAGGGAGAGCAGAGGAAACACGGGGTGACACTGAAACCTTGCCCTGCCAATTCAGCTTACCCGATTCTACCTCAAAATAGATTTAATGCCCTGGTATTAGAATGTGCATTCAAGAGTTAATTAATTTGATAAGGCCTACGGAAAAAAAATACGGCCAAAGTAGACTAATGGTAAGAGCAGAAAGAGTGTTATGTTTTCAGCAGGGCCTAGTATGCTGTGCATCACACTGAGCCAGGGTAACAAAGGATAGCTGAGGTTACCAAATAAATTAGTACTGCCAGTGCACGTCCTCTTGACCAGTGAGCAGCTCACTGCCAGTGACCTAACCTAGTAGAGAGGCTCAGCCTGTGACTCACTGCTGGGACTGACATGTGGCCTGGCTGTGGGCAGCTCAGCCCTGTTTACCAAAGGTCTTGGTACGTGTGAAGGCTGCAGGTGGCAAACTATAAATAAAACACAATGTCCTTTATTTACCCTCCTGTGCTCTAAGTTATCAATAATGCTCCATTCCTATATGACAAAACACACAGTGCCTCAGTTGCAGTCCAACACATGATCAAAAATTAATAATTGGCATAGAAAAATAAACTAATAATAATAAATAAATAAACCCTTTACAAAAGATGGTCTGAAACCCTCGTGATGAGCTGACTTGACTCTGGGTAACAAGATACATTAACGTTATAAGTTCTGAATGTTCTTGCTTTTTATTTGCACTGCTGCTTCATTCCTGCCTCTTGCCCAAGAGGCACTACTAGACCTCAAGTGCATTCTTTGCTAAGTCTTACATGATGTTAAGCTACGTCATGGCTACAAACATCAACCAGTCAGTACTGCCATTGCCAACAACAGGAAAATAGTTCTGGACAATCCAATCATGACACCGTTAGCCACATTTTCACTTGTATCTCTGCTTTAAAATGTGAATTACAGCAAACAGAGAAAAAGCAAGGAAGAAAAGAACACGATACGCATATTTATTCTTGGTTTCATGACAGTATTACAGGCTATGTCCAGTCTCAATGGTGAAAGACACTTTACAGAACATAAAACACAATGTGGTAGTTTAAATAAATCAAACAGTAGGCTTGTTGGCAGGTGGTAAGCTATACTGTGCCATGGGCGTGGAAAAATATCTGAATCTACAGCTGGTAAAGTCTTATTAGACACTCGTGTTGTTGCAGAAACACAGATGAGATATGTTGAGTGTGTGAATCCAGAGAGGAACTCACTGAAAGGCAAGGCAGTGGGGGGGTGGCACAATCGACTCAGTGACTCACATCACAGAGGATGAAAGAGGCTCTCCCACACCAAATGGCTCAGGTTCCGGTTTAACAAACTTGTGAGTGTTGCAACCACGATGTGCATACACTATTTTACTCATCCATGAATGACTACAGTTTCTAAAGAAAATGGGTCAGATGAAAGCTGATTGGGGCTTTTCTCTACTTTGTCTTTACTGTGCATCCAGACTGCACTGTTTCTTTGTTCACTTTGAGACTGGGTGTTAGGGAAAAGCCAGTTAACTGCAAAGTTATATGTGTATATAACATACATGTAACAAGATAACATTCAAGATAACATTGCAACCATAACTGATTTCTTCTCTTAGTAACAACTAAAAACACACATGTTAAAATTACTTTAAACTGCAAATTAAAAACATTGGTTGAAGTCATTATCAAAGTTCTGAGAGCTTCAGCCAACTGTTGCCATAAAACCAAGACAAAATAAAGCAATGGAAAAAAGCACACATTAAAAAGAGCCTGGAGAGATTACTTAAAACACTGACTGAAGGGTGGGGACTGACAATTAAACACACCACCTCTACAAGTAATAATCTCCTTTACCCAATGCATTCTAAGGGGTGGAGCTGATTTAAAACAGGTTTTCCATCCCCTCCTTGTTCAGCCAGCATCAAGCCTCATCTTCTCATTGTGCATGGCATCTAGCAAACAATGCCTCTTTTCAGGTCGGGGTTACTGAGAGAGGACTGAC
Source organism: Scatophagus argus (assembly GCF_020382885.2). Lineage (NCBI taxonomy): Eukaryota > Metazoa > Chordata > Actinopteri > Scatophagidae > Scatophagus > Scatophagus argus. The sequence goes on along the minus strand of NC_058498.1, from coordinate 16,318,454 downwards.
CCCCACGCACTTCATCTAGTCCTCTGTTCGAGGCCAGGGAAGAGAGAGAGAGGGAAAGAGGGAGCAAGAGGCAGATGAGACAGAAAACAAAATCAGACCGAGATGGCCAGACACACAAAGGTGACATCAAAGATAGTGACAAGTGATTTGCTTCATGTCAACTCAAGTCATCACATCTTTAGTGTTAAAAGCACACCACACTGTAAAGACTACAACAACCCATGGCCAGCTCACCCTTGTCTGCTTCAGAATGAGATAACTAGACAGTAGTCTGTATTCGTGATACGAAAATCAAAGACAAAAATGAAAACATGAGATGAAAAGTAAAATGCAAACCAAACTATGCGGGTGACATTGCCGATTTGTCCTACTCAGATGAATGCTCTACTCTATTCAGAGAGCTCTCTCTCTGCCTGCCTCTGCAGCAGATTAAACATGCTAAATGGCCAAAGTGCTTTGGAAGGGTCGAGTAGTGTCAATGGTGCTGGATGAACTGGCAAATCTACAACTAATATTCAGCTACATACGCTCAACAATAGCCTGTCTATTGCTCTGGTTTGTTCAGAAAAAGAATAGAACCTCCATACACTCAATGCCACGGGTCACTTGTTGAGTGATAATAAAGGGGAGAAGCATGTATCACTGTTTTCTTTGCATCTATCATTCGTTTTTGGCCTTTAAAGCCTTTCTTCTCTTAAAAAAGGTTGCAAGAAACATGTTATATATGTGCACAGTTAGTGAGAGCTCAGGGAAAGCTGTACAAAATGAATGAATATGAGTGAATGAAAATGCAATCTTGTCATGACAGCCAGGCCATCTGCTCTATAATTTAGCCACTTTCACACTTCTGACTAGCATTCTCATCTCAACACTAACAGATTTTCCTCCATGGTGAGCCTGCTGCACCAGTAAAACACATTCATTACTTTAGTATTTCAACAGCCTCAAAACATCACGGGCCGTATTCACAAACACCGTGACAATATTCTCAGAGGGCTCCGAACTGAGTCTAATAATATCTAGCAAGGAGTCCTCGCTTAGGAGTGATTGCAGAAAATTCTCAGAGCAACTCTGGGGCAAGGAAGGGTCAAAGACTTTTATCTTAGTGAGAAGGTGTGATTGACCCTCTTCCAAGGTATGATGCATTCTGTTAATTACTGTGATTGGTTGATGATTAAATAAATAAAAATCCACTTTTAGTGATAAAGGACCAAGTATGTCTTTATTACGCTATCCAATACCGTGCTTGCAAGCTGTGTGTTATACTGCAGTGCCCACAGAAAGAGGTGTTGGCAGTAGTTGTACTATAATGTGAGGGTGCAGCTGTTTGTAAGCAGTTTTTGCTTGTCATCTTTGTGCCTCAGACATGGGAGTGTTAACTCTAAGCGTAAATTGCTTTGGTACCTGTAGGTCACAATGTGCCACGACTCTATTTTCTACTGCATTCCAAAGTTTTACTCTCTTTAATGAGTGGTGATTTTCAAACTGTATTCAATGTTGAACTTTAAAAATAACATAAGGCAAAGTATTCTGGGCACAACTCTGTGTTCTTGCTGTGTCATTATTTAAAAAAAAAAAGAAAAGAAAAAAGTTTAAGTTGTTCCTCATCAATTTTCAGACAGTCTTTTTTCTAAAACTTCCTCCTCATTGTAGTTTTAGCGATTGTGTTATTTTCAAATTTAGATGCTGACACTTCGTGTAAGACCGGAGTAGCAGACAACAATTAATAAATAATTAATTACTCTTCTACACCAAGGACCCACATTTAACCAGCCTCTCTCAATATGGTTCCAACCACTGCTGGACCATTTAAGATCTCATTCAATGATCCTGTGACAAGCTAGTGTCAAACCCTTCTCACAAGATAAAGGCAATGTTTAATGTTTTACAGAGAAGGCAGTGGGATTCAAAGAAACAGAAATCTATAGAAATGGAAGGAATCTATAGAAGAAGACATATATCTTAGAGATGCCAGAAATCCTGCCATTGTATGTAGGTGGCCACGTTTACAGTAATGCTCTCAAAGAGCCTATAATGACAACATTTTTGGCAGAGAAGGATAGTCAATAAAAACACAGTGCAAAACACAAATCACTAAATGAACAAGATCTTTGGATGCCACACTAAACTGAAACTCACAGTACAGAATTGCACATTACACAGATTGTTCATTCATGTCAGACTGGATAGGCTCACACATGCAAACCCTGCCTTTTGCCATACAGGACGCACCTGCTTGTGTAGGGAATGCTTGAGAGAGCATAAGGATGTTTATTGTCTCCTTGGGGACTGTTAATTGCTCATATAGAAGGTACTGGCGCCATTGCGCGAGTTATGTCACCATCATAAACAAGCAGGTACCAGTTAACAGAAAGAGGCACAGTTTCTTGCATTCTAGGACACAAAAACAATCCACTTGCCCCTATTGCAGCAAAGAGGCAAGGCAGGCAGAGGTCACTTTAGTTTGGCTGCAGTGGTGAATCATAGCAGTACATTCTTCCCCTTTCCTTACCTGTTCTTTAAATACTTCCATTTATTACTAGTGCTGTTAATACTGTAGAAACTAAAAATTACTGATAGTAGACACTAAGCCATCAACAAGGCATCAGCGACAAAGTAATGGAGAGCAGCCTTCTCCAACAGAAAAGCACCACATGTGGTACTTGATACTATCCGAGAGATGTCTCAGAGAAACTGATGCATTAAGGTCAAATTTCATCATTAGCCAGAGTTCCCACTATGAACAGAAACTTGAGTCTACCAGGAAAAAATCCAAACAAACATGGTCATTCCTTTATGTTTCTTGATATACTGACAGTACAAATGAGAAGTTATTAAGAACAATGCAGAGACATTTTAAAGAGGTTTAGAAATACTTTTCCTGTCATGTCACACATGGTGAGGGTCTCAGTTAATGTTTGACACATTTTAGAGCCAAAATTAAATAAACCAAACCTTGCTGACAGTTGCAAGAGAGACTGAGGAAAATTCTGCCAGTTCATGTCCCAGTGACAGAAGCGATTTAAGATCACACAGTGCTGACACAGCACATGACACATATGGAAAAAAGTACATCATTAAATTCTAAACTGCTTTGACAGCATCCAGCAGTCAAAGCATCTAGGCAGTCAACTGCAACTAAGACATGGTAGTGAAGGGATAGCTAGCTTTCAGATACCATCATCACATTTTGTTTGAAAAAGCATGTGTGCATGTGTGTGTCAGTGGTGTCTAAGCTTCAAAAAGATCTCTTGAAAATTTTAATTACTGAGTTGCAAGTCAAGATGAATAAAAAGTAATATCTGGCTCTTACCCCTTGGTTCCCATTAAACCTGATCAATGGTCGTGATGACAGAACCTAGAAAAAACAAATGACAGCATTGTTAGATAAATGTCACAGTAACACATTCAAGGAGTCACATTTACACAGGCACATTTACAGACAGACTCTTACAGGTTATGAAACTGACAAACTGTAATGAACTACTTCTGTATGTCTTTAAGAATAAGAATTTAATTAGAGCTATTGAGATTAGTTAATGAATCAATTAGTTACAAAGTTGCCTATTTTGATAATCGCTTAATCAGTTCAGTCATTTATCAACCAAAGATATCAAACAATTGCTGGTTTGAGCTTCTTAAATTCAAAGATTTGCTGATTTGTTGACTGTGGACTTTTTTGACATTTCATAGACTAAATGATTAACCATAAAAAATAGATCAAATCAATAGTCAAAGTAAGGTAAGTAAGAAAGACAAACTTGAATTACCACTTGACTATCGCCAGCATGGAGGCACAAAATGGCAATTTAAGTGCAAATAATTGCTGGAAATATTACACTGACTTTTTAAGGCATACACCAAGCGCTGCAATATCAATTCATCCATAGCTATGGTTAAGTCCACTATAATTTCGGATTTCATCGAGTTTCTTTTTTTACTGCCTTTGTTCTCAGCTATGGAAAAGAGAACCATGTACTTTGACAATGCAGGCTCCTACGTAAAACCTGTTTAACACAGGTTGACTGAGAAAGATTTACATAAAAGCCTTTGTTTTAAGTAGATGTTAAAAGAGAGAAACCACAATTTTAACATCATTCTCTATTCAAAACCATGAGATTACAATTCCAAATTTGCATTAGCTAAATTTACATCATGAATTCACATTATGAAGACAACTTCTACAGGCTTGGTCTACTACCAACAACCATTTACTTTTTAAATCATTTATCAAGATCCAACGCAGGTTTTAGTCAACAATACATTATTTATAACTGATGTAAATTCCTTACACTTATAAGAAATGCTCATACAAATTAAAAATAAATAAAAGTGTTAAGAGTACATGTTGAATCTCATCATTGCTTTGCATATTAAGTGGACCACCTGAAAATCTAATGACTGAAAAGCACACCCGTCACATTCAATTAACTTCCTCTTCAAGCCAAAACAGTTAGCACATCTGGTATCATTTGACGAAAACTGACTGTGTGATTGTGTGTGTTGTTGTCAGCCAGTAACTGAACAGCTGGAGCACCAGCTGTTCAGTTACTGGACGTTTTAAAAAGTATTTCCAGAGAAAGAGGTCAACCAATAAAGCTGCAGAGCAGAAACACAATGACTTCGCTGTGGTTGAACATGTTAACGTGACAGAAAAATAATTTATTTTGAGTCATTTTTCATGCACACGTGCCAATCTTTGCCAAGTTTCAGCTCCTCAGTTGAGAAGTTTTGCAGATTTTCAGACAAAACATAAAAAGGATGACATCACCTTAGACTTCACACAAAATTTCACAGGCATTTTTCACCAGTTTCAAGTCTCAGCAAATTAATCAGTAATTTGTTTTTGTTTTGACAAGGAAGACATATGGTTATTGTTTATCGTCCAAAAATGCCTATTCCAGTGTGACTGAAGTTGTAAAACAAATATGAGAGACTCCAAGCAGGTTGAACACCTTTACCCTGTGGATGCTGAATACGTCAAGTAAGATGGCCTATTTAATGAAGCACAAGAAGCAGAATAATGTCCCCCTGAAAGTTATGTTAATTTGGGAAATGCAGGAAAGAGGAAGGGCTGAAAAGAGTTTCTACTTCACTTTTAGTTGTATCCAGCCATTTCAGTATCAGATCCACAGTACTGGGGTTTCTCTGTGCTTTCAGTTTAGGGTTAGATTTCTTAGTTTCAACATTTTAAAAGGAGTAAACCCAAGACATGCAGCACTTTCATTCCACTAAGTACAGATTCTACAGAACCAAAAGAAACAGTTAACAGCAGTCAGATTCCAGTTGACCGCAGCAGCTGGACAACTATAACTGTCAGGCCCCATCTTTTACATGGAACGGCATTAGCAACAACAAAGCAGCAAATCAAAGAAATAAATCATTGTTTTCTGATTGTTTCATTGCCATTACGTTCTAAAGCACAAATAAATGCACCTTCGTACCATCCTGCAGAAAAGTGTCAAATTGCTGGATTGAAAAGACAACAGACCTGCAGCTATACATCCATGACACAGGCTGAACAAAGGACAGAGACGGCGGCAACAACACAACTTGGTCGCTACATTTTAGCCTGTAGTCCGATCTCACACCTAGCGTCATTGGCTGGGGGCTACGTGCCCATTATCCAAAGTCTGAAATGTCCCCAGGATGGCAAAATAATAAGAAGGAAATAAAGGCACATGCAGGGTCTCTGCAGACACCACCATACACTTCTAATGGGCCATAAGTGATGACTGAGAGCTGATGCTGACATTTCAGCTACGCCCAACAATATTTTTACATAATTATAATGGTTATGGAAATATATCCAGGATACACTGGTTTTATTTGCAGATTGCATATCATATCATATCAGTGGACTACCAACAGTGGCAGAGGTATGCCCTCTCCAAATGCCCTTATAGTTGGTAAATACTATCGCTAAGGGAACAAACTGTGAACTGTGAGAGGAATAATTTTGGAATTTCATAGACTGTAGGAACTAAAAATTCATGAGCATCAAAAGGAGGAGGTAGCTTTCTTCTTGTCTCTTCTTCCTTAGTAGTGCTTTTGTGGATCAATGAAATCAAGTGGGAGAGCTAAAAGTTCAAGGGAGGACATGCCTATTAAAAACGCAATGTGCTGTGTATTCTTGCTTGGTCCTGACCCAGAGATATGGAGCATGCATACACAGATGACCGTATGTGTGTCTGTCTGTCCTCTGTACAGCTTTACATACACTCCAACTTTCAGTTTTTTCACTTGAAGTCTAAATCAGTGTTTGGTTTCATTTAAAATCTAGATCCAGTCCACTAGGTTAAAACGGGCATCAGTGACTTTTAATTCCATGACATTATGCAGATGTACCACACCTTTTAATTATGGCTGCCTGGTGAACACTGCACTTGAGAAAAAGATTTCTGTTCATGTCACAGATGTAGAGAGTCTATGCAAATCCTGCCCAAACTGTACTGAAAGAGCTTTGGAGGTTGCAACTAGTTTTGCAAACCTTTTATTAATATTGCTACTTAATACCTTGACAATACTTCCCCAGCTAAAAGCACCACCAAGTCTGTTACAAAGTTTATTTACATTTATAGATTAACAGTTTAGCTGGAAATGCTGGACGTGGTATGTTCACACAATCTGAAGGAGTAGCATATTTTGTACCTTTTTACAGATACCCCTTCAACCACAATCACTGACCATCTTATCCCTTCACTTACTTCTAATCCTGCAACTGTCACTACTATTACTTCTACTACTATACAAACATGTCAAAATAACTGAAGAGGTTGCAATAAATTGGGAAATTAACTTTTTTCTGTCCAGTACAAAAGATATCCAATCTGTTGATCTAGGGTTCTGAGTGTTGATGGTTTGTAGGGATTATTTATGATTATGTTTACAGACCTAAGTAAATATGGTGGCCAATAGCTGACTGTGTCCTCTCATAGTAATGCAAAAGATCTGGCATCAAACTGTGGGCCGTACTGTGTTTTAGCCACACTAATGGAATGGTCCAGACTGAAATATCCCGTCTTCCAGAAAACTTTATCAGATCAAAATTTTCATTTGATTTTTATTTTGATTTAATACTCAGTACCTGCAGCATTCCTATCAGTCTCATCTGCTCTTTGTGTTTAGTTACCAAATGTTAACATTCTAAACTGAGATGAGCATTTTGCCATGCTGCCTTTAGGTAAACACTAAATTTAGCTAAAAAACTAACTAACATGCTGTGTTGCGCATGGTATCAGAGACAGAAGGCACAGCATAGTCTAGAATAGCAATTCACCTTGATTAACCTTTCTTGGCCTTAAATAACAAAATCAAATCAGAATTAGACAAAAGAAGAAATCCACGGCTTTGTCTATCTTGTCATTAGCACAATATTGTGTCACTTAATCCTGAGCTCTAAACACTCAGAGCCTATCCAGAAACACCATACCTTTCATGGAGCCACGCTCCCTGGTCTACCCCTGTAATGTATAACGCAGCACCAGTTTTAGCTCTCCCACCCTGTGCTCCCCACCCCACCCCCACCCCCACCCCAGCACTGCTAACATAGTGCTACCCTCAGCCTGTTCATTTGAATGGGCTGCTGACATGTCACTATTCTCTGGGACCAGAGCCCAGAACGTTCCACAGAGCTAACCTTAGGGACAGAGTACAGGTCCTGACCATGGATCGATGACAAGGCTGTGGATGTTCCCACACGCTGCCAACTAGCAACAGTGTAGGGATCAGCTGGACATAGCATGGACTTGCAGCCAATCAGCCCGTGATAAATCTGAACTGATGACAATGTGTTGTTCAAGCCTGTTTCCCACTACAAAATAAACGTGCCCTTCACACTACACTTTTTCTCCCGGTATTAGGAACAAATTTTACACAGCCTTATTTTCTGTGAAAAATATGCTTTTTTTAGTTTTAGGCTCTAACATTTCAGCAGGTAATTCTGTTATAACACAGAATCTTAGTAGTAGCCAAAATTTTATGAAAAGCTGCTTTTATTCAGTGTCTATTCTTCATGGTCCAACATAAATCACATAGTCCAACAAATAATGCAGTCAAGATCTGAGACTTTTATACATTGGAAGATTTGAAGTGCACTCATGAGTTCGTCTTGATCCAATTATTAGTCATTGTTTAAATTTATTTGTTTAAATGATCTTTGTTGGACAAGATATCCTTGACATGCTCATGATTGTTTTGCCAAAAGATCCAAAATGTATTCTTAAAAAGGGATTGAGAATAATGATATATATTTGAGTAACTTTCTATTTGGTCTCTCAGGTTGCAGTGCCAAAGGATTTCTTTTTGTAGTGATGCACACAGGAATAGCTATGTTTAAATCTCTATGGGTTTGGCTGCGTCATCGAAATTGTCAGGTGTTTAGTTGCATTACTGTCACACTGATGAGATGGTGCACCTGTCTAGGATTTCAGAGGTGGAGGGAGCACTTTGTGCCAGGTACTCTGAAAGGTTTAAATGGTACTGGGTGTCCGTACTCTTAATACTCAGTGTGCATGCATCACTGCTGAATGTGTCTTGTGTGTACAAACGTGCTATACCAGTCTAATCCTTTAAAAATATCCAACAAGGGAGTGTCAGATGAGTTTGAAGTGACAGTGTGTTGACGTAACATACTAGCAGAAAAGGTTAACTGAACCTACTTGTTGGTGTATTTACTGTAAGTGGCACCTCAGTGCAAAGAAACCTTTGAAGCTTTTAGTGTTCTTTATTTCAGTATTTCAGAGTATTGAGCTACCTTTGATCTTGTGCTTGAAACAGCAATACAGATTTCTTGTATGCACTACGTTTTTCTCGTGGGGGTGCAGGTTGAGTCTGACACACTACAAGCACACTACATTATCTTTATCTTATTAACAGCAGTTCCCAACCAAGTTCCCAGCCCAAATTGTTTTTTTTTTTTTTTTAAAAAACGCATTGTGTTTGCCTTACATTCTTACTTAAGCCAGTCCAAACTACAACATGAGACAATTCAGGTTGATCCACTTTACAGAGCTACATTTCGTGTACTTTGACGTGAGCGTATCACTACTGAACTTTGAGGAATCAAAGGCACACCTGCCTCATCACAAAAGAGACATTTAGCAGAAAACTGAAGTGAGCGTCACTCCTCAACTGGCCACCAAAAAAAACCTACTGTCAGATCTTCCTCAAAGTTCAAACAGCTGTCATCTACTACTAATGTGCAGCCTTGACAATAGTGATGTGAAAGTGATGACCCAGCAGGCATTTAAAGTTAACATAAAAAGGGTGAAAACTAAAAGCCTGAAGCAAAGCAAGAAAAATAGCAATTTCGATTAATTTGAAAGAATGTAAAATTTGTTATCGGCCTGCACAATATTAGGAAAACCTGCAATGATTAGAAACATTGTTCAATGTTGTGATGCTGACATGTCCTGCAATAAAGCAAAGAGTCTCATTTCCAGGTGTTGCAGGCCTTTAACTTAGATAAAATAAACAAACAAATTTCAGAACAGTTGTATGACAGAAAGTGGATCCAGCCTTAACATAAAATAAATGAATAAAATGAAAAGCTGCAAGACTTCTGTCTCACACACACACAAACAGAGAAAATGAATTGCAACAGTGATATCTGTCATCACTTTCACACATCACTTTCAATTATGAAAATAATTTTGTTTGGAATTCTCTTATAGAGAAACTGATATTTTATGATTTGGACAACCAACATTTACTTTGAAAAAAGTTAAATTAGTAATACCTTGTATTAAAAAAAAAATTAATAGGCCAGTGTTGATTAAAAATGCCTTGCTTTCTTCACAACAACAATGCATCATTCAAGTACATGAAATTTTATATATATATAAAAAAAGCTGCATAACCACTTACATTACTGGTGTTACCACTGGTGTCAGATGAAGACAAAAATCTAGTACATCTGGGCCATTTCCTTACAAGTGAACAAAAGAATATTTCGGTGCTGCCTGATTTTGCCCTTTTTACAGTTTCCCCCATACTAAATGATGTAACAAAAGATGGTCATACTTATATGTGACTTAGAGGTACTGTTTGTCGTCTCTCAGCTGGGTTGAAATTGAAATTAAAAACACAGTCTGACTGGACATGGGAATGTTATTTCCTTGCTGCAATTACCATGTACAATTGACTGTCACTGGGCTGACAACACTGATAAAAATAAAACATTTTGACCCTGCAGGGTGAGAGGCTGACAAAAAGAAAAACTAGACTAGTAAAATCTCTTTTATTAGTCTTTTCAAATTTGGAGAAGCCTGCACTGATCTCAACAGAGATTCCTTCAAGGTTTCTGCATTGATGCAGCAATTTTTCAGACACATAAAGGTATATTATGCAGGATTTCCCTAAAAAACAATGAATAAAAAAATACAAATATACAAAAATAATCCCTCCCTGTCATCCTTTTTGCTTCATTACAAGTGTGTGGCAGTGTCTATATCTGCAGAGACTCTGCCCTTCATCTGTATTTTCTTGCTGTGTTTGGGATGTTTCTAGATGTTATGGATTCTGGGGACTGTTGAGTCTCACTGCCAGGTAGTCAAATACATTACTGATTTGTGGCAATTTGATGAAAATTTATTGCAAATGACACAAAGACAAACTCTGCTCTATGAGGTTGTCAAATACAAATATTTTGGGTTCATGGCAATTTGACGACCTGGAATGGGACTCTTCAGAACTGCTTACTGATGGGTTTACAAACAGCAAGAGACAAATCTGCATAGTACGCTTTTTAGTCTGAGCAGTGATTTATTATAATTACTCACCTACTAAGTGACACAAAAAACTCTACGTGCAGTAACATGTTCCTCTGGCTCCAGTTAAAATTTTACACTTGTACGTGTTGACAAGCACCAAAATGTATGAATACAGATCACAAACCACAAGACTGTTTGTGAACCAAAGACTGCACTGACTGATCTTTGAAAAAGACATAGCAGGTCAAGGGAGTCTGCTCTGTGTGCAGTGGCACCAGGTTAACATGGTCACTTCGTGGCAACCCTGTCACAGGACAGAGGAACACCATGACATTTAGAGTCATATTTGGCCTTAGTGGTTATGGTCATCTCTAGCAGTGTCCTGTGATCTGCTGAAACTGGGGAGTCAGCATTCCTGAAATAACCATAGCACTGGCACAGGCAGACCGGGGTGAAGAAATAAAATCCCTCCCCGGTCTCCATTACTTCCCATACCATCCCCATGGAGGTGGAGACAGGAGGTAGACTGCAGCTGAACACAAGAGAAAATTGAGATCGACTTGGTGTGAACGGACATCCTTAGTGAAGCCTATAGCCTTTCATCACAAGTGCTTAACTGAAGATAGATTATCTGCACAAACACCTATCGCAAACCAAATGTCAAAAAAAAGAGGGAAAAAAAAAGAAATATTCTCATAGCAATTTCCCAGTTTCTTTTGTCCAACCAACAATCGCAAAAACCTAAAGATTCTTCATTCACTATCCTACCTGACAGAGGAGAGCAGCAAAATCCTTTTAATTTAAGAAAATGTAAAAAGCAAATGCTTCATTTTTGCTTGAAAAAGGACAGAAATTATTAATCAATTATCAAAATAGTTGGCACAAATTTTCTTTCAACAGACTAACTGATAACTTTGCTAATCTCATGGCAGCTCTATTTTACAGTTATCAATTGTTTGTTTACCTGAAGAAGAAAGCAAGCTGAGTGGATCAGAGGACCCATTTCTCATGATACAATCAGTTCACCTTTCTGTAGTGATGAGATAAAATGCTTAGTTCAACCCCTAACAACCTAATCTAAATATTTTAAATCTCTTACAAATGAGCACAAATGAGTTTCCTGAAAATACTGCAGGGCAACTCAACAACTCTCCATTCTGGCACGATCATGCAATAATTTGACAGGCATGACATGTTTATTGTTGCCTTGTTTATCTGGTTCAGTCACTATGCAACATGCGTAACACAGCAGGTAACTTGTCTGTCACCCACAGATGACAAAAAAGAAATAAAAAAAGAATCTGATCTGAATTGTTATATTCGCTAAAGGTCTCAAAATGTAAATGCAAAGCAGAACAAACCAAAAGATGGGTGTCCCTACTGTGATGTATGTCCTTAAAAATGAAGTTCTTACCAGGTTCACCAATCAATTACCTCACCACTACACAAAGGGCCAACAAAACATTTTAACATTCAAACAGACCTACTCACCTCTCACCAGTGTTATACTGCACTGCCAGCATACAAGATTTATTGTCACTTCATATGCAAGATCTCCCAGACTGCCCAGTTTATATTTGAGACAAACTTAATATTTTAGTTTAATGCTTATATTTTATGTGCTTTATATTCTGATAAATTTAAAACATCTGCATCTTTCCCACTAAAGAAAATGAAAGAGTATTACAGAATCAGACTATTTAAACACTGTTTTCCCAACACTGTGCTGTAACAACAGTCATCCAGAGACAAAATTACATAAAATTTTATCTCTACTCTAACACATAACATTCAGCTTGATGACACTCAAGTAGCCCTTACTCATTTCCTTGCTGATGTCAGAGCCATTTTAAAAAAAGGACATAGCGAGTCTCTGGGCTGCCAGTCCTGCAGCAGGAGCTCCAGTTCACTCTGTCCTCAAACGTACCAATGGCGGAACCAGCTGACAGTCACGTCTCACACAGGAAGCAGTCAACACGCTCAACTATTCCTACTTGATGACTGCTGTTGCACCGTTGTGCACTTATTGTTTACTTGTAGAAATACAATAAGAAAAGACAAGATCTGAATAGAGTAGTGACTACTGAGTGAATCAGCTTTGCATCAGGGTCAACATTTACTGTTTGCAAATAATAAATAATAATAATAACAAGCAAATAATAACAAGCTCACATGAATTTCTTGTTACATTACAAATAAGAAGACTGTAGTGTCTTTACAATGATGCGATGCTTGGGTCTATGATTTAGCAAAGTGATTTTAGATTACACAGCTTCCTCATAAAAGCAGCTGCGTACACATTTTCCAGCAAAACAACAGCAACACTGGTGGTCACGAGCATTGTCAGGCTTTGTCCGATTACATCTTAACATCGCCACAACTTTTACATTGAAACGCATGTATCATTCTGTGGCACTTCCTCATCCTTCACTGAATTCTCAGCTCTCCCCTGCTGCTGAGTGGCCAGCCAGTGCTTGAGTTATGAGGAAGCAGGAGGGGCTCAGCTCCCCTAAAGGTACTCAAGCCACACTGAAAGCAAAATGAGCTCAAGTTTGGGCTGGTAGTGTGTGTGATACTAATTACTCTAAACTGCATTAGTAAATGACATTTCAACGCCAAAGCCCAGGCACTACTGATCTGAGTTGTTCCGTACTTTATCAACATAGAACAGAACTTGAATTTCTCAAATGAGCCTGTTTGTTTCTTCTTATTTAGTGTAGGTTAGATTTTTCCTGTATTTCATGATCTAATGTGAAAAGAGAGGAAAACATTGAAAAGTTGATGTTAATCAGTCACGTCAGAAACCGCATCTTTTGCTGCATAAATGTAAAAAGTAGTCTTTTCTCAATCTGTGTTTGTGCACTTGTGGTCTGTGTTAGCTGAAGGATTTAATGTATTTGCACAGCTCCATGGAAGTATTGTTGGGCTGCCGCTGTTGTTGTCTTTGAATTTGAATACGCAGATTTTAAATACACATGGTTCAGTGCACTGTGTGGCAGACTGAGCAGACTCCTCTTTGCATACCAACATAATGTGAAATATGTACACATAAATGTAAACAATTTCAAAATGCAGCACACGTGCACTTCTGTGCATGATTACTTTGTGTGAGATGGGTAGTCATCTGTGAAAGTGAAAGTGTTTGCAACAATAGCTATTAGTAGTGCTTCTATGCCTGTGTGGTCTTTATTTGTGTCTGATAAAACAGAAAGTACTCTGTATTATCATATCTCGATAATATGCCTTTTTCAATGCACGCGGCCAGCTAAAAAATAAACCATAATAAAACCAAAATAAATCCAAGAGTACAAAATTTGAGATCCCATCTCCTGAACTGTTACACAACCTCTTGTCACAAAAAGCCAAAATGTGATTTGAAAACTGTCAACAACAGCAACTTAAGTGTAACATCCTCAAAATGGCGCAGCATGCAATTTCATCATCATACTGCTCTGAACCTTCGCCACAAACCAAACACCCATTGCTATACCATACAGACATTTTTGTTTACTCAAAAGCAATCTGGTCAGACTGTGAGTAAGGGGTTTAACTCAAATAGCAGTGAAAAGATGACACAGTAAGCATACAGTGTTCAAAACAGCTTTTACAGATTGTGAGTGTGCAAGTCTGTGCAAGAGGCAATTCTCAACAAAAGAGGTGCACATCTTAAACTGTAAAACATAATTCAACTTGCCTCTTCCCACATCTATCTATAAAACCAACTACATAAATGAAAAAGACTGACAAACAGAACTGATTCCAAAAATGCTGGGACACTGTATAAAGTGCAAATGAAAACAAAATGCAATGATGTACAAATGCTTTTCAACCAATATTTAATTGAATACAGTAGAAATCAGCATATTTAACATTCACTGTAATAAAGATTATTGTGTTTTGTGAATATACACTAATCCTGTGTTTGCTGGCTACAATATAAGAAAAAAGTTGGAACAGAAGTATGTTTACACCTTCTCCCTTCACAACACTCATAAGTGTTTGGGAACTGAAGACTCTAATTGTTGGAGTTTGAAGTCCAACGTTCCTTCCCATTTTTGCTTTATGTACATCTTCAGCTGCTCAACAGCATGGGGTCTCAGTTGTTGTATTTTGTGGTTCATAATGTGCCACACATTTTCAATGAGAGACAGGTCTGGAGTGCAGGTAGGCCAGTCTAGTAACCACGCTTTTTCATCACAAAGCTGCATTGTTGTAACACATGCAGAATGTGTTTTGGCATTGTCTTGCTGGAATAAGCAGAGACCTCCCTGAAATAGATGTCATCTGGGTGGTAGCATATGTTGCTCCAAAACCTGTAAGTACCTTTCAGTTTGAATATTCATAGATATGCAAGTTACCCATGCCATGAGCGCTAACCCACCCACATACTGTCGCAGATGCTGGCTTCTGAACTTTGTGCTGGTAACAGTCTGGAGGACCATTTTTCTCTTTAGTGCAGAGGTCATCCAGGATTTTCAAAAACAATCTGAAATGTGGTGGACTTCCATCAGTGGTGGTCAGTCCATCTCGGGTGAGCTCACGCCCACAGTAGTCAGTGGTGATTCTGTACATTGCTAATATAGGTCTTTCATTTTGCATGGTAGAGTCTTGACTTGCACTTTTAGATGCAGCAACAATCTGTGTTTACCAAACATAGTTTTAGAAACTGTTCCTGAGTCCATATAGTCATATCCTTTATTCTATCATGTCAGTTCTTAATGCAGGGCCACCTAAGGAATCAAAGATCACAGGCTTTTGATTTTGGCTTTCATGCTTGCTGTTGTTTTTTTGTTTTTTGTTTTCAAATTCCTTGCAACTGTGTGAAACATTGTTCTCAAAGCCCTGCCAAAACTGTGTAGAATCCAAGATAATGCCTCCTTATGAAAAACAAAACCTATTTCTGAATTACAAACACTATCGATGAAAGGCAGTAGTACAAATGATTGAGGTTGTATATGCTTTTCCATATTTTAGTCAAAGTAAGAATCCAGTTATACCAGACATTGGTCCTGGAGGATGAAAGACAGTGAAACTTGTTGTACCTACCATACTACTTTGTCTACTGCGCTTCATGTTTCAGTGAAAAAAGTAGATCACCTTTACAGTGATGCTTGAAAAGCACAAAACAATTTAGCAAAAACCACAGGTTTAAAAAAATGAATCACCCCATTTCGACAATGTTTCTTTTTTATGTGTATCACATTTGTTTCAATAACCACTTTTCTCATAACTGGTAGTCCCCAAATTACCAATCACAACTGTATTGTTCTGCCTTATCAGCTGCAGTCCTGCTGCACACAGCCAGTGAAGCTGGAGAGAAGGCCCTTTACTCCTGGCCTTCCAGGTTTTCCCTGTCAAATATTTATAGAAGCTGAAACGTTAGATGACCATCATCAGACTTACGGCTCTCCACACAAGAAGCCAAGCAACCAGCAATGGTAGAGCCACTTCAGACACCAAACCTTGAGTTCCCTCGTGTTTAAAAAGGACTACTGACATGACAATGTGTTTAACCTAACGCTACCGTTTAATAACTTTGACGCACTTCTCAAACTATCAAGTGAACATGAGCCTTTAATGGCAGCGAGGGGGTTGGGAAACGAGATGGCCATCTTTCGCATGAATACTGGGTACTTTTCCAAATTTATCACCATGGTGTCATTAGATCCTCAATCGAACCAACGCTGTCCCTCAATTTATAAGAGAAAAAATAAGATAAATTGAAATAAAATTAAGCGAAAAGCCAGGGCTTATGCTGTGTATCCAGCGGTAGTCGTTTACTTGCCAGTATGTCTGAGCTGCTGGCTAGTTTAGCTAGCAAGATTTGTCTGATTTTTTGACAGCTTAACAAACTTTCTGGAAGCATCTGTAGTCGTTATACAACAGAAGTTGCTCCACGTATTCGATTAAAATTCTTTTAGGTTATTATAAGCATTTTGGTACGACAAGTTAGCAACCACATAGTTAAAACTGTTACACCAACAAAAACAAACACCTTAACACAACGAAATAACTATTAAATGAGCTGCGAGCTTGATACGTGACGGAGCACAGTGTTTTAACAGTCTACGTGAAGTGAGTCTGGGTGTAGCTACAAAATGTTGAACAGCTACCTAACAACCAACATCAGTCAGCCTGACCGGTCGGGAGCTGCTGGTCGCTAAACTAGACACTTAACAAGCCAAAACTAGCCAGCCTCGACCAGCCTGCTGGCTGTGTATCGCAGCATGAAGGCACCACCAGCAACAGCAGACTGAGTGGGGACTGACCTCACTCTGCCTGTCACAGCCGCCCGGGCAGACTTCAAATGCAAACCAAAATGTCATAGTGCCGGAAAGGGCCATTTACCTTGCTGCTCTGGTAGCCTTCAAACGCTCTCAGTGCGCTGTCAGTGAGTTTAACGTGAAAGACGGAGACATTGCTACCGTTGCTCACTCTTCCACAGGACAGTCCGTAGCACTGCTCCTCCTTCAGTGCCGCCATCTTGCTACCGTTCCCACCACGCGCACGGACGCACTCTGTCGTAAACCGAGAACTCCCGTTGCTTTTCAATGAATATTCAATGACCGGTCACTGATGATGAAGTCACCGAGCAGTAATGAAGCCCGGTAGCCACACGTGGACTGTAACAAAAAGACCTTTACACTGCAGCAAACATACCATAATTCAATATTACAGACATAGTAATTATTTTTGAGTAATCAGTACAGTTAATCATCGACTTTTGTTAAATTTACAACTAATTCGGAGACGACGCGCGAATCGATTTAGATTTATTATACTCTTTTATTTAGCAATTATATATATTTTTTCATATAGTTAATGATGTAAGACAAAATATATAATCTTTCCATTATTCGGGAATGAGCTTTGCACATCAGTAATGCGTAGGAAGAGGAAAACGATAGGTCATCTGATTACGTCAGCGAAACGTCAATGCCTGAAAAAAAGCCACCCATCTTGGGAATATCCAGAAAATTTGGAAACATGGAGAGTTATAAAGAAAACATATAAACACCGAATATTTTAGTTATACCAATGACTCTATTATCCTATCATCACACAACCGAGGGCACTGTTTTTATACAGTTTATAATGCTTCGCAAGTTTTGTAAAGCATAAATGTAGATGGAGCAGGAATATTATGTGGAATAAATCCAGAGCTGGAAATAGTTGGAAATGACTGGATACCTTGTCACTGCACTGAAAGAAATTATGATAAGACACACATGGAAACTGTAGTCTGATAACAGACAAATTTTTATTGTGGTGATTATAAAATTAACAAATGCAGGAAGCCTTTCATTTCATTACATTACAGAGTTTATGCAACTTTGACTCTGTCAGCCTACCACCTACTCTGAAGAAGCGCAGACTCAGCGAAGTCACGTAGCCATACGTAAGAAAGTGACGATCAAAAGCGGTGGAATAAATAAAACACCCAAACGAACAAAATTAAAGGAAAAGTTCACAGGTGAAAAATGTAGGGGATGGAAAAAACACACACACACACATCTAATATTATCATCCTTCAACATTTGGTCTTAATCATCAAAAACTGAGGTATAAATGAATAATAAAAATAAACTCTCCTTCACCGCTATTCATTGCCACATCACAGAGAATGTGCCCCATCCTCTGTACTTGTTTCCAACATAAAACAATACCTCCATCAACAAGAAATTAGTCATTTACCAAATGTTGAAAGTACAGCAGATCTACTCTAGCTGATGCGTTAACACCTCTATACACAAGTGCCCAGAAATATAGACACCCTCCGACGTGTTGCGATGCAATTGTGAACTTGTGATGAAATGCAGTCATGTATAAACTTTAAATGTTCTTATTTTTCACCATTGTTGCTGATTCAGTTCCATATTACTTTTTGAAGCTATAGATGGTTGTATATTTTTAACTGCATTAATATTGTAATATTTATTTCTTCCCCTATATATGTTAATGAGGTGGATACAATTTCAGGAAGACCTTTCAATACAATGGCACAACAAACTCCAGCCTCAATACGTACCATAGAACTGACTCAAACCAAAAAACAGTTGCAATAAATCGTACAGGTGTTTCTATTTTTTTCTGGTAACTCGCTGTACGAGTGGAGTCTCTGGTAGAAAGGGTGTGAAAGCTAGCAAACAAGCCAGCTTCTTTTCCCTTGTTTGGACCTAAAATAATAGAGCAACTGCATTACACCAGTCAGCAAGAAATACTGTACCGTAATTAAAACAAAATGAAAACACATATTCTCTCTCGGACAGGGAAAATGACTTTACCTGTACAACACTTTAAAACTCTAGCATAACATAGGACCGTATCACAATAGCTATTTTCAAATGAGAAAAATATTTTTAAATAGCTCACATCTGAATCTAGGTTAAATTATCTTTTATTTTAATTTTCCAACATTAACTACCAAAGACAAAAACAATGGCAGCAGACAAAAAACAGTGGCTGGCAACATGAGAGATGTGCATAAACCTACACATTTATAATGTTGGAAAAACAGTTCCCATAGATGCTTTATGATTTGTCATATAATAGTTCTCAAACATAGCAGAGAAAAAGAGAGTGACAGTGAAGAGGCAACCAACCAGATGATATCTGTACCCCACTTGGCCAAAGGTCAGAAGGCACTGCCAGATGTGCTTCTATGTTTTAGGCTCTTACACTGCAGTAGCTTGGTCAGGCCATCACTACAGGCTTGGCTCAATTTCTAGCAGCTATGACAACTGATAGTGCTACACCGCCAATGGCTACTGCAGTAGCACCAAATAGCCACTTCCAGCTGAGACCCTGTGGAAATAAAAAGGAACAAAGGAGGAGAGAGTGGCTGTTACATAGACAGAAAAATATCATGACACAGTAAAAACCTCAAACCACGACATATGATTTAAAATACTGATACACAAGTCATGCTCACTGTTTATTACCACACAAGTGTTCCCTTGATGATTACATACATATCTCTCCAAAAGAAAGTGTAAGGGCATCACGTCAAAATGGATTCAAGCTGCATTCTAACTCAAAATGACGAAAACTGAATGACTGCCTCACCCATGAAGATTTGGCCCGGTGCTTCTGTGTGCTGCTGCTGCTGCTAGTGGGGTTACCCAGCATCTTCTTATACATGGCTTGCTCTGCTCCTCTCTGCTCTGAATGCTTCTTCACCAGCTTGGAGAGCTCCGCATGGATAGTCTGTACAGAAGAGACAGAGACAGTTCAGCACCCAAACTCCTCTCTATTGCACCAAACAGGTATACCAGCATGGGGGAAACAAAGTTCTGCTACTGTGTAACATGACGAGACTGATTTTCTTTATTAATAGGAATGTTTCAGGAAGAAAATATACTCACATCAACAGACACAAGTACTCACCAAGTTGTCTAGAAAGCATGAAAAATGATGTTACAGGGCTTTTTAAAAGAAATACAATTGACCGTTCTTCTACAGTCGTGATAGATGGATGAAGCATCATTTAAATATATAAATACTGGGGAAAATATTTATGCTGTTCTTTGTAGTCTTGCATGAAATCACAGGCTTGCATCACAGAATTAGCCTGCCATTCAGCCCACATGTCCACACAACTCCAGGATATGGGTTTGGTTATTGTTCCAACACCGTCTAAGATCTGAGTCACTTTACTGCTCTTAAAGCTGGTGAGTGACTAAGCAAACTGATGCTTTCAGAGACAACAAAAATGTTTCGGCTTGTATATGCCTTTCAGAAAGACTGATGTAGCGCCATAACATAGAGTTTGCAGCATTGTTCACTTGATAGCAATTTTATACTTCAGCACAGTCTACCCTTGAAGACATTTGTGGGGAATTACGAGTCGTTGTGTGTCTACACCAATATCTACCATGAGGATTTATCTGCTAAGAACAAGCAGACACATTTACTTTTGTGCAATCAGCTACCCACCAAAATGACAAAAATGACACTGGCTTGTCCCAAAACATGTAACATCCACAGCATCTGTGTGCTCAAATACTGCGCTGAGACAGTCTGAAGCTGTCAAGTCTGCATGTCATATCAAAAAAAGCACAGACAAATAAATCTCTTCTCGTCCATTTGAGTGGAAGACAAAGGGTGTCAATAACTGACACCAATGTGGAAAATTTAGACAGCATGTTTGTCACTGTCTGGAGAATAGAAATTTAGCATGTCATCCTGTCACTCCATGAGGCCCTCGCTTGTTTAAGACCGCCTCATTGATTATAATGGCAGCATCTTGAAGCACACCCACTGTTCTTCCTGTTAGAACATGGTGTAATTTCAGGACTTTCCCCACCATTATAGCACTAAGAGACAAATCCATTTCAATATTAATACAGACAACCTTGCACCAAATTAAAAATGTATGCTGACACAGATATCAGTGCAAATATAACAGTGGAGTGTCTTGATGAGGGCGCAACAATATGCAAATCTAGAATACCCACTTGTTGTTGTATGTCTCAGTACAGCACCCAAGTTCAGGTTACAACCATGTCTGTCCAGACTCTTATATATATATTATGTATATAACATATACAGTGACTGACACAGAACATGGTGCAGTGACAATCACCTAAAGCTCAGTATTCACAAAACCAATGAGCCTGTGGTGGACTGCAGTGCTTTAAATGTGGATGCTGCTGTTGTTAATTTAGATTTGGTAATACATCATATGGTGCACCTTTTCTGTAATGTGATTGTTGGTTTAATAATGAGGTGAAATGGACCAGGTGACATACATGAAGCTGTCAGCCTCTCATGCACTTGCCTTACCAACTAATAGAAAGTGGTTTCAATTCAATAAGAATCAAGTTTAATGTTACACTGGGGACATCGTGTCTGTGGTCTGTTTTCTGCAGGGTTTTGAGTTTTCTGGTGTTTAGAGCTAAATGCTTGTACTACAACAGCAAGTGTTTTTTTCCCTCTTCTCATGGTGGATTGCGCATGTTACAAGCTAATGGTAGTTAGTCAGTTGGTTTACTAGCGAAAAACAGACTGTCAGATTTTTAAACATCAAAGTATCAAAATGGCATAACTTTTCTATGCTCTCTTCGGGTATTGTCATGCTGCTTCACACTGGAGAACTGCTTGTGAACAGTCAGATACTTCCGTGACTTGGATTTTGCACTTGGCCATATTGCAATTTCAGTAATATTTTGATTAACCATTCAGCTCTAGCACAGGTACCACCCTGTCAGGTTAAAGGGCCTGCACGCGCATATAATCTACACCATCCATCTTTGTACTTCAGACATGAGAAGACTCTTAATTGCACATGAGCCCATAAAAACAGAAATCCACTATTACTATTGCAAAATGTAATGTAAATGTTCACAAAATGCTTAAGAGGCAGCCAGGCCATGTGCTGTTTGACAGATTGGTGTAGGACTCAAGTGGGGATTCTGGGCATGAATACCATGCTGCTGCAGCTCACAGCTGATCCAAGAAGCCCACACACTGAGCCGAGTTCTGTCATATAGCCTTATGTAGCCAAAGTACCACGCATACCCAACTGCAAGCAGGAGAACAGTGACGCTAACCAGCTAGTAGTTAGGGCTGGGGTGTAGAGCAAACCTGTTTACAGCAATAACATGAACGCAGATCCTCTTAAATGATGAATCAGCAGTCCGCCTGACCTTGTACAACAAACTAAGTGATTTGATATTTTACCCTATGGCACCCTCTACTGGCCAACAGAAAGAAATGCCATTTCTCCACACTAAAAGCTGTGTTTTATTTAAGTCAGTCCTTCTCAAATAGTGGGGCGCGCCCCCCTGGGGGACAAAAGTAACCCACCCGAAAGCTAAGACGAGGAAATATGACGAAGCATATGTAGCACTTGGCTTCACTGTGACTACAGTGGTAGACGAAAGACCGGTGTGTTTACTGTGTCTAAAAATGCTGGCAGCGGACAGCATGAAGCCAAATAAATTAAGGTGCCACTTGAAGACATTACATCCCAATCATGCTGATAAGCCGCTGGAGTTTTTTCAGCGAAAACGTGCCGAATATTGCCAACAATCATCCCGCTTTGTGAATGCTACTTCAGTAAACCAGCGAGCACTGTTAGCATCATATTATTACATATTATTAAATATTATTATTACTATTATTTATAGTCGTGGTGGGGTGGGGAGGGCGCGAATTGTTTTCTTCTTGCTGGGGGGGCGTAACAGAAAATAATTGAGAAGCGCTGATCTAAGTGAATGTGGAGAGGCAAAAAGTACCTTGTTGCTCGGTTCCAACTTCAGCGCCTTCCTCAAAGTTTGAATGGCTTCTGTGTATTCACCTTGCAAGGCTAGTACCTTGAATGAAAACAAATAATTAATACACCAATCTATCACAGACTAACAGGGAAAGTGAAACAACAAGAGTAACGTGTACCTTGCCCATGCGGAAAAGTGCTTTTATGTTGTCTGGCTGGTGTGCCAGTGCTGAGACACAAGATTTTAGTGCTGCATCATAGTGGTCCAGTTTCAGCTGTGAAGCAGCCATATTGTTTAAGCACTTCACTTTTACATCCATCAGCTCATTCTCCTCTTCAGGACTAATGTCAACTGCAGCAAAAGAAACCACAACGTAAATAAAAAGTTTCACAGTATACAAAAGTGTTAAACATACAATCTTAAAATTATATTATTATAATGCCCATCAGCACATCATTAATGACTTGACTGAAACTTAGTTAAATGTTTTCCCTGCCAATCACTATCTGGGGCGGGCCACATGTAACATTTTGGGGAGGAGTCCCCTCAAGTTTTTGGGGTACAACTAAAGCTTCCAAAAACACATCAAATTAAACACTCTTTCAGTGCCATGCTTCTCGTCCTGCCAACACACTCTGTATGCTCGGTGCTGAGTAACAGAAAATCCCCCACTGAGAAAAAAACTTTCCACTGACTCCTGAGTCGCTGGCCTGCATCTCACCTTTAGAACTTGATTCTGTTATTTGCAGAGCAATGCTATATGAATTGACAGCAAAAGCATAGTCTCCACGCTGATAGTGAACATTGCCTCTCTCTCTCTTTAGGCTGGCCAGGGCAATCTTTTCTGCAGGGGCCAGCAGCTCTAGGTCTGGGGCATCAGTAGCTTCCAGCAGTTCCACTTCCAGGGACAGCTCAGCATAGGGGGGAACCTCAGGTTGCAGACTGGAAAGATGAAAAACCCACAAGTTTACAACTTCAGTTCGCAAGAGACATTAGTCACTAGATTACACATGAGGAATTTCCACCATCACATGCTACACTCTAAGTGTGTGACCTGTAGAATTAAAATTGAATTGCAGCCTTTGCACAAGTAAACCATCCAACTATTTAAGAGCAACGTTTCTCTGCATCTCTATGCATGTTACAACATCATTGTTTCATTGTAAAACTGTGGTAACTAGACTGACCATACCGCACAGCAACTGAAGCTGTACATCAAGCAAGAATGGTAAAGAATCAGTCTGAACAATTAATACCTGGTCTTACTGCATTTCATTAAATACTGGTCAAACAGGATTTGCAAATCATTGCATACTGTTTTCATTTACACTTTAGTGTCACAGCTTTTTTGAAATCAGGGTTATAGATTAAAAGACATCTATACCTCCCCTGAGCACCATATGCATATTTTGCATCAGTCTGAATGAGGGCCTTCTCTCCCATTTCCATGAGCTGCACTGTGAGATCCAGAGCCTGAAAGGAGAACAATCGCACTGCAGTAAGATACTGAACACAACATGTTAAAACCAACTATGTATAATCTGACGTGAGACTGAGAAATCTCTCCATCGCAATTTATGCAGCATCAGCTTTACCTGAATGACATCTCCATCTCCAAGAGTGAAACAGAGGTCCAACTTCTCCTCTACAAGGGTTCCATCCTTCAGGTATGTTTTAAGATTAATCTTTACATTCTGTCCTTTCTGTGGCCGACTGTCTCGTCCTTCCCCTGCCTCAAGGATTTTTTTCTTCAGGTGATCATTACCTGGAAACAAATACACTAAAACTATTACCACTGACCATAGACTGTGCAGTAACGACAGTTAGAAACTTGCTCAAGGAAGCAAGGGGGCAAGAGAGGTGGTGCGAATGTGATCGGAGCAGCTTCCTATCATCATTATCAACCTACAACCTGCTGCAACAACCCCTAAAGGAGTGTTTTCTGTCACGTATTACTCTGATGCTTTTTTTTTACTTGCCTAATACATCAAGCCATTCTTCCACTTGACCTGGAGGATCTGGATCGCTGTCTCCATTTTTCTTTTCTGATTCATTCCTTTTTTCCCCCTTCCCACCACCGGCATCTTCCAGAGGAGGGGGTTCGTCTCCAATGTCTTCTTCATCTAAGACCTCAAAGTCCTCCCCACTGTCCAGCAGCGAGGTTTGTCCATTCTTCTTTTCTGATGACGCACTGTCACGGTTATCAAAGGCGTCCATAGTCTCCTCTTGTTCAGTCATTTTCAGTCAGAATACCCTGAGAGAGGAGGTTAACAATTTCAAAAATGCAACCTTTGACTTATTTAGCTATTTGTGCCAAACCGGAAGCACAGTTAAAATCCAAATAATCCTTTAAAGATTCACCCGCTGCGATAATATCAAAACAGGGAGCTTATACCCTGTGCATAGCTTCTATGCTAACATTGCATCTGCTGTAAAAACTGCCATTCAGAATCACCCGAGTGAGTCCGAATTTCTTATTATCATTAAACAGATTTAAAACATGATTAAACTTACATTTCACATGTAACTTTTTCCTACATGAATGTATTTTGATTAAGAGCGGCTAAGCTAGCCACACGTTTCCAGAAGTTTCTGACAAGTATGCTACAGCTCTTCAAGCGGCTAGCAGGCTGGTGCTAACAGACATTAGCCGGAGAAGTTGACAATAGCCAGCTAGCATTAGCTGTAATCTGGCTAGGTGTTCTAGCCTAGTGCTAGTGGTAGTGTTGATTAAATGGCTGGGATTTTTTTTTATCTTGTCTTATAGTGCACCACTGCTTATATCAACCTCAGAGAGAGCGAGTCATTCAGAGAGATACATGGGATTAACCCATTTATCATTATGAACGGAACCTTACCTTCAAACACTCTCTGTGCAGAGTGTTGTTTTGGTCCTGGGCAATCTCTCCTACAGTTTAGAGCAGTGAAGTCAGTTTGCTGTTGAGGAACAAGAGTCCAGTGGGACCTCTATGGGTTGCTGTAGATACAACATCAAACTGACTTCGCCGCGCTCTGTCGCACATCCCAACAAGCCTTTTCCTTTTAACCTTGAGCTCTTGTACTTCCATTGGGCCGTTTCATGCCTATTAATTTTTAACTTAGAAGTCACCCAAATTATGTTGTTTTAATAAACATCTTAATCGGTCCATCTCTGTACTGGTAAGGTACGTAGCCAGTTGTAACTGTATCCGCTGAGACTTCATCAGTAGCTGTTCATAAATTACACTCTACATGTATAATTACCACTATAATGTAGTAGTAATTACTACTATAATTCTACTGTATAATTCTTCAGGTAATGTGGTATAGTCAAAGAGGAGCATTACCATTATTGGACAAAAATGGCATTATTTCCAGTGACATAACACAACATGATTTTATGGTGAACAGTTTAACTTTGGAGTCAGCAGTTTAAAGTCCAAAATAGTTTGCTACTTATTTGGAGCTTTGATAAGTCATAAAGCTCAAAATTGGGGCTAGTATCTTAAAGTGTAGTTTTACCCCAGACTAAACCATTTTTAAAGGTGTAAGCATGTGTGTGAATCCTAAAAACAATGCTTTTGATAGTGTAGTGAACAATTTAAAGTTAAAATGTGAAACAGGGCACTCTAATCCTTTCCAACTATTTATATGCGGGAAGTCCATTCAAGTTAACCCCTATTCTTCATCAGTCTTTGCCAGAACCTGCCACTTTAAATATCATGCAGATATGTAATGTATTAATTGACTTGACTTTCCAAAATGTAAAAAGGGCGCACCCTCTGAAATCTATTTATTTATTTTTGAAAGAGAAAGTCATCCTATTCTATACTGTGTAAGCTGAATGTGAGGTCAGAGGAAGAGATTCAAACAACAGGGAAAAATCAAATGACATTTATTACTGATGCATTGTTTCTTTTTTGATAAGCAAATTATCTGTTTTTCTTTCAATCTAAAGAAACTTTACAATATAAAGAAACATACAAAGAACATCTTTATTACCTACACAAGACACCTAAGTCCCTAAGACAAGATTCTGAACTATCCTACCATGTAAATACAAAGCAAACCCAAGAGACAGACTGCTTCATACTGAATACTGCCGTGTCATTAGAAAGGACCATGAACAGTACAGGAGAATCATTCCTATCCCCTTCCCTTGAATCCCCCACCCCTCCCCAACTCAACATAACCAGCCCACCCGACCAGCAAATCTTCCTAATGGTACAGTATTATACATCACAATAGAAGTACAGAGATGGCCAACGATCGATATACACAGAGGACTGAGAGAGGATCAGTGAGAGAGCTTCAATCTATACGCTATAACAGGAGCAGATAGCAAAGGACACAGGAACCTTTTGATCTATTTTTAATTTAAAATGAGGTTCTCATAAGCATTTTTTTTTTTACCTTTTTAAAAGTTTTCTTAAATTGATAAAAATCCTTCATATTAAAAAATGCAATAAGAGGTCCCATGATTTTTTTTGTGAGAAGATGCCCTTTGGAAAAATATTCAAAATGATTATTTAAAGCCAATAGTAACATTTAAATGAAACATAAGGAGACGAGGGCAGAGTGAGGACGCCACAGTTTGGTTGCTTCTCTCTGTCCTGTCCTCTCTCTGTCCTATCATCCCCACCATACAATTCTTTAGCATACAGTCTGCATTTATTGATTTACTGTATTCTATACATTTTAATGGAAATTTAGCCACATGAGCCAAATAGTCAGCGCATCTGTTCTCTATGAAAAACATGGACAGATTTATTTATAATTTACTTTCAGCTGTATTCATTGGTAGTGACTGACATATCAAAACATGTCAATGATATCAAAATGCATTATACAGTATTTACAAAAAAGAAAATTAAAGAGAAGGAAGGAGGAGGAAGGGGTGTTTGTGGGGTGAGGGATGGGATTGGAGGAAAGAAGGGAGGTGTGTGTCACTAAATTAAAGGAACACTGGAGAGAGTGTTTCCCAGGCCACCGATAGCCAAATCCTGGAGATGTCCCTGTTGAACTCTGGGTACAATCTGTTTCACATTGATATCAGAAAATTGATAAGTATGTCACCATCACTCGCTGAGGCTGAGACAGTGTGATGCAATGAGAGATCATCTATCTCTTTGAAACAGTGACAGAGAGTTGATCAGACCAAGAGTACATTACATACGGAAAGAAACAAATTAAATAGCATGATACGCAACTATGCTTTTCTTTGTGTGCAGATTCTATGGGCTTTCATTTTATTTTGTTGAGTACATTTAAAATAAAAATAATAAAATAATCTGCTGAAAACAATCCACAAAAATGGCAATATATCCATTACAAATGTATCCCATTATTCCTCTTTTTTGACTGATGTGGCTGCATGATCTGGTAACTGAAAGGGCATCACTATGCTCCCATCCATCGGCGCTGCTACAGTCTCCCATAACTCTGGATCCTTATCCCACACAGATGGGACTCTCTGAGGGACCTGATTGATGGGAGCTTCAAGGAGACAGTTATTTAGCCAATCCTGTCTGGGTTAAGAAAGTGGATCACACAGGATCTGTGAGTTCAACCCAAACTCGAAGCAGGCTTGATGAGTGTATCTGAGGTCCCATAATAATCTCCCAGTCCAAAAGGAGACATCAGAACGAATCCTGGGAGGAGAACAGTGCCGCCTGGAGTCCACAGTGAGGTTGAAATCAAACAAAGCGATGAAGGGGAAGGAACCACGTTTTAAGGATTCACAGACAACTTGTAAATAACAAATAATAAACAACCACAATACAAGCTAAATATGTTGTATTTACAGACAAGACCAAATCCATAGAAGAGATGTTCTTTTGCTCTGCCTGTTACTGAATGAGAACTGGAGCCTATCCTGACAATCAGCACAGGATTTCATCAGAGCCATTCCAACGCAGTAAAAACAGAGACATATGAGAAGGGGTGCTTATTAAGACAAGACAGAAAGACGTACAATCATTCAGGTGCATCAGCAGAAACACTGTACCAGAAAACAGCAATGCTCTGAGAAAGCCTCTGTTTTAAATATATGTGTAGTTTTGGAGATAACACCTCTGCACAAGCTACTTTATTCAGTGGAGACAGTCAATTTTCCAGATTAATCCTACTTTGAAATGTTATGCAAATGGTAAAAACATTTAGGTGGCATAGACTTGAGCTACATAGTTCAGACAAAGTTTTCATGAGAGGTATGTGAAGTGAAACTGGCTGTGACAAAAAAAAGAAAAACAAAAACAACAAGACAAACAAAAAATCAAATAACCTTAAAATCATGTAAACAGAAAATCATTGTGCATTTTTTGAGTGTGTGCTTATTCTGTCATTGTTAATGCTGCTGCTGATATAAAATGTGCCCTTTACAGGAAATCAGAACTACATTAGTAGAATAATATCAATTATGAAAATTATAACAATAATATTACCACCAACAACAAAAAACACAAATATTTAATGAAAACCATTCTTACCCTAAAATAACATTATCAGTTCATCTTTCTCTCTCTCTCTCTTTTTTTAAATCAGTTTTTGAAGGAGAGCTTTCAGCCCCTGTCAGGCAACAACTGCGTGCCCTCATACCTTATGATCAGCATGATATAATGGAGTGGTGGTAGATGCAGAAGGGCATCTTGATTGAGCTTGAATGCCTCCCATGAGGGCAGGTTTTGGGGTTGGGAGAGACAAGCTTGGAACAGTTTCAGGGCCTTACTGTCCTAGGGCCTAGTGTCGAGGCCCGGCAGGTGAGGAGAAGCGAAGAAGTGACCCATCCTGTTGCGTTGAGGCCTTTTTCATGTTCTTACACCCATTTTACAAGCGTTGGGATGGGGGATGAGGGGAGGCCTGCTTTCCAGGGGCATCCCCAGGGGCTGTGCGGCACAGCACACCGTCCACGAGGAGGAGGAGGAAGGGTGGAAGGAAGGGAATGAGGAGGGTAATGCAAGACACACCAGGTGGGTGGGAAAGGGAGATTGGGATAAGGGGAGATGAAAAAGAAATAAAATAAAAGATAAAATAAAAAAAAAATCACACACTCATCGTCATGTTGGGTGAATACTGTAAAGAGAGAAAAAAGAGAGGGAGGGGAGAAAAGATAAGCCAAAACTATATTAAACTTATTACACTACCCAGTAATAGATGAAAGCAATTCAACTAACTAGGCTAAATGCCATTTCCAGTACAACGGCCTTTTGCAGCATACATTACACACAAGAATTAACCCTTTCTAATTTACTATGTCAGTAAACCAGCGGCAAGCAAAGCAGAATCCAGCCAAGGGAGAAAATGTTAGGGAATTTCAGTTCACAGTAAAGACACCATAGCAAAAAGTAGTTATTAATCTCTCCATGCATCAGAGAAAGCATATTATGTGCTTCTTTTCCATGCTTGTGTTTGTGCATGCTGTGTTTGTGTGTTTTTTTTGTGTGTACGTTGGGTAAAGCTGGGAAAACGTGGCACAACATAAAGAACTGATTATCAGCTTGATTTTGTCCTGAAGACTGGTTTCAAGCTGAGGGAGAATTTTTGGTAGTGAATGGCAAACAGAGCAGAGACTGGTTTCACAAAGATATTTGAGACTGGTCTATAGATTCTTAGCCCCCCTTTTTTCCAGAGGGCAAACATTATCAGTTGGAACAGTGCATGGAACTGAGCGATTTAAGGTGTTAGCCATGTTTTTTAGTTTGAAAAAAGGTCCTAATTTAACCAGAATTTGTGGAAAACTAGTCCAGCGGAGACAGTCTAAAACTATTCAACTTTGTGCTACAGACAAATTTAAACATCTATCTGAAGTCTAACTATGAGCTTAATCTAAGCCATAGTCAAAGTCCATTTGCGAAACCAGCTGGGTTTGCATGGACAGTTAGCACACAATTTTGTAGTTTACGGGGGGCTAGGGTTTAATTTCTTTGCCCCTAACTAAGTTTCAGATCAGATGGAGGAATCACAGTTATATCAATATATGATGTTTATTGTGACTCGACAAATCTAAATGTAATCATGCTATTTGATCGCGTTACCAGTGGAGATTTGTGCAGATAATCTGCAGTAGTAAGCGATTAAACATGTGACTCTTGTCACAGTTGAACAGGATTTTAAATAGTCTTCTAGTATGTTCCCAGCCTGATAAGTATGTTGTTTACATTGGTACTCACACTTTCACTTTGGAATGGGTTTAAAAAGTTGCCCGCCATCTCGCCGTCGTCCCGCGGAGTCCCAGGAGGATTGTTCATGCCTGCCATGTTGTTGGGAGAATTCTGCAAAAGAAGAAAGCAAAACGTAAGATAATTCCAAACAGACAAACTGACACATAGATAGATGGAAAGTCAGTGATGCTTACCTTTGGCAACCCATCCATGTCACCAGATCCTGCCATCAGAAATGGAAAAGGAGGAGACTTTAATCATTGTGACGTATCTGCTAACTCACCCTTATTTAACACCAGTTCAGGATATCTAGTGCGAGTAGAAACAGCCTGCCCTCTCAACATAATGACCTGTAATTAAGCTATTTGTTTCAGATACAGATGAACACCAGCTCACTGGCTTCACTGATCACGTCTCAGCCATCTACAGGATCAATTGGCCTGCTCACTGCCCCGCTAATCTGTTTTAGCTTTGTTCAATACCAGGAGGAGGGAGAACACTTCCTTTTCAAGCCATAAGATGGCAGAGTCTTACTCATAAAGGCCTGTATTCATAGAAAGAAACAGGTTTCACAAGAACCACTTACAGACACTGTACACTGTCTTTGGCCACTCACCTAGTGATCCATTCATATGATGCTGCTCCATAGCACCCATTCCACCCATGGGCCCATCAGGACCTGGTCCCATTGGGAACTAATGAAAAATAGCAGTAAATTTTGAATTATCTTGTGCTTTGCATGCTTGGTTAGAATGACAGAGTAGTAGGTTAGACAGCAATTCTTAAAATATAGAAACATTGATGGTATTTATTGTAATTCAAAGTTACTATTACTTACATTAGGTCTATTTCCACCAGGGCCGATGGGGTTCATCATTGTGTAAATGTTTTCACTTGAGTTTGTTGAATCTATGAATTGGGAACAGTTGCATATTTGAAGTCAGAAAAGTGTAAAGCACGTTGCGCCTGGATACTGAGTCACAAATGGAAAATTACAAACTAAGCTGCACAGAAATGGCTGGAGTGACACAGGCTTTTCACTGCATTTGATACTGTTTCAGTTTTACTTATCCATTATATCTAATATATTATTATATTACATTTAAATACAGCCCTGACATGTTCTTATTTCTGCTGAACAGGACAAAGACTACACACGTGTTACTTTAAGGTAGTATGTGGAATATTCAGTCCAGTTATTAATAACACCAGTGGCTCTTAAGTGAATTTTGCTCATGCTTGCACACTGGAGGCACAAACAGGCGTCATCTTTGCACTGGCCAAAACAGTGACATGACATACATGAGACTGAACACTGGAATGAAGAGAGGCAAGGCACTTAAGCAGACTTAACATCACATCAAGATAGGGTCATCAAGATAGTTGGAGAAGATATCATTTTTAAAGTTTTTTTGGAGTACGTTCACACATCTGCTATACAAAGCAATTAATTGTAAATTGCTTCATATTCATACCTATGGTACCTTTCAATCAATCTACACACTGCTCTCAGGAATGTACCATAACAGAAAGCCATTATCACTTATTCCTACAGTCAGGAGATTAGATTTTTATATTGACACCCTGGCAACTTAGTAACAACTGGGATATGTTGTGTCGCTCCTTGTGTGTCTCTCTGCTTGAAAAGATTCAAAACAATGTGGTGACCTTGATCTGACACTGAAGGCAGAAATTTGTGAGTGGAAGACTCAGAAAATATGGAAAAAAATAAGAATAGCAGACTGAATGACAGGAGAGATGGATACAGTATGCGCAAAGTGGTGAAGAAATCTTGGCAGTTACCATCCCTGAATCTAGCTTGTGTTGTCGTGACTGGAAGAGGGGGGCAATATTGAGTGGGAGGTGTGCATTTTTGTGGGAGGTTTGTGTGTTTATGTGTGCATGTGTTTGTGTGTACATGCTCAGTCTTGGCGACTGCAGTGGAAATATGTTTTCCTTCCTGGTGTACGTGTGAGCAGGAGCATTTTGTGCAAAAAGGTTGCCCCGGCAACGCATCACAATAGAGGTATGTATAAATAATAAATAGTGGACACAAAAAAAAGCTCTCCAAGGGCCAACAGAAACAGAACATCTAAAGGATATCAGTCAACAGTGTTTTGTTCTCTGGTAATACTCCACAGAGATACTAGACTGATGGGTCAAAGCTGAGATGGATCACTCATTTGGCTGCAGACGAGCATGCTTCTGCTTCTCTTTCATGCAACTGCCTCCACAATGAGAAAACATGGTTAAGAACACTGGAATATTTTCCAGAGTGTGCCTAAAGAGGAAAATACAACAAATGGTGATACCTGATCACATTTCCTATCCTGAATGTGTCACATACAATACCAGTGTTGACTCAGTGTAATACCTAACCATTTTCAATGTTTTACACGTGACCAAAACTACTCCTAAAGGCTCAAATCCTTTAGTATTTAGAGACCGATCACCGCCTGTCTCTTCCAAAGAGCGATGTGTATCAGACAGAGAACAGGTTTGATGTTTCTTTGTTCAGTGCACACTAGATAAAAGTTGAAATCAGAAGGCAAACTGAGGTGTATAACTCACCTCCGGGGCTAGGCATGATTGGAGTTCCTGGTGGGCCGCCTCCCCCTGGAGGGCCCTGAGGGGTGAAGAAGCGAGAGAGAGAGAGAGAGACAGAGAAATGAGTGCTGAGTGCATCTTGATGGCTGTGTGCCTGTTAGATATCACTGCATGACAGGTAATTTATGGCCCGTAGTCGAACACGAGTCTGTGACGGGACACTCACCACATAGTTGCCTGGAGATGAAGATGAATATGCTATCTGTGGAGAGAATAGACCCGAGGTTAACCAAAACATGAGACACAGTTATTGTAAACATACTCAGTCATGTAGATAAAGATGTAAGAGAATGTGACTCACTGAGTTGGTGTTGGGGTTTGGCCAAGGACCTCTTCCACCAGGACCCCTGGGGAAGCAAACAGAGAAAAAGATTAAGAAATTTAATAGAAAATTGCTGGCACAAGTAGCATGCTTCACAGGAGATGCTTGTCACATGTGATAATTTCTACTGTAAGCAGTAATTTCTTAAGAGCATAAATACAGTCTGTTAGTTAATGTGCAGATATAATCCTGATTTCTTGGCATGAAGAGGTGAATTTACATGATTAAATGTACATTTTATGCCTGGTAACACATCACTTTAACTGTATAGGACACACTTCAAACAATCCTAATACAGTGATTAAAATATAGTCTGTCAACAAAGAATTTAGAAAAAAAAAACAGGATTGTTCATGTCAGACGTGAAACTGTCAATTTGGCTTATTAGGTTTTATTCAATGAGATATGTTCACAACGTGTTGGTGACAGGATGGTGGTTTTGTCACCTATGTTACCCTGAGATCTGAGGACAAAGTAGTTCAAAATGGCAGAAAAATGGACAATATTTGGAGAAAAGAACAAAAGCAAAGCCCGCAGCCATTAATTAGTGTGTCCCTTGTAAATGTCCATTTGATTTTACAGATCCACGACAAGTTTAACAAACCACACTCTCTGCCCTCACATCTTACCAGCAGACTTGGAGAGAAAACTATGAAAACTAACCCTAACAAAACAAAAGAATTAAACCTTTTTTTTGGCAATGAAATCCACAAACATTTCAAAACTTTTTTGTCCAGTCTACTAACATGTTCATGCCTGGCATCCCTGGGCCCATAGAATTTGGAGGAGGCCTCATCCCGCCGCCGTAGTTCTGCACAAAGAGAGGAGCACACAGTCAGCACGCCGTCTCGCACCTGCTCTGTCTAAAGGTCTGAATCATAATGAAGGTCAGTGACGATCATGTCTCCTGCTATCTAGTGTTTAATTATGTGATGTATGAACTGTGTGTGAAAGTGGACAGCTGTGTCTGAGTGTGTCTGTGTCTGTCTCTATGTTGTGTGTCTCCGTGTATGTACCTCTGTGTGTCCATGCTCCCCTCTGTGTGTTTGCATGTATGTTTTCATAGCTGCCCGGCAGGCGGGTTTGGCTGGCACAACATGTGTGTACTTGTGTATGTGTGTGAATGAGACAGATATAAAGAGAAAGCGACTATGGGGGCAGGCCAGAGAGCAGCTCCACTCAGAGGAAGAGTTTTGTTCAGCAGACGATTACACTTGTCGAGCAGATGCCACACCAGCTGCTGGTTCACTCCTTGCCAAAGTCACCGAGCCAGGGTGGCACAGAGAGGGGCCGAGGGGCACAGGGAGGGGTGTGTGTGTGTGTGTGTGTGTGTGTGCTTGTGTGTGTGTGTGTGCGTGCGTGTCTCTGTGTGAGGTGATGTTGGAGCAGGAGGTGGTTGGGTGCAGGATGAAGCAGCTGTCTGGTAGTGGTAATTCAAAAGGACACTGTTGTTTAAGCATCTTATGTTTAACACTGAATCACATCCACAAAAATTAAAGTGATAAAAGGAAACCAATGGTGCCAAAACTGGCACCATTTTGGTCAAAGCGTGTTGGTGGCTGGCGGGTTGCTCAGAGCAGCCTGAGCATCCCGCCTCTGTTTGTCTCCCTAGGTGGGAGTCGGCAAGTAGGATTTAACATGCAAAACTGGCATTGGCAGTGGGTTAGCTTTGGTCAGAG
Source organism: Scatophagus argus (assembly GCF_020382885.2). NCBI lineage: Eukaryota > Metazoa > Chordata > Actinopteri > Scatophagidae > Scatophagus > Scatophagus argus. The sequence continues at coordinate 16,282,778 of NC_058498.1, read as the reverse complement.
CCAAGCTAATCATCAGAGCGCTTCTGACATTTAAAGGCAAAGTTATGAGGCTGGCAGAGCCGAAAATTTCTCTTCAGCAGAGAGGAAAGATTATCCACATGCAGTTTATAGACTGCTGGTTTGACATTATAGCTTTTTTTTTTGTTTTTATGGTCGCTCTTAATGAAGGGCAACCAAACATTGGGTTTCTTCATAAAATGACAGTCCAAGCCCCAAAATCTGTCTGTGTGGCAGCTGCAGAGGTGGAGTGCAGCGGGCTGGTAGTGCTTAAGGACACCATCCACTGACTTTATCAGCACAATCCTTTGTGCTTTATCCTGCATGACTCTGAGCAATAAAACCAGCCCTTACCTGTGGGCCCATGCCTCCCATGCCTCGAGGGGGATTCATTCTCATTGGTCCCCCCATGTTTGGATGTCCTGTGGTGAAACACGGAGAGTGAAGCTTGTTACGACGGCACCACTGTTTAGATCAATAACAATCCCATAACTGAGGAGAAAACATTCTCGCTCATAAGCCAATATGGGAATGCTCTGCAGCCTCTCTCAAATAAAATCACATGTTTTGTCAATACCTTGAGGTCTGGTGGGGTCCAGGCTGTTTGGTAAGAGAGGCTGTGACCCAGGGATGCTCCCAGGAGGCTGATTTGGCATACGGAGAGAGGGCCTTGGGCCACCTGGGTACCGTGGAGACATGAATGGCTGCAGAAAGGACAAAAGAAGGACAAAATGAGTACTTACATACGTTACACTTCTTGACAGATGAGCTTTAAAATATCAAAATAAGTTTCCTCTAGACCTGGTTTTAATAAATTCCAACATCTAAGATAAGATTATGCACAAGAAATCACAGATGCCATAGTGCACTTTCCATTTCACTGAATTTGCACCAAGTTGAGTATCTAATTCATAATTAAATTCAAATTCAATAAAAATAAATGTAACATTATGTCTAAAGACAGAGAATATTAAGAATAAAATAAGATACTGTCTTTCACAACATCTGCTAATTCCAAGTGAAAAATAAAATAAAAATAAGGACAGGTAATTATAATTATAATTAATTATATTGACAAGATTCATCTATAAGAAGGTCTGTAAAATTAAAGCAGCAGTTCACATGTAACTACACAGATTTCTAACGGCATGAGCAGAGATGAACTTACATAAAACAATGCATACATCCTAAAATACATGAACCACCAGTGCACACGTCTCAGTGTGCTCAATTCAAGCTTCATAACAACATAGGCATAAATGCTAACTCCACTGTTTGCTTGGTGTTCTAACCTGAAAAAATACTGACTTCTTCTTTTACCTCTCTCTTCCTTAAAGACGCTATTAGTTTGGGTTTTGTGCAAATTTAGTGCAGATCTCAACAGAACACTAATAACTCTTAACAGTATGATAATGTCATTACAATCAGTCTCTGTTCAGTATCTCTTGTCTCAGAATATCTGTGCAAATCTGCTCTTAAGAAGGAGAAATGCCTCCACTTAGAATGGATTAATTGCAAGGTTTCCCTCAGTTCATCTTGATAAATAATACTCATACTGTATAGGCAGGGAAACAATGCACAGAAGGCTTAGCAAACCTGATTTGGATACAGTCAGGCTAGTTTTGAGGTGATATCTTCCCAAGTCAGCAGGGGGAGCTATTGTGTTTAAAAATAATTTACTGGAGTAGTGTTGTTACATTTACCAAGAAGGAGGGGCCTTTCATTAAGTTTTGGAAAGTAAGACCTCAGGAGGTAAAATCCATTAGGATAAAGGTAAAGAAGGACAGATAAGAGAGAGGCAGAAAACATGCAGGACAGAGACTTGGACTTGAAGAACAATGTGGGAGAGAGGGAGGTGGAGCAGAAAAGAGCAAGAGCATGATACAGTCAGATGGGAGGACGAAGTCCTACAAGGAGGAGGAAGTGTTTGACATCTTAATGTTGCCTGTTTTGTGCAGCTGCACATGTGCTGGACATTTTCTAACCATGTCTGTATCACCAGACTCCAGTGCTACAAAAATGCAGCCTGGGTACTGGTGATTCATCGCAGAAACTGAAGACACCATCCACACAGATGTTTCAGCAGAGAGCGGGCAAAAGCTGGTTGGCCGAGACACACATACGGAGCCAGTGCACCGCTAGTGAATAATGTAACTCACCACAGACATATGGTTTTCAGAATTACCTATGAGAGTTCGCTGCTGCTAATACAAATACCCACATCCAGCGAGCCATATTTCAGTGCCAGATGATAAGAATTAATTCCAAACTCAGTCCAACTATTTAAGTATCAAAGAAAAACCTGCTGATCTGAATGCAGATCAGGTAAGGGTTTTGTGTGTTTTGGTCACGCAGCATGAGCAGCAGAATAATGTTCACATCATCATCTTCACAAGGAGATAAGCACAGACAACACAAATACAACAGGAGACTGGCTTTCAATAGCAATTATGTACTGTATGTTTTATGTGTCAGTGTATGTGTGTGTGTGTGTGTTTGGGGCGAGTGGAGGATGAATTATATAATCCCAGCTAGCCCTTGAGGCGAGGACTGACTTACAACTCTTTTTTTTTTTTTTTTACCCACTTCCCTCCTTCCTCCTCTCCTACTCCTTCCCTTTCCTCTTCTTCTCTCCTTCCTCTCTTCTTTGACCATGTTGTGGTGGGTTTGTGCACGAAGGGCTGCACTGTGTCAGGCTCTGCTGCAATATTAATGGTCTATTGATGGACTATGGGATGGTGAGTGCTAGGCTGAGGAAGAGAGAAGGCCCTGCAGATGCACCTCCGCTCCTTACAGCTGGGCCAACACAGCTAAATTATTCATCCAACCCACCATCATGGATGCGGCCTGTCCTGTCTGTGAGTGAGTGACTGAGTGAGTGACTGAGTGAATGAGAGAAGAGAGCGTAAATATTTGTGTCTTACCTGCCCGTGAGGTCCCATCATGGGATTACTGGGGTTGTGAGGAGGAGGCTGTGTATGAGGGGAAGGCTGAGATCCTGGAGGACCCTGGTGAAGAAAATTCAAAAAGAAATCAACAGAGTGCTACGATAATGTATTTGGTGTTATTCAAAGCAGCAAACACATCATGTTCACCAACCTTTTTCAGAATGAGCACTGGAGTTATTCATTGAAAGGACAATGTGATCACGCTTTCTTCTATTTGTATTCGTATACTGTATTAGTACACAACATCTTCAAATCTGGGTTTTAATATGTTTGTCCCGAGATTAACCTCAACATGTAATGAAATTAAATGGAATTTTGTTTGCGATGCTCACAACATTAAAATAATAATAATTTTAAAAATCTAATAGCTACTCCCCTTTCTATAAACCATTTCCCTCTCACCAGCTTTCATATCTTCTGTAAAAAGTAGTACAAGCATTAGATGATTATGATCATGATTTTGATGACTCTGTAATGTGAAGAGGTTGCAGTAACTGCTGAAATGGTCGAGTATGGTACTGCCAATCCCACTGACAATCAACACCAAACTCCAGTTTTCTGTTGCTTTTTGGACACTTTTAGCTCACTGTTTTGGTGTCCTGGTCTGTGAAACTGAGTTCCAACATTGTTGGCAAGATAGGTACGGTATGATATCTGCACAGCATTACAGAGTTACGAAACAACAACAACAAAAAAAAGGGACTGCGAAGAGAGATACAGGTAGATAAATGGTGTTATTTTCATCTAGAGCTACTGAACCAGAGGTAAAAGGCAAGTTAATACTTGATTTACATCAGATGAGTGGAAACCCAACATCAATGGGATCATAATTCTGTTTCATAATGCTGTTCTTTGTTAGTGTCTGAGTGCGTGAGGAAGTAGTTTTTAGCTAACATTTCGTCCATAAGAACCTGATAAGTGGACATACAGTGGTAAAACTCCAGATGACTCTATTTGCCATTACAATCAGAGACTAATGACACTGTGTCCAAAGAACTTTCTATAATTACAGCACAATATAGAGATATTATGCTGCATCATCAGCAAGGGGTTCACATTATAATGTACATGAATCATTTATTGCCAAGATGAGATCAGATCAATTCACAAGCTGGACTTCAATCAACATTCTTTTACAACCATGTTAATAATAATTATTGTGGGAATTTTTAAACATGGTTTTATTTTACTTAATTCTGCCTTGATGATGCCCGATCCAGTTTGAACGAGGTGCTGCTGTCCAGTCAAGGGCAAAAGCAAAGCTAATTTTGGCGCTCACTTTCACTCTGCAGACAAGTGCCAAATATTTGAACCCAATCAAACATAATTATGGCAAAAAAAGGGTCCCAGGTTGAAAATAACTGTCTCTTAAATCCACTCAGGATTGAATACTCAATCCCTGGTATGTGAGCTGCAGTTTCAGTTTGCATGTGTGAGTGAGTGAACCATTTCTTGAGTTAATCTCTCAGAGCAAACACTGCATTAAGTACATTTAAGTTAATACAGTGTGAACTTTGACCTTGGCGTCTTTTGATACAGTAACCTCATCTGACTCCAGCAGCTGCCGCTCCAACAGAGAACTGTTACTACCTGAACATCAGTACGGAAAAGGAGGACCACCCACTGCCAGCCCAGGCTTATCTACTAGTCTGCCAGAGCCTCCGTCAAGCACTCTACTATCAGGTAACATCACAGGTGTGTGTGTGTGTGTGAGAGAGAGAGAGAGAGTTGAGCAGCTGAGCGGTGATGAGTGTGAATATGAGATCTGTGTCTTTTTCACAGGTGAAAGCAGGATCTCCTTCTCTCAGGCGCTGAGTGTGTGTGGGTGTGTGCGTGCTCGCTTGAATATGTGTGCGCGTGTAGAGTATGTTTATTGGAGGGGGGCTACTTCAACAAGTGTGTATCTGAAGTAACATCACAGTGAAAAGCTGAAAGATTACGTATATAGGTATATTACCCACGAACATTATAACCTGAGAAACACACACAATCTGACAGACACGTTTACATAATTTTACCTTCATGTTTTCATGCAGGAAAAGATGACAGGAAGGCTGATATTTCCTTCCATGATTTAACATTTGTTTTTCTAATATGTGCTTCCAGTGATTATTTTCAAAGTAATTGTTTACACTGTAAAATGTTAAAATAACTAGCTAAATAAATAAATACCCATGTACACATTTCTACAGGATTCACATTGTATGATCTTTATAAATGATGGCACAAGTTTTGCTTGGTGAAAAAGTGAAACAGTCCTGGTGAAAACTGCTGAATTCATTTCATTTGTTCAAGTATCTAAGATCAGTGTCAGTATCTCTTTTGATATGACTATCATGGCGCCACAGTCATGAATTTGAAATTCTACACCTAGCAGCTTGCATATTCATTTTTCACAACTACCATCAGTAGTTTGTTGCAATTTTCTGCTGACCGGCTTTGATAAATCAACTGACTGTTTCAGCACCAACGCACATGCACCTCTTCACCTGTGTGGATCACCTGTGTGCTGTATCTCTCTAGCCTCACACATGCATACACACTCCCTTTAAATCTCTCTTCCCTCACTCTCACCCCCCTCCCCTCCCATCCCCCTCTGTCTCTCCCTCACTCTCCCACACTGCCCACTGCGCCGCCCTCCCTGTGTGAGTGCTCTGCTGGCATGGTTGGGACGGTGGAGTGCCGACAGAGCTGAGCACCAGGAACCTGTGGGCGCTGCCACGCTGGGAAAATAAACATGCCCGACTGACAGCATGAAATAAATACGCTCCCACGGGCACAGATACAGTGCTGCTGCGCTGCCAGGTACACCGTATAAGAGCACAGATTTTGGCAGGAGACATGAGTTTGTACATACATGTGAAAACAATACTGCTCATAAGTAGGAGCACAGCCCTTTATACAAAAGCACAAGTTTGGCACTCATCATCAGCAGCAGCAGCACGGTCTCAAAACAGGTGCTTCCTATGCTTATGAGGCATGGCAGGTGACTTTTTTTACTGCACTGGTTGTTTTTCATTTCCTTGTCATGAAACCGACTCATCTGAGAAGCAGTCACACGTTCAATAAAGCCACTTGTTAACCAACATACAGCCAATCAATAATCTGTTCCAGCAATCTGGAAATGTTTATTTAGTTGTACATCAGTGTACCCTGGCTATGTTGGCACAGTTATGACGTTTGTCCTGGTGCCACTGTGGTCGTTCTGCCACTCTGTGTGTGTATGTTTTGGGTGGTTAACACCAGCTGTACTGGCTCGCTCTGTCTCTCAGCAGGTTCACACTGGGGCTAATGCAGCGCTAGCTCTGTCTGACCTCAGAGGTTATTGTTGTTGACGTGCCAGTGTGTGTGTGCATGTGTGTGTGTCTAACAAGACACCCCTGCGGGGTCTGGCTGCACTGATCCAGCTGCAGGAGTCTGCTCCTCTTCTAAACACAAACACACACAGCCTAATTTTAGTCACTTAGGAGGACATTGCAATGCCTTACAATCATTTGCTGGAGCCTTCAGCTAACTGTAACCATAGCCACTACATGCTTAACGCCAGCCATTACCATAATGCTAACCTACTTTTAACCAAAAACCCCAAAGTATTAACACTGAAATTTAATATTTTATCTTGTGGGGACCAGCAGTCCCCATATTGTGTCTGCATGAACACATTTTTACTCCAGCAATGTGGATAATACACAATCTCATTCACACACACACACACACAAACGCACGCGCACACACATACACACTCTGTGCTTCTCTCTTGTTCCTCTCTATAATGTGCCATAATGGAGCATAGCTCCTTTGGCTGGGCCTCCCTGGGCCTTCCTGCTATTACATCTGAATGGGCCAGCATATGGCCTTTATGGCCGTACTGTTCTCTCTACAGGTCCCTGCAGAGAGAGGCAGAGAGAGAGAACATTTCAACTGTCACTGAGGTGTATGTGGGGCGAGTCTGAAAAGTAGCTCGGCTGGAGTGTTTGCATGCTGTTGTTTGTGTATATGTGTAGGAGAAGGGAGGAAGGAGGGGGAGCGTTAAATGAAGCAATTAATAAAATCATTTTCTACCCGGCTAAGGAGATAACAGCTTGGCACAGTACCACAAACCCATCAACACAAGCCCCTCGCTTCCCCACCACTCATTTCAGCTTAAGGAAGACCCACACTGCTGCCCCTGATGGACCGCAAACAGAGGGGGAGAGAGAGAAAAAGACGGAAGAGTAGCAGTGTTCATTCCTTGTTTACAGCTGCTAACACTAGAGGGCAGTGTGTAACTGCCATCAAACTACTGGACACACACACACACACACACACACACACACACACACACGACCAGAGCGAGAACACAAAGCAGCCTGCATCACTGAGCACAACAAACAAAGCCAGGAGGAACAGCACCACACACACACACACACACACACACACACACACAAACACACTGAGTGCACACTCATTGTCATTCCTTGCTAACATTCCAGAGAGAGCGGCAGTGGCAGCAGTAGGTCTCCTGCTAGCTCATGGTATATACCATGGCAACACGTCAGCTCTGAGATGGGAGCACGCTATCACGGGTGTTTTCTCCCAGAGGACAGCCATGAAAAGCTGACAGCCGTTTAAACATGTTAGGATGGCACCAAATGATTTATATATATCTGTGATCCTCTCCAAAGCTGAGAGCAACCATCTGAGCTTACAGCTGAAGTTTCACTAACACACAAGGAAATGTGTGTGTGTGTGTGTGTGTTTAGAGGGAGCTCACACATGTGTCTCGAAACAGATAAATCATATTGTAATGGGAAAACATGCTGCTGATAGGGACAGAGCGTATACTATGGGAGACAAAGGCTACATTGAAATCCCTGTTTAACAGTGATGACTGTTATCAGCGTGTTTGAACTAAGTCTAGCAGTAGCTACAGGCGGACAATGGATGGAGAAAACCTTTGCTGATGACATGCCTCTCATTTCCAAGGGCCTGTCATTCAAGGAGAATTGTTAGCTATCATTTTTGTTGCTGTCCTCTCAAGGATAAGGAGTGATGATAAGAGCCAAAGACGGGTTCTCTCTTCAATGAGTTTCAGTTCAGGCAGAAGTGAAAAGTTCTACCTGCACACTCTCATCTGGGTCCTTTAGCATCTGTCTTTTTAAGTCTTCTATTCACAGCACCATTTCAGATGGAAAAAGAGATTTAAGTTTTTCAACAAGCTTTTAATACACAATCTGTTGCCCTCTTTTATCCAGTGGTCATAGAAGTTGAACTCCTTGTTAGATTCACACAGTTCCCCGGCGACAATGCTCTGTCTGGTGTGTAAGGAAAGCCACGGCACAACCTTGTGACTATCTTTCTGTCCCTCACAATCTAAACGAATAGTTGACACCCTTCACAGAAGGACCAACAACAATGCCTCCGACCGAACGCTGAGATCTGACATTTGACCCCTTGCAGATAATAAACAATACCTGAGCCTCCATTCTTCAACCATCTCTACAGGATTTTCATTCTCTCATTCGCGTGTGAAAGCACTTCACCTTATTTATCTGCATCTTTGAAATACAACTGACCAGAATGAACCCTGAGGTCAGTCTTACCTTTGATAAATAAATTACTGAGAGCAGATGTCTCCCTAATTCGCCATGTGCCTGCCATGTGTCGGCTTTGAACAGGTTCTTAAAATTTGTCTTTGATACCTGGGTTGCTTGTTCTTAAATGTGTAATCAAACCTAATCCGCTTGTTGTGCTTTTTAGTGTTGTCCCTGAAGAGCTGCAATTACCTGCAGTAAAACACACTGCCCTTGACTTCGGATCCCTTTTTTTTTTCTTTTGGCAAGAGGAGCCATTCCAGTTTAGTAGAAAGAGGCTGCCCCACCCTAACTGGTTTACAGACTTAATGGAGCGCATTAAGTTTTGGAGTACCTGACGTACCACGTGTAGATGAGAGAACAAGGTCAACAAAGAGGGATTTCTGGGGCATTATTTGACAGATGGACCATATAAATCTCCAACGAGCACACATTTTATCTAATTTGCTTTTCCCTGGATAGAAGCCTGACACATTTATTTATGCTGGTTTCTTCCAGATTTTGTGTCCTTTTCTCATTATGCAGTCCAGTTGTCGATACATCTGCTTTACGCTTGTGTGCATTGTAAAAACTGTGTGGTAAATCTTAACACTGGGAATTGAATCCATTAACTGTCCACTATTGTCATCAGCTGTCATCGTCGTCAGTGATCAAATATCTAAGACAAAATAAAATAAAAAAAAAATTCTGAAAGAATTTCCCGACGTCTCTGTGTCCTGTCCTCTCCTCGACGCTCTTCCCCCCTGTCATTAACTCTGTCCCTCCTCGCAGCCTCTCCCCCCTCTTCCTCCTCCCCCGTCATCTCACCCCTTTGCTTGTCCTCCCCAGAGGGCCATGACGCAGCAGTGATGGACTCTGGCTGAGAGAAGAGGAGGATTATAGTTTATAGGAGGGCTGTGCGATATCACCAAAATCTCATATCTCCATATAAGTCATTTGATATCCACATCACGATGCACACCACGATGTAGCACAACTTCTCTAAATTCACTGAATTAATTGTTTATATGAGATGAACACATGGAAAGGCCTATTTTCACAAGTGAAAGGTAGTTACTAATAATTGATTATTTTTTTGTTCTTTATTAAAACCATTGTGCAAAATATAAAATATTAGTGTATTGTAACTGCAGCACAATTTGCAAGGCTGCTCTTTCAGGTACGAGCTCCTTGTTTTGTCCTGGCTGGTTGCAGTCCCTTCCTGTTGGGAACTACCCTGTTCTGTGCCACGTTCACTCTCCACCACGTTCGTTTGTTTTGCCTTCATTCATCCTAACTTCCTGCCTGCATCTATTGAAAAGTATTGCTTTAAAGAGCGTTAATTCATATGAAACAAAATAAAAGATAAAGCACAGTAGGAAATGACAGATGTTTTTCTGTTGTCACACAATATGTATACCATCACACTGCACAGCCCTAGTACATCGCATAAACAGAGAGAGAGATCCTCACAGCATCTTTCTGTATTTTTGCCACTTTGTCTCTCAAGCTCAACTTGTCCTGCAGCTACAGATCAGGGGACCACGGGGGCAAACACCCTCCCCCTCCTCCCCTTCCTCCTCCTCCTCTCTCCACCTCCATTTTCCTCCACTGTCCCTTCTTTGCCCCTCATCCCTCTCTCCCAGGACCACAGCCAATAACATTGTTGAGGTCACCTATGTTAATTACCTCACTAGTGCAACTGGGAAAAATTTCTGCAACACACACACACACGGCACACATGGACAGTTCACACACAGCAGAGTCGGTGAGTAAGCATATGTCACTGAAGCAGTGCGTGTGAGAGCGAGAAAATAATAGTTTCAAAGACAAGGGAAATGGAGAGAGTGAGGAAATGTCATGGAGAAGGATGCCAGGCGTACAAAGGAAAGAGGATACGGAGAAGGTGGAGAAAGCAAGTTGAGACAAGGACCAGAGTGGAGTAATGACTAAAGCCCGGAGAAAATTCTGTTTGAGTGGATACAATCCATTCACAATTCCATATCATAAGCAAACATGTTTGAGTTTTGAGTCTGATGCACTTAAATGCTACAAATGTGGACTGACTGACCTTACCTGCACTGAGATGAGACTTTGAGCAAAATCTCAACAATGTGTGGGAAGGAAAGATAGTGAAAAAAAAATCTGCTTTCCCTCCACCTGAATGAATAAATGAACTGCAGAAAACTGAGTAGGTTGCACTTTTAATGCCGACTGCACCTGGAAGCGAATGTCAGCTACCTGAGCATTGACTGTGGTTTTAGCTCGAGCTGAAGTTGAAAGATGCCGTATGGACACACTATAGCACATTTAAATACACTGCTGTTCTGGCAACACCATCTGGTTTAGGAAAAGCTGGTGTAAAGTCTGGAGAGATGCGGAGAACATTTTGTCCGTGTTCCTGTGCAGGCTCTCTGTTCACACTTTTATTTTTTTGTTTTCTTTTCCTGTGCCTGCTTTGCTGTTCAGATTAGCTGAGCTAAGCAAAGAGAGACGAGGAGAGAAGAGAGTGAATATTGCTCTCCCCTCTGCCCAACCTGTCTGTCTGTCTATCTGTCTGTCTGTCATGCACACGGGGGTCTATTTATGGAAAGCAATGTCACTCATGCAACACCATCAGATAGATTTCTCCCTGGCCTGCTCACTTCTCATACATCATTAACATTCTCCACGACCCCGGGCACACACACACACACACACACACACACATACACACACAGCACACGACTGCCTCATCAACTAGTACAAGACGACAGAGGCAAAGGGCTATACAGCCCCACACTATGTATTTACACTTCATGCTCAACAGCCAGCTGGAGGAAATGTGTGCATAATCACGAGGAGCACTGTGGAATACTGGACATTTTGTTATTCTTACAAGTAAATAATAAAAACATTTTTGCCAAATACATACAAATACGTAAACAACTGCAATTACTTTCAATTAATCTGTCTGTCATTTTTTCAACTCACAGTTTGCTGCAAATAGCGAAAAATATGCCACACTGTATCTCCAAGTGAGGTGATACAAGTGAGGTCTTCAAATCCCATATTTTAGCTGACCAACAAACTCCCCATCATTTTCACTTAACAAAGAAAAGTGACAAATCTCACATCTGAAAAGGCAGACCTGATACTTAATTTTCTGCCTTTTAAACTGATTAAGCGACAAAAGATTTCAGCATTGATACATTTTTCATTCTAGAGACAGCACTGCAATGATTCCCACTTAAAAATAGGTTTGGACATTTTGGGAACTTATCCGCTTCCTTGCTGAAAGTTAAATAAGAAGACTGATACCACTCTCGTGTCTGTAAAGTAAATATGAAGCTGCAGCCTGTAGTGGTTAGTTTAGCTTAGCATAGAGACTTCAAACAGGGGGAAAGACGTAAGCGTGGTATAGGTATTCTCACTCGACATTCAGCAAGAAAGCAAATATGCATAAAAATGTGAAACTACTTCTTTAAAGGCTCTTATCTGGAGAAAGATGAGTTGTAAAGTATTTCTCAAGGACACAAAAGCAGGATGACCGTCTGCTGAAGGAGTTAAACTTACGACGTTTTGGTATCGCACAGTCTTTACAATCAGACCTTTTACCTGCCCTGCCCGTTACAAAGGACAGTCAGATTTATTCCTTTACTTTCACAAAAATGTAACTGCTCCCAAAGCTTGAACTGGCAATAATATGATGAGACAAAACCTCATATTTGTAGGTGATTTTTATGTGCAGCTGCTGTTTCACTTAAACAACTGTCTTGATAGAAATGTTCTTTTCCAATTACTTAAAGTGGTCTAGCAGTTTGAAGTTGACATCATTTTTGAGCTGTCATGTCACTTCTGCCAATTGCAGATATTTTAAGTGTTACTAGTTTAATGTGTGTCAAAGTGTCAAATAAGGATTGTATGTGTGCATGTTTGTGTACGAGAGAGAAAGAAGAGAGTGATGGAAACAAAGAGTGAGAGAGAGAGACAGAGAGAGAGGGAGGGAGAGTGTGTGTGTGTGTGTGTGTGTGTGTGTGTGTGTGTGTGTGTGTGACCTCGTCAGCCTCAGAGACAGCCTTCAGAGAACAGCGATGACAGGAGGAATTAGTGAGGCAACACAAACCAGAGAAAACAGCCTCCTCTCCTCTTCTCCTCAACCAAAGAAATATCTACTAGCACTTTCACTAGCTCACTAATGCAAAATTTCACATTCAGGCAAATGCAAAGCAACTCTTTAGGAGTCAGTTAATAGTGTTTCCAGTGTAACACAGAACACCAGGAGTTAACAACACGACCACAGACATATGGGATGGAGGCACAGAGACAGAGAAGGGAACACATCTGGACTGGGATTAGGACAGCTAAAGAGGCTAAAAAAGGAGGAGGAGACAGAAGGATAGGCTTAGCGGCGGCTATGGGAGGGGCAGGGGAGCTGTCGGGGGCATGTGATGTGTGAAGGTGGGGGTTGGTGAGAGATGAAGTGAGTGAGAAAGTTCTTTTCCTTACTTGAAAGAAGCCCGGGGGCATGGGTCCTCCCGGCATGCCATCATTGGGTGGCATGTTGCCCATCACTGGACTGGGTGCAGCGGCTGCACTCTGAAAAAAACACACAACATACTCTTAGGATTCATGTTCGATGGAGGAACACGCAGCTGCCGGACAATTAAAAAAATTAAAATTATGGAAAGAGAGATATGGCATGTGGAAATTGCTTGCCACAAACTTCCTGATTATTCTCAATGAATTTTAGGACATAAATGCGGCAGTTAACTGAGATAACTGATGCAGATATCTGAGTCTTCAGAGATACATTATTTGATGAAGAGCACAAAACTATCTTGTCAAAGATACAGATAATTTAGGAGGAATATTAAGGCTTCAGTGTGTTTCCAGCGAACTATAGTTTGTACGATGCACCGATTGACCAAAGCAGACAACCAAATCAGTCTGACCTTTTCAGAACTGGCTGAACTTGAAAACATGGCAGCTAGCTGTCCTGTTGCAAACTATTTTCAGGTCTGCTTTGTTAAGATGTAAAAGAAGTCCATTTCTTTCGAGCAAAGTTCCAAAATAATCTGTTGACCATCAAAAACTATGTGAAATATTTACATTTACACAATGTCTGACTGAAAATAACATTCCTTGGTGTCAAATCTCAACACTTCCTGTAACTGTTTCAAATTAAAGGTCTTCCAATGGTGCCTCTGTGTAGGGCCAGAGCTCAAATGTCAGTCTTGATACTCAAAACAACATGTTTTCAAAGTCACAAGGCACAAGAGTCTGATCACGCTTTTCTTGCAACAGTTTTTAGACTCGACTTAGAGACATTGTGTGAAAGTATTGAGGTTCATCATCCAGTCCACCCCATTCTTTGTTGAAATTTGTTAAATTCCTATCATTGTTTTATTCCTCCTCCATATAGATGAATAAGGTGAAAACATGTGAATCAGTACCAAAGTCTTGATTTATACAGAGCTGCTTCTACCTCTGTATGAAACGGCTATTTAAATATGCCCCCCAAATACATTTCTTGCAATTTTCCTTCGTCTTTGCGCTCAATCATAATGATTTTCAACATTGGGAAGGAGACAGATGTGACAGTCTCTGCTCTAATTTTTCTTCTGAGGCAGTGAGGCTGACAGTTGGTGTTTGGTCATGACTGCCTTGTCTGAGCTCTGAGACGTTCACACATGGCCAGCGCAATGAGAGGAGGAAACAAAAAAGAACGTGAACGTGAAGCCAGCTCGTGACTTACAGGATAGCTGCAAAAGAGGGATTATAAAGCTACAAACAGGCCTTCTTCTAAACTAACACACTGTCAGTGACCACAGTCTTTTCTTAAACAAGTAGCTCTAGTTCCCAAATGTGCCTTAACCATTGAGATGGCAGGTCAGAAAACTGCTTTTATAATAAACCATTTTGTTGATTAGGTTTGAGGGCTTGTTGAAAAAACGTAGGGGAACCACAGAAGTTGTAACAGTCTTAATAATGCTTTTTTAATTTCACAAAATCTGTAAGCTACCAAACAAAAGACAAAAATCTACAAACACACACACAGTGCTCTCCTCCATCCCCTCCCCACTGTAACTAGAGCTTCATTCACTTCCAGAGCAAACAATCCCTCCATCGCTCAACTGACCCACACGGCCCAGACACTAACACTAACACTAACAGGCCCTGGGGCCGTGAAGCAGGACGCACACATGCACGTACGTGAACACACTGCACTGGTAAGAGGGCGTGAATCTGTGGGACTTACAGAGTGTGGACATGGACATATCCACAGGAGTGGACAGAAGGAGCTGGCAAACAAGAGAGATTGAGAAGGAGGGAAGAAGAGACAGAGGGATCTCTCAAAGGGTGATGAGAGGTCAGACAGTAAAGAACAGTCTGCCAAAGATGTTTCTGTAGTATTCTGAGGTCCGTGTGTGAACTATATCAGTTCCCCAGAGCCTCAACAGTAGACAAACAGGGAGAGGATGAAGCCAAAAGTGTCAAAAGAGCTAATTCACCAGCGATGTACCCAGCATAACCAAGTTATTAACTATGCTATTCATCAAACACAACCCATGTCGACAGTGAGTCTGGTTTAAGCTGATGGTTTAAGGTTCATAAGAGATGGACATTAGCCCCACTGATATGAGGTATAGGCACAGTTTCCAGCCTTTCACCTTTTAAATTATATAGAAGCTCCTTGCAGCCTGGTGGTTTGGGTCAGGTATGAAGAAGCACTAAGGACCTGGGGATGGGGAGCTCTGTTGCATTTCATCTCCCCCTATGTTTCTCATCACAAGTGCTAACTATAAAATTAAGAGCAAAAACACCATATAAATATCTTGGAAAGACACTTCCTGGTGGACATTCTCATTAGTCTGGTTCCTAGATCCAAACCACAACCAGAGTCAGGCTTAAATTATACAGAGTTTAAAGTGGTCAGATCCTGTTGTTTTGTTGCTTGGTTGCTCAGGTCTGTGTGTAATACGCACGGACTGATTTTCAGCTCAGATCACATTCGCAATTAGTCAAACATAAAAATGTGTTTTTGAGTCAAATTGGAGTGTGAAGTGCAGGAAGAAAAATGTTTTCCAGTCTTGTTAGCTGGTGTTCTCTCTGTTTGGGTCTATTAGAGTCCAGTGTGTTTTTAGGCGAGTCTAATTATCCTGATGTACATTTGGATATGGTCTGACTGTCCTCGGATCCCATGCTAATGTCGTCTCTTTTAAAAAAACAGGTGGGTTTTCCAGCGTTCTGTCGAGAGTCTAGAGAGTGTCCAAACACACATGCAAACACACACACATGCACACACACACACAGATTGTATCAGAGAGCATTTGGTGTTAAGGAGAGAAAAGAGAGAGAGAAAAACAGAAAGGGTGCAAATGAAAATGAGGGGAGGAAGAGAGGAGGATGAACGGCAGGGCATCTCAGGGAGAGGAGGGAGAGTGAATGGAAGTGGTGCTGGCATGTAAGTGTATGTGTGGCGAGTGTGTGTGTGTGGCTGCCTGCCTCAGCCAGCCAACGAGGCTCCACAGTACTCAGGTGAAGCAGCAGCAAAAGGCCCCTTCTCCTAGTTGCCATGACAACCCCGACCTCAGCTCCTGCTCTCCAGTGCCCATTAAAACCCTCAGGCCGTCAATCATCAGCATGGCCAGGGAGCAAGAGAGTGAGAGAGAGGGAGGGGGAGAGAGAGAGAGAGAGAGAGAGAGAGAGAGAGAGAGAGAGAGAGAGAGAGAGAGAGAGAGAGAGAGAGAGAGGAAGAAGAAAAAAATAAGAAGAAGAAGAAGAAGAAACAGAGATGGAGTTTAAAGCAGCCTGTGGCTTTTGATAGCTGCCCTGTTTGCCACTATCTCCCTCTTTTTCTCTCTCTGCACACAAACAAACCTGAACAGTGTTAACTCCTCACACACACACACACACACACACACACCACACTCCTCTGTCTCACTCTCTCCACACCTCCATAAAACCATGACACTTTATTCTTTTTTCTATTCGAGTCTTTATTCCTCTCAAATATGCTCTCATAAATGCTATCTTCATTCAGCACACATTTCTAACTAATACTGCCTCCTGTTCACTACATACAGCGTCTTCAGTCTCAATTCTGCATCATTCCATACCTCATCCTCCATATTGGAAAAACTGCTTCAAGATCAATTAAGCATTCAATATTCTCAAACTCTAAAAGCACTCCGTTCATTTATTCTGTTTTCTAGGGTGTTGGCTTGGTATGACTCTGATCTGTTAAAACTTTATTTTTTGAAGAGAGAAACATGCATTATTTTCTTACTTGCCCACAGAGGGAAAAATTCATTGATGCACTTTTTCATGTCTCTGCTAGCAATATGATGTCGTGTTGAAAGGTGAAAGCTCCTGAATGGAAAGGAGATCAGGGAGCAATATGTTTAAAGGAGTAGGCTAGTTGGACATTTTGGGAAAAACACTCAATAGCTTTTTGCTGAGATGAAAAGGTTGTTGCCACTCTCATGTCTGTATGGTAAATATCAAGCTGGAGCCAGCAGCTGGTTAGCTTAGCATAAAGACTGAAAACCAGGGGAACAGCTAGCCTAGCCCAAAGTAACAAAATCCACTCACCTGTTTAATGCTCAAGTGTGAAAGCAACAAGGTACAGGTCAAAAGAAAAATTCAGCAGATAACCCTCTTAAAAACACAATTTCGCGTGTTTTGTTTGTATTAAATGAGATGCAACAGGCTAATTAGTGAGCTTTATAGGTGCTGCTAGGTGGAATTTGTCACCTTTGGACAGAGCCCAGCTGGATGTTTTCGCCTGTTTTCAGTCTCTATGCTAAGCTAAGCTAACTTGTGTTTGCTACATGTTTGGCACACACCATGAGAATGGTGTCAATCTTCCCATCTAAATCTTGGCAAGAAGGCAAACACTGGCATTTCCTCAAAATATTTAACTATTTAATTTATGGTTGGCAATTACTAGGCTTTCAACCACTGTATTCATTGATATTATTCATATATTTGTACAGTTGTTCTAAATAAACTACATAATGCAGTTTCACATGAATGAAATCATTAATGTGACTATAGTAATAAGGCAGTTTTTTTTATTTATTTTACTAATTCATAATGTTTCTTATCTCTCAAAACTCATCAGCCCAAAGAGGAAATGAGGTTGTTTCATAATCCAAGTTCATTTTATGTTAGATAAAATAGGCTAATCTCACTGGTCAACATATTCAAATGGTAGGAAGAGTCATTAAAAAGGAATCTATTTTTTGTCTCACTGATAAAATGAGAAGGAATAGACCACTTGGAGTACGTTTGTTCCCCTTCTGCCCCTGGTTGTGAGCCTCTTTAGCACCACAGTGGAGGCTGGATGGCCCACAGACAGTGAGTGAGCGGCTCTATCAGCCCGGTGATCAGACCTCGGCTTCCAGGGGGTAATGGATCTGCTGTTATCTGGGTCCAGACAAGCAGACCAACACACTGCTACCTGCTGGCCACAACAACACTGATACCGACCTGCTAGTGCCTGTGTTGAGTGCGTATGTGAATATATGTGTGCAAGCCTGTGTTTCTTTCAAATCACGTGGGCTCAGCCTGATCTGCCTGGACTGACCTTACAGTCTTCAGTGATCCCCACATAAACTCTCTCTCTATACCCCTAACACATACAGAAAGTGTAATGTGTTCACAGTCACATAAAAATGTTAAAAGTCCACACTGGTGCCCTAAGGCTCTGAACAAAAGTTTTCACACACAGACACACACACAGTCCAGTCCAGTCCAACTCTTCTCTGAGTGCACATTATTCACTCAAGGGCTCTCTCTCTCTCTCTCTCTCTCTCTCTCATACTTCTGTTTATATCCTCTCATTCTCTCTCATTCTTTGTCTGCTCCACAGTTATACAAAAAAACACAAACTGTGAATGCTGCAGAAATAGCAGAAGGGCTGAAGATGTTAATGTAAAGAACTTGTCCTTGGTTGCAAAAGGGCTACAAAGAAAGTGTGAGGCTCAATCAGAAAAAAAAAGAACGATACTCATGTTCAAACTGAGATCCACGCAGGCACAAACAGTGTGAACATACATATGAAGGGACGCTCCATTGTGTGTCTATATGTGAAGTTTCTGCAGCTCCCACACTAATCTGCAGACAAACTCCTGGCTTCATCGGGCCTCGTGCATCTCCATAACCAAACTAGGAATTCCTCCCCTGTCATCGCCGTCACCTTCTCCTCTTAGCTCCCCCATTTGTCTTTCTGTCACAGCCCTCGTTCTCCTCCTCTCCCTTCAGCTTCGAGTGCTCCAATAACTCTGTCAGTGAAGTCAGCTCTTTAAAGATTAGCGGAGAGGCAGGTGTGTGTAAGCAGGGCTGCCGGCCGACAGACGGGTCTAATCGATGGAAGACAGAGAGCTGCCTGGATGCTCTGGCGGGAACCCGACTCCCACCCCTGCCACATGAAAATGCCCTCGACGGCAGGAGCTGCTCCCTGCACAGGCATGTACACACACACACACACACACACACACACGCCACTGCCTTCCCATAGCTCCAGCAGCTGTTATGTCAATCAGGTGAATTAATTACCGGTAAACAAATCTGCTTGGGATCCCCCCACAGAACACACACAAACACAAACAAACACACACACACACATATCCCTCCTCCCCGTATCCCGAACATCTTTTCCCAGCATCAGGGCCCCAGGAGCCTGGAGCTGCTGCCAGGCACCGCTTGGAGCAGGAAGCCCAGAGGGAAGGCGCTGTGACTGGAGGACGCTACCACGGCTCTCCCCCTGCTGCCCCGGAGCACCTGCCTTTTCTCCTGCTGCTGCCTCTCAGGCTAACCAATCAACCTATGGCAATTCACACATACCTCCTGACAGGAAAGACACACTCTGGAGTGTAAAAGCCATAAACACACAAATTTATACATTATGCACACACACCCTGGAAAAAAAAAGCTTTAGAAAAAACAAACAAATGCAGAAACACAGACAAATGTGCTTGTCAGTTCCCACCGCCTGTTTACATGATACTGATGTGCTGACTGTCTGTGGGCTACATGGCAGCTGACAGACTGAAGGGAAGGATCCATACGATGGGACAGACAAAACCACTCTGGTTTCTCTCTTAGTTAGTTTCATAGTTTGAAGTCATTGTTCCTATTGGAAATCACAACATGAAAATACAAGCAAGCAAACACACTTCTAGGTTAACACTTGATGTAAATTTGACTGACCTGTTGGTTGGCTGATTGCTTACAACCTCTCTGATCATGTAGCCAGTCATTCATGCTCCACTGTACTTTGTTCTAACAGCTTTTTCTGGATCTCACTGACAACAACTGTCGTCACCATATCGAACAGAAAAGATCATAACCAATAGAATAAAATGGATAAAAAGCTGTAATCAACCCAAACTATCATCTTGTACATTTACAAAAAGATATTCACATGCTTCTTTGCAACAACACAGCACTGGTTCAAGAGCTGAAACAATTAGTTGCCAATTATTTTGAACAATCTCTGAATCCAGCCTCTGAAATGTGAGGATTTTCTACTTCCTCTTTCCTATCACTGCAAATGGAAGATCTTTGGGGTTTAAACTGGTGCAAAAGAAGCAATTTAAACATGCTGCTTTGGGCTCTAATAAATTCTGACGGCATTTTACACCATTTTCTGACAGCTTACAGAGCAACTGCTCGATTATTCAGAAAAATAACTTATATAGAAATTAATAAAAATAATCTTTGGCTGTGGTGTGATAACAACATGACTGATTAAACTAAGAGCTGTTAGCAGGAAGGTCCTCAAGCCTAGAAGAAGATTCTTCTTCTTCTACCAGGGAGCTTTACTGTTAAACCATAAGCTAAACGAAAGTGACACAAACATGCATAAACTGAGTGTGCAAAACTCATAGACGACTGACGTAAAATAATTTAGTAGCTGGCCTCTTGACACACACACACGCAGAGGTCTTTATTGGCTTTATTGGTGTCGGTAGATGATGACCAAAGGTTGGTGATGGCCTGCTGCTCGCCCGGTGACCCTTTCTAACACAGGTCCCCCCTGCTGGCACTGCTCTTTAATTACACACACACACAGACACACACACACACGGCCTTTCACTCCCTCATTAGGCAGTTGGTGTTGGGTGGAAAGCCACCAGAAAAGCGGAGGACAGGGTGTCATGATGACGCTCGCACGCACACGCACACACACACGTGCACACACACACACACAAACACTCTTTGAATGAAAGAGGCAAATTTCTACATGCACTCTAAGCTATATGCCTAATTAAAGATTATTAATGCTGCTAATTAGGGAATAATAGCATGCTTGGAGGTTGGAGACTAAACGTAATGTGAAGACCAGCATAGATGCAGGAAAGGTGTGTAAAGGTTTATCTGAGAGAGAGAAAGAAAGAGAGAGAGAGAGAGAGAGTTAGGGGAAATGATTTTATCATGCTCTATCTCCCTCCTGTCATCTGAAATAAGTGGCTGGTGTCACGCTACCACGGCACTTATTCACTGAGTCCAGACGTGTGCTCTGTACACAGCAGGGCTTCAGTCAACGTTCACCTCTGCAGGTCAGAGAGGGCTGGAGCAGGTAGATCATCCCCTGAAAGGCCACTTCACAGGTGATTTCACCCTAAACACTCTGGCACTTTTAAAAAGTGGTATGCAGTGATGTGTGCTTCAGTTCTGTCTCTGTTTCATTGTCTTTTTCTTCTGGGACAAATGTAAGTTCCCCAATGCAAAACATCTGCAGTAAGTGGCGGGATCTGGTCTCAGTACCTCAGAATCAGACTGCTGTGTCCTGATACACCAACATTCAACAATCACACACAGAGAGATCCATTATGAAAGAAGCACAGACAAATTCTGCTCAGTCTCCATAGGCCTGAATGTAGTGCAGCCAAAAGACATGTCACGCTTTGCCAAGCAGATGCTCACTTTTTTCAGCTTCAAAACCGCAACTTCCCTCACTGCTCCATTGTCACTTTTTACTCTTTCACCCATGCATTAAAAAAACATAATAAAAATCACAGCAAAATCAACAGAAACGCTGAGGGAAAGCTGATATCACAAAAAGTATGTAAATAATAAGCAATTCATCAGCAAAAAGACTCCAGGAGTGCACTGAACATCTCACACTGATGATAAATAACAGCATTAGAGAGTACAACAGTGGAGTTTTCCTTCAACACACACACACAAACAGAGAGGATTCACTCACATAGACACCGACACAAGCACAAATAGACAAGGATGTATATGCACTACACACAATGACATTCAGTGAGCAACACCATGTGACATTTACATGTCTGCAAATTTATTTTCTGTACATTTGGACATCCACATTCATGTTCCTACATCCTACAAACTGTACAATCTTTTACTTACTACATCCTGTATATGTTTAAATATATGTCTGTCGCACATTTTTTTGCATATATGTTTACATATTAAAGCTGGGGTAAAATTGGAGAAACGAGGAAGAGCCGCCGGATTTGAAAGCATCCAACTGAAAAGACTCCAGGACTCCCTACAAAGCCTCTCCTCTGAAACACATGGACGCTCACTGCCTGAATACACTGACTGCCCTTCCAGCTGGGAGATATGTGTGAGCAGCAAGTTTGCCACGTTCCACAAGCTCTTAACTCTTTCAGTCTAATAAATACAAAAATAATCAACTCTGTGAAATGCCACAATTAGTACCTCAGCTAGATCATGTCTCATTCACGTGTAGCACTTATCCATCCATCCATTTTCTATACCGCTTATCCATCAGGGTCGCGGGGGAGCTGGAGCCTATCCCAGCTGACTATGGGCAAGAGGCGGGGTTCACCCTGGACTGGTCGCCAGTCAATCGCAGGGCCAACACACAAAGACAAACAACCACACACTCTCACACTCACACCTAGGGGCAATTTAGAGTAGCCAATTAACCTAATGTGCATGTTTTCGGTATTGTGGGAGGAAGCCGGAGTACCCGGAGAAAACCCACGCAGGCACAGGGAGAACATGCAAACTCCACATAGAAGGGCCCAGACCAGGATTCGAACCTGGAACCCTCTTGCTATGAGGGCCTGTGTAGCACTTATCAATATCAAAATGAAACGCAAACAACAAACGTCTCTGCTGTTAGCACTCATAGCTGTCCAGTTAGCATGTTAGTATTGGGAAATTTTGATGACACTTTCTCTGCCATTCTTGTGCAACCAGTTCACTAACAGCTTTACAATACATCCACCTAGCCTTGTAGAAGACTCACATCACAGACATCAGACTTTTGTCTGTAACTGTTCTCACTGATTCCAGCAACAAACATAAAGAGAATATTACACACAAATCTTGGACAAAAACACTGAAAATCATCTATGTTTGTTGAATATTTGTCATCCACAAAAACAAGCATGTTTTCTTAAGACAGATGCCAGAGTTTTGTATTCAACACGCATCACTTCCCATATGTGCACCAAATCTGCACATTTGCAGGGAACACTGAACATCACCATCACTAACAGAAAGAAGCAGAGGAGAAGAGACACAACACACTGAATGCTGAATGCTGCTATGTTGCTATTTTTAAAATCTTTAAGCTGAACACTAATTTGTTATGTTAGGGGCATCCTGGTGGTCAGTGGGTCATCAGACTGACTTTAGTTCAATTTTTGCTGTTTTTAAAACTTGTTAAGACACTGACCATGTAATTGTAATGTCCTTGTATGTTTGATCAAATACGTTTCTGCAGAAAGTACAAAAAGCTTGTGAGCGCTGTTGGATCAATCACTGCTATGCTATCAAAAACAGGAAAGGATTAGAAGACTGAAAAGTTGTATTTGTGTGTTGCAGATTAATTTTGATTTATTTATATTTACTCAAAATTGAAATGTAAAACCTTTAAAGAAACTCTAGAAAATCCAAAACTCACATGCATCTTCACAGACTGAACAATTCTGTTCATTACTTTCGCTGCAGTTTATCTAACCTACAGACTCACTTTCACACTTGCCACTGTTGGAATCTGTTGCAGCTCAAACTTTGCCAAGATTTAATAATATAACATAACACTTTATCAGCCAGACCTCCTACGGGACTATTAAAAATGAAAAGAGTCTCTGGCAACCTTGTTAGCAATATCTACCTCCTCCTTATTCTTTGGCATTCTTTCATATTCTCCTGCTCACTTCTTTTCTCTCTCTCTTTTTCTCATGTTAGGCTCACACAACTGGATTTTATTTCTGCAGAGCTGAAAAGGTGCATGATGAAAAGAAGAGGAAGTGGTGGTACCATATACTGTGAACACAGAAAATGGAAAGAGAGAGAGCAGCCGGGGAGTTACAGTCAGCCTGTACACATTCCATAGTGCCTAAAGCAACATGGTGGACCTGAAAAGCTGAAGTCAGACGTCTTTAGCTCGAAACTGTTTAAGAATTACCATAAATTATCCTGGATAATGTGGTAATAGCTGAAATGAGCTGAGTAAACACTGTGCTGGGGATACAGAATAAGAGAAATACCGAGGAGAAAAAGTCACTGCCTATGACTGCTTTTATTCTGCTCTACTGTAACAATAGATGTGCGCTAGCACATTCGACATTCAGGCCAAATTCTCACCCGTCCACTCTCACAGTCCGAGTGTCCAACACTTATGTTTAGCAACCACCAGAAACAGACCAGACATTTAAAACCATCTCACGCCAGTCTGATCCACTCACTCCATTTATATTTTAGAGTATACGTGTGTCTGTGTCTGTGTGCATGTGTGTCTGTCTGTGTGTGTGTGTGTGTGTGTGTGCACGTCGTACCAGACAGGAAGAGGCATTCCCATAGGAGCAGTCCTCCAGAGCGCCAGACATTGGGGGGTTGGGTGTGTGAGACACACACACACACACACACACACACACACACACACACACACACACACTGACACATGCACACACACACACACATACACGCATACATGCTACCAACTCAACATTTCTCATCTGAGAGGCACCACCATGTGGACCAACTGTGCTTCAAATTCACAAATTATAAGATTTGATTCAAATGGAACAGATTCACATAAAGCTTTTACATGTTTGGTGATTGGGATTCTTTTGTGTCTCATTGTTTCGTGTCTCATCATGTCCTCCATCATGGTGTACAAACATACATATAAAGAGTAAGCACACTTCAGTAGGATCAAGCAGTCAGTTAATCCCACAAACTTTCATAAGAACATTTACACATTTGGTCAAACATAGACTTTTTGTTCCATGTTCAACCTTTTTTAAAAAAATTATTTTTAGATAAATTAATTGTAGCTTTACAAAAATGCACGCATTTATATTCACTTAATGATCAAATAAACAACATTCTACAGAGCTGATCGGACTGAGCATCTCTAGACTTACAGGCTTGTAACAACAAACAGACATGTCAAACATCATCTGTCTTCCCCAAACAGCGTTCAGATTTCCACCAAGTCTGATGCCAAGTTTAGCCTCATCAGCTGCTTCACTCCAGGTCCTAAGGTTAGTCAGGTTCCCCTCTTTAAAACCAGTGGCCTTGAGGACCCAGGAGCCAAACATCACCTAAGCCTGTCTCCTGCCAGACAGGAGGAACAGGAGGAGGAGGAGGAGGAGGAGGAGGAGGAGGAGGAGGAGGTGAGGGGAGACAGCAAACCGCATTCCCAAGACAATAGACGGTCTGTGGGACTTGCTGAAACTCTGAGGGCCCTGGGGCACATTGAGGAAAGAGGGAAAAATTGAAGGAGAAAAGCAAAAAGAGAGAAAGATTGTAAGAAGAGCAAGAAAAAACGTCAGAAATTAAGAAAGAAAAAAAGGAAATATCAGGGAGGTAAAATGAAGAGAGAGAGTGCCCAAACAAGGAGGTGTAACAGAAAGGAAGTGGTTGCATGGTTGTGGTGATCCCAGGAGAGGAGGAGTGTGATGGTGTGTGTGTGTGTGTGTGTGTGGGGGGGGGGGGGGGGGGGGGGGGGGTTACTTGTTTCAGTAACACAGTGATAGAGCAAGACAGAGAAAAGGGAAAAGGCTTAACTATTACTGCTGCTACTTTAGCTTACCTATGAGCACTTTCAGTTCAGTCACTACTTGTGTTTCATCATATGCTGTGTTCATGCCACGTCACACAAGGCACAGTGGGTTAAAACATTTACAACGACCTCCTAGTCCAGGGTTTTCCTGAGGAAATTGCTGAAGAGAGGTGCTAAACCACCCAGAGGCACACCACGTCTCCTAATCAGACTTCTCAGTGGATGACAACCTAAACAACATTCGTTATTTGAAGTAATATCACTACCCTTCTTTTATTTTTACCTCAAGGTTCATGTTTTATTTCATAATGTTTATTAATCTTGCATCACGGTTAGGGTAGGCTGTTTACAGGTGAGGTGGCCGGCCTCCACTGCAAAACACTGCAGGGATTACGAGTAGGAGATAAGGAGATTTTCAGGCAGCTACAGCAACTCCCACTTAGCGAAAAGAACTGCTGAACTCCAAGTCCAAAAAACTTGAGCCAAACTAGCAGCTAAGTAACTGAAAACAAAATCCAAGACAAATAACAATGCAGAAAACATTAAGTTAAGTGCTAAAATAAAAAAAAAACCAAATATATATATTGGGGGAAAAGAATTTAAAAATGAAACACTTTGCCTTTGTGGGATACCAT
This sequence comes from Scatophagus argus, assembly GCF_020382885.2. NCBI lineage: Eukaryota > Metazoa > Chordata > Actinopteri > Scatophagidae > Scatophagus > Scatophagus argus. The sequence continues at coordinate 16,256,635 of NC_058498.1, read as the reverse complement.
GCAGCCAATGACGGGTGGTAGAGCAGGAGGATGACAGACGGAGGTTCACCCTTCTATGAACCTTATGACTGTACCTGCCTGCCTGCCTCCTCCCTCCCTGCCATCACACCTCCACTAGGTCCTCCCCCTGTCTGTCCCCAAGAGGACACACTGAGAGATAAATGGCCTTGCAGGACCTGCTGACCTCTGGACCACCAGTCGACAGACTCCCAGAGTTTAGCCGGGCCTGGCATACAATGAGATCTGACATTAATGTGCTCTATTTGCATTCTTGCTTCCAGGAACTATTTCGGTTGCCAGGCAGCGTAGCTCATAGCTTGCCATAGCTTGTTGTCAGAGACAGCGGCGTCGGGGAGGTGCTCTTTCAGGGATAATTTAAACTTCCATTTTAGTGACACCCGCCTTTCAACCTCCACACAAGACCTGACAGAGAGTACGAAGCAGCTAGTTCCCGTCCGGCCGTTCGGGGGTCAAAGAGCCAACAATTCCTGGGTCGGCCCCAGGCGTTGTCATTAAGAAGGAGGTTGACAAATATTTACTCTGGTGGTGTTGTGGAAAGGAAAAGATGAAGAAGAGGAAGATGGGGTAAAGATTTCCATAGAGCACCTCACTTTCGCTTAACGCAAGCACACATGTAGGCTGGCGAACTCTCACCAGCATCGGCATCAATAAATAAATAGAGGCTGACAGAAATATCCCCAGCATAGTCTCAGCCAGCTTAGCATAGCACTGGCACGCACAGAGAGAGAACCAGAAAGGGGACAAACACACACACACAAAGACTGAGACGTAAAGATAAAGGCTGGGAGAGATAGCAACAGAGAGAAGAAAACAAGAAGGAGTCAACCAGAGCGAATAAAAAGGGAAGCTAAGAGAAACAGAGAGAGAGAGAAGAAGAAAAGAAAACGGGGAGATTTAAAGGCAGAGAAAGAAGACATTCTTTGTGTTTGGCCCAGGTCTCCAGTCAGTAGAAAGGATTAATAGCTGAGGTAAAACATGCTTACTGTTCACTCCTGTTTGCAGGAAGAGAGGGGGGTTATTTTCTCTCACACACTGAACGCCCCACGTCCCCCTTTGCCCCTCGCCCCACCCAAGTCAGATTCTCCCTTTCCCCCTAACCTCCTCATCTCCACACCCCAACAGACGGACACAGCAGACTGGGCTCTGCGGCTCTGCAGCACACACAGTCTGGAAACACACACGACGACCCCCCTATTTGAGCCTCTGCTCCGTCACTCTGTCTCAACTTCTGGTTCTGATTTAGAAACAAACTCCTCTCGTTCATCCCTCTCTCCCGTTCTTCTCTTCAATTCATCTCTCTCCCTCTCTCTCTCTCAGCGCGTGTGTGTGTGTGTGTGTGTTTGTGTGTGTGAAAAGAAAAAAAGAGAGAGAGAGTAAAACTCTTGTCTCCTACAAATGGATACACCAACACGTGTGCAAGCACAGCCTGAGACATTTATGCCCCCTGTGTGAGTTGTGGCTAGATACACACAGACACACACACACACACACACACACACACAGACAGGCGCACACACACAGCATGCAGCACCCGAGATCATATTCATGGAGAAACATGCTCCCTGCTCTTCAATGATTAGTTTAAATATGCCAGTGATCACAGAACGGCAGGAAGACCCTGTACACAAGAAGACACCCCCCCCACACACACATACACACACACACACACACACACACACCACACACACACACCATCCCCTCTCTCCCTCCTCCATAACACAGACACACACTTTTCATTTGCTGTTTCCCCTTCGAGCAGTGCCGGCAGGCTGCCAAGCTACACATAAACATGGTGCATTGCATTTCACAGCCTTTCTGCAGGTACAGTAATGCAAACACTGGAAAATATTTAAGCCACATCAGACGGCCTGCTCGTTCTCAGTCAGAACTGAGGCTTCTGAAACTCTGATGTTTTTACCATCAAATCACACCAGTGAGCAGTAAAACCGCTGGTGGCTGCTGTGTGTCTTTCTGGTACAAATTAGAACAAAGTACCATTGATTGAAGATGGGAGTTTATAAAAATGTTAATGGTTTTCAGTTACAAGTTAGCTTGTAGGTTTGTCTCTTCAGCAAAACATTTTATCTTTATTTTCTATAATTATTTGGTTTGTTTAAGTGAGGTCTACACAGGATGCCGACACCACAATACTGCATGCAATGTTTAGGCTGTAAAAGCAACTGTGTGCTTTACAGCAAATCAACCAAAACCTAAACATCAGGTGATTTCACTACTCCAACTGGCATGGCATACTGGATAAATGACAAATAAAATCTGCACATTCTCAGTCCTCCAGGCTTTGAAGAGACCTTTGCAAAAACTTCTGGCCGTAACATTAATCCAAATATGTTCAGTTGTCTTCATAATTTGCTCCTCTGATCTACAAAAAGAAATGCATAAATCAACGTTATGCTGAGATGGCAGTGTTGGTCAGTCAGTCCGCCACTTTGGTCCGGTTGAAGCGTATCTCAACCACTATTGGATGAGTTGCTATGAAAATGTGTAATGACATTCATGGTCCACGGGCAATGAAGTCTACTGATTTTGATGATGCTTGACGTCTTCCCGTTGCACCACCACCAAGTTAACTTTTCAGATGTTACTGCATGCTATTACACTGAACTGATAAAGTGAGTATAGCAGGCATTATACCTGCTGCACATTAGCAGTGGCTCGCATTGTCATTGTGAGGGTGTTAGCATGTTGATGTTAGCATTAAGCTAAAAGCTGCTGTGCCTGTGTACAGACTAACAGAGCTGCTAGCATTGTAGACTCTTGTTTATGGATGCTTTTCTAATCAATGGCAAAAATCTTTTTCCCCCACAATATAAGTGGAGCAAATGTTACTCCATGTTTTGCCTTTTGTCTTACTATTATACTGTCCCTGCAATCAGTTAATTATATTTAGGCTATAGCATTTTTTTGCATTTTCATCAACTAACAAATAACAAAAAACAGGAATTGTTTGGATTTTTTTTGTTTGTTTTATTTTTTGGACAACAATTTTTTGAACCAACTTGAACACATTGCTGATTGTTCGCCACGACATGCTTTGGCTGTCAATTACGGTCTGTCAGTAGACAGGAATCTGACTGTTTATTCACTGTGAGAAACATGCCATTTAGCTTAACTGTGACCAAAGACTGAAAAGACAGTAAAGGTAAAGAACAGTGAAACTTTAAATTAGCTAAAGGTAGGATCGTTCTGAAATGATGATTGACAAGTCAACAATGGCCGACTTTTCATCAGCTTGGTGATCGGATTTGGCTGTGGAGATGGGATGTTTGTGAAGGAGCTGAATCAAAGAATAAGCTCTTTAAAGTGTAATATGGGTAACAATATTTTGTATTATCCCTCTTGATTTTATTATTGGTTGGTATGTAGCGGAGGGTAAGTGCGTATAAAGGCAATTTTTTCAACCTTTTCAAATGTGACATACAGTTGACCAGCCTTTACACAACCGCAGACAAATATAAAATACTGGGAATAGCCAGCAACCTAATACCATTTTAGACTACATAATGTTTTTATAAATATATTTACAAAGATAACATAGACATATTTATAATGACCACTTCCTTCAACCTCTACTCTTGATGCACTCATAACTGTTTCTTCTGAGTTAATCCATGAGGTAAGGTGGAAAACCGTATAAGACATGATTTGTCAAAATTTGTTTTAAATAACTTTTTTTGTTTTTTACACCCATGCATACAGCCTGTATTCAGCCATTTACACACAAACAACACACAAACCTGGACCAGCAACTTGATAATGCGACTCCAAGAAGATCATTTACACATATGCTTCCACACCCTTCAACACAAACTGACCTCCTGCTCCCCCGAGCTCCACTCCCTGACCTCTCTCCCACCCCCTTCTCCCTCTATTTTATCCCTCTGTATGTCAAACCTGCACATGAACATGAAAACGTGCACATGAACATGAAAACCAGCACATGAACATGAACAGGCCACATTGCCCCATGAGGAGAAATGTGGTTGTTTGCTTCTGTTATCTCTTTTTTCTCTGTGCCAGCTTTTTTTTCTACCCCTTGCTTAACTTAGTACTGCTTCTCTTTCTCTCTCTCCCTCTCTCACTTTCACCCCCCCCCCCCCCCAAGCAGCCCTCAGCCAATGGTGTCTGGGTGTCAGGCAGCTCAGAGAAGCTGTTGTCATGGTGACGGGGCTCCTGTCTGTGCTCTGTCCCTCAGGCATCCCAGGATCCAGAAAGCAGCATCGTGTTTACGTGAGAGAGTAGAGAAGAGGAGAGGAGAGGAGAAAATGATGGAGGGGAGGAAGAGGAGGAGAAGGAGGAGGAGGAGGAGGAGGAGGAGGAGGAAGAAGAAAAATAGTGCTGGGGATAGACATGAGGGACAAGAGGAGGAGGTTATTGTGGAGGGAGGGAGAGAAAACTGCCCCACTTTGACCAGCTTTTGTTCTGCTGTGTCTTCGGATTTGAAGGCCTCGCATAAGTGTGCGTTTGTTAATTTTGCATTGGTGTGTGTGTGTGTGTGTGTGTGCACCTCACATGGCCCTGTAGACATCCAGGCATCTCACACCCCTATTCCTGGCACCTCCACCCAATCTCTGACCTTTCTGGGACTTCAGCACACACACACGGACCTGACCCAGCAGCACAATCGCAGCTCTTTATACACCTCCCCCACTCCCCAACACACACACACCCACGCACACACACACACACATACATGCACACACGCTCATCCAAGATCATGTAACCAGCCCAAAACACTTGCACCTGGTGTGGCCTAAAATAAGGTCCCCAGGCAGCCATGTCACAGGGTGGCATGATGATGACAGCAGCTCGAAGGGTCAATGTAGACCACTATGACCACACACACACACACACACACACACACAAACAAACACAAAGTCTAGATCATTTATCTCCAGGGGGCATCTGTTGCTGATTGGTCGATGCCATTGTCTGTGCCCTGACCATGACACTTGCAGTATGGGGGTGTGCATTTGCACATTTTAATTCTGTACATCGTGTGTGAGTAGATACATAACTACTATACCAACAGAGCAGGTGTTGAATAGCACCTCAGGCCCTCCATACTGTATACTGAACCCCGCCAGCTCCTCTGTCTGTATCAGTGGTGGCCTATTGCTCTATAGCCTACACACTTGACTTTTTCTTGCTTTTCACAGGACAATCCAGCACGTTAATTGCAAGGTAAACAACTGAAGAGGAGCGTCAACCCCACAGGAGCTCTTTTGCTCTTCTCTCCTCTCCTCCCTCCCTCCTGTTCCTTCCTCTCGTCTTTTCTGAGGCAAGGTTGGTTAAGCCCCCCTTCAGAATCAGAATCTGGAAAAGCACCAGTTGGAAGCTAATCCGACTCGCCGACTGGACCCCTCCTCCGAAACAGCACAGCGGGGGGTGGACTGATGAAAGGGAGGCTGATATGAGGGACATGAAAGGCATTGTAGAGGCAAACAGAGCTGCAGACAGTCTGCCTCAGACCCCCGTGCTGCGTTCTGCACTGTACAACAAGCCATTTAAGACATTAAAATGGCACAAAACTGTCATAGTCGTTCGGTTATTCAGGCTCAAGGCTGGCGTCCAACTTTGTTTCAGCTGAACGTTTCTACTCTGCTGCCACTTGATGCACAGGTTAAGGCACTTAATGTCTAAACTCTGTTCACACTGTGTTCTAACAAATATTAACATCCTGTTTGTTCAAGGCCAAATCTCTCGGCTAGAACATTACGTTTTGCTCACAGCCAATGAACACAATTACCCTCTACTGGAGTAAAAGGCCTATATGAGGAAAAAGACTCAAGGTCACCCTAAACGATCCTTTAGCACAACTGCTATGTCAATAGTAAAATGAAATAAGTAGTAAAAGTATTTCATTTTAAGGTTGAAAATATGGCCCCAAAATGGATCCAGCATGAGTCTGAGGTCACTTCAACCAAGCCAAATGTTTGAAACCGGCAGGATTGTGGATGTGCGCACCCAAGAACCTATCTTACTCTGAGGTTAAATGTCCCCCTCTTAGAAAATCCATTTATGTCTACAGTTCTTTTATAGTTTCAGTTTGGTTTATTTGCTAAAATCTCTCCAAACAGTATCGTCTTATTGTCCAGCTGCCAAAATCCAGATGAGAGGAGAGATGATAAAAATGTTGCCTTTAATCATTACCATATGCTCACAGCAATTAAGCTTTATGAACAGCAGTGGGTGATTTGAGCACTTACTTCCCCGAGTTGTGCCTCTCAGGCTCCTGCCCTAACCTCTAATTGGTGAAGGTTGTGCCTGCAGCCTGAAAGACAGACTGACTGCAAGCACAACTCAGGGTTGTGAAAAACTTATGTGCACAAGAAACCCCCAACTAATTTATGTTTTTGTTTACAGCTATCAGCACTCGACTGTGCTTAGTAACCCTACTGGAACTGAATGTGGGTTTTTTTTTCTATTTTATGCCATTAATTTGGGAAAGCCTAATATCCAATTGAATTAGAATGTGTTAGTGGCTATATCCATGTGAATATATTATGGCAGAAAACAGAATACACATACTTTTCACACACATACTAATTTCTTGGTTTTATAGGAGAACTTCTAACTTTATGTGCCTCTCTCCAAAGCACAACTAAAACTGAACCAAAGCCCTTGTGTGCACCCCTACTGTTAATCGCCACATTATCCTCGCTTTTCATGTTCAAATTTCAAGAGATTAAAAATAGCAATAAAAAATAAACACAAATGACCTGCAGCCAACAAAGACAGAAACTGGTGCGGTGCTCGCTGAACTGACAAATCTGGCGAGGCCTCAGTCTGGGCATTAACTGTGGATGAAAGCCACGTGAGTTTGAATGACTTTGACAAGATGGAGTAAAATGACATTTTGATGTTTTCATAATAAAGGAAAAGAAAAATCAAGCCAAGGACGTTTTTGTATTTGGTCTTTGAAACACAGAACAGACTAATTGTCTGGTAATATCTGAAGTGTATCTATTCATAGACTAAGACAGGCACGCACACACACACACACAGAACAACTTGATGACAGATGGAAAGAAATTAGAGGCAAAGTAGCATTAATATTCCATCTCTTAATAACAACCAAAGCCCATCCCCCACCTCTGCCACCACATATTCACACAGACACAAACGCATGCACGTGTGTACGTGCACACAATCAGTCTTGTCCTGGAGAGCATTTGGGCTTGGCCTGACACAAACAGGAAAAAAATCTACAAAATTCATTCTGCTCCCATCCTCCTCCCTCTTCCTCCTCTCCTTCCCTTCCCTCCTTTTCTGTCCTCCCTCAACCCCACCCCCCACACCCATACACACAACCTGGTCTCCTCCACCCCATGCACCCACCCTCCCACCCAGCCCCACTGCCCTCAAGCCCTGCAGCCTCACAGCAAAGTAGAGAGCAATCCCTTGGTGGGTCAGCCAGATTAAACTGCCACTGTAATCCGCTTGGCTTTCACCTCCTTGTCCTCAGCCGAGGAGAGAGAGAGAGAGAGAGAGCGGGGAGGGGTGGTGGGGAGGGATGGATGGAGATGGGGAGAAAAAATGTAAGATAGCAAAGGAAGAGAGACTGAGGAAGTGGAGAGAGAGAGAAAAGAGAGGAGGAGTGAGGGGGAGGGCAGAGCTGAGGGAAGCAGCTAAATGACAACAAGGGCATGGAGAGAGAAAAACAAGGGGTAGAAAAAAAGGGGAGAAAGCCACAGAATGAGAGAAAAGCAGAGAGAGGGAGACAGAGAGAGAGAGAGGGAGAGAGAGAGAGAGAGAGAGGCAGTACAGAGCTGAATTAAAAGAGTATGAAAAAAAGAAGTGAATAATGAATCTCATAAAGGAAAGATATTAAGGACGAATAAGAGTCAAATAAACTGTGTTACAAGAGGGAGTGATGAAGGACAGTGGGGTAATCCTGATGGCAGAGCTTCTGTGGCAAATATAATGAACCAAACAGGAAACTATGTTGAAGTACGCCCTCGTATTCATGTAATGATGAAATTTGTTTTGTATGAAATTTGTAGGAAATGACACCCTAACCCTGAGGGCCAATGAGTGAATCTTTCCCGGTTCTGACCTGCAATTGCCGTGTCCCTCTCTTTGGGCCAACTAATGTAACACTGAAAACATTGCAGAAACGTGGTAAATTGTGTCATCCCCTCAAGTTTTGTTTAAATCTCATCAGGGGTGTCAAAGAGATCAAACATGAACAATAAAAACAAGTGAATGAATAAGCAACGTGGTTGTGAATGCTGCAGACGAAACTGGCTCCTGTTGAATGTAAGCAATAACAGATTGTACTGTCTGGTCAATCATGACTAAATAGAGCATTTAGGATCTGGATAGCAGCTTGCTAATTCATCCATTAATATATGTTTTACTGTAACCTTTGACTGATTCCTGCTCTGTAGAAAACACTTCTGTGTTATGTCCTCTTAAACCTATTCTTTCCAGCTAGCATTGCAACATGGTGCCTAGACATGTACATCCTGGCTTAAACGTGTAAAAGCAGATGAACAGAAACAAGTTGTAAACATAACACTGACTTACAAAGTTGATGATACGGTAAATTTGCTAATTTACACATCGAAGGGATGTGTAAATTAGCAAATGTTAGCAAACATCAATATTCATTTGAACTCGGGTCTCTCACCACCTGGCAAATATAAGTCGGATATACACCCTCTTTTAGCTCGGTTTTTGGTCTCTACCAACTCCTGAGGGAATTATCCGGCTCTTTACTGGTTAATTCCTCCATCATGTTCACCACCTAGTCACTGTGGCCATGGCTGAAAGAGCCCAATATTATCTGTAGGAGGAAACTGGGTGTGAAGAGCAACATACTGCATCAAAATCACTGTGTGTTCCCAACAAACAACTCTGACGTCCGACTTTTGTGGTTTTGGGGTTATACATCAGCGTCTACTTCCACATTCCACAAATTCACCTAATTTCAAGTTCTGAGGCTGTATAAATCCAAAATTTCACATCAACACATAGTCAAGCCAAAGCTTCAGTGTGAATGTAGGAGCAATAGGACAAAAGTGCCAACACAAATAACCATCAATTTAAAACTTTCACTGCAATGTTTTTTAATGCTGCACCCTTTAGGGCACATATACCAATTACATTAAGGAGTTATTTTTGTTTTGAAAAGTCAGTAAGTCTTAATGACTGTGAAAAGTGATTCCTGTCATACTTGAGCTCAGTCACTCCAAGGAAGAACAAGCATCATCTCCGTTCTCTAATTTGACCATTTCAATAATGAAACATTCAAATAAACTCTGAACCATGAGCGTCTGAGCTCCGCTGTGCTGGTAAAATGCAGATGTCCAACATTATCATCCATGTGTGTGTGGGAGCATGTCCGCCTAGTGCATGGGAGGAGTGTTAGAGTGTGGAAAAGAAATAGAGTTAACAGGTATCCCCCCCTTCTCCAGACCCCAGTTGATAGGCAGAGGGGTGATGGGCGAGGGAGTGAATGAGGGAGAAAGAGAGAGGGAGAGGCAGGAAGAGGGAGGATATCCTGTGAGGAAGGGCTGTGATATATGAGCAAGCTGCTTCAAACGATTGGGGGGTTGGGGGGGGGGACTCCTCCAATAAAACCAGGAGAGGCAGAAGGCAGGGGAAGAAAGGAATCAGCGAGAAAGAGAGGGAGCTACAGTAGAAAAGAGGAAAAGTTAGAGGGAAGTTGGTGCCAGATGAGCTGGAGTGAATATGCTATGAAGGAGAGTGGGGTGTCCCCACTAACAACGACACAATAAAACCCCCGAAAGAAGAAAAGACTGACCAGCTATATAACTGCCTATAGTCACAAATCAGCAGGAGGGCATCTTTAATGTTGAATGAGCTCAAGCGAATAAGAGTGAGAAAAGAGCTTAAAACTAATGCTGCCACTGTTATTTCACCAATGACTGATTTATTCATTTAACACGTAAAGAAATGCACTTCTTTGAGTCAGGGGTTTACAAAAACTACAGAAACGATTACAGTGGATTATTTCTTAAATTTTACATGACAGTAAGTCTTTTCATTTCTCAACAATCTTAACCAGAAATATCCAAAACTTAGAAAAAAGAAAAAAAATCATCAGATTTTCTCTCAGATTTTTCCAAATGTGGTGGTTCCTGCTCTAAAGATTTACTGACAATTGTAGCTCAATTGCACAATCACAGCTCAGACTGCTCCTGGTGAAAGAAAGCAAAAGAGAAACATTTGGAGCAAATGCAAACATGCTGCTGATTAAGTCTGTCAAACTTATAAAAGACATCAATAAATGGTTCAAACACATAGTATAAAGTATAACCCACTTTTTATTCTGATATTTGTGATTTTTCCATGTATTCTTAATTGTCAAAATGAAACACTCCGAGATTTATTCAGCACATAATTTGCCTTTAATATATTAATTATTTATCAATTATTTAAAAGAATTTAGCAGACTTCCATGAGATTCAGAGCTAAAACTTCCCAGCCACACATAAATGTACATACACGTGGACACACACAGCCATATCCGTGTCCTACAACAAGTGATTGATGACTTCAGGAAGGGGCTCTTGGGCAGAGGAAGTCCAGTCTGGGTCAGACTTCATCGACACATCCAAGCTTGAGCACCATCTGCATGCACTCACAACTCACCCCCCTACACACACACACACACACACACACCACCACCACCACCACCACCACCACACACGTGCACACGCACACACAGAGGAACAAGCTCTTATACTGATTTTGAAATGCGATACTGTTCCTTTCATGCTGTAATGTCTTTCCTCTCACAGTCGTGTGAGTGTGAGCAGCATGGTGGGCACAGAGTCAAGGTGAGCGGAGTGAGTCGGGCACGACGGGCTCAGCGTGCACTCTACGGTTTTAGGCTCCATGTGCCTCTGCGGGCCAGCGTGGGGCTGTTTTTGACAGCAGCCATTACAACAAATAATTGAACAGCAAATGAAGACAAATGATATGATTGCAGAGCGCGTCCCAGCAGTCAATCTGCTATCTAGGTGGTTCCCATTCAAAACCATTGATCAGCTTTACAACCTAAGTAGCTGGCCAGGAAACTAAATGGTGGCGATCAATGCTATTTAACAGATTATTGACTGCTGACTGGTTGCCTGAGATCAAAATAGAGACAGCGGGATGAAGAAATAAGCAAATAGAGGAATGGAATGAAAACACATGAAATTGGAATCGGTTCCTTTGCTTCAGTGATGATAAATGGGAAAGAAAAACACTGAGACAGCAGAGAGCGGGTAGAAGGAGAGAGGTTGCATTTTTCTGTGTGCGTGGCTGAATGTGCATGATCATGTGCATTTAATGAAGAACGCAAGCAAGGAAGACAAGAAAACAAACAAAAGAAGCCAGAAAGAAAGCTCAGTTTGCATACAGTCTGTGTTATCTAAAGACTCTTGTTTGGAGCTTCGCATGTGACCAGATGTGGTCTGTGTACCTCTGTATTCATGCCTCCTCACGCTCCCCACAAGGGCTGCACACCTGAAAACTCCATGCATTAGTCCTGCTTTGGGAAAAATCAGTTCAATGAGGAAGAACCTCAGCGGAATCAGTTGGTACTTTCTGTTCATCTTTGTTCATCCAATCCTTGATGGAGCTTTCAAGTGGCGCACAAGCTGGCACATAACAACAGCTGCTTACACCGCAATTACATCCTTTTGACTATGTGCTCCTTCACAAGCATTTCAACTGTCTGTCTGCACAATGCATGAACCAGACTTGAGCCACCCTCATCAGGCCTTTGGTTGATGGGAGAGCTTTGTGTCTGTGTGAGATCATTAGTTAATGAAAATGAGTCAGGAGCAGAGTGAAGGTTGATTCTTCTAAGGAATGACTCCAGTCCAGGCAGAGTCTGTCGTGGAATGATCCTCATGTGTGTAAATGTGAGAGGGAGAGGATGGGGTTGGGGTTGAGGGTGTGAAACAACATCCAACAATCCCAAACCACTGTAGTGTTTCATACACAAAGTGGTGTGTTACCCTGGTGACTGGGCCCAGCTGTACAGCCCGGCACGAGGGTGTGTGTTTGCTGTGTATGTGTGTTATAATCGTGGGTGCTATAAAACCAGCACTTACACCAAAAAATACCGATTGCTCCATTCGTGATGGCTGTCCAACTTTTTCCAACATTTCTTTAGATTTACTTTAAAACAACATAGTGTTTGCGCTTTGAACAGGCAAAAAGTGGCCAAGCTTCAGTGACTCGCTGTGGACACGTGTGAATGTGAACATGGGCTTAAATATGGCTATGGCAGATATGTGCCTGTGAGTGTGTGACTGTGTATGTGTGTCTCCCTGCCTGCGCCTGTGTGCGTATGTGTGTGCGGTGTGTGTACACTCCCCTTGCCTTTTCTCAGTTCAGCAGAACCTCATTAATTCAGCAGGAATGGAAATCATTTCTGCACGGAGTGCACAGGAGACAGAAAGAGATGGAGGGGAAGACGTGTGGAAGGATGGGGGCGGTGGGTGGTGGGGGGCACAATGAACACTCAAATTTCTTTATTTTTCTTTACTGAAAATCAGTCAATTAAGAAAATAATCATGTTGTGGATAAATAGCACAGTGAATTTGCAGAATTAGTCACAAAGGGAATTCTACATTTGTTTTAATCATTTCCAATCATAATTGTGCTACATTGTGATTTATTCATTTGGTTGACAACTCTTGAGAAATAACACATATGTCTAATCTCAGGCTTGATTTATCTAGATTGAAATCTCCCAAGGTTTATATGCAGACAGACAGACTGGACAAACAACCAAATATAGCAAACATCCAGATGGATACATTAATAAAAAGGTAATCTTCCTTATGTAGCAGCAAATCAGAGCCTCTTCCATCCCTGCCTCTCTCCCCTCCTCCTGCCATCTCTCCATCCTGCAGCCCGCCAACAGACAATATGGAGCAGACAGTAATCTGGCCATGCACTGAAGAGATTACAGCATCCAGCAGAACATTTCAGCACAGAAGAGAGCAGCTCTGTTCAGCACAGCACAGAGGAGGGAACTCACAACGGTCGTCCACACTAAGTCAAGACAAAGCAGAAATCTAATGTACATCAAGCTATTGAGAAGAAACTCTCTCGCTTCTCTCTGGCAGCAGCAAAGCATTGGCTGGTCGCATACTCTCCTTCAGTGAAAGCTGACCTTTTCAGAGAGCAACAGAGTGCAGCGTTGTGGATCTCTCTATTCCAAATGTCACTTTTTACAGAAAAGATCTGATGTTGTAAAAACAGATCAGACGGTGCAGACGGGCACACGAGATGCATAACACAATAACACATGTACACTACACAAGCATGTTCGCACACGCAGTCAATCTCTTGATCCTGGGTTTTCTCCTTCTTTTCTTTCTTTCTTTCTTTTTGCAGACATACATACATGAACTCACACTGGAGCTTAAGTAAGTCCAAACATTCAGTCAATAATGAAACAGATGTGCTGCCCTATTTATCCACTGAACTTAATCATGAGAGATATAAATAACTGATCTGAAGGCTTACATCCACGCTGCATGGTCGAGGTTGGAAGTTCACACGTTTCACTTGTTACTAAGTACATGATGTGGATTTTTGGATTTTCTGGCCCTCTCAAAAGAATAAACCCTTAACGGCAGCAGGGGCAGCCCCTGACCCCCGCTGACCTTAAGGCTGACTAATACCTCACCCGCTGTCAAACACACACACTTGTACACCGATATAAGCACTTATATTTTTTAGGTTATTTGTCTTTTCTAAGTAGCTGTGACAAAGAAGAATGGACATCATTGTGGACAGGAACTGCAAAAAGATCTTCAGTATCTGTTGTAGATCAATTCTTTTTAAAAATGATCATTGTCTTTGTACTGCTGATTAATAATCTATAAAAGTATAAACAGTGAACATGACTCCATCTCATTCTTATCTCACTCGGTTTAACTACCCATATTAGCCGGTTCTCAGCAACGCAAATCTAAAACAGTGAGCACAAGCTAAAATGGACAGTTTAAAGGTGGCTGCTGACTTTTACGGGTCCCAAGGCCTACCTTCATGGAAAGTCGACATTTTCTCCTCAAATCTACATACATTAACAATTTTTAACAATCGAAAGCCATAAACACTGAGCATTCTTCAGGATGCCTGTGAAAAGCAGACATGGATGTGTTTAGGAGTGTAAATGTGCAAGTTGAAGGAGTCTGAAACATGAAGCTCAGGCTGAAGTGATGTTTGCTCCAAAGCTCAGAAAAGAGTTTCCAAAAAACTGCTACTTAAAATCTAAAAAACTATCATCTAAAATCAAAAGATTAACACATTACTCCTTCAACTTTGAAATAACAAAGTGGCTTCAGAAAGGTGCAGGAAACAGTACTAGGTGTTTTACTCTTAATGTAAATTAAATTTAACAATCTAACCCTTAACTTGACTTAAAACATTCAGACATGGAAGGAAAGAAAAGTTGGTAACCAAGACAAAAGTCTGATGATGCACAGGATAGAGAAAGAAAGAAAGAAAACACATTTAATAGGAAAGTGTTAAGTGTAGCTGAAAAAGCCTTCACCAAAAGGTACTTCATCATTTCAAGGTAACTAAAACCTCAGATACATGTGGTGTGTATCAAACAAATACTTAACTGTCTGAACTATAAAACCAAATGGAAAACACACTTAGCCAGCTTTAATTATTTTTAAATCTGTATTTTTTCATTTTTATAAGTATTATTTCATGTGCATTTCGGCTTGACGTTCACAATGCTGTCATTAAATACGACACCTGTTTACCTCGCCAGACAACTTCACAGACTTGAAAAGGTAAGAGTAAGTTTTCATGCATTAGAGCCCCATAAGACAGAGTGCTGTTTTTGCACTCAGAGACGTCCTTTCCAGCGAGCCTTCTGTAAGCTGCTAATTCGTGTTTTACATACTTAAGAGTTTTTGGAGGAGCTTCAAGTTGAAAAAACTTCACTTCAGTGCCCAATGACATTTATGCTTTTCTCTCATTGTACAATCCAATGAACAGAAAGACAGGACGAAAAAACTTCACAGTTTCTTGGAAACAGCAATTGTGGAGGACAAACTAATGCTGGCTGTTACTGGATACCTGTAAGCTGTATGATTTTACCAAGTGCAATTACCACAACGTGAGCAAGAAACAGCAGGCCTGGAGCCAAATTAGTACACCACTTGAGATTTTGGGTAAGTTGTTTTCATTAATTTAAACTGTTAGGTTGCCTAGCAACAATTAAAAAATGCACCGCACCACTCCTTTTGCTCTTTTTTTGACTATAAAAAAGGGCAATGTGTTGCCCCTTGTATTTTGCAACCTGCAAAAGACGCTCTGCTCTTAAGAAGTTAAAACAGGAGGAGAAAAAGAATAGCTATTAAAGGTGCAGAAGTAGTCTCAGTCAGCAGGTTGATATCAAGTCACTAAATCAGTAAATTTAGAGGAGTAAAGGTGTAATGATGGAGGAGGGGAAGAGATGAGGAGATGATAAAGGTAACATCGCATAGAAACAGACCAAAAAATGAAGGTGTAGCTCACTACTGAATGAAGGTTTACCGAGAGAGAGAGAGAGAGAGAGAGAGAGAGAGGTGAACAGATGAAGGAGTAGTTATAAAAGGGGAAGGTTCTCAAGGTGTTATGGTGGAGGGGAGGAGAGCTGAAGGAGCCAGGTGTGGCAGCAGCCACAGAGGTAATCAGTGGGCCGACGGGGAGTCATTCCACTCAGAGCGAACGGGCTGGCCAAGTACCTGGAATAAAAATAATCATTACACTGCATTAAAGTCACTGTCTGTAAATATACCCTGGGCAGCAGTAAAGCACGCTCACTGTGGCTCCCGCCATCAGGACACTTGCGCACCTTAACACACACGTAGGTGAATATGTAAATACACATGTGTGCAAATTAAAATAAAATGCAAATATTCCTGAGTACATGAGTACGTCTCTCTCTGCACAAGTGCTGTGAAAATTAGCGACTCCCCTGCTGATTCTGTGCATTTATCCTGTCATTACAAAGCCAAGCTTTTAACAGAAACAAACCATTCTCCAAATATAACTCAGCCAGCTCAAAGCACATTCATTATCCCCCCCTCCTCATAACTTATAAGTGTTATTTTAGCAACAGAAACCCCGACAGAGGCTTGAACTGGATCTCTCTCACACATTTATTCTGCCTTTCAGTATTGCTGCCTTTGGAAAATGGGGATTAAGTCTGCATTTAGGAGAATCTGAATTGCAAATAAGGCTTTGTAATTGTTTTAGTCTTTAATCCTTGCAGGGAGGGCCTCAGTGTAATGCAAAGTTGAGACAGGCGAACATCTCAGGCATTCATCTGAGGAAGGACGGTGTTTGTTTCAACACTCGGTTCAATGAGACTTAATAAGCAGGGTGTCCGATCGGCACCTCACACTCACACACACACACACATATGCACGCATCCATAAACACAAGCAAGCACACTTCTGCACAAACGCTTCAGCTTACGGGCTCACTGATAGTGCGGCCAGTTTATTTTGGTTGCGAGTTCTGGTGCCCAGCTGGTACTTGAGACTGGTGGACTGGCAGAGCTGTGCAGCAGACAGCAGACACACACATACAGACACACACACGCTGTGCCAGGGACACACCGTGCCAGGCTGCAACGTTTGCCAGCTACAAGCCACAAAGAGAGGCGCAGGCAAAGGAGAAAGGGCAGGACAAAGTGAGTGTGAGAAGGACAAAGATGCGAGGAAGAAAAGAAAAAGGAGTGACTGACTTTGAGAAAAAAAAGAGTTGTTCCAGTGTTTAGAAGGATGAATCAAACTCCCAAGCATGACGCAGAAAAGCAGCTATGACTGAAGGGAGCAAGTGAAGTTATGTAGTTAAAAGAAAGAAAATAATTATTATTATTTTCTCACAGCAGTTTAAATCTGCTGCATTTGCATTTTAACTGGATAAACAAACAAATGGCCACTGAGCTTGCGGTGGTAAACAAGCGTGCAACATGACATTGAACAATGCAGAACACAGTATAACCACGCAGACCAGAAATTGACAGTAGAATTGACAGAAGGGAAGTGAAGGCTGCAATCTAACTGAAGGTTTGCTTCATGTTTGACAAGAGTGTTTGGTGACTGAAAAAAAAAAACAAAAAAAAACAAAACATGTCATCAAACCCTTGTTAGTGGTAGGAATGCGGAAACAAATGAAATGTTACCTTAGTATCAATATAAGGGTTTGTGTTCCATTGTGTTGACTGTTGGGTGGGTTTAAAGGCAACAACAATCAAAAGCACCAACAACACAATCACTGCTTTGTGATACACTGTCAAGTGTTTTGTTGCGGCGGCAGAACATCAAATTGGCACGACCACTGCACGAATCACCCGAAAGACTGTGTGAGGAAGCTCTGAGATCTGTAAAGACTCAAACCATGCTGCTGCACCACTCACAAGTTTCCACTGGGATCCCCCTCACTTTTTTCTCTCTGACTGTCCTGCCACCACAGCCCAGATCAGTGCTGAAGAAAATGTTGCTATCGTTTTCTACCGTTTTCTTCATTTCCTGCCCTGAGTTTCACCTCTCAGGCAACTTACAGGCTGTCCTCCTTTCATGGTAAAGGCAGCTTTGGCTGTATGCAACCTGAAGAGAATACCTGCAGACGCTAATCAGGGCTGAATGAAAGGTTAGGCCAACCGTACAACAAATAAGCTCCTAAACAGATGCTTTACAAACTTCAAATATCTCGTTTAATGTGTTTCGACACCACGGTCAAGTAATATGCAGGAAGGCTCCTGTCACTTAAAAAAGACAATTATAATTAGATAGGGCCTTTTTATATCGCAGGTTATCTTCTATCCTTATGGATTGCTAAGCACATATTTCATTTAATGTAATAGAATGAAATACATATATGCAGTGTTTTTCTTTCAGACTAAATATCTCAATCTGAAACGTCCAGTTTAATCCATCATCTGAAAGCTGCTTTCCCCCAGTTCTTCATGTCCTCCACCTGCTCAGTTTGCAAAACACCAACTCCCTTAACAGACAGTTAACATCAGCTCCTGGACCTGTAAAACAGCAAGCAATCAAGTTTGACTTTTCTCAACTTTTCTCATATCATGTCCACCACAGCAGGTCCAGCGTGAGTTGATGTAATTTTGGGACTTGGCGTAAAAGGAGGAAACGGCTTCCCATCTCCCCGGGTTATCCAACAGAAGTGTATGTTTAAAGATAGGTTTCACTCCCTGGGCCCTGCCTGACAATCCTCCTAACTATCATCAGTGTTTTAGGACATAATGAGGAATGGCAGTAATGGAGTGCTGCTCCAAGCTTTGCTCTGGGAAGAGAAAACAAGGAGCTCCACAGCTGGAAAAGTCGACTGAGGCAAGCAGTGTCACATCAGTTTGAAGAAACACCTTCCTTCAAATTTACTAAAACAATAAAATCCACACAAACACCTTTCACTGTCAGAACATTTCACAAGGTTGTTCTTCCTTTTCAGGACATTTCCAACTAAGCAGAAGCAAACACAGCAGAAGCGTCATAATTGCAGTAATTTATGCCACTTTGTGCAGAACAGGGTCTTTTTACACAATGCATAACTGGATACCGAAAGCGGATGTGCTTTGGGAGTCACCAGCGTCGGGGACTTCAAAGATGGCAAAAGGGCATGTGTGTGTGTGTGTGTGTGTGTGTGTAAATGCAGGCTTGGCAGAAGAAAACACCATAGACAAGACGCCACAGACACAAACACCTCCGACATGGAAGGTCGCCCTCGAACTGCCAACCCCCAGACAAATTGCTCGGTTCAATTCTCCACAGTAAACTGGTCACAGTCGTGGCAAACGAGTGATGAATGTTGCTTTTTTTAATTATTGAACCATAATTTATTTCCTGAAAATGACTACACTGACTGAAACAGAAATGGCAGTGTTCACCAAAGCTTCACTGGGAGAGATAAACAAATGCCCCAAGGATTTTCCACTTTTTTCCAGAATGTGGTACTCATTTAAAGCATTCGTTTAAATTTTATGGATGATGATGTTGCAACTACCAAAGCATTAATGGGTAACTGGTTTAGGCAGGAAATCTGCATTGGAAGGAGTGAAAGTAAACGCTGCAGTGTTTGGATTCTACATTAACTTTGCTCAGGCAGCTCTTTGGCATTTTACGCTGCTCTGGCAAGTAAGAGGCATAGCTAGCACCAAAACTCAGATAAACTATGAAAAATGCAAACCTCAAAAAGAGTCCGCAGTGTCTTCAGACACCTCTTTCTTCCTGCACGCTGATGCATCTCTCGCCCCCCCACCCCACCCACCCAAAACTCCCTTCCCGTGTCTCTCCTCCTCTTCTCCCCTCTGTCGCCTGTATTTCTGTCCCTGCCCCTGGTTTGTTGTCTCCATATGTCTGTCTTCATGTCTGTCTCTTGTCAAACACAGATCCGGGAGCCCACGCTTTCAGCGTCAAGATCAAATGCTAAACCACGGCACATTTTTAAGCTTGCCCAGAATGAACCTGCAAGGAAGGGAATCATAAACAATATTTGATCTTCTGCTTCTGTCACTTCCAGACCTCCAGCCGAACACACACACAGCTTGAGGGCAGCACTTTCAGGCTTTGTTGCTTCCCTCGGATGAGGAAAGGTATACACAGACAGAGGAGCCAACTGGCCTTTTTCATTTAGACGGCAACAAAGGTAAACAACGGCACACAAAGACAGCGTCCTCTCGCTCAACGCCAGTCTGCCTGCAGCCTGCACTCCATGCACTGTTTGATATTAAAAGACGACACAGCCGCAAACGGAGGAGGTGAGGGAGGGAAGGGAGGGGGACAGAAAGATATAAAGACAGATAGAGAAGGACAGAAATGGAGACACAATGTTATGGCATGCCGTTTGTGTGTAGGCTATATTTAAAATGACAACGGCCAGGAGAATCTGTAGAAGGAAGACATCGCCGTGCCAGTGCTGACTCCTTTCCTCCGCTCTCTCTTTCTCTTCTACATCCCTCCATCCATACCTACTCTGCCTATATTATGGATGTTATTATTATTCCTGCATGTCGTCATGTCGCCCCCGCTTCTCTCCTTCCCCCGAGCAAGAAAGCGGGCACTACTGGCACCCAGCCAGATTACCCAATCAATCTCCTCTGAGAGAGGGGGAGGGCGGTGGGAGGAGGGGGATTGGAGGGAGGGAGGCAAAAGGAGAGAGGGGGGAGGAATAGGAAAGAGAGCGTGGAACAGGGAGGAAAGGAAAGAAAGGGGGTGTGGAGAGTGTTGGTGAAAAAGACCTGAAAGGAACTGAAGCAGGGAAAAACGGTGCAGGATGAGTAAATTCTATCTTTGGCGAAAAGGAAAGAGACAAAGACAGCCATGAAAGGGAAGGAAGGGTTTCAGCAGACGCGTGGCGTTAAAATTATTCAAGTGAGCACCTGGTACGGCGACACAGAGAGTTGCAGAGATGGAAAACACACACAAAATCACACAGAGAGTCCAGACAAAGGCTTGGCCATCAACGGTTGTTTACAGAGTGCAGCTCCTCCCCTTGTACCACCTGTTACTGTGGTCCAGCCTAACAAATGTTTAACCCTCTCAAAGAATCACCAGGCAACAGCCAGCAGTGCACCTCCATCTATATGCTGTCTGCACACTGCATGATGGGAACAGATCAGTCAGGGCTGCAGCTAACTTTTTATTTTCAACAATTTTTCTTGAGATTGGTTGATTTAGAGCTTAAAGCTATTTAATCATAAAAATTAATCAGCATCATTTTCATTTTTTAATATTTCCTTGTGCCAGCTTTTCAAATGTGAGGACTTGCTTCTTTTGTTGTCTAGCATGATTGTAAATTGAATATCCTGAATCAATATGTGACTTAAACATTGCTTTTTCAACTAACCATTTCCCAAATCTATCAGACTCATACTAATACGTTTTATATATGTAAATGTCTATCTCAGCCACCGTGATGACAGTTCCCATCAATAAACAGAAAGCTGAGCCGAGTCAGTGAAGCACAGCGATGTGAATGACGCACTTGTGGCACTAAATCTGTGACGCTCCGCAGGCAATGAACCCGGGTTGGCATGAATCGCAGATGTTCGGGGTTGCGACCTCTGGCTGGGGCGAAGCAAAATGTCTGCAACAACAAGGCCGAGTGTATCACTTCCTGAAAGACTGTTTGTCTGAGACTGCAAGTGTGTGCACGTGTGTGTGTCACAGAAAACAGAGGCTCATTCTTTTCCCTGCTTTAATGTTAGCAAGAATTTGTGTGTGTGTGTGTGTGTGTGTGTGTGAACAAGCACGCCGGCTCACTCGTCAATACGTATGCTTTCTTCATCACAAAGCTCCCGTCCTTTAATCATTCATATTGAGTTACTAAAGATGTGCCATGTTCTTATAATCAAACACGTTTCCTCAACAAAGTGTTCGTTTGAGGAACATCCAAGTTCCAGCAGAAAAGAGGACTATAAGATGTGCAGATCTCTTTTAGGAAATAAACATGATTAAAAAGCAAAGTGAAGAGGAAGGACAGCAACACAACTCCAACAATTAAGACGACAAGACAGACCACTTAAATTGCTTTAGTGAGGTACGAGCCTTCACTTCTGTTCTAGCTCTTTATGACACAATATCATCTCACATACTTTGAGCATGTACACTCATTTGCATATGAGTGTGGGTGTGCGATCTGCACGCAAGCGCTCCTGCATGTGAGAGTGTTTCTGCGCGATGTTGAGCGAAGATGAGTGCAAATTCACCATCCAGGGGTGAAGCCAACCAGAGATCCAGCTAGTCAGAGGCCTCCAGTTCTGGGAGTGTGGCCAGGGCTCCAATCCCACCACATTCCCCTGGATTAGCTGTCAACCAGTCCCCAGATCTGAGGATTAGCACATTATATTCCATTATCTTTCCCAAACTGGAGAGTCCATAAAGCCTACATCATCGCTCACAATGGGGGCCAGTAGGACAGAGCTGAGTAAGAGGAGCCTTCAAACCGGGCCAAATTGAGCCAAACTGAGCTGAGCCAAACCAAATCTGTAACTAAGACTCTACTCTGGCTCAATGTTGCCTAGCAACCATTTCAGTTTCAGGAAACAAATAAGCAAACTGTAATTCTAAATATCAATTTTACTGCCCATTGCTGACATTTTTTTCATCGCTATCCACAGCAAACTGACGGTTACACATCCAGAGAAGACTATAATTTATGAAAAAAAGAATAATACATAAATAAAAACCAATTTATCTTGCAAACATTCTTCTTTCACAATTCCTACTGAACAACACACACACAGCGGAGTGTGTGTGACTCCCGGGAGCTGTGTTGTTTTTCACTCTGTGATCCGGGGGGACTTGGGGGAATGAGGGAGCCGTTATCAGCAAGGGGCCGTGATAGAGACTTGATCAGGCCGTCGGTCTGCCGGGACCTAGGAGCCAGAGTTAATCAGAGACAGACAGACCCCTCATCACCCTGGGGATTCACACTCGCTCTCCCTCCCTCCCTCTGTCACACAACACACACACACACACACGGTAACAGTTGCAGAAGCACATGTGAGCACACACATGTGCTTGCGTTTTCCTGTCATCAGAGCCTCTGCCACACCCTCTGTGCACGCACACTCACATTGTTCTGGACTGTGACTTTGGGTTAAAACATTTACAATCAAAAACAGACCAAAAAAAAAACATTTTTTTAAAAATGCTGGTGATGATCCCAGCAAATACGCAAGCCTGAAATTTGGGGGAATCATCATATTTTACTCAGTAAAAACATCTTAAAGCTTCAATGAGGAGTAGATGAATTTTCCAAGCTCACCGCCACGTAAGGGGAAGTTATTAATGGAAAACAGAGGGGTTCACGGCTAACAACAAATTCCTAAATTAGGAATTTTTTCCCTAATGTGTCACCAACAAATCAGTCCCCTCAGTCAGACAGCTCATACACTCTGACCTCCTGAACTTGAGCCAGGTCGAAGGTCACACAGCGCTGCCTGAATCCTCGCACTACTACAAAGTGGTGCATTTGTTAAAAACAAGCTGTGGTTTATTCCGCCTATGATCCAATATACAGCGACATTATTGATCTTGATTCTCAGATGACTGATTTATGTGGCCGGAGACTGACACACGGACTTTTAAAATGTACAATTTCTGGCAGCACAATCTGAAGCTTGAAGTTCAGCCATATATTGACCAGACCTGTCAAACCAAAGCCGTTAAAAGGGCTGACATGCAGGTATCCAGCTGGCCTACCTCTGGAGAAAGGTGTAGGAAATTATATTGCATTTAGATTAATTAGACACAGTTGTCAGATTTAATTAACTACTAGGTTTAATTAACCATGTAATTAATCTTATGGTGGTCCAACACATGCACACGCACACACACACACACACACAGGCAGACAGGCAGGTGCAGAGACACACACATCAACCCCCCGCACACACATGCGTAGTACATGCACAACAAATGTAATCTGTTCGGCTGACAAGCGCTCACACTTTTGCTGTCAAACCTCACAAGAGAGTTCAACTGAATGGGTGACTGGCTATGGGCTAAAACAGCCTGAATGAAAAGTGCATGGTAAGAATAGCACCTCTAATCCATTTCAGGTTCCACTCCTGCTCAGGTTAGATGATAATATAGCAGTTGTGGCAGTCTGACCTGGGTAGCATCCTAATCCTTAGTCAAATACATCTCAGACAACACAGTGCAAATATTTCATATAGTGTTAACAGTAAGGAAAGGTTCACATGTCCATCTTACAACCCCAGCTGACAGAAGGTGACAGTCTGTGTGTGACCTCAAAATGGCCATTTGTGATAATGAGAGCTAGACCAACAAAGACTTTCAGCAGAAGTCGATCCGCTCACAGATCAACCAGCTCTTCAAAAACAATGTGTGCATGTGTGTTCAATGGGCTACTGATCGAATGCTCCAACTCTTGAGGATGAGAGGGTCAAGGGGGCCGTGGACCCTGACCTTTCATCACCCAGACCATCGCCTGCAGCCACAACTACCAAAGCCTGTCCAGCTCCAAATGTGTCCTATGTGCCTCATGCATTGTTTGTGAATGTGTGTGTTAATGTGCTTGTGCGACCAGCCAGCTGCTTTATGCTCTGCGACCTTTACTGAAGCCTTGAGTGGACCAGTAAATAGCGAGGCAGTGTTGTGACCTTTCACCCTAAGCCGACAGTTTCGCTGAGACCTGAGGGGTCAAGGGTCGGCATTTGAGGAAGTGCAGCCAGAAGATGAGCTACTCTGTTACACTGCTTAGGCAGATGTTAGAAAACTCATATCTTATCAAGGCTGATCATGTGAAATGTGGCAGAATGGCATGAAGACTCACCATTACACTTCAAATATTGAAAGATAGGAAGTCTAAGGGCTTTCCCATAAAATATACAAGTGGTGCTCATAGGTTCTGCATTTTTAAAAGCATGCTATTTCAGACGTCTGGCTCTGTCCCATCCAGAGCAGAGGCTGCAGCGGGCAGACCAGACGTGTCAAAACAAGAACCAGCAGCATTATCAGTGACAGAATAGTCTCTTCTCTCTGGTAGACACTCTGCATGCTCTCGAATGTGCTCACAAGCATGTGTGTGTGTGTGTGTGTGTGTTTTTGGTTTTGTGCCCCTCATACAAGGGTTGGTTAAGTTCACTCACATAGTCATGGAAAGCCTTGGCCTCGCTGGAATGTTCACATGTCTCCCTCCGGTCCGGGGCAGCGCAGTACAGATCCCAGAATACACTGTGCACACAGGACAAGAGAGACACACTTAGTTAAACACTTCAACTGTATTATGCGCCTGGTTTGTGTGTTTCTGATGCAGATATGGTTGCAGTTCCCAAGTTAGACACAAGTTTGTGTACAGTTTGTGAGTGAAAGTGGATTGATGCAGGTACAACAAATCTACTCAGAGAATTGAAAAGTAGAGCAGTTTGAAATGTTTGAATAATGGTTTCAGTAGAATGTTAAAATAAAGATTTTTTTATGATATAAACACAAAACAGACCTAATGGAGTAACTGCACTCTGTTACAGCAGTGTTAAATAGTGCCTGAACTTAAGAACTTTGCAGGAATTAAATAGTTTAGAACATCTGACCATCCATTTTCTATATCCGTCAGGGTCGCGGGGGGGGGGGGGGGGGGGGCACAGACACACAAAGACACACAACCAGACATGCACACACTGTAGAGTGGCCAGTTAACCTAATGTGCATGTTTATGGGATTTGAGAAAATCCACGCAGGCACAGGGAGAACATGCAAACTCCACAGGGCCTCGAACCTGGAACCCTCTTACTGTGAGGCAACAGTGCTAAACACTGCACCACCGTGCTGCTTAGTTCAGAACAGCAAAGACGTAAAGAAAGAAATATCTAAAAGAAGAACAATACTTGAACATCACTACAACTCACAATTATTTTCATTATCAATAAATCTTATTTTCTTGATTAAATGTCTGATAAAAATGTCCATCACAATTTATTAATATCTGAGCTGAACTGTCAAAGACTCGACTGTGTTCAGATTCCTATCATAGCGGAAGAAAACGATCACACATTTCACATTTGGGAAGTTAGAACATTTGAATTTTTTTGCATTTTTTGTTAATAAACGTACGTTACATTAATCGCAACTTATCAGTGAGACAGAGACTTTTTGGCTCTATTTGACAGTTTTCCATCCTCAAGGCTGTGAACGCATTTCGGTCAACAACTCAAGAACTTTAAGGATTCAATACCAAGTCCAATTGAGGAGCCATGTAAACACAGGGACACTCTGCACTGCAGCTGCCACTTTGGCCATCATACAGTCCCACAGTCCAGCCTGAAGCCGGCAGCTCAGCTCCAGAGAGCGTCCATCCAGGGAGAACAGGTCGCCAAATGTGCCTCTCAGCCTGGCGACCTGCACGTTATTGACCAATCAGCTGTGATTATGTTACTTACTGCCCAATCAACCATACTCATATTAGTTAATTAGACCAATCCCTCTGCTTCAGGGCAGCAGGGGCCACCAGGTCCCACTCCAAATGGACCCTTAATTACTGCAGTGAAATTAAGTACCTGCTAAGCTGGTCCACATTAAGGACTTCTCCTTCCTCAAGATATTGATTTCACAGACAGCATATAAAAAAAAGGAAACTGCTTACGTCATGGGAACAAATTCTTGCTGTCATTTAAAGGTGCAAATAAACTGTTAGATGCCTTCTTTGTGCTGATGTTAGAATCAGCCGTAACACTTGATATGACAGACTGCGAAATGGAGCAGAAAATATTAGCTGATAGCCCATAACTGTCAGAGAAATTGCTCACTAGCACCCTGTCACATGTTGTCACTTTTCAATGAACAAGATGTTTGATTTTCATGGTTTGGTGTTATTATCTCTCAAATACGGTTATTATAGCACACTGTTGATCACTGATCTACACTTTTCCATATGTTCTTTCGTTTGTGATTTGAGGGCGTAAAGAGTCAACAATAAGTGTCCTAAAAATAAAAAGAACGCTAAACAAAAAATAACTTTCAGCACTTGATACCAGCCTCTCAAAGCATAAGAACTACAATATAAATGTGATATTATAGTGTTTAAAGATTAAAAGACAGAGTTGGTGCCCTGAGGCGCTCGGCGAGCGCTGGAGTCCCCTCAAGACAAGGAGGGCGCTGACGGAACAGAGAGTGAATGTGCAAAGACGGTGGTGAACACATATGGTGTGTGTGTGTGTGTGCGTGTGTGTGTTGTGCTGCCCTTCTGTCACTTGACAATAAAGCCGGTGTACATTATCATATCTATCGGTTTGGCGTTAAAGAGATTGCTGCTCCGTCAGACACGAGCTGCAGTGAAAAAAGGCGCGACCATCGCAAATCCAATCAGCTCTCAGGGAAATGAAATGGGACGCAAGTTTCAGTTTGTTACCGAAAAGACACGACCAGGTACAGGCGCAGGGGTAGGGGGGAAAGGTGATCTAACATCTCACGGCCTGTGAAGTCTGAAATATATTGCGATTTGAACAGCTGACCTGCATCTGTCTGAGCCACGCAGGGAAATCTCATTCTGCCTCTGCATAATCTGAAGCAGGATCGCTGGTGGAAGAGACTAAATGTAGAAACTGAGATTTTCATTATTCTGATATTATTTTAGGTGGCATAGGATATTTATGTATCGAGTTACAACTGGAAGAAAAGTAGCTGAAAGGAGCCATTAGGCACGTAAAAGGTGTTTAAATTAGCAAGCAAATGTAATCTAATGTTGAGCTGATGAAATCAGATTTTCTTAAGAGAAGATTTTCAGTCTTCAGTGTTCTACAATTAGCTGGAAAAAAAAAACCAAACTCTTCCAATTCCCATGTCCTGTATCACTGGGACTGAATCCAGGCAGAGTCAGGATGGGACCATTGTGAGCACTGATCTGAATATCCCACCCACATTTAAAAGGGAAAGCCCATGTCGTAGCTGTTGATGCTTCCTTTACAGAGACACTAATCTTTAAAAATTATCTGGAAAGTCAACATACGCGGTTAATTAGCACCAGCATTCTGCAAGAAATCTTGTACACTACACACCCTTGTAATAGTACATTTTCTATCCAATTATCTAATCATTCCAATCTAATCATCTCATCATGGGAAGCTCCTTATGCTGTTACGGGTAGTAGAGCCACACTGTGCTGTATGGAAAAAAACTTTAACCACTTTTACTATGAAGAATCACCAAGAGAGATTCAAGTTACAGTTTAGGGGTCATGCAAACTCTTTTTTATTATTATTATTCATTCAAATAAGAAACAAGGGTATACAAATTATGAGCTGGCACTGTCAGCACACACACTCACACACACAGAAACACACTTTGTATCCAGAACAGAGGAGCAAGGGATTAGCGTCCAGCCGTCCAGAAGAAGACAATTACTAAAATTAAATGCCATCACGATAATTATTTGCAATTAACTGTGGTCTGACAAAGCCGATGGTTACAATGTACTTTCCCATTATAATAAGAAGAGTAAACAAAGACAGACACAGGCTGCTGGTGGCAGGTCTACATGATAATCCTGTGTGTGTCCTTAGCCAGCCAGTCGCTGACAGAGACAGAGAAATACACATAGAAATGAAGACACAGATCGAAACAGATGGTGCAAGGAGGCAAACCAAGCATGAGCGAAAGAAACAGGCTCCAAAAAGACAAAAAGTTATAGAAAAGCCAACCATGCTGTCTCCTCCTTTTATTTGAACTGGCTCTTCTTAATGGGACAAAATGCTGCAATCAAAGAGAGGAGGTGGAGAAACACAACCCATCCAGTTGTCTTCATTACCTCGACTCAAGTACCAGCTATTCTCCTGGCAGCAGCAACGCACTCAGCAAGCAGGAGGAAGCTACAACATCACTGCACCATGTAAATCAACAACACTCCCTTTGGACTGTGGCTAATAATTACAGCAACTGTCATCGAGAGGAGACTGATGGCTTGAGAGGAACCAGCAATAATAATAAGTTGTGTGTGTGTGCTGTTAGATAGTCACACACAGAGGGGGATGGTGTACTCAGGTGAGTGGTGAAGGCTCGAGAGAGAGCCTTTCTGGATAAGAAGTGACGTGGCGAACACTTGTGCTCTTGCAAACTACTTGTGTAACTGGACAAAAAGCACTTAATTTCAGCAGAAGCCTTT
This sequence comes from Scatophagus argus, assembly GCF_020382885.2. Lineage (NCBI taxonomy): Eukaryota > Metazoa > Chordata > Actinopteri > Scatophagidae > Scatophagus > Scatophagus argus. Next base: position 16,227,967 of record NC_058498.1, on the reverse strand, counting down.
GTTATGCATTCTCCAGTCTCTCCACTGACTGTAACCCACGAAGCCTAGGTCATGTAAAACTACACGGTGAGATGCAGCCAGTACGACTGCTTCTTCTGTCTGTTGCCATCTCGGTACAAAAATTCTGTTCAGGTTTACTCCGCCTCTACTGCAACAATTGCACAAAAATGAAAAGATTATGAACAGAAGTTTTGCTGTTATAAATGACAGTGTGACAAAACTTAAAAAAACTAAGATTTTTTTACAAGCTAAGATGAGATTGATTCATATTTCAGAATTCCAAGAAAATCAAATCTCTTATGTGAGCATAATTCTGTTAGGCTTGGGTTGTATTTGAATATGTTGCAATGTTAGAGAAACAGGAAGAACAGGAAAGCCTCCAGGTACACTATATAGACAAAAGTACTGGGACACATCTCTTTAGGTGTGGTATGGAGCTGTTTCGCAGGGGTTGGGCTGTGCCACTTACTTCCAGTGAAGGGAAATCTTAATGCTTCAGCATACCAAGACATTTTGAACAATGCGATGCCTACAACCCCACAGCAACAGCACAGGGAAGGCCCCCATCCACTCCAGAGCACAAAGCAAGGGCCACAAAAACATGGCCATATGAGTCTGGTGCAGAAGAACCCGACTGGCCCACGCAGAGCCCTGAACTCAAGCCAATCAAACACCCCCTGGGGCGAACCAGAACGGAGACCAGGAGCTAGCGTGAAGGGGGGACAAACCCACAGCAATGTCCATGCACTTAGAATGCGATGTGACCCAAGTTCCATTTGGTGTAACGGTCAGGAGTCCCAATAATTTTGTCTGTATAATGTAACTCCCAGTAAGACCGTTGACGCATTATTCCATGATTCCCACGCACATCATCAGCTGTTTCGTTACAAATTTGCTGAAATTTGTTAATGAGCGAAACCAGACACAAACAGTGTTTATCTCCCTTCAAATTAGCTGACTTGACTGTCTTAGTGTTAATATTTGATTTTACTTAGATGTAACTGCCGGCGATGAAACTGCAACAATGAGGCCGGCGCGGTTTTTCACACTAAAAGCTGCAGTGATTTAAAATCTGATATGATGCGAGGAAAGACGGATAAATTAAGCAAGGTGGGATAAGGAGAGGAGACCGAGGGAGAGAAAGAGGTGAGGATTGTCTGATACCTGTGTTTATAAAGAAAAGTCCAGACATTTAGGAGCTGAGGATGGCTGTACTCTCACTGTTTTCTCTACCCCTCACAAACAAGAATTTCAGCTAGAGGCTATCACACAGAGGATCCCGCTACATACTGTTGTTGTACTGAGGTTTTCGTGTGTCTCTGTTTTGTTTGTTGGGGTGTGTGTGTGTGTGGGGGGGGGGGGTGGGGGGGGGTATTGAGGATTCAGCAGCCATCCAGTGAAAACTGGTTAAAGCAATCGATTTTGGGATAAGGAGGAGACAACTAGCGGCAGCCAATAGAGAGGGAGCTAATGACACAATCAACACCTGCAGCCCTCGCTGAGCCTTTTCTTTATCCTTCCACCCATAACAACAGATGTGGATGAGTGACCCCCACCACCAGCCTCGTTCTTCCTCCCCTCCCCCCTTACAACCTCGGTCTCATTCTGAAGCCCCCCCACCACCACCACAGTTCTACAGAAACCACGCCACAGAGACAGGAGGGAAGAAAACCCCAGTTTGGTGCTAAGAAGGGGACAACGGGGGTGGGGCTGGTTCGGCGGTGGGGTCAGGGTCTTAGATTTGGCTGTTTAACACAAAAGAGGCTGGAATGCAAAGAGTTAATCCGTTCAGGGGTCTCTCTTCCGCAAACAAAGGGACAGGCCTCCACACAAAGATTGAGGGAGGGGGAGCTAAGGGTGAGGGATGAGGGAGTTTGGTGGCTTTCCTACCATCTGGAGCTTTTGTTTTGGGGGAGGCTAGAGGTGGGTGGGGGGGGGGGGGGGTGCTGCGTTGCATAGGGATGGACAGGGGACTCCTCCCCCCGCTGCCGACCTCTGGACCCCACCCCCAGTGAGTCTCAATGTCCACGTGCTGCGTGGCCCAGACAGACGCCCCTCAGCTAGGTCATACTACACTAGAGCCCTGCCCTGCTCAGCCTGGCTAATCATCAGCCTACTCTCCAACTGCTGTGTGTGTGTGTGTGTGTGTGTGTGTGTGTGTACACTCATACTCACATGCACACACACAGACACACACATATACAAGGTCAACTCCCACACTGCGTTGAAATATATCAATACAGTCTGAAAACAAACTAAGCTCCTACGTTCCCTTTCTATTCCCACTCTCTCTCATACACACACACACACACACACACACTCACACTCAGTGGGCCAGTCTCCCTGAGCCCTCTTATTGGTTCGGGCAGAGGCGAGAGCAAACTTAAGCTGCACTGTATGTTTGTGTATGTCATTCTGTCAGTATTACTGGTAGCTGTCCAGTTGAGAGCTGTCAGGTTGAGAGAAGCCAGGCTCTTTAAGGACCATTATGAACCATGCCAACAAGCTGCACAATTACAACACACAGTGGGGCCAGAGAGGATGAATGAATCAAGCCGCATGTCCGGGTTTATTACACAGGGCTGGCCGGGGGGCTTTGGGGATGAACAGGATAGCATGAATGACAAACAAAGCAGGCCCTGTCAAACCTCTTATCCTGGCTCTCTGACTCTCGTGCTGCCTTGCTGAGGGTTCAGCTTCACAACCTCCCTGCCTGTTTGCCAGCTTGATTCTTTGTCTGCATCCTTTCCAACTGCCCAGCTTTCCTCTCACTGCCTCTCTGCTCCCCTCTTTGCCTTAAAGTTGGATTTTCCAAGCTCCTGTATTCACAACTGGAAAGGGGGAATCCTACATTTGGACATAGCCATTCCCTCTCATTCAGACATGGAGAAAAACAGTGTACACATCAGGCACTAAGCCCACTGACCCTGTTCTTCCAGCCAGATACAAAACACTGATTTGTTTAAAGACACAGAAAGAAAGGAGGAACAACCCACGGCAGAGAAATGTTCAGTTAAACTGAGCGTCTGGTTAAAAAAGACTCAAAATCCTGAGGACAGACGTGGGGAAAAGACACTGCGTGAGGTGAAAGGAACAGGTGCATGCAAATGCTCTGAAAACAACAGGAAGTTGGCTATGACAGTTTGGCCAGCTCACCAACACAGTTAGCATTTGCGGCAGCAGCAGAGACTACAACACAAAGCTAAAACCACGATTGTCGTACACTTTCTGAAGACACCATTCATCACAAACAAACAATGAATAAATCCACTTAGAAATCTCTTTTCAAAAAGGCACTCCTTATGACCAGAACTTGCCTGAGATTTTCAAGTTTTCTTCAATATCAAAGTAACCCAGTGATAGTCATCTATACAACCATAGGAACACTGCAAACAAGAACTGCTGAGAGCTAATTTTGCACGCTTTTAATGGTGCCAAAATGTTAACAAATATATGCTTTAAAATGGTGGGCTCAAATTGGAGTCCCGTTTACATGCCCCAAACCTTTAAAAGTTTAAAATTTCAGCATGAACTGAAGTGCAATTTTGAGGAAACCCTGCAACAGAATAACTCTCTCTGCTTCCCACTTTGACTGGACAGTGCATACTTCTGTGTGAGTTTTTTTTTTTTTTAAAAAAACAGTTGTATGGTTAAATAACAGAATAAGACAAGTTAGTTCACTTGTCTATCAGAGAAATGCCAGAGGTACTGCACTTAAACGTGTGAGATGATGCACTTAGCTTTCCCTGCAATTACTGTCCCACTCCACCCCTGCACATTCTCTCAGACCATCAAGACTCCTTCTCCAGTATGAAACACAGTGTGTGTGTGTGTGTGTGTGTGTGTGTTTGTGTGTGTGTGTGTGTGTGTGTGTGTGGTCAAGGGAGAGAAAGAGCAAGAGGTGCAACATATACATACCACCACCATGAGTGTAAAAATCCCGGAGGTTCCCCAAGCGTGATGTTCTTCTCCCATCGGATCTGAGAGGCAGAGAGAAGGGGAACAGGGGAAGGAGAAGACAGAAGAGGGAGATGAAAAATTAGACAGCATGTTTTATGCATAATGTAATCATTTTGCTCAACTGTCCTTCCAAGTTCAGACAGATTGTCAGACAGAAAAATAGGCCAATGGGCAGTGCGCTGAAGTGCAGTGCAGTGAGGAGTCTGTGGATAAGAAACTGTGACTGTCTTGAAGCAGCGACCCTCTCCACTGCCCTCGCAAACCAGCAGAGCTCCTGCCTGTATCTGGACACTGAGATAAGATCCAGCGAGAGATAACAGATCCGCCTGCCTGCTTCACACACTCCTACTGACACAACTGTGCACACACATACATACATGATTTACAATAGTCTGTCAGTGCTGCATGACAGTAGCAAGATCTTTTTTCTGTATATACATATATAGAAAAATGGATTTAGACTTCTATTGAAGTCTTGACACTATAGATTTCCCCAGTGCAGTTTATAGTGATGTGATGTGCCGTATGTGGGTTGGGCCCGTTGATTTAATGCTGCTAAAGAGCTGAGTGCTGCACCGTGCAGGAGAGCACAGAGTGGCAAAGTCCTCTTGGGGACAGAAGTGAATTGTGTGTATACTATAAATGTGAGTGTGTGTGTGTGTGTGTGTGTGTGCGCACTCCTCACTGGAGAGGAACAGAGGCTAATTGAGGCAGGAGAGTCCAGGTGATAGCATTCTCATTAGATAGAACTGAGCAGGTGTGTGTGTGTGTGTGTCTTCAGTCCACCTGTGATGGGAGAAGTCCACTACATACTGAAATATTTACGTGTTTTTTTTTATGTGCGTGTACATTTATGTGTATGAAAGAGACTGTGAGGTACATAGGGTGCTGCAAAGGCAACATTTTCACCCCTTCGGAAGACAGAAAACAGGCGAGGACAAAACACCAAAAAGTTACATCCCAAGAGAAGTTCACAGGATGCACTTAACATGACATGTTGGAGGTGATGACTCGACAAACACGTTAATTTTGTACTTGGCTCATGGTTCAATTTAGAGTTCCAATAATGAGTCAAGTAACTGATTAGCTGATCAACAGATAGTTTATCAGCAGCTATAATGATTTTAGTTGTATGTCAAATAAGAAAAAAATTTAAAGAGAAGATTTTCAGCTCCTCAAATGTTAGGTTTTGATGCTGTTTTTGTCATTTGTAATACTAAAGTGTTGGGAAGAATGAAATGAAACCAAGTTGCAGCAGTTGCGCAGTCCACTTACTAACTTTTGATCTTTCATTTCTTAGTTATGAACTACTGTTCGCATGATTTAACTAAAGGGACGTAAAGAAAAAGGTCAAAGCAAGAAGAAGGTGGTTTTTGTGTGCACTGAACAAGTACTAAGATGGTAACTGAACACTGAGCGACGCAGATGAGTATAACAAATCATGTCTGTTAGAAGCCTCAAATACTCATGAGAATCCCTCAGTGCTTTGAATCCTACTGCTAGAAATGCATGATGGGAAAAAAGGTGAAAAGGTCAAGCTGCTGTGTTTGCTCAGATATGTACCCATTACTATAAATCTAATCCAAATACACTGACTTTGACCATATAAGACAACTAAACACAAACGATGTTGTGGCTGAAATAAACAAAATCATTAAGCAATACACTGTTGCAGGCGCAACATTTGAGACAACTGGCGTCAAATTCACTTAGCAGTCTTAGCGTGCATGCCTTGTGGACATAGTTTGTGTGTGTCTGTGTGTATGTGTTGTTTTTTTTTTAATCCCCGTCTGTGTAGATGTTGTTTTAATTCCTGTTTGAGGCCGTGTAAAGTGTGCGTGGGTCTGTGTGAGTCTGCCTCCGGTTGCCTGTGACCCAGAACTTCACCCCTTTCCAGCAGCTCACCAATAACACTCAATCCTTGTGGGTGAATCTTCAACCACGAGGGCTCTGAAATAAGCGAGGCTCTCTGCAGCCCGACCACTTAATCTCTCTGTGCAGCTCAGCCATCTTTGTGTCATATTTTAGATGTCTGCTCGTGGTCGTTGGCAGCTAGGCTGGCCTCCAGCGGCCCTGCACACCCTGCTGCCCGCCTGCGTGCACACTACAGGCAAAGGAAACCAATTTCTGTCTGACTGGTTCTGATTGAGACATCCATGTTTCAGCCATGGTGATTTGGGGCAAGTATCTTCTCAGAGGTATTTTTCTCAATTATTTTTCTATAAACATCCAAAACCTTTTCAGTACCACTGGAACAGATGTGTTGAACAATTTGAATAAGGGCATTATCATATGACTGATAGCGGCAGATTGTTACAGCTCACTTTATCGCAGAATAAATGGTTGTGGTTGAAAGCAGTCAGAGAAAAAACTGCACAAAGACTCTGTCAACACTACTTTAAATATTAGTCTGACATTTTACTTCTTGCAAAGAGTAAGATGAGAAAATTTATACCACTCTCATGTCTGTACTGTAAATTAAAGCTACATCCAGTAGCATGCTAGCTTAACAAAGAGCTTGAAAGAGTTGGAAGTCTTTGGAGTCTGCACTGCTTATCTAATAAAACTCGAGGAAGTTACAGTCCAGACAGTCCGAAATAGTCCAGGACATCATCCCAGTAAAACTACAACATCTTCTTTTAACATTTAGTTTTGGTACAGAGTAAACAGGGTTTATAGTGAGCATTTGGACACCTCTGGACAGAGCCAGGCTAGCTGTTTCCGGTCCTAATGCAAACTTAAGCTAACCAGATGCTAGCCATAATTTCATATTTTCCACAAAAGACACGAGCGTGGTATAGATCTATTCATCTAACTCTCGAGAGCGAATAATTTCCCAAAAATGTCAAACAATTCCTTTGATACCAAGTAAAGCTTGATTATCACGATTTTCAGAAAATCAGTGGCATTGCTCATTTCAGCTTCAGCTCTCTTACTTCATCAAAGCCTGTTTGCTTGCACTCTTACAGATGATCAGCTGAACTGCTTGTTAAAACTGTGCAGCTCGCATCAGGTTGTGCAGCATACACTGAGCCTACCAGATGACATGACAAATAAACAGCGTCAGTATGAAGTTGAATAACATAGACCTGACTTTGCTTGCCATCAGAGAGCCTCTCAGTGCTGGAGAGCGTATTAAGTGGAGCTGAATAAAGCCAGTGGGCAAGAGAGGTGTTGTACAGGAGACGACCTGGACACGGGACCATTAGCAGGAAGGATGTCCATTAAGAAAGAGGATGCAACACATTAGAGACCTTACCTCTTCAACAGTTCAGGGGCCTAATATGAGACTAATAAGTGGAGCAGACCTGGGACAAATGGTTGTGTTTGGAATGGTTTCAAGTATGAAAGGCACACTCAAACTTAGGAGGGACCGGCTTCTCTTCTTAAATGTCATCACAGAAAGTGAGCAACAACACGCGCTTGCAATCTGTCAAACTGCTCTAATTAGACACTGTTTATGATTACAAATTAGTGCTAATAATGAAGGGCGGGTAATCATATTAAGTAGCCTAACTGATGGCATGTTTACATTGTCTCAAATTAACCAACAGTCAAAAGAACATAGCGGTTATTCGGCAAGTCCTGTGTCATTAATTTATTAGAACTGTCACAGTCTGCCATGTCCAGAGCCCAGCTTTCAGTGAGACTGCTCCACAGCTGCTTGAACCAAGAACAACTTTTAATGTGAATTCCATCCCTGGTCATACAATAGAAGGGGAATCACACAGACCCTTTAGGCACAGGAAGTCAAGCTGAAAGAACGTCTTACCTCTGACAGGAAGGTCTGTGCTGATTTCTGTGCGCCGACATGCAGCAAATACTCATACACATATAAAGCTAACCTGGAAAACAGAGACAGAGACAGAGATACAGAGAGAGAGAGAGAGAGAGAGAAGTCAGTGATCAGGTTGACATATTTTACACTCCATTTCTTCAAAATCTCCTCATTTTCACTCTGGAAAACAACACTCATTCAAAAGACTGTTTAAAAATGTAAATGTAAGACACCCCCATGTTCTCTCTTCATCCCTAAATAACATCTTTCAATCCAAGTAGCCCAACAACATAAGTCCAACAAATGTGCACAATTGGCAGAAAATCATCATTGTGTCATTTTACATGGCGGATAATTTGGATAAACAAGATTTTACAGTATGAAGATCATATACACTGTGCAGGGGTTCTAAATGTGTGATGTAAAGCCATGCAGCTCTGAGCTAAAGAGCCCCGGTGGCACTCAGCCATATCCCTGTGGTTTTAGGAACTCTGCTGCCGAGGCATAGAGGCTGAAAACAAATCAGCGAGAGGAACATGGACAGAGGAGATGAAGAATATCCTAACACGTGGCTGAAGCTGGACTCTCAGATGTCAACAGCCTGCCTGTTGGATTACTGTTATTTTTAGGTGTCACACACATGGTGGTGCCGACGTATGCATTAGACTGAAGGCCGGAAAATGGCTAAATAACTATTACTAACTTATGATGATGAAAGATCCCTAAACAAACTCACACCTCATATATTACTGGCTTATGAAGCTGTTACAGATGACTTGTAACATAACCATCACATTCAGAGCAACATCCTAGCAAGTATTAAGTCCAATATTCACATTTCAGCTATGGCTTGGTCCATTAAACCCAAACACAGTTCATTCACAAGGGTGTTAATGACAAATGCTGGGAGTCAACTATATACTAAAACAACAACACACAGCTGCTGAAAGTAACAAACGGCTGAAAGTCAGGTGTTGCCTCTCAGCGGGTTTGGCTCTACAAACGTGGCTCCCATATAACAAGGAGTCATTTGATTTAGTGTTGTTAACAAAAACAAGCTTTTATCCAGCTTTAACTCTTCTGGTGCTAAACAATACACTGCGTATCTTCTTATTGACACATTCCTCCTGAAATCAATGAACGCAGCGTATTTGCAACACAAACACAGTGATGACGTAAAGTGCATTTGAAAGAAGAAACAGGCTGACTGTTCCCCATTTGCATTTTTTGTCAAAAAACACCATAACTAACCATGCTTAACATTTCCATTAAATTGGCTTACAACTATATGATTTTAAACATGTCGTGCTAATTTGGTTTCTCTTGTGACCAAGAATTAAACACACAGTTGAACTTTCTCTATCAAAAAATTCAGAGGAGGCACCGAGTTTGTGTGACACTTCACCATTCATAAAAGCACAATATGTTGTTTTTATGCTTTATGTTATATATGAATTAAACAAACAAAATAACAGCGTGTTAATGGCTTGCAGGTGTAGATGTTGTAGTCACATTTTGTTATCTTCAGACAAAGCCAGACTGGCTGTCTCCCCCTGTTTCCAGTCTGCTAAGCTAAGCTAACTGTCTCCTGGCTGTATCTTTTAACATTTTAACATGTGGTGTTGATCTTCTAAACTCTCAGCTCAGCAGGAAAGGAAATAAGTGTAATGCTTCAATACTGAACTAGTCCATTAACTACTACTTTGAACGAGCAAAAAGCTAAAATATCGGAGAAGACTGTTCAGAATCAGAACCATCTTCGTGTGACAGTGTGACCAGATCATTGGCCTCTTCCTCTCAGCTGACTCACCCTTGTCACATGTCATTGTCTATCAAGAATACTGCAGCTTAGCCAGACTCAAATGTCAACTGAAGGACAACTTAAAACAGTAAGGATGGTCTTCTCTGCAACACAATGACCATGAACATCTCTCACTTCGACCATTTCAGGACAAAAACAACCTTTGCCACGATGCAGAGAAGCCTGGATGGACATCACTGCCTGCAATCGTCTGAACGTAATTGTCTCTGGGTCTGAAAGAAAGAGTGGAGGGAAGCCACTGTGCTTGTGCATATGGTGGCCGACTGTTTTTATGCTGATCACATGCGTCAAGGCCAGAGCAGACACAGAGTTATGATGTTTGGGTTGATGCTGGATGATACTGAATGAATCAATAATGAGCTGGGCCAGAGTTGAACAACCAGACTCTTCATCTTAGATATGAGTGAATTTCACAGCAATGGCTTGACAACCATCTGCTAAAAGAAAATTATCTGCTACAACTGGTCCAAACCAGTTTCAACTAGCATTAGACACAAGATGCTATCGTGTCTTTTATTTCTCACTCTTACATCAGATACAACTGTATCAACACCCATTTCAGATACGTAGCGTAAACACGCCGTTTAACTACAAGGATTTATAGCAGGACAGAGTTTTTCATTAGCGCGTGTGTGTTTGTTGGATGAATGTGGTGACGGAGGCGTGGTCAGTGTTTCTGTGAGGAGGAACGCTCACAAACTGCATGTGCAGAAAGGGACTGTGAGAAGCACAAGACACAAGGAGGAACAAACTACTTGTTGTAAATGTTTAATGTTGAACTCAAATAGACAGACTGGCCTGGATTCGTTGAGAGAAACTGATCAGTGTTGTGTTCAGGAACACAAATCCGTCAGGTGATTTGTTTAGTTCAGAGGCCTCTCTTTACACGTAGCATGGAACAGGTTGTTGGTTCGGCTTCAGAAGTGGTAAAGACACAATGAAGTCAGAAGTGCTTCATCCAAAGTCAGTGCTACGTCCTGCTATTATACAGATTCATATCACTCTAACAAATATATTATGATGACATTGTTGTGCTTTTCATAACAAAGGCAATTACATATAAATAAAAACAGCAAGAAATTGCTTAGTAAGAAAATATTGCAGCAGCCCTGCTTAAAATCACAGTTTCCTATTACTTCATGCTAAAAAAAGAGTACTGCTCATTTCCACCATGTCTTTGACTAATGTTGGATTGTAGCATTTTTAATAGTAGCTGCAAATAAAACATAGAAATGATTTCATCAAAAAACCTAAAAAACATAAAGGAGTTTTAGTGACTACAGTTCTTCTGAGGGACCCTTTGGCCTCGTGATTAACATAAAACACTAGTTTGGTTAAGTTTAGGCACATAATCTATGCAGTTAGGTTAAGGAAAACATCTCTGATGTGTGTTTTCCGCTCACACGGGACGTGAACTCGGGTCTCCCGGGTGAAACCTGCGTGTGACTCACAACTCAACCCCGACACCCACCCCTCATGGGACTTTCTCACTTTGTAAACTAAGTTGTGCATTGTGCAGCTGCTCAGATGGTCATTGGAGGTGCATTAAGGGCCGGCATGTCTCATGCTGACACACAAGGATACCTTCTGCTTCTGAATGACACACTGAGGGATGGACCAAAAAGACAGTGTTTGACGCCCTGTGAGTGGGACTGAGATTCGGATGCAGAATTTGATGCTTGGGGTCAGATGATAATTTGGTAAGTCTAGAAGAGCTCATTCAATTATTGTCAATTATTCCTGTGCATGGACAGACAACAAGAAGTCAGCTGGCTGGAGGCATGAAAGTATAAGGAAGCCCACAGAGGCATTTTCAGAGTAAGCATCGAGCGACCAACTGTCACAGGAATAAAATGGGCACCATTGTTGAGATGATATCCAGTTCTCTTGAATCCATCGTATACAACCCACAAAACCTCTTGCCATGAGGAAAGGGAGCCTCTTTCCTAAGGAGCAAAACCCAGACCATCTATGATCCACGTATCTCTTGCTCCTGCTCACACACCTTAACAGCAGTGAGTGCATGGCAATCATCTTAACTGACAGTCAGAGGACAGTGTTTAGATGCATCTTAGTAGGTATAACAGAGAGAAGAACATATCTCTCCCGTCCTGAGTGGAGATTACACCACTGAGTACATTTTAACACAACTTGACCTATCACGTCTGCTCTTTTCTCCCCACTGATTTTGGCATTTGGTGTTTCTTATCATTCACTGTAATTCTGAGGTAACCATCTTAATTCATTTTTGTGCTCCATCAGCCTGAACAGTTCAGGGGACGTTCCCAGCTAAAGTGAGGAGTCCGTTGATATAAACGAGGCCCTCTTTGCAGTGTGAAATAGCCAGCAGCAACCGTCAGCTCCCATACATACCGTCCGAACTGTACAGGATCGAACTGCGATTCCCATGAGCACTGCGGCAATGAAATTTTCATGGCAGAGTCTGGCGTGATCTGAGGGGCTCTATGCCCTAGCGATGGGCACCTGCTCTGGCTGCAATGCATTATTTAAAAACACTCATTCAATGCAGGCTTCAGGGGACACCTTTTGTTACTCTGTCAGAAGCAGTAAGTGTAACTCCACTGAGGAGGAGACTTTTTTTTTTGTTTTTTGCAAGCTGATGGAGCAGAGCCCGAGGAAGGCCAGGTAGATAAAGAAGACATGGGGTGGGGGGGGGGGGGGGGGGGGGGACTGTACAGGAGAGCTGTGTCAGAGGGAAACTGAAGGTCAGGGCTTCAACTGTTTCCTATGTGGATACTGTAAACCTGAATTGCTTCCCTGTGAACCCTGCACCAGTTACACATGTCACTCAGGAATAAAAGATGAGATGCTTACAAGACAAACCACAACCACACGGCGCACTCCACATCTCACGTTTCCCCTACTGCACATTTCACTCTCTCCTTCCTCTGCTGATGAGGTCGTCCGGATGAAAGATGAAGTTTGGCCAATGAAGTACGGTGAATGCAAACGACGTGATGACAAGCCGTGGATCAGTCTGAGTGGGAGGAGGATGATTTGGCCCGTGCTTTGACCGCTGAGTGGTTATCAAGGTTCATGATATAAAGCTGGCGTGTGTGTTTTTAACTTAAAAGAGCAACAAAACAAAGCAGTTGCATCTGCTGTCGGATTCTAACGGCGCCTCTCTGAAGCTCATTTGCAGCAGTTTGCCGCCATTTAGCAACTTGGTGAGACTTTAACTGAGGCAAAAACAAAAAAAAAAAACCAAACAAAACTACTCCACCATTTCTGAGCTTCTTTGCCATCCCGAGCCTAACCTCAGGTGGATTAACTAGTACTTTTCTCCATGTCCACATTATCGAGGAGATCTCTCCTACAGCCACGTCCCTAAGAAACACACCTGACATTTAGCCCCCGGCTGCCCCATCCGGCCTTCCCTTTCCTTCACTTGCCTTCAGAGACAAGGGCATCTCAGCTGCATTTAGCCAACTAAAGCACAGACAGTTAGCAAATTAACTTCCATGTCTTCATTTCAATAATTCATCAGCAAGAGCAAGGGCAGGGTGAAGTAAGGTATGCAAGGGGGAAGTGATGGAGGAGGATTAAGCAGCAACTGCATCTGCTTTCGTATATGATCTACACCTTTCAGAAAACAGTAAACCATTTATAATTCATATGTCCAGTACCATAGTGAATTTAACATAAAGTGAAACTGTGTAAAAACATAAAAATATTATTTCTTAAATACTTCTAAATCATCATATGAAAGCAGCACAGGCCTGACACTGTAGTGGTGAACGAGTGTGAAGGTTGTATCACTGGAAGGTGAATGAGAGACTGGATGTCTATATGAGACACCTGTGATGCTGTGAAGCTGTTTCACTAAAGCTTATTCCCACTGCACACACTGTTTATATTTGCTTGGCTCGGTTATGGCAGTTCCTTTGTCAAAACAAATCAGTGTCAATAGGCGTGTAAACACGCATGGCTTTAGCCATGGGTTAATCCACACACTATCAAACACACACACACACACACACACACACACACACACACACACACACACACACACACAGGGATCCACACTAACACAAACACACTTACATTTGCTGTTGCAGTAGCAGGCCTGACTCTGTGAGGTTACTTATGGACAGACTCACCTGTAAACATCCTCACCCTCACAGCTGAACTGCACAATCATTTGTTCATTTGCAGCAAAAGTCTGATTTTCAATCGCAAAAACAACGACGACATTGAACGACGCTGAGGAGGGACATTTTTAATGATTTGCGATAAGAGATTATAATGACATAGCTGACATAGTTTTGTTATCACCAGAGCCTCCTCCCACAGCAGTTAACCAGGACAATAATATGATGCAACTTACAAAACATAATGAGAAAGAATCTCTTGTTCTCCATGTTTAAAACGACTTTATCCTCAGAAACCCGTGAAGTCTTCTGTACCTGATCAGCTTTTCTCCGTATGCTGATAATAGACATACACTCTTCTCTTCTGTGAACTCTGCTGCCAAAATGATTAACAACTTCAGGCACGCAGCCTCAATATTTGTACAGTTTCCTTTATTTCAAGTGAGAAAACTCGCAAATTTGTGCGGATGCACCCAAAGCAGCTGACGAAAGGCAGCATTAATTGACTGTTGACATAACTGAATGAAAGCACAGTCAACCAAAGGGTGCCGAGGGTAAATCAAGGGTTTCTTTACTTTTTGAGCAGTGTTTCTGCCTATGTCAGTACGCAGCTCTTTATGCTTCCTTCAAAAGGCTAAAATGCAGATGGCAGAGCCATCTGTGTAGAATCAAAACCATGCATTCAGACCTGAAGAACCCTATTAAACTGCATGTAAATATGTGGGAGGAGCCAGAGGAGGAGTGGAGGATGTAAAGAACCCCACGCTCAAAACAAACTGATTAACTTGAAGTTTCCCAAACAAATCCAGTAGCACTCGAAATCGCACAAAATACCGTCTGTAAACAAACGCGAGGATTCGGAAACAGACGCAGGGAGCAGAATTCTTTCAGAAACTAAGAGCGTGCTTTTAAAAAATGAGATGTTTGATCAAGCTATTAAACATTTTTATGAATGGCACCATTAATTAAGATGCCGGATTCATCAGTGCATATTTCAAAGAGGTTCCAGTTACTAAATAATAAGGTGACACTAATATTGAAGCTGCTGTATTACCCATGTTCAAATTAAATTCTATAAAATAAAAAAAAAAACAACAGAGAGAGAGTAATTAATTTCTCTGCTTGCAAGGGCAGCAGTTCCTACCTTTCTTATCACCATTATTTTTATTATTATTATTATTATTAGCATGGTCCCTTTCCACAAAATGTCTAATCACAACACTGTTTGTCAAGGATGTGTGTGAAGAAAACACAAAACTCTCGCGATCTCAAGACAGTGAAACCTCAACCTCAACAGGCTCGTGAATTCGGCGAGGCCTTTTCTGTGTGGAGGAATCCGCAGAAGTCGAACACGTTCATGTGACCGTTCGCTTCCTGTCGTATTTATCAACAAGCTGTTCGGATTAAAGCCTCGGTTTCAAGGCTTTAAAGGAAATAAAAACACACACGCTGCACGCGCAGCCATTTAATCCACACTTGAACTTGGAAATTGGAGCATTTTGTGAAACAAAACCTCACACAAGTGATGCACACTATTCAGGTGTCTGCTAACTGAAGCGTCCAGTGTTACAAAGACAGAAGGATGTGCTGTACGTGAGGAGGAGCTTTCTCTTTCTTCTCCTTATCAACTTTTTTAGATTTCAGAGCTGACCACTGCACACCTGTACACACCAGGCTACATGCAGCAACAACAGATCATCGTCACCTGTGGCAACATAGGAGGACTGGAGCAAATACCTAATAAAAAATTTTTAAAAAAGCACCTGAAACACTGACAACATCGCAGCTCAGACAGCAACTATTTTGTTGCAATTGATAAAGAAAGTTTATTCTGGTTGTCCTAAAACTTTCTGAGTGAGGCTAATCCACAGTTTCCCTGGAAGCCTCGAACGGCGCTAAAATGACACCAGACTGCCAAACAAGCTAGGTGTTAAAAATAAATAAATAAATAAACAGTACACTGAAATAGTGTATGGGGGGGGGATCAAATGAAATGAAGGAAATTGATTGAGATTTCAGATTCTCACAGCGACAAAAATGACCGCAGGAACCGCACAAGGAAGCAGCTCATAAAAATCAAAACACACTCATCAATAAATATTCATCCCTGCAACTTCTTCCATGTAGCACCAGTTGGGCCGCTCTAACTCACATGCCCTGCCCACACTCGTGTGTTGTGCAATTGCTTTCGACTGTACAAGGAAAACACAGCTGTGAGCAAATTACACTTTATTTCTCAAGTCTCCGCTATCAGTCCCTACTTTGCCTTCGACAAGTTCGCCATGTCTAATCTAACTGGTGTCCGCATCCAACAAATAATAAGCTTAAACAGGCCCACGTTCACACTTTACTGGCATTAAAAGAGAATAACCACTAATATATCTGATTAGAGCCGATACGCAGTAATAACATCCAACGGCCGACCAAAACTGATTCCAATATTACTTTATGAAACCAAGAGAGAGATAAATACATCATGTCATTCATTTACAGTTTGTTTAATCAAGTAAGTATATGGCTTGATAATCAGTCCTCTAAAGCGAGAGCTGTGGTGCTCTGTCATGCTGTGTGCCCGGTTTAATCGGATCCTTCAAGGGTGCCCCCTTTTTAGTATCTTCATGCGTATATGAATATGTAAATGTGAATGTGAGCTAATTCGCCGGTGCACTGGGACAGCTGTTGTGAGCGCCACATTTACAAGGAAACATGTGCTGGCCCTGCAGGGCAGGTTAGGGCAACAAGACAGGTGAGGGGACAGAGGGCAGGCGTCGTCCATTACGTCTGGACATTTCCTGTAGGCCTGTGCGCTGAATGTACACACAGCTTTAGAGACCGTGACATTTTTGCTGTGGACTTTCTAATGTGCGAATGCAAACACAGTAAAGAAATCCAATAATGCTGTTATTCACACGCAGCCTTAAGACAGAAGCATTCATCATTTCCAGTTCTCAAAAGACTTGTATTTCTCATGAGTTAAATTATTAATCCTCCTCCTACACTATCATTTCAAATACATGCTGCCTCTGCACTGATTTCACTCCCAATAACACATGGAACATAATCCACACTCCCTGTGCAGTCGAGCACAACTAAAAACTGTCCAGAAACACACAACATTTAAATAATCTATTGCTTTCAACGTACTGGAAATAAAGTGATGAACCTGAAGCACACAGACAGGTGTAAAAGCAGCCTGACGTCTGCTGATGGCTCATATGCAATATTAAAGCATCATATGCTGGTTCAAAGGTCACTCTGCCTGCTGTTCATAAAACCACATGGGACTGTTTTCATTTAGGATTCACTCGTCCACCTCAACGTGGGCACAAACGCGCACGGAGCTGCTCGCTTTTCCAATAATCTGATGCAAATTCAGAGTGAAATTAAACGCTTCGCGGCACCAGACGTGCACAAAGTGAGTAGTGTTCGAGGAAGCTTACACTAAGAACATAAGCGAGCCACATCTCTGGGAGGCTTAATCAATTGAATATGACACTGCAATGCATCAAAAAAATACAAGAGAGTCTCTGAAGAAATTTTGTTTCTATTTCAGATGTATGAGGTGCTGTGTAACAGCGCAGCCTCTCAGGACCTGACAGTGTTTTTAGATCACAATTGCATCTCAGCAGGGATCCCGGCTCACTCCTCTAACCTCACACTGTTTAGTGCTCAAAAATAGCTAATGATGATAAAAGACTACACGGATCTGAAATGCAGGGATGCAAAGCAGGTCCAAATTTCTGAATGGCCCCCATGCAGAAATATTGTAGGCAGCAGCAATATTTAAAAAGAAAGAAAAAAGAAAAGCATGCCTGAAGAGAAGTGCAGCCACAAGACTGCGAGGGACATTTAAAAGTTACGTCGTCCTTTTATTTTGATCTTTAATCCCAAAGGCGGGCACTAATAAATGAGCTTTTATGCGAACAGAAAAGAGACAAGAAAATGAAACACTACACGTAGTACAAAGCTTAATGAACCAAATTTTAAAAACACACAACAGTGATTTATTGTCGCGATATTTCCAGACAACAATCAACTTAAAGCAAGAATCCCGATCATCATCTGGTCTTGTAATAAAAGTCTGCTGCTGTACAAATAACAGCTTCATGTTCGTGGCAGCATGACTCCCTCTCCTTCGTGTGAGTGGATGCTAAAAAGTTTACCACCGCTGTGTGACTGCTGAATGGGACAAAACTTTTCCCTTCATCGCCAACGTTTGCTTGCGCCCGGCTTTACGCTCCAGAAGCACCGTAAAGGAAAGATGCAAAGCATGCAAAAGCAAGGTGACGATTTAAATATATATACATATATATATATATATATCACTAAAACACGAAATAATTCACCCATCCAGCAGCTTAACGTTTCCAAAGTTTACAAGAGGCGAGCGGGGGAGCCCGGTCCGCACAGCGACCAGCACACAGGAACATGTTTCAGCCGAAATGAAATGGAAACGCGCTTCCTTTACTTTTAAACGCTGCGGCGTCTTACGGAATGAAAAGTAAAGTGTTGCTCTCCAAGAGGCTGCGCCGAGTTACGGGAGGCAAAAAGCGCTAACAAGCAGACGATGTTAGTTGACTTCCTTTGCGAGAACTCAAAAGACCAAACAAGAGGCACAATTAAAAAAAAAAATAAGAAAAGTTTAAGAGACGCACATCCAAGGTGGTCGGAGGGGAGGGGGGAGGGTGGCGGTGCGCACGGAGGAGCGCACTTTAGTACAGTACACTCCTTTTAAATTACAGTACCTAGTTTAGAAAGTTGGACTGCCCTCCTCTGCCCCCCTCGCCTGCACGATAAGCAGGTAAACTCGTACATACAGCGCATAATTCACTTACTTTTCTCTCGCTTGGCTATCGGAAGGGACGACAGCTCCTTTACCTTTGGCGTACATGCTGGATTCTGTTTTAAGACTTTTGCCCCACTCAACACCTGTCAAAGAAAGCAGCCAGGAAAACGCTCCATCTCCATAGCTACCCCTTTAGTGTTTTTCCTCCCCCCCTTCTCCTCCTCCTCCCCCTCCCTCCTCCCTCCTCCTTCTCTCTCCTCTCCCTCCCTCTCTTTCTCTTCTCTCTCTCGCTCGCTCGCTCTCTTTTTTTTTTTTTTTACATCTCCAACATTGGCCACAAATCAGGCACAGTTTCTATTGGGGGGACTTGAAACCGTCCTCTGTTGGATTTTTTTTCCCCTCCTCAGCCGCTGTTCCTCAGACCTGCTCCTCCTCCCTCCGCTGTGCATACGGTGGGGGCTCCTTAAAGGGAAACACACACTTCTTGTTTACTGACCTCGGAAACATGAGGAGAGAAGGGGGGAAGATGGGGGAAAAGCATGCCGGCTACAGGCTCTGCACGATTGCCAGCTCCTTGTGGAAGGTCGGCAATAGTCAATATGTTTCTTATCTTCTAAAAATAATAAAAAAGACATTTTATGACCGCAACTCTAATTCATGAGACTTTGACTTCCACCAGTGAGAACACTTTTACCATGTTTCCACACACTGTTTCCGAAGGTATTACAGGCTATATTGTGTTAGCCTACATTTTTAAGTGATATTTATCAAACACTTGCTTTGTCACAATCACAAAGTATTAACTGAGTTTGTTATACATTGCTCTGTAAATGAAAAATTATTATTATTATTTAGGATGGCCACAGGAAGTAGGCCTACTCCATCTATGTGTGGACACACAGCAGCTTCAGGACACGCCTGATTCATCATACACCCTTGAAATGGTTAAGTTTAGGCAGCAAAAGTATTTAGTTAGGGTTAGGAAAAGATCCCGTGTGAGGTCGCATCAAAGCGGGTGTGTTGGGTAGTCTGTAAGACTGCAGTTCCACCCTTCTATCTGCAAGGACACCTCTAGAGATGGTTGTGTGTAGGTCTGACTTTCTTGTGGGAGACAGGGGTTTGTGTGTCTCCACAGACTTGCAGTTAATGTTCTCTGTTATTATTGTTATTAACTATAACCTAGAATGTATAAAATATGAATGGAGCCTTATAGCTGCGTTCTCTCTAATGGTCAGCAGGGGGCGACTACACTGACTCCAAAAGAAGTTTGAGAAAAGTATGAGTATGAGAAAATTACCTTGCTTCTCTCTGAATTCTTACCTCAGGAAACACTTTTCTGATGGGTTTATGGCCTCAGTCATTAGTTTGAAGTCTTCCTCAATACAACACAAAGTTCATTTCATAAATTATGGTCCCATTTAGAGTAAAACAATAAGACGGTAAAGCAGGCTAGGCTTCAAGGTGTGGCTACTTTGTGGCTGACACGTCGCTCCTGCTGCTAAAGTTTATCCAATGTAAACTTAAGCTTTTAGTTGCTGAAAATCACGACAATTACTTACCCTGGTTTGTTTGCCATTTCCACAATCTTTTCCTTGGCTGGTGTGTAACAAAGATGATATACAAAGACACTGTAGAAATAAATCATTTTAAGAATATTTGTATCAAACTGGGATTTTGCAGAAGTTTTGTTCAGGATAAACTTTCTTATCTGGCAATAGCTTTCATTCTTTTACTTTAAACTTTAAATAACAATTTGTGTGTGATTGATTTTAAAATTTAGCAGGAGATTCTTTTTATCCTCTTCCAAACCTCTCTTTTTGTCATCTTACCTCCATGTGAAGTGGAGTGACAAAGCCACAAGATAACTGTTTTCTTCTAATATTTTGAACTTGCCTAAACATCTGCATCTTACTTAGCACTTCAGATTGCATAGCCTGTGCGTCCATTTGCATTTACTCCAGCTTTTGATGTTTCTTAGTCCACAAAACTTTTCTAGAGTGTAACAGCATTCTATTAAACAACTGAAGAAGCTTAGAAATAGTTTTAAAACATAAGATATCAAGCAAATAATATATAAACATAAAATGGCTCCATACCAAATCTTCAGAAGCACATATACATACTGCGAAACAAGGTCATTCAAAGCTTGTGATCTCTGCATACCTCAGTGTTTACCTGTTGCCCTGAAGCAGGTTGTTTTTCTGCATTTTAAAACAAGTCTCCAGCTTCTTCAGGTGTTTAGGGGAATGTTGCAAAGCTGTTTTGCTGTGAAGCTCCACAAATGTATGGTGGGTTCGAGAAACTTAACACAACTTCCCATTGGTATGGGGGTGAGTGGGTAATGACTGAATTTTTGGGTGAAACTATTCCAAAAACACGCCAAGGTGTCTTAATATAGCATAAGACTACTTCTGGGGCTAAGTGGATGTAAACGAACTCCTTTGTATTGTGTTCTTTACCTCCACCTTACCTGTTATTTTAAAATGTCAGGGCAGTTTGCTTCATATTTCATTTCTCATTCCCCTTTCATTCAGTGTTATATGGTATAGTGACCATGATAACACCACAACAACCATCCATTCCAACACAGGAACAATCTGTTTGGGACCCTTTTACAACAAACCTGATGACTCTTGATATCTTTCCATTAAACCTTTTCCACAGGTGGTTGTAACCTCTCAGTCGTCAGGCAGTTATCACTGATCCCTTCAAACCTCTCCACCAAGCTACCCACATGGCTCAGACCCTGATCTTATACAAGTCAACTTGTGACCCATGCTTAAAATAAAAACAGAAGGCTCTAGAAATGTTTACAATATGGATCGCTGGCACGAGTGCAGCATGGACCTTTAAAAGAAATAAGATGGTTTCGTTAAATTTGTACTTATGTTCGTGGGTGTTGCCCAAAGATCATCGCTGACTGAGTTCGTGGTTTCTGCACCTTCTTATTCAAAATTATTTCACTTCGGCTGAGAAGTAATCATTCTTGCAGTCTGGTCAGAGTACAACATACCACAGAAACAGCTTCGAGGCTTACTCTACTGAATCTGCTCCCTAAGCAGCAAAGGACACATGATCTTTTGTTACTCAGATTATTAAAAAATCAAAAATGAACAGGCTGGATGTGGATCCAGAAGCGATGAGTTAATCAAGGGCGTTCTTGTTCAACACAGGGGAGGCTTAAGCAGCAATCTCCAGTGCTCAGTCATACTCACTGTTGTGCACAGAGAGAGAGAGAGCGATCATCCACAGTCTGAGCTAAGCTTCCAATGGACATTTCACGTCTCGCACAAGTCCACAGTCCTGATGAGATCTTTAGCTGATTTCTTGTTAGCTAACAGGGGATTGGTTATTATCATTCATTCCATCTCTGACGCCCCCAAAGACCTGAGGGCAGCCCTCTTTGCATGACACTCCTACACCTCTGACTCCAATTACAAAGCAGCTGTAGGGAGGTGGCACACTAGATGTTCCATAGGACCAAATGTGACCAGCTCTGTATAATAATATCTATGATTGGCCACTAGATCCTTAAAGTAACACACATTCATGATATTTGTCGAATAAGCCTAAAGGCAGGATGTGCTTGTGAGCTCTCACTTTTAATATCCTACAGCGTGCTCACTTATCAGATGTCTCACAGAGATCAGTGTGTGATACTGCGGTGGCAACAGGAAGGAGACACAAGGCAGGGCCCAGATCTGAAGTATACACAAGGGTTAAAGCAGTTATGCAGTCGGTTATTTTGTGTTTTATATTTATACTTTGTGTGGTAATCTTACAAGTTTTGACTGCAAAAGTCACCAGAGAAGATGAAGAACGATGAAGGTATTCTTACTTTAGTGACTAGTCCATGGTTCAAATTACATTGGAGCAATAAAATCATACATCTGTGGAGGTCACTAAAAGTGCAGCATCATTATGTCGTAATCACAATTAAAGCTCTTTTCCCTACAATATATTGAATAATATTTATATTAAAGGTAGACAAATAGCCTAGAATGAACACATTTTCCTAAAGAACTTCCAAAAGAGCACCGCTATGTGGCACAGGAGAATGTTACGCAAACTTTTGAGAGCTTGCGAAAATTAATGTTAATCCTTTCAGAACAACTACTTTCTCACCTTGGTTTCGTTCAGTGGTTTTCAAGACAAAGACCATGCCACTGAAAAAGGCCACTGATGTTGACTTTGGATGTCGGATGTCAGCATCATGGGTTCCAGGAGCACAACCACAGCCTGCTGAACTTTGGTCTGTTTTGTGTATATGATGGTGAGAGGATGGCTTTGACTTTCTGCTTTCTGCTACTCCCTGCCATGCATTCTCCCTCTGTTTAAAGCGTTTAAGAAAATTAGATAATAAATAATAATAAATAATAAATCACATAGCCTCTCGCTCATGGAAAGTGCACCTATTAGGCTATTTATTTCCTTATTATTTACTTGCTGCATCCATAAATAAGCCACCATTCCTTTTCTTAGAGACCCTTGCAAAGATCAAATCATAATCACAATTTGAACCCTGCTCAGTGTGGTTCAAGCTCCAAAAATGCTGGGTCCTACATTTTTCATAATGGCATCTTTCGTTAGAACCTTCCTATCCCTCTTCAAAACCTACAGCCCTAAACTGTAATGTGGTAATGCTAAGTCACAAGACATCATCGGAATGCTCACTCAGTTTGAATAAAATGCTTAGAAAACATTGCAACAGCAAAGATAACACATAGGAACAACTAACAAAGACAGTTCAGATAATACGTTCTCCGATTGGCTTCATGCCACATGTTTGAGGTGAGAGGTAGATACTGTTAGTCCATCTGATAAAGTAATACATGCTGGACCTCATAATAGTGATGATATGTAATGACTGTAATACAATCTGGTTTCAAAGAAGAGACCACACCTTGTAGAAGAGTATCTTTGACTAGTACCTATTTACACTGTGTCAGGGTAAAGGAATGAGCGTGAGAAATATAGAATAAAAACAAGATAATATGGTGTTACAGTTTTAGGAGGAATTTAGAGGTGAATGTGCTGTTTATTCCCTGCTTCTCAAGTTTGGGTGGCCTTTTTTTCAATTAGGCAAACAATGTAGTCGCAAAGCCAGAAACCACTAAGCCATTTCTGGCAACATCAACTTTCTTTACCCCGAAATGTGTGTTAAACTCTCATTGCTCCGTTTGAGTCTGCAGAGTGCAGTCCTTCCCCATTAAAGACTTTCATGTTATGCAACAGCTTCAGCAGTGATAGGCCGCATCAGACTGCAGACATGCAGGCATCCAGTACCCCTGTAGGGTCTCTGCTCCGCCCCGGCATTGGCCTGCACGGGAAGGAAAAACACAATAAGCTGCAGTCCAGACCAACAGAGGAATTCCCCCAGCCCCTGCCTTTGTACGGCCAAATTATAATTAATCACAGGTTGAATAATTCAGCGCAGAGCGAATGGATGCCTTTCTCATCCCATTTTTCGGCACCTGCCTCAGGAGGCGTCCCCAGAGCCTGCACGCATGTGTGTAGGTTGAGTTTGTGTGTGTGCGTGTGATGGAGGAGCTTCTCCAGGGCCAGTAAAAAGAGAAACACACAACCCCAAAACAACTAAACACAAGGCAGCAGTGAAACCTCCACCCTACAATCCCTATGAGTCAGCCTCGACTCACAGCGGCCCCTTGATCCACCTCTTCTCTTCTCCTTTGCTCTCAGTCCATCTTTCCTCTCCTCCTCCTTGACATCTTTACTTACAGAAGAGAAATTGTACTTTTAAATGCAGTATGAAGTCCTGGATTCCTCAGGAGGGGGTGTTGGTTCCACTCAAATAGCTCTTTACCCTCTTTATGTCGCTGACTGGGACGACCAGTTGGAGGAATTTTGTGTGTTTGTATGTCACACAGACAGGGAGACAATGGGTGGCATACTCACAGAGCAAAATCATTGACATTTGTCCTTTTTACACATGAGTGTGAAAATTAAACTGGAAATTACCAAGAAACATTGATCAATAATCACATATATTTAACTTTTCTGTATGTTGGCTGCTAAACTGAAACCAGTGTCTCAAAATCATTTGAGCTCATTTTGTTTAGTTTAGTTTCTAGGTTTGATTAATGCTCGGTTTAAGCTAATTATTTTTTAATTGCAAAAACTACATAAACAGATCTCAGCAAAGGCCAAAGAAAACACTGGGCGTGTAATTGTTTACAAGAGTAAAAGAAATCCATCCACACAGCACAGCCTTGATAAACATCTACTGCTGCTGAAAGATTTTTGAAGCTGTAAGCCCCTGCTTATGCAACATCAAGCGCTCTGTTATCCCAAATACGAACCTGTCTGTCTGTCAGTATGTCTGTCTGTCTGTCTGTCTGTCTGCCTACCTACCAGCTGTGAGGTCTGTCGGCCTGCCTTCCTGTCTGTTTGTCTGTTTTGATTTGCGTCACTCTACTTGGTCACCAAGTTCATCTGTGCCATTCCCAAACACCCGGCACCCTCCCCAGTCCCCAACCCCCTTCGCTTCGCTTCATCCATCTGACACCCAGCGGCTACTGCGAGCCGCTGCTGTGATGAAGAAAGGCTCTGTGCTCTTCAGCGCTCCCATAATTAGAGACAAAGAAAGAAAGAAAGCTTTGGCACTCGTTGCTTTTGTGTGCCTCCTCTGCAGATACAGGTCGCAGCCACACATGAAAGATATAATAATAAAATCCATCTCCCATATCATTCTTTCTAGGCCGCCTCGTAAAAATGTTCAAAGTCATTGCAAGCTTTAAAACCACTATTACACATATTTCAGTTGACAACACAAAAAAACCTAACGGTTAAAAAGCATCTGTGTTACATTTTCTCTTTCTTTTTAACTATATGCCATTACTTCAGCAGCTAAAGCCACCTTACCATCAGTGGAACCTCGAAGTCAACTGAGATGAGGCCTTAGCCGGTGTTTAGATCCAGCAAGCTCAGCCTGAGTACCACATCTCAGAGTTTCACAGCGGTTTATATGGGATAGGATTTCACAGTTTGATATGGGCAATCTTTGTATACAAGTGTGAGGTAAACAGAAGGATACTCCCATTAACTGTCAGGAATGAATTTATTGGTAATGAGAGGATGTCTATGTTACTGTATTTAATTTTAAAAATGTTGTGTTTGGGTAAAATGACCTCCAGGACACCTTAGTAGAGACTGCTGCCCACAGTGAAACATCTGAACAACATAAAAACAGCTAAATCTGGATGGGAGGGATGGGAACAGACCAAATTATTACCTCTAAAACTGCAACGATGCCTGACAAAATGTGATCATGGAGAAAGTTAGGGATGATGAAACTACATTTTTTTGGGTGAGAAAAACACAGTCTGGACAGCGATAGTCTGGACGGAGGGCTGAAACAAAGAGCAAAAAATGTGGACGTACTCTTGCGTTCAACTTCTTTGCAGACAACCCTGTAATTTTTTTAGGGGGAGCCATTGTGTCATTGTAATGGTACAGTGGCCTTGTTGAAATGATTTTAGGTTGTCGCAGACAAAAGAAATGTGGTGGTCATTCTGAAGTGGTTATGCTAGATCACCAGTTTAGAGTTTTGCCAACAAAAGACATGGCCTGCACTGTCAGTGCCATTGTCACAAATCTGGGACTAAATTCTCACAATGTGTCAGCCGCTACTAACACAAAATGTTTCAGAATACGCCTGTGACATTGTAAGTGCCAGTTTTGAACTGAAGTACAAACGAAAACACGCAAGTGGCACAGAAGCAGTACATGAGTTGATTCTGTGTCTCTGCTTGCCTTCAACATACCTTAAAATTTAACAGTCCGAGAGCGGCCGTGACCAACATTACATTAGACCCATCTCCCAGAGTGTGACATGCATTGAACATGTAAGAATGCTGTTGCACAGTACACTGCGTACGCATGAAGAACATAACAGTGAATTTGTTCTTAGCTTGACAGTCTGTTTTAAAGTTATGGTAGCTGAACTGTCTTAAACATGGTCTGAAGCTGTGTGTGTTTTGGTGTTACTATGTCTTCCTCCTCCTTTTTTATTCTCTACTCGATTATTTTGTTCCTGTACCTTTAAGGACAAGAAGGGGAGGGGGGAGGGGGTGAGAGAGAATGGGGAGAAGTGCAGTGGCAGAGAGAGAGAGAGAGAGAAGGAGAGGAGAGGGAGGTGCTGCTAATGTTCTCATGTGTTTTCTTTCTGTGGGAAGTGGCACAGCCCCACCACAGCATAAACACACACATGCATGAACACACGTCTGCCCATGTACACACACATGCACACGCGCGCACACACACACACACAGGAAGGCAACACATTTTTCTGTGTGTGAGTGAGGGTCCCTATCCTCACGCTGTCGGGGAAGAGAGAGTCATGTTGACGACCATATTCCACAGCTGCGATCCCATTCTACTCTGCACACATGGAAAAGGAGGGGACGACATACAGAGGAAGTGAGACACTGAGAGATGGACAGGAGGAGGAGGACGGGTAGTTGTTGGGTGAAACATTTTCCTGAGAGAATGAAGATGGCTGACAGGAGAGTGTGGTTGAGAGAAGGAAACAAGAATTAAAGAGAAAATTTTCTGCATGTTAGAGAGTGAAGGACCCCAGATGGCCCACTGCAGTGACAGTGCTGGTGCTGCCTCACCAGAGGAATTTCCTTTGTGACTGACACATCATAGACAAACATGGCAGTGATCTTATCACCAGTCGATCCCCTCTCTTTCTGGTATATAGCTGTGAGGAAGAATTCCTTTGAATTTTTCCAGTGCGGCTTCCTGCTTAGTTTTAGATGGGAACCACAAACAGCTAAGCCCAAGCCGACAGAGCCACACTGAAACATGTGGTCACATCTTTTGCCTGCTCACCCTCTCCTTCCATTATCCATTATCAACCATGCTCGACATCCTCTACCCCCCCACCACCACAATACATTGGCTTTGCCTTCCTCAGATGTAGAGTCAAATTACCATGATAGTGCTGAGGAAGACGACAGGCTACAGTTGGTCCGAAGCGAGTCAGAAGAGAGTGACAGCTAGCTGTTTGTCTAACAGGCTTTGCTGTACCCTGATCCCCTAAGCCCGACCCAGAGGGCCATGACAAACCGCAGTCACACTCTGATAAGGACCAGCCCAGTGGTGGCAGAGGAACACGTGCTGCCTGCGACTGGCAGGCAAGTGGTGAAATTGCATCATCAGCGTGAAGGCAGCCACCACGCCAAAAACACGCCTCAGTGGAACCAGCAGAAAACAAGCCTTGCCAAGTCACTCCTCCTCCTCCTCCTCCTCCTTCTCCTCTTCTACCATCCCCACTCACCACTTAGCAACCTCTCTCTCCAGTACCACCCCTCATTTCCCTCCCCCTGCTCTCTGTCAAATTTTTTAATTCTCTCTTCCAAAACATGCACATGAGCACACTTTGCCAGCACGCGTGCCCACACACAAGCGCATGCATACATTCGGCATCACAGTTGTGCTGCATGTCTCCCACGCGCCCTTGTACACCACTGCCAGGCAGCACAGAGTGGTGTGACCTCCCACTGCCCTGAGGGCCTCTGTGTGTGTGTGTGTGTGCGCGTGCTGCAGGGGGGGATGGGGTTTAAGCGGACGGGTAATGGGGGTTGTCACGCCAGGGAATCAGGAATAGTCGGTTGTCTGCTCCTCTGTGCCCTACAAGAGAGAACTGGTGCCATTATGAGCATCATTCACTCCCTGAGCTTCACAACACAAGCCTTCAGTGATGAATCTGCTGCAACCATCACAAGCCAGGAAGAAACTTATACGTGCAACTTTTGCTGTCATGAAATACTTCACTTTATTCTAGAGTCATCACTATGAGCCAAGGACGTCTCCTGCCTGAAATTCAGATTTTTAGCGTGAGCACCTGAAAAAAACCCCACAACAAATCAATTACAGCAGTATGGAGGTACCAAGGGGTATGATTTGTATTTATAAAAATGCAGTGACGGGGTTGACAGAGACAATGGAGTGAGACTAATGTGTTGTCAGCTGTGTTTTGTTCCAGCGGACTTGTCAGCAGCCTGTACATTTGACTAACTTGGCTTAACTGTGTGTGATGCAAAGACGGGGTCACCGAGGGGACAGAGTAGCTGACACGATAGCTGGAGGTGTGTGTCGTGTGAGGGTGGATGTAGGGATGGGTGGACAGACTGGATTGTGATCCTGTCAGTGTACAGGGGGAGGGTGTGGGGGGACAGCGGAGGGCTCAGTGATGTGAATAATACCACGCAGAAAGTAAGCAGCCATTCTTAACGTTCTTAACACCTACACTAGCCGCCTGGCAGATAGAGATGGTGGGAGGGAGGGGGAGAGACAGAAGCAAACACAGAGATGAGGATGAGGAGACACTACTGTATGAAGTTTTCCTAATTTTTTAAGCTCCCAAAATAGCCACAGTGGGATGATGAATTTAGAGCTGCCTGTGCTGTCAGGAGAGCAGGATGGAGGTATTGTTTGGTTCTCTTCTCCCTCCTTCCCTCCTCCTTGCACCTAAACATCTTGATAGATAGACCCACAGGAGCTTGTCTTTTGTATGAACTCAGCTTCTGTTTTAAATTGCACTGTAAAAAATCTTGAAGTCCCGACTTGTGGCAGCGGGAACGGCAAACTGAAGCTTTTGTCTCAGCGCGCGCCACCACGAGCAGTAAAATCGAAACCGAGCCAACGCCGCAGGATGCCTGGTGAATGCCACCGCAGGCTCCTCACTGAGAACTGGAGGCTCGACAAGATGCTCATCGGGGCTTTTGGGGTTATATGAGAAAAGCATCCTGGTGAGTGTGTGTGTGTGTGTGTGTGTGTATAAGGAATGTGGCATCCTTCTCTCTCACTTCCTTCTAACTCAACTTCACTCAAAGTGGCTCAAACTAAAACTGGGTTTTTAAAGAAGCAAGGAGGGATTTTGTATTCTGCAGTGACTGTATTTCTGTGTGTGTATAAGAGAGAGAGAGAGAGAGAGAGAGAGAGAGAGAGAGAGAGAGAGTGTTTTGCATGTGTGATTGCATGCTTCAGTAAATGTGTGTAAGTTACATGGAAGGGGGTGTAAGCCTTGCAGAAAATAGGTTGACGTGACCTACATATCCACGTGGCTTCTTATTAGCATGCACCCATATTTCACAGACACACTCTTGTACATTGGCCAACACACACACACACACGCACACACACACACACACACAAGATAACAGTGAGACGGCCAAGAAGAAGGCTATTTATGTTATTTGCATTGTGTCCTTTGTTTGCTTTTAACCGTCTCAACACCAGAGCAGATGGTTCTCTATCACACACACACACACACACACACACGTACGTGCTAGATGGTAGATGGACATTCATGAATGAATGTGTGAGCAGCCCTGTGACCAACAGTTTCCATGATCGTACAGGAATGACACCTTCAAAACTCATAAATATATGACACCACAGGAGTAGTGGGTCAATTTGAGATTAAACCAACATAAGACTGGCAAAAACTTCAGATGTCCCCAAACAGAAAAATGCTAATGTTGGTTGTTTGTTGAATCTCCTAAACCCACTTTCATTTCTGTTTATCTGACATAAATCACTTGTAGCAACCTATTCTCATACCAAGAAAAGTTTTGAAGGAAAAGTCATCACTGCCTGGATTATGTTCAGTGGCAAATGTTTTTCCAGTTTAGGCACTGCTACTAACTTTCTTCTGGGTCAGACGTGTGGTCAGGTTCAGGGCACAGAAACACTCTGGTTAATGCTAGGAAACAATTGTGGTTTTGGTAAATTTTTGAAAAAGTAAACAGGTACTGTCACACGCTTCAAGTTGGTGTTGACCTTTTCAATATTCAGACATATTTCACTAAACCTTAACCAAGTGTTTTGAGCTGTGTAAACATAACCATAAAACCACCAGTCCTGCTCTTAATTTGCCACCAGCAAATCAAATCAAGTAAAAAAAACTTCTCGGCACTAAAGTTTCCCCATTATGTTGAAAATAAAAAACAGAAAAAGGTGAAATAGTCAAGACCAACATAACTCATGAAACCAACATAATTGTGTTGATTTTATGGCTTAATGCTAAGCTTAGACAATGTGGTAAATGAAATGTATTTGTATAGCACCTTTCTACCAACTCCCAGCCTCTCAGAGATAGTATTCACCCATTCACAGAAACATTCATACAATGGTGGCTGAGGCTACCATGGAAGGTGGTTGAACTTTACAGATGTTTCTCCTCACCTCCTCTCTTCCAACGAGTGCCAAACTGTGCTAACTGAGTTAAAAGAGTTAAAAATTAAATTTCAAAGACAGACAACAGAATCTTGACTGAAAATGAAGGCTTGAGAAACAAAATGAGTGGGTCCATGCATTAAAAATGAGAGTGTCTGCAAACCAATAACCCTCAGCTGTTTTGGAATATAATAAATGATTTGGGTCGAAGAAGAGTAAAAACATCCCAATGGAACTAATGTTGGAAAATCGATCCTCTGTCTTTGCTATTGATTGTGTTCTGAAAAAAAATAGGAAACAGATTTTTCTTCTTTATTTACAGGAAGTAGCCCCCCAGCTGAGTGGGATAGCCGTTTTCTCTTTCTGTTCTCAGTTCAGATTTATGTGCTACTTCTATGAGAGCTTAAAATGGCCCTTAAACCTGCAGCGTGTGATTACACAGGATGCGAGCCATGTAAAGTGACAGGTTCTAACTATGGAACAGATTAATCAACATGCCCAATAACTGACATACTGAACACATTTTCTGTTGGGATTTTTCATTTTTCTAGGAATTGTTCTTGAGTAAGGAAGCTCGACTTCTGGTCTCCAAAAAATACAGAAACAATTCAGTTCAATTCAATTCAATTCAGTTTATTTATACAGTTTACTTATTTATAATGCCAAATCACAACAAAAGTCTCATGACACACCATTGAGAGCAGGTCTAGACCAAACTCCTTGATTTAATTTTTAATATAGAGAAACCTCAATTAGCAAGCACTTGGCGACAGTGGCAAGGAAAAACTTCCTTTTAGAAGGCAGAAACCTCAGAGCAGACCCCGGCTCTAGGTGGCCTGTGGAGTTGTGTGAGAGAGAGAGAGAGGGAGAGATGTAAATAATAATCAGAATGAATAGAGTCAGATCACGGTTGAAAATTAAGTGCATATTTTTTTGTCCCGTTGTCCATTATATCACAACATTAGATTTTGGCTTTTCTATGAAATGTCTGCAGAATTTCTGTGTCTCACCTAGCACAGTTTGTGTTGAACGCCTACCAACAGCGTAGGAGGATCCTTTATGTTTGATGTGTTAAAGACACAGTCTGTGCTTCAGATGTGCCTAAATTGTGTTTTATTATCTGTAATGTCTGAGGAGCACAAGTGTGTTCATATTTGGTTTCACATTGTTTCACACGCATGGAAGTCTTTTATATTTATTAATATTTATATTATATTTTATAATGTATTTAAAAAATGTATATATTTCTTTATTATATTTTATTTTTGCTATTGCTATTGCTTATTATGTTTGCAGTATCTTGTCTGGACAGCTTTTGGTGCACAACACCTTGAGAAAAAAATTACTTACTTAGTTTCTATAATGCCATAAAACCCATCTGGTTTGGTGTGGTTGTAAGGTGATTTTGACAAGTTTGTATCCTTTATCCAACTAACAGTCAGTTTTGTTTACTTGTAACCTGATTGTGATCTCTCTATGTCCTTACAAAGGAGTCCTTTTAAACAAGACTGAAGTCTTTCTCTGACCTTCGTTGCGTAGCTCGAATAACCAAACCTCAACGAACCAGTGGCAAGTCAGACAGCAGCAGTATGAGTCAGGTAACAGCCATTTGTAAAACTTTTGGAAGGCACAGACAGTCAATGCTGTCCTGCCAATAGGAGCGCATCAAAAAATCATCATCAATCTTCATATTTATTGAAAGGCAGTGACAAAAAATGCAATGTTAATTTTGAGGACTTGTTAATAATTGAGTGAGAAACCCTGTGGCCAACATCTTTGATGGTTGCATGACAGGTGTGGATGCTCGTACTGCAGTGAAAATGATCTGCACCATGACACTATCGCAGATTAATAAATGACACTGAGCGTAGAAAGTAAACTGAAGGCTAAACTAACTGATAATTTAAGAGGGAGAAGAGAAATTGGAAAAAAATCTGCAAACTGATTTCATTGTGGTTGATTCACCATTTCACCAACAATGATGCCACTCTTTATTCATAAACCCTTTTTAACACACAACTGCAACACCACAAGAGACATTCGGGAATCTCTGAGCTCAGTTTTCTGTTTAACTGTTTCAGTTTCTCCTCCACCCTTCCCTCTTCTCTCATTCTTTCTCCACTGCTGTGTTCTCTCTTTCTCTCTCTCTCCCCTCTCCCTCTCATCCCTCCCTTCATCTCTTCCTCCCTCTCCTCCCTCTCTCTCTTTGCAGAGCAGCCATCCCCAGGACAACTATTAATCAGAGGCAGAAATGATAGATGTTTTGCTCGCCAGCAATGCTGTCTATTTTGCGTCGTGCATGTTTATTTCACAAAAAAAAAAAAAAAAGCCCAACGAAAAGACAACTGAGGCTCAAAAGAACACACGTATTTGCACATTTGCAAACGCATGCACACACACAAACACATATTCTCGGCCTCTGTAAACAGCCTCCGCCACAGTGACGCAGAATCTGGTCTTAAATATAACAGATTCAGCTCTCTGCTTGTGTTTGAGTGTCTGGGTATTATTGTGTGTCAAGGCACCTTGCAGCTCCTCCAGCGCACTGATGATTAAGCAGCACAATGAACACTGTGGTCATTGTTGGTGTAGGATTTCTTTGAAAGACGCTACCTAGAGGCGCTGGTGAGTCAGAGGACCATAACACTAGTTTATAAATAGTGTGCTCTATTGATATGAATCATTCACTGTCTGAAGTTATAACGCAAATGAACTAGACACCCATCTGACAACCAAAATGAATCGACCTACCAGAAATGTAGGACCAGTCATTGCTTTGTTTCATTCACCTGAGCTCTTGTGGCTTTATGACATCAACCAAAAGTGTCTTAAGCTCGCTGAAAAAGCTGCATCTGTAATTTTTTGAGACTTGAGAAGTTGTGTCCCTGAGCTATAGGTCCATAGCCTCAGATCATCAGGCAGGCTGCCACTTTTTGTTGTTATCAGCACACCCAGGCTTTAAAGCAACCTGCATTAAGAGCTCACCTTATTATGCCACCAAGGCGAGCATCAACATGAGTCCTGTTAGATGTGCTGAAGTTACTGTTGTATTTTGATGAGTTTTGTTTTTCAGTAGAACTTCTTTCAGTCGTGTGTCAGGACAGGGTGTGCATGTTTGACAGTGTTAAGGTTTATAATAATTATTATTATTAATATTGTGAAGCCCTTTTACAGTGTATTTATATCACTGTAAAAGGGATGATGATGTTTTACTTTATTGTTTAAAAGTTATACAAACTGAAATCATTTTATGTTGGCCATTTTAAACTGAGTGTACTTTGTACAAGGGAGCCATGCAGTGGTACATCTGGTGGTGTCACTAAGTCCCATAGTAACCACAGGAGATGGGAAGTTGAGCGGTTTGGATCAGTGTGTGTGTGTGTGTGTATATGTGCGTCAGGTTGGCATGACTAATGAGGATTTAGTTGGAACAAAGAAGCGCATCAGAACCATGGTGTTGGCTATGAGGAGGCACAGTCATAGCTACAAGATGCGTACAGACAACAGACAACATGGCCCGTTCCTGAAGAATGCTTCCTCTCTGGCTGCCCGCCTCACTGGCTGACTGGCTGACTAGCTGCCTGCCTGGAAATTAATTGAATGGGCCACTCCATGTGAACGAATATAACACATGCTCTACGTGTCAAGCAGTGTCAATTTACTGCTTGGGATGGGGGAGGGTGAGCAGGGGAGTAGCAGGATGGAGAGGGGAATAGTTTATATTGAGTTGAGGGTTTTAGTGGGAAATTGTTCACAAGATTACTACATTGCACATTTGTTCATATTGTTCCTTTTTCAGTGTTGGTGAAAATTACTGTTGTGTAAAATCAACACACCAACAGTCTGAACAGGTACTCAAGGAGAAGACTACTGAAGGGTAACATCAGCCATCAGGAGCACTGGGAGAAACAATGGTGGGCTGTTTGCTCTGTGGACAGGGTTGACAACAAATTACCACGGACCAAATTATCTTAAATCAGAGATGAGAGACACACCCAATGACGGACGGTGTGTGAAGGCACTGGCAGCAGAATGGAGAGAGATCAGCCCAGTGATACCAGTTCAAAATGTTAGGGAGCATTTTGTCAGCTAAAACAGAAAGCCAGGAACTTTCCGGGCTAAGATAAGCAAGGGTTGGGTTAGACTGGCTGGCCAACAATTCTCGGGAGTGCCCTTCTAGTTATTTTGCTGCTTTGGGGACATTCCTGCACACCAGCCTTTGAGTAGTGGGCTTGCAGCCCCCAGACATTAACAGTGTGCAGGGTGTAAGGATGGCTGAAAACATCGCCTTCGTCTGTCTCCTCCGTTTTGTCTGTCTCATGGACATATAGAGCTGGCTGTGCGTATGATGTGCACTTGTCTGAATTCACACCAAGAGTGGCATTTGTTTAAACAGCTATCACCAAGGCATTGTGCAATGTGCTTCAGATGCTGTGTATTTTTGAGGCATTCCATTAGCTCACCTCAATCACCTCTCCCTGACTCATTGGAACAGCACCCTCTTTGTATTACAGGACCTCCTGACTCGCAACTTAAGCACTGGTTACAGTACCCGTAAAACAACCTGCATAAAGATCCTGAGGCAGTTGTCAGAGTGAGAGATGCTAAAATAAATAATCTCAATAACAATATAATCAAAAACAAATTTGTTTAATCTTACAGAACCGTAAAGAAGCTGTTGAATTTTAAGGTAAATGTTAGTGATGTGATGTGGGGGGGTGTCAAAAATTAGATTTACTGTTGAGGAACTGAGGAGACACCATTGTGAACAACTGCGAGGAAACAGTCAAATAATCACAGCATAACATTTTTATTCATCACCAGAATCAGAAATGTTAGAATCCAAAAACAAAGGAAGTTCAAACTGAGTTAACTGAAGTTGCAGTTGTTTAACTATAACTATATACGTCTGTATTATGCATATGCCTCTACATTATGGTGCACCTCGCCGAATAAACTTTTCAGCCTGCAGGATGTGGTCAACAGCACTAAGGAGAAGCACATCAGTGTTCACATCCAGGTCTCCCTCTGATGTGCAGTTCTTCACTGGGAGGATGTAGGAGTGGGACATACGCAGCTGGAATTCAACTTCAGACATTGACAAACACACAGACACATGTAAGTAATACCATTAGCGTTCAGTTCATACAGCTTTTTTCAGAAATAAGGCTACGTGAAAATGTCTGGGTGGTCTGGTGGGACAGAGTAGTTTAAATTCCTAATACTTTCCTATATAAGGAAACACATTCTCGTTACGGAGAAGTTACAAACAAGTTGCTTTGACTGTACCACAATAACCAAACTTTTTCATGCTAGAATGGCAGGTTAATAATAATTCATTCATAATAATATGATTGATTTGCATTTTGGTAATCTAAAGCTAAAGCTAAAATAATAAGTGCCCAAGTCAACATTTCTGTTATGATTCACATCAGGGATTGCCGTTGCCCTGGTGGGGTGAACTTCACCTGCAAGGGCGGTAAATGTTACTGAAAATGATTCAATTCAGATGGTAGCATTTCGATTTTAAATGGCTTTTGTAGCTGTTACGTCAGGAAACTCGGACCAGTTGCTCGCGT
The DNA here is from genome assembly GCF_020382885.2 of Scatophagus argus. Lineage (NCBI taxonomy): Eukaryota > Metazoa > Chordata > Actinopteri > Scatophagidae > Scatophagus > Scatophagus argus. The sequence continues at coordinate 16,191,723 of NC_058498.1, read as the reverse complement.
TGCAAATCATCCCACGTGATGTTACTCAGCCAATCAAATCTCTGTGTATTTCAATAGCAAATTATTATTAGGATAATCAACAGGAACATGTTTCTGTTAGTAGCAGTTGCTTTAGAGTGATTTTCTAAATCTGTTCATCACGCCCAAGTTAAAAGTAATTCTTACACCGCTGTTTTTATGACACTACAGCCATGTACAAGTGCAAAAATGGCTTATACTGACATTAATGTTTACTAACATTAAACATTACAGGTTATTGTTACTTTCTCTAAATTGCTTCAGTTATTTTCCTTGCTCCACACTGCTGATGAAAATACATTTGCCAGTGATTATCTCAAACACATATTGCTCGACTGATGAAATAACATTATAAACCATTTTAAGTTTCAAGTCAAGTACTTATAAACTATATACTACTACTATATACTATAAAATACATATTCTCCAGCTTATGTAAAGGGTTGTTTTGAAAATGTAAAAATAATGTCCAGTACTTTTATGTTCAGGCATGAGACAAATAAGATCTGTTATTATTAACATAACAACAGTGATGTGGAAATTAGATAAGCAGCCCCAAATTGTGCTCAGAGCGATCAGCTAATTTCATTTTTAAGCAATCGGCCCATTTTGAAAAGACAAACTTTGAAAAGGAAGTGCAATAATAATTATAATACATGAACATTTCTCAAACTGCATGTGGTTTATTTGAACCTACCGCCCTCTCAATAATGTGGGGTAAACCATACTGACAGATAAATCAAAGACATCAAATTTTCAAAAAACTACTCATCTTGCATTATAGCATGTCAATATGTGCTAAACACAAAGTAAAGCTAAGGTTGATGGAAATGTCATCAGTTTCACAGCTATTTACAAGCCCAGGTACCACATTGGTAAAACTGAAAATCAGATGTGAAGATGGTACTGGATGACAAATCACAAGATCACTGATATTGTCAGAATTATATATTTGAATGCCTGTAACAAATCAATGCAATACAAATCAAAACCACAAATGTTCATGGTGGCACTAGAGGGAAAGTCATTGTGATTCGTCTTCTGGGAACCATGAATGTACAAAATATTGTTCCAGTTCATCAACTGAGTTTGAACTGACAACTAACTGACACAACCATCTCCAGGGTTATACTGCTATCATAGCTAAAAATGACAATATTACAATATTGATCCTGCTTACCTAGTTTCCCTCAGGTAAGTGACCTTTAATGATGGACAAGATTTGATGGATGCTCATCTCTCCAACCCCCACGGCAACAATAATACACACCACCTGTCTCTTACTATCCTCTCCCTGCTGACCATGGATCTTGAAGGACAAGAAAGAGCATGAGATGATTGCCTAAAGCATGGGAACAGCCTGCCTGCTGAGTAGAGGTTTGCACTACACTTTCTTCTGATGAAAAAAGTTCAACAGTCATTGTTGTTTTTATGTGGCTTTTTTTGTGTGTATGTCTTTCTATATTATAATCTTTAGCTGTGATTCAGTAATTAACTTTTAAATTACCACAAAATTTCTTTCCTGACCTGGAAAATATCTGAAAACATATCTTCAAATACTATGAGGATGGCCAACTTCAAGACCACAAGGGAAACTCCATTTGCGTCAAAGACTGTAATATTGAAAGCTTGAGAAAAGCCAGTAAGTGGACACTCATTTAAATGTCTTTGTCCCACTATGAAGCTGGATTTCCCAGAACCAGTCATGAGAAGAAGAGAAGAATCCAAGGTCGAGTCACCTCTTCAGGGCTTGGTTTGTAGGAGCTGATGGTCTTCATCAGGCTTGTCATTTTCCCCTGTAAAATTTTAAGATACATGCTGTTCATAATGATTCAAATAAGCAGGGTAAACACATGGAAGAGTATAATAATAAAATAGTTTTTTTTTACTTACTTTTACTTTTGGTGGCACAGCTTTACTCATTCTTCTGTTCACTCCATGTCCTTCAATGGAGGTTCCAACATTACAGAAGAAAGATGCCTCCAGTGCCTCCACTGGTCTCATAATTTTTCCTGTTGGATTAAGTGGGAATTATTTATGAGAAACAAAGAGGTTGACAAAAGCTGTATCTCAACATTCCATGGTATAGCCCCACTAGTACAACACCACAGCTTTCACACAAACTTCTTTTGCCACAGATCCAGGGCAACCTACAGAAAATACTACAGGGACTACTGCAAAGGTGATGTAAGGTAATGTACTCCATTCCATTAGATTAGATTGTTTGCAGTGAAATACCTTTCTGTAGGTATTTGTTGTGTTTCGCACCAGTTTTTATCATCAGTCACATCAATCCAGCACCAAGGTTTTGTCTTGTTTTAAACACATTTCTGACATCTGCTGTAGCTATCATAAGGAAAATACATAAGGACTATAATATACAAAAGAGAAAACGGTATTGTTGTGGTTATGTGCATATAATGATAATAAAGTTAGCCTTCTGTAACATAATGTTAATAGACGAAAATCCTTAACCGACCAATCATTCACACATTAATCAAGCACACATTAGCAGAATGCTAGCGCTTTATGGATAAAACTGTCTCCCCCGTTAAAAAAACAAATGTGCATTAGAATCAGAAACAGAATATTTTATTGATTCCTGGGGGAAATTCCATTTCAGTTCTGACATATAATCAAAACTATATTTGCAAAAACTGAAATAAAATTTGAGCAAATAATTATTTTAACCATTTAGCTCCATTCACTCCTGTTCATTGAGGACTACCTTGCAAGTGCTCTCTCAGTGAATTGCAGCCAATTTCGGTACAATGGCATTAATAGGAAGTGGACACACTGTCTGTAGAAGGGCTGTGTGTTAGTCCTCCAAGGTAGCTGCTATCAAAAGCTGCATACCCTCTCATGATACTATCACATGTTACCAGCAAACCTGTTTACCTGTGGGATGTTGTTTCGATGTGTTTCTTGGGCAGTACGCAATTTTCCCCATCTTTCGTTGCATCTGTCCCATGAAAAGTGTTGCTGGCATCAAATTCAGAATAAGCATTCCTTTACAAAAAAAGTGAATGTCTTTGCACTGTTTTCAGTTCAGTGTTTTAAAAAGGATTAGAGGCTTCATTTAGCACCACTTGTAACTCACACTTCTACTGTATGCAAATCTACAAGCAAGCCACCACATGTGTGAATATATTTTACAGTTATGTCAAAATACGGTTGTGTGTGGCTGAAGCATCAGTTTCACCTCTGAATCATTAGTTGAGATCCATTTCTGCTTGTTATTTCCTCGGTCAAGAGGATCATGATCTTGGTCCATTTTTTTTATTTGTCTGTTTGTCTGCAGGATTATGGAAAAACTACTGACTCAACTTCGTCATAACCTTCGCCAACTTGGTGGAAGGGCGTAGCCCCAGCCAAAAAAGAACCCAGTAAATTATGAAGCTGATCCAAATCACAGAGTGGACATTATTTTTCCCTCCAGGAACCTCAAGAACATTTTTTGTTTATTCTGTCGGCTGCCTCTTAATCTGCTAGCACATGCATTTGCAAGAATCTTTGAAACAATAAAACTTCGGAGGGGAAGTCACATGTAATAAGTTATTACTCAGCAACAACGTCTTGTGTCCTCTGTGAGACTAAATGAGCTGTCCGGCTGGGTCCCCTTGTTTAACAGCCTCCTGTAGTCCAGTGTGAAGTAAGTAAATTGATATGCTTATTCTGGTTTTTGTTGACTTTCATAATTTTACTTATATATTTAAGTTATCTAAGTTATGTAATATTAAGTTAATCAGTGCAGAGATAACTTTCAAACAGAACTTGATAGTTGTTTTGCCATTGATAACAAGCAGCCAAATAAAAAAAATTACCTGCGACCATTTGCTGGTTGTTGGGTGGCGGAGGGGTGGGGGTGTGGGGTCTGTGTGTGTGTGTGTGGGAGGGTGTCGAACGGGAGCACCCGTGGGACTGAGACAAAGATGCAATTACAAATCCGTTCGCTGCTTTAGTACCATGGACAGCACCGTAAATTCATCAATATACAGCATTGTTAGGCTACTGACATTTCAGAGCCATGGATTTTAATTTGCACAAACCTCAGTCAGAAAAAAGGACAAATGAGTACGACAGAAAAAACTAACAAATTCAGCTTAACACCCTCTGTACATGTTCTCTCTCTACTGCTGGGGGATGAAGGGGAGGTGGTGGATAACTAGGTGGATACATTTTGGTCATCTTGCTAACAAAGGGGATGACAACCACCCTCACCCCATCCTCTCCTCCAAATAACCTACTGCCTCTGACCCCAAAACATCCATTTATTAATTAAACTCTTCCTTCCTTTCCATTCTCACTTCAATCTGTCAAATCTTAGATCGCTTTTTTCCATAAATTCAGAGGGCTTCAGACAATACTGAGGCTTTTATTCTTCTCCTATTAACATTTATACAAGTCCACAGAATCCGTCATAATATCAGATCTATGTCTATGACAATCACGTTTAAGACAAAATCAGGCCAGCTTCTCCTCCTTTAATGACTCACTCACCCATGAACTCATTTACATGACTGAAAATCAAGCCACTCAAACTCAGTCATGCACTATAGGCCCCAAGAATAAACTGGACGTCCTGGCAAAGCTTGAAGTAAACCAAGAATATGGAGAGTATCAATAATGAGGACACAAACCTCAACTAGACTATGCAGCACCGCTCAATATGCCAGGATTTGTCCAAGTAGATAAATCAGAAATAATTGCCCAGTTCCAGTACATTTCCTGCCGACACTGAATGGAGATGAGGAGCCACAACACAATACAATCAGACATCAGTCACTTCCCAGCCTTCACGGATCAGCAGCTGAAACAATAGGGAGCATAAGGTAATTGTTTACCATAAGTTTTGAGCAAAGACATTTTTTTTATTATTTATTTTTCTCCAAATCTAGATCTCAGTTTGGTGAACTGAGAGGAAAAGATTACATGGGTCTTTTCTTTCTACTTACCAGGTTTTTTTGGTTTTGGGGTTTTTTTTTGTTTTGTTTTGTTTTTTGGCTAACATTGGTTCACCTATCACTCACTTTATACATGTGACTGTCAAATTCTTCATGGGTAACAATGACATGTACAAAAGTTTGCAAACTGCTGGGATCTGGGGCTGCATCAATAACCTGATGCCAGTCATTGTTTGCAAATAAGACACTGGTCACAGACAGTGTGCCTGTTAGCACTCTACAGCTTTTCTGGCTGTCAAAAAATGTCAAAATATCGCAAACGTAACAGGGGAAGTCTTTCAGAAACCAAGCCAGTATAAACTAGTTTGTAACAGTTGCATAACAGAAGTGTTTACTTTAGGAAGTTAATATGGGAGTGTCTGTGCACATTTTTTTTAATAACAGAAAGCAAAAGCTTATAAACTATGCTGTCCATGCAAATTAGAAAAATTGCATCTTTCCTTTAAAGTCTCTCAGCAATGTTAGGTCAACAATGGCTGACAGAGTGTGACCATAAACAGAGAGAAGATGGGATGAGAGGAACAGTAAGAATGGTGTAGGAGGGTTGAAATGGAGTGAATCACCTTTTACAGGGTCCTGCCTCAGAGCTCGCGGGTGATTGAACAGATCAGCTGGGTTCAGTCTGACAGAGTGAAAGCGACAGACAAGAGAGAGGAAAGCAAGAAAAGAGAGATTTATGGCCATACATAGGGACGTGAGCCTCCTACTGAATGTTACCAAAGTAGTAAATCATAGTATGAAAACCTGCAGAGTTGGTTGGGTTGCCAAGGTGATGGTGAAACCCTGTGCCAACACGTCATTGTGATCTCTTTCAATAGACGGGAGCACACTGAAGTTAGAGGTTCATTGATGTCGGTAGCAGAAAATAAAAACTGCAAAATTTAGGAAATGTCATAAGAAAAGTCATCTGTAAACTGGTCAAATATGAGGCTTATTAGCGCCAGTAAAAACTCATGAGTTGTGTGACATTTTCCGCATGTGACCTTTCACCATTTAGAAAGTCAAAGCATTTGTGGAATCTTCCAGCTGTAGGTATTTCATAGCTATCATATATGTTTCTAAGATTTAAAACAAGAAGAAAGGATCAAATACATAATCAAGGAAAGGTTTGCTAGCACTTCAGTGTAATATTATTTGAGAAACATATCAGACTATTGCTGCAATTGCATTCATTATATTTAACATAGTATCTCAATTTTCAGTCAGTCTGTACTTGGACATAAATATATTTAACATATGTATGGAGAAGTGACATATGACAAAACAACCTTTAACATGTAAATAATAACAATAAAAAATTACTGTGAAACTTGAAATGTCTCTTGATTTATGTCTTTATTCACTGTATCCTAAGACCCCTAAAGAGGCTGTGGAGACATTCCCATAGGCAAAGGTGGTTCCTGTTATTTGGACATTACAAATCTATTCATATTTTCATTCTAGACTCAAAGAAGGTAGGAATTTAGATCCTTTGCTTTGACCTCAACCTTACATTGTTCTAGAAAGGACTTTCAGGCATTTTTCATGACTGCGTCTTTTATTTTTTGACCAAAGTATTGTTGCAGTGAAACAACTGTTGTCCAGATCTTTTGGTTTTCATTCCAGTAATGTAATCAATGGACATTATCACTCCGTAACAAACATTTTCCATCTCAGAAATCAGATTTTATGCTTTTGGTGTTGAAATAAAGCAAAAAATGAAATAACACATATGCCGTAAAAAAGAAAAAGCTGCCACATTTTCACCTTAATAAAAGTGTGTTTTGAAGATGTCAAGGTAAAGCCCACATAAAGTGGAACATCCCTGTTTCGAATTTGGCCGGGGACCTTTATTGTATGTCACCCCCCTCTCTCTCACCACATTTACTTTCCGTCTTCCAGCAGGTGATGTGGTGCAGTAGTCAGGTCAGCTTCAAAAATGTGCACCTCATCTCATACAGAATCCAATTGTTCTTAGGGAGGAAAATGGCTAACAGAAGTTATGCATTTGTTTCTGACCACAGCAACAGAAGGACAGTGTATTTTGTATGCATAATGATGAAACACCATGACTGAAGAAAGGCCCTGTTTAGACCTAATGGCTTGTATCCAGATATATCTAGATTGTGTCCAGATCCATTTCAGATGGCCTGCAGAGTGCATCTCAAATGTGTCTCCAGTGACCAATTCTGATGAGATTTTGCATGTGATTTTATCTGTGGGGACTCTGACCGCTGAAAAACAGAGAAAATCACCAGAGAAAATATCTCCTGTGGCTATTTGGTATTTCCAAAGGGATTTTAAAATGACAAATCGACTGTTTTGAAGTTTTATCATGTCATATGCACATTGTCTTACAAAGCTGAATATGTGGTCATTCATTTCAGGTGTTGGTGTGTGTACATTCACCACACAGTATATTGTTGATTGTGTATGAAAACAATTTACAGTTTAAATGATTCATTTTAGGGTTGCAGGGACTCGAAGCAATATTACAGCAGAGCCTGTGAGTCATCATCGCAAACCATACAGGTTTCAAACAAGCCCAGTTTAAGCCGTGTTCAGCTGCCCAAACCCATTTGGAGGTGAAAGCTGTAAATTATTACAAATTATCTGTTATAAATATTTATATTACAATTTGGAGACCTCCCTGATTCCACCCAGCTATATGCAGGTCAAAAGACATCCAGGTTTCTGTGCCACAACAATCATGATTACAATAGAAATTTTGGATTCTCCTTTGTTTTCATATTCACAAAAGCAGTTCTGTTTGCTTTGGATGAATTTGAACTAAGAATTCATAATATGATATTGGCATTCAACAGTAGTGAAAGTACCAAATCTCTGCACCAATAAAGATCCTTTTTTTCTGTCTAAGGGTTAACAGGGCAGAAGAGGCAATGCCAGTTACAGAATCAAACTTTAATAAAAAGACAGAAAAACAAGGTAACAGACATCAAAGTGGGTAAACTGTAATGGAAAGTTCAAAAATGCCACAATTACCACTTACCACAGAGAATATTTCATTAATATTGCATGAAATTAAATTATGCAGGCAATGATTTTCCCCTAAAATAGGTATTCTGTTAAAATAGGTATTCTCTGGAACTTTGAACACTTACTCTCCTTGCATTGAAGGGGGGACTTTGCCCATAAATATAAAGGCATATACGAATCATACAGTCATGTACCACTGACTTATTGTTGTGTTTGCTTCAGGGTTTACAGTAATTTTCACAACAGGATTGGGTTTATGCTCTTTAACTTTCAGTTATGTTTTGAAACAAATGTTTTTATGCCATAAATTCATTTATAGTTTTGGCATATTTGGGAGAATATACACATACTAAAACTAATGTTTTTCAATGAGATGTCCTGGTCAACACTTCATGCAACTGCATGTGCACACAAAGACTATTAATACTATACTGTTTCATGAACTTCTGCCATTGCTTACCTTTAACACCATTGTTTCCACTTACTGTTCTCCCCTTCACTTGACCTCATTTGCAGACAGGCTGTCTTACAATGAGTGTTTGTTAACTCTGATGAAAGTGTCACTCAGTTTGCCCTACAGTATGTAGTGCTTTCCCATAATCTCTTATTCATGCATACACATGGCTCATTGTATTTTGAAATGACTGTAGGCCTGCAGATCTGCACTGAAGTTAACATTCATTTGCTATACTGAAGACACAATACAAGTCTAACCTGTTCTTTATGGCGCTGCTGTACATTGGTTTCTATGTTTTAAGTGTTGTATGTGTGTGAAAAAGTCTGTGGACTGCTTGGTCGAAACCTCAGTGAACTGTGTGTTTTCATAGTGTGAACACAGGGCTTCTGTATCAACACACCAGACTACACTAATTAACGCTCAGATGATATCTGTGCTGATGATGCCACGTGTTGCATCTAGTTAGAATTAATCAATGCAGATGCTTCCTAGCTCTAATTCACCTTAATTCAACTTAAACATTTCACTAGCACAAAAAACAATTTTATTCATTCACTCTCTCTATGCATCTCTGTGTCTTGCTAAAAGCTCTGCGTGGCTGCACTTAAAGAGGAATTCCAGTATTTTTAAACCTGGGCCCTATATTTACCTAGTTCAGTGGGTAAATGATTCATAATTACCAAAATGTTTGGAATTGGTCCAGTAGACTTTCCCAGCCAGCAGCCAGCTGTTATGGCCACTAAAAGTGCTTGTTCTGCCACTCACAGACTGAGACTGTTAAGACTTCCTGAAGCGTCTGAAAACATAATGGAAAGGATCCCTGCAGAAACAGACCTTTTTGTTAAAGAATACAATCCTTTTTCTCTCTCTGAAGTCTTGTAAGGTAAGTTGTTGCAGTTGTTTCCTCATCTTGCCTGCTGAAATCAGTGAAATATTTAGCCATGACTTTGGAAATAAATTCTTGCTCCAAACTCCTCTCTCTAATGCTGACAAACATTTCCACTATTGACTTCCTGCAACAACCAACCTCTTGGGAGATTTAAGAGTAAACATGTTTTGGCACTAAATGAAAACTTAAGGGACCACTCAATATAAAAATAATTCTGGGGGAGACAAATTAAAGATTTAATGGTTTATCAACAATTTGATCCATCCAGTAGGTGTGAAGACAATAGAGGAAAAGTCAGGACACCATGAATGTCTATTGAAATTCTATAGAAAATTTCACCTCAATCCCTCCAATAGTTGGTGTGATATTTCAGTTATTCTATAGGTAACATATTATGTCACATGTTTTCAAAAACGATTATTAGCTACTGTAATTTGCGGTTTGTTTTGTCCCAAAATTTTCAATAGTAAGATGCCTTCATTTTGGAAAATAGTCAAAAAAAAAAAAAAGATTATCATTGCTCATCTGAATTTTCTGTAAGATTCTGTCAAGGATATCCTCATTTTTAGAGGGACTGATAACAGAGTAACTTTATTTTTGATTGCTAAAATGATTTCTGAAATTAAAAGGTAATTTGTGAATGTTGTCATTACTGCAAATGGTTGGAGTGGAGTATGTGATACTGAGTAATAGACAGATTTATGCCATTGTTCCAGTAGTGTTTTTGAACTTTAACATGAGCTGTGGCAGCTCAGATGAACTATTGCTACCTCTGGCGACTCGTTAGTGCCAAGCTAATTACTGCCGCTTTGGTGGAGGAGGAGGAGGAGGAAGGTGTGGGGATGGGGAGGGCAGGATGTGAGGGGAGGAGCCAGGCTAATGAAGGATTAGACAGAGGTTGTTACCCTGCTTCCTTTTGATGGGATTACTGTGGGGTATACGCTGGCTGGCTTTTAATGATGGTCGTTCTGGTGTCATTGGAAACAACATCAGCTATAAAGTGGCCTTGGGCACAAGAGGAGAGGAGAGGAGAGGAGAGAAGGAAAGGAGTTGTGCATTGACACTGTGAGGTTTAGTTAATTAACCCTGATTCTGTGCCGTGGCTGCTCTCTGCTATCACCTCTCTCTGGGAAGCACACAGAGCATTAAAGGGATATTTCACTGAAAACACTGCTGTAAGAATGCTAACATTTCACACTGCTACATATACCGAGCATGTGTAAAATGCCGAAGTGCTCCCTGCCAACAAAGTGTGAAAACTAAATCAGTGAAAAGGTATACATGTAGTGAGAAATATTCATATCATTGGGAGTTGTCATGGTAGCTCAGTTCTCATTGATATGCATACCAGCTTATAATTTCAGCTCTGGTGATTCTCAGAACAGGATGAGTCACACCTACCCGACTTCACTCTCTATTCCTTCGCTTTCTCAACGCTGGCTTGTGAGAACTTGAGACTGAATTTTTTTTACATTTGGAAGTTATTTACTGAAATAATATTGTTTCCTCCCCTAGCTCAAATTTTGTTATGTTACATGAAAATTATCTGTGTTAACGCTGAACGGGAAAAGGACTGCATGACAAGCATCACTGGTAGTGAGAAACTGAGTGTGTGTCAGAGTTTAGCATCCTTTAGTTCGTTTTGCTTCAACCCATGAACTTGTCTTGTCCTAGTATTCATGACTGGTCTCATAATGGCATTTGACATTAAATTCCATGAGCAGAATATGGAGATAAGACAGATTTATCTGTCCACGAAGGGTTGGCGACATAAGAGGTGATAAATTTTTCCCGCAACCTCACTTTCTCCTCAGCCATACAGTGTTATTTCAGTAGAAGCTTTTCTATCTCACTTCCACATTAAGCAGCTGAGACATGCACCAGTTTTAGCAAACAGCTTGATGACAGAAATTAATTCCCAGGACACTTAGGAGGTGCCACTATTTGTCATGAGATCGTTAGATTTCAACAAGTTGTCATTCCTAACCTGACAGACGTTTATTCGGCTGGCATAGTTTGTCACAGTACTATTGAAAGTGCTGAAATACTGTACTGAAATGCACTTTTAACTTTCTAATTTGTATCAAAACACATCTTTACAAAGTTTATTTAGTGATTTTGGAGAAACAGGATCGTATTTTAAGGAGAAAATATTTTCTAGCTGTTCTGCCTCATTTCTCAGTTATTTAATTTCCTGATGGATTTTTATCTTTTAGACCCCTTGTTGCCAAAGTTGATGATGATGATGATGAAAAACTTTATTGTCCCCGAGAGGAAATTTGTCTTGCTCATTAACACACTGTTCATTCAGCCACAATTTAAAATCCACATGCGATACATTAAAAGCTACAATTAAAAGTGCAAATGTGTCGTGATATTAATGTGCTGGTCTCAGCTGCTCAGCGTTTACTGGTAACTGCTGCTAACTGTAGCTGCTGTAAATATACAGGATCAAATAGCACTCTGTTAGACAGTTCCTGCAAACTTTAAATGAAGGGCGTACATTTCCGTTCAAATTTGGGACTTCACAAAATATTTTACAATGGAGACACATTGGCCAGTGGGCCACGCATTGAGAACCCATCATATAGGGCTGATATCAGTTTTCAGTGTCTGTTCATTAATAGTTGTGAAAAACTAAAATAGCAATACACTATATAGTATATTTTTTTGAAGGACATGTCACAAGACATGAGAAAAAGACAATATAACTTTACTTTTCGGAACAGGACATCAATGTTTTAGACTGACTCTGACTCACGGTTTGTAAATGTTGTATTTTCAGCTTGTTCCATAAAACTCAGTAGCCAAAAAAGCACAACAATAACAACAATTACCGCTTTAAAAAGTACTTAGAAAAGCATGCAGGCAAAATCAGCAAGCTAGCTGGCAAAGCTATCAAATACACCACCACACCATACACATTACGAAGATATTTGCCTATTAGAGCTTGATACACACTACAGGTCATACCTGAATGTATGCTCAACACACGACCTTGAGTATACAGGATGTGTGTGATTGGATTAATGTGGCACAGTGCATCACAATGACACCATAGCAACCATGTAAGGCTCCTCCCCTTCAGGGCCCAAAGGAATTAGATGAGGAAGCTGCTCGAGTCCTTGGGTGAACCAAACTGATTCAACAACATGATGGACATCACTTTTCAATATTTATATAATAGATGCTGCCTGAGGCTTTTTGTGTATAACTGCCATCTTTCTCTCTCTCTCTCTCTCTCTCTCTCTCTCTCTCTCTCTCTCTCTCTCTTTCTGTTCTGTGCATCAGTGACAGACTCGTCCAGGGAGTAAATTTGCCCTCTTTGTTTTGTTTTGGGGAGCTTTAATTTTGCTGCTGTTGGAAAATTACCCATAATTGCAGCCTGCAAATGCTTATCCCTCTCTTTCTCCTCTCTAGCTACTCTCTAGTGTACACACACACACACACACACACACACACACACACACACACACACACACACACACACACAGATACCCTCTGTAGATAAAATGGTTGCTGTTTAAGGATAGACCCACATTTTCTCACTTTCACACTTGGACATGCACACACACACACACACACACACACACACATCCACCCTGAGGTTGATAATGAGACTAGGGAAACATGATTTATGTTTTCATGGTGCAATTTAATTGATTTGATTAATCACATTCTTACTTGACTAATTAAATTACCACAACAGATTAGAGAATATTTGGCCACAAACGGGCCCAGCAGCCACGCTGTTGGTATGCAACTCTGGGTAAGATACGTGTTCATGAAAAGCTGTGATCAATGAATTTTATGGCCAATAAATCATTCAAGATCAATTCCTAAAGCAAAATACGCACATGATAATTCCCAAATACATTTGTTTAAGTGGCAAAGTACATGGCAGTGGTGTCAGTAAGTGATTTTTGCTCACGTGGTGTAGATTGTGAAATTCTAAACATACTCATTATAATATGAAATATGAACTGCACATTGCATACATGCCTCTCCATATTGCTCATCCTCCGTCTACAGCTATAGACACACAAAATATAAAGATAGTGACCACATAAAACACATGAACATTCCTGTGGTTTCATCTTGAGTTGGATGGGTCAGTTGGTCAGTTTGGCTCATTCTGGGCAACATGTGAGCCGGAAATCACAACTGTATTTTGATTAGAGTAGTTTTTAGTATTAGCATGGAATATTTGTGTTGGAAAATAAGGGACTCACCTTCGGGGTGCAGGACTGATCGGCAGCCTGTTGCAGAAGTTCTCCTCCTATCTTAAACCAGTGGGGTCTCATTTGATGGACTGGTAAAGTGTTTGGATCCAGGCTTCCACAACTTTGAATAGGTTTAAATGTGGTATGTAAAGATATTAATGAATGAAAGAAAGAAAATAAAGATTAAAAAAACTGTTTCAAAAATTACAAATGATGTTTAGAGATACATTATGAGAGCAATAACTTGTGTTTAAACAAAACGTCGGATCCTGCTATTAGGACTATGTTTCCTTAGAGGTAATGTCTTGTTTTGGCTGGCCCATGAAAAATACATAAGAGTACAAAGACAAACAGTGAATGTGAGCTCCCCTAAAAGATCACTCCAGCATTTAGTGACTTGCACGAGACAAAAGTGAAGAGGCAGAGGGTAAACCTGCCGGTATACTTAATCAGAACATTTGGTCAGATGGTTGAATAGCTTGACACCCCAGACACACATGTTAGATGTCCAAATCTCGGGGCTGCATCTGACCATATCTGTAACTTTCTGACATTCACACCCACTTCTGTGATTGGCCAGCTGTGTGGAAGTGAGAAAGGAGCCAAGCTTTAAACTCTGGCAACTTTTTCACACCTTCTCCATCAGTTTTCCTGTGAACAACCCAGCAGTACACTATGGATGCCCCTACATTTTCTCCATATCATCTCTCCCTGGATCCTTCCTATGTGCCTGTATTTTCAAACTCCACAATCCCAAGCTGACATAACCCCTGATGACACCATCATGACTTTTTCAAGTTTTTATTGGGGGTTTAAAGGATAAATGAATCAGTTCAGTGTCTGATAGCATAATCGCAGAACATGTCAGTGATGTGTAACAATGTGAACTTTTCAAGAGTTTTGCATATTTTTTTAAGTCAGTATGATGCTAGTGGTCGGTTTAAGTACTCCTGTATTGGTAATTGTATTTTCTGCAGAAATTAATATTAGAAAGTACCTTGCCAACAGGAAAAGCTTGCCTAATGAGAACCAGCTACTGCTTGCAGTTTAGTAGATTCCAGATGGAAATGGTAATTAGCACTGATGTGACCACCAAGCTCTCCACCATCTCTTCTTCTGGGTTGTCGTTTTGGCCACCAGCAGCTAAGTTGCTTCATAACTAGATGGCAGTTGTGAATCTGTCAGCAGTCAGCCTTCACTTTGGATTCAGCAGTAGCAAACCCAAACAGGTTTTCTACTTTATATCTTCTTGGAGAAGAGAGGCATTTTTGCCAGTGTATGGTAAAAAAAACAACAACAAAAAAACAGACTGTATCTTGGCTTTGAAGCAATACAAGACAGAGTAAAAAGACCATTTCCTGAGCAGAGTCCATTCATCTGGGCAATGCCAGTTGCAGCTTTATTAGACCCAGCCTGATCCATCGAAGTCAAGTAAGCCAGTCAAAATCATATGTCATGATTGTCTTCCAGCCTTTAAGTGGTTAAAATATTTGGTCTTTTTCAATATGTGTTTGTCAGTATCAAGTAATTGATACATGAGAAAGCTGTCAAAGTCTTGCTTGTTTGACTGCTGTCCATTAATGATGCTGATGCAACTGCCACAATGTCAGTCACTTTGTTTAAGCACTGAAAACTAACTAAGGCCTTGGACTGTTTGTGTATGAACTGTATTTGTCTTGTTGAAATACATTGTATCTGTGAAAGAAATTAAGGATGTATCTTTGCCAACCATGCAAAAAGACCATTTGTACCAAATTTGTGTTATATTTATTGAAACAGAACAAGAAAGTCAAAATGTAAATGAATAGGCTTATGTAGGCTTTACTGTATACCAACAAGTCTGTAACTGCATTGAATGTATTCTTTCTTTCAGTCTTCTCTTCAATCTCACTGGCTTTTTTATGATTGCTGCAAGTCATCTATATACTGACTTGGCTTTAGATGCTGTTATGAAAAGTCTTTTTGCCATATGGAGACAGCAGGCTGCTGAGCTGGTGACTAAGATGGCCATAGCACAGAAAATGGAAAATAAATTCTGTGCAAGCGGGCAAAGGAAAAAAGAAAAAGAAAAGGAAAGGAAAACTGGAAAAGGAAATACAAGGGGCCTGGGACCTGTGAAGTTTAGAGGTACAGCGGGACCTTATAAAGTGGGTGAAAGAGTGTGAAGACAGAGCACATAAAAAGAGAGCGGGGGATAGAGAAGATTGGAAAAGAGAGCGAAGCCAAATAGAGGACAGATTGGTCTGCAGAAAGTGGAGAGCAGCAAGATGAGAAGGAGACTGTGCAGGAAGGAAACAGAGGGGACAGAGAAGTGCATAAAACAGAGAAAGAGAGAGAAAGACGAAAAGGGAAAGAGAAAGAAAAAGAGAGAGAGTAAAGAGGTCATGCAATGGTTATGAAACCAACTCTGACCTAATCTGGCGTGTTTATGACTCTGTGTTTTCCTTTTTTTTATTTCCAGGCACTGAGATGCAGGCTGGAATTAGACTGGGCGGTGGCTTAGGATGAGCTCAAAGAAAGGACAGAGACACAGAGAGCATATTGTACTGTCCTTTTTGCTGGCATATACGGCTCTGTGTATCGGCGTGTGGCAGCAGGTTGAGGTGGGGAGGCCAGGGTGGGTCACACACACCTTCATTCAGATGCACCCAGCAGCACCTGAGCCTGAGCCACTGAAGTCCTGTAATCATTGTAGAAAGGATACAAAGGTGGTGCGATAAGTTTTGATACATTAAGTCCAGACATAAAGGGGATGCCATGGATTTTTTAATTTGAAGAGTAGTTTAAACCAAGTCCACTTTTTCTGAGTTGTTATGTTAGTTGTCATGTTTATTGCAACGTAAGAGAGCCACAAAAGGAATCAGAAAAATGTCAGTGAAACATCAGTGAACTTGTCTAACACGTTTCCCCCAGTGTTACCTTTAGTCAGATCCAGAGTTATTACAGTTTTGTATTTTTCCTCTTTTTTTATTTTGATGTTTTGATTTCAGTTTAGTTTCAGTTAGTTTCCAGAGTGGGTCTGTTCATTTCAGTTTAGCTTTTATTGTTGTTTAGTCTCAATAGACATGTGCCACCTCATATTTGTGATGAAAAATTAAAAAAAAAAGTGACATATTTTGTCATTGGAGGGAACTCACTCCAACAAAATTTGTTCTCTGCATTTAACCCACCCAAGTGACGTGCACACACACACACAGCAAACCCGGGGCAGTGGGCGACCGCGTGCAGCGCCCGGGGAGCAGTGGGGGTTAGGTACCTTGCTCAAGGGTACCTCAGCCATGGACACCGGTACGGGGAATCGAACCAGCGATCCACCGGTTACGGGTCCGACACCCTAACCGCTGATCCACGACTGCCTAAATTTGACCAAATTTGACCTGCACAGTTTATTTTACTTTTGGTAGTTTTGTGAGTACACAATGTCATTTGAATTAGTTTTTATTGTTTGCTTAAGTCTTGTTTTTACTTCAATTAAGTAAGTTCACACCCTGATTTACTCTGGTTTTAGTTGATTATAAAAACTTTGGTCAAGTCTGGATCCTACCCACAGTTTCAAGACCTTTTCAATGTTTAAAGTGTTTGTAGTACATTTACATCCTCTTTGGCTTTGGGTATGAAGGCTTTTTTAAAAGTGATAGGGGGCGAGTGCAACCAAGCTGGTGTTGATCAAGTTGGTCTTTCTACATTCATCTAGCACAAAAGTTTAATGTGGCTCATCATCATGTAACATAGATGGTTTTTCTGCTGTCTTCCTGATGATTTTTGCCACAATAAATAAAATGAAAAAAAGGACACTGATAACTTTCCACAGTTGTAAAATGCTGTTTAATAGTATTATAAACTGCTGTGCAGTGTTTTTGCACCTGCTAAGCCTTTGGATATGTCAATCTGTTAGTCAAACTGGACATCCCAGATTTTCATAGTCTCACCCATACCTGATGCAAAATAAATCAGAATTTTCTTAATACAGAGCTGATTTTGGTCTGAATGCCCAGGGGGTATAGAGGGTGTTAAATGTTGTACAGATAAAGCCTTTGAAAGAAATGCATAATTTGTTTGTTTTTTTCCAAAATAATTTGACTTTACTCTTTAAATTAATGCACAGTTGATTTTTGATCATTCAGCCTGTTTCTGTTCACTCAGCCTGCCATTGCTCTCACCTTCTTTCATTGTCTATAGCTCTTGTCTAACGCTCTAGCCATGCTGTACACTGAATTATGGATTTGACATTACATTCCAGTTGACCTGCTGTCACCCCACTTGGATAGTGAGAGGTGCTGCTTTTCTGCTGCACATGGATTGTACAAGAGAGTTGGTGATCTTCTTCTCATTGTAACTAAGCCACAGACAATGTGACATTAATACTTATTTCATATGCAAATCTTTGAATCCAACCTAAACATGTGCAAGTTGCTCTAAAAGCAACTGGAATATGACAAGAAAATATGCAAATCAGTGATGCTATCGAGATCTCAGGAGTTTGTCCACTGACAGCTTAATAAAAGGACCATGAAATCTGCTGTGAATTCATCCCATTACAGTGACAGCAGGCAGATTTTCTGTAATATTTCATACGCTAAATATGTGTGTTAATTATTTGTGCTTTCAAAGAGATTTCACTTAACCAATTTCATGCTAACCTGTTTGTAGGTGAGTCTGTATACCAAAACGATTGTAAGTGTATCTTCATAACCAACACAGGCAGACTTTCAACAGAGTACAAACTGACTGGTGAAATATATTACTGTTTGAGCAACCATATTTAAAAGCTGTTTATAATATTAGAAACAAAATTCAATTTAGTCACTGACATATATAAAGATAGACAGCGCATCTGCCCTTCCGCCCACTGTACAAATGGAAAGCCAAAATATCTCAAATATGGTTGCTGTTGTTTTGTGCTGATAACTCAGGTATTTATTTTAATGACTGTCTTTTCCTCTACTTGAATGCTTGTTTTTGCAAAGTAGCAATACTTTTACTTTTCTTTTTTTTTTTTTTTAATACAGTTTCTGGCTACTAAAGTGATGCCGAGTGATCATGCCAAGCCTGTTTAAATTCCACAGGCTTGGCATGATCCCTCAGCTGGTATAATCATAACGCAATGAGAGGTTGTGATGACACATGAACAGGGAACATTTGGTGCCTCTCCAAAATATGTCACTGTTACGATAACCCACTTACCATGATGTTACGATGACTTTGCAATCTATTCCTTTCCATCCTATTACACGACTTAATAAAAAATATGACTTTGTTACCTGAAAATAGTAGGCTTATGGACTTTAACTGCAGATGGTCTTCAGGTAAAGAAGTAGATGTACACCTGTGGTTATTTTTGATAAATCTGCATCTCTTGATTAGATAATCTGCTACATGTACACCGGGACAACATTCACAGTCTGTATCTCCCAAGTGTGATCATAAGATATTACGTTAATGCTACACTGCGTCAGGTAAGGTTTGTAAATATCAATATAAAGGTGTCCTTAAACTTTGTAAATTCTAGTGCAGATGTCTGAAGTCCCAGTTCCCAACACAGACAGCCACAGATCAGGTGTGTGTCCTCACATCCGGGTCACTCTGATCACATGAAGACAATAAGATTAGACAAGGGACCAAATTAGTGTCTTATCTTTCTAAAAATGTATCATATCAGATGTCTCATTTAGGTTAATTAGGAGATAATGCTGTGATGTTCCATCATTGTCTAATATATAGCCTACAGGTGTGAAAGCCATACTTCTGCAGTATTGCACCGCTTTGAACAGTCGTGTGGAGGCGTGGCGGCTATGCAGTAACAGAGCGAAAGCAGACCTGGGACCAGTTGACCATCAGCCACTTAACGTAATGTGCGTGAATGGAGAAAACTCACTCAAGTAAAGGTATACTGCATTAACGCTACTCGAAAAAGTACAATTTACTCAAAAATGGAGCGAGAGAGAGAGAGATGTATTTGCATGCATGTGGCATGACACATTGAGACAGAAAATCAGGTTTCTGTGTGTGTGTGTGTGTTTCTGGGAACCAGCAGAGAGGCTCACCAAGTCTGCAGATTGTCTGGGAAAAGACATAAACAGTGGTGTTTTAATGCTTTCCTCTGTCCTCTTCTGCCCGCATACAACTGCAAAACAACACTGCTCACAGGCCTGTGAGCAGGCTGCTTCACTTCCTGGTGTTAAAACAGGCAACACTGCTGAATTTCTTCTGATACAACTATCTAACTAACTAACTAACTAACTAATCTATGGTACAAGAAGCTTAATGGGAAATTCAGATCTACTTTTCTTTCCCTAATTCTAATACTAACCTGGCGCTGAGCTGGCACTCAGTACACTTTGATTAAATGTTTCATATCAGCCATGTTTCTTTCACGTCCATACGTACACTTCACAACAAGCTGACTTGAATCTCTGTGTATCATTTGGTGTTTCCTGCAAGGAAAAGGCCAACTAACTACCTTCAGGTTTTGTCTTCTCCCTTTCAGGGCCTCTTCAACCCCCACCCCTTATCCTTACACACACACACACACACACACACACACAGAGAGAGAGAGAGAGAGAGAGAGAGAGATGTTCACATTAAAGTGCACACAATCTGGAAGACACACAATAACACATAGAAATGCTTCCACACACACACACACACACACACACACACACACGCACATTCCTACCCGCTCGGCTGAGACGGTATGTGAACAAACCACAGACAGGGAGAGGAAGAGAAGGCCTCCACTCTTACTGATTACTGCAGGAGAGAAGAGGAGAGAGGAGGCTGCTGCCAGCTCCTCTTACAATGACCTGCACACACACACACAGACACATACACACGGCTGCACATACATGCATGCATATACACACACTTAAAAAGAGAAACAATAAATCTCTCTCTGCTGGCTGCTACACAGTGTGTGTAAATGCAGATAACAGAACATGCATGTTACCACATATAAAAAATTCAGATGCTCACTCACAGAGATACAATCAGTAGGACTGTTGGCACACCCAGACACCTTTCAGATCTCTCTCTCACACACACACACACACACTAAAGTCTGCACACCTTTAAAACATACAGTGCGACATACATTAATGCTTTTACAGCTCCCACTCCTGAACAAACATTTACACTGGCTCCCCTTCTTCCACACCTTTCAGCCCTCTTAAACTCCTGTTCTAACACCCCTGTGTTTATGGAGCCACACTCACACACACTCCCAAATGTAACCCTCAAACCTTCCATGTACTGTACTGTAGAAAGCCATGTCACACACTGACACACAAGTGTTTACACCCGCACAGTACAGGTTGAGCTGTATGTTGCCATGCCAACACATGCTGAAGATACAAAATTTGTTGCCATCTTTTCCACAATTCTTTGTGTGTTCATGTGACTGCATGTGTATGTGTTGTTTGGTAAAACTAACATCGCAAAACAATTTATTCTATTGTTTTTAAGATAAATATAATTTATCTGAAAAAGTATCATATTGTCCTCATTTATTTTGACTGTTTTTCTGAATCATAAATCAGAGACAGAAAAAATGCTGATCATATAAATTACTCTCCTATTTTCAAGTGGTCAATTTTTTATTTTGAGCATATGTAACAAAAGCCAAAACAACTGAGACTTTCTTTACATTTGAATCTATGTTTTCCTTCAACTGGTATGAACTATGCAATAAACTGTTATTTGATTCGTTTTTAGATTAGCAAAGCTAATTGCAGTCCGTAGGCGTGAGCGAGCAGCTGGCTATTGGTCAACATAGTTACATAGAATACGCAAGACTGAATGCTGAAATGAACCCTGCGTGCTGGAAAATGTGGTACATTACTATCATACATCATACATCTGTAATGTTCTCATAGTTTATTTGGACCACTGGTTAAATGACACTTAGAAGCTTTCTGTTTGAAAATCGTTCAATCACTTAGTGCATCCATCCATCCATTTTCTGGACCGCTTTCCATCAGGGTCGCCGGAGGTCTGGAGCCTATCCCAGCCGACTACACCCTGGTTACCAGTCAATCGCAGGGTTGACACACAAAGAAAGACAACCACACACACACACACACACACACACACCAAGGGGCAATGTGGGGTAGCCAATTAACCCAATGTGCATGTTTTGGGCCTGTGGGAGGAAGCCAGAGTACCCAGATAAAACTCACATAGGCACAGGGAGAACATGCAAACTCTGCACAGAAGGGGCCCAGACCAGGATTCAAACCTGGAACCCTCTTGCTGTGAGGCAACAGTGCTAACCACTGCACCACCGTGCTGCCTCACCTAACACAGTCAACACTAAACCCATACAGAACATCCAACAGTGAGAGCCAGGCAACCTTTTCTAACAGAAGAAAATACTTTATGAACAGAGGGCAGTAAGAATAACAAATCAATTCGGATTCTCACTCAGATACTATTTTACTAGCAACAACATTAATAAGCAAGCAGTTCAGTTTAGCCAGCTAGCTGTAACTTAGCTACACTGCATGGATCTCACTCTGGATCTGACTTCCTTTATTTATCCCTGGGGGGAAATTCTTTTTTGTACAGACATTGCACTTGCAATTTTCCCAACCAAGAAAAGAAAATGAAAGATATAAAATAGGATCAAAAACTAAAATAAGTATAAATCTAATCATCATCTAACCCTAACCCTCATTTTGCAAATTGCAAGCCAACAAATCTAACCATTCAGATGCCAGATCAGCCTCTGGAGTTGGCTGTTGTTTTGCACTCAAGAAAGCACAGCAGACTCCACCTCTAAGTGAATGATAGCTAGTGCTGCAAAGCTAGTGTTAAACATGTTGCTGGCATGCAGTTCAGTGCTGACTATTTTTGCATTGTTTTCAGCTAGTATGCCTATGTCAAAAAGGATTAGTGAGTTATCACATTTTATTTATGTCAGAAATGCCATCACGGTTGTCCAGAGCATGTGACCAGTTTTGACAATCATGAAAACCACTAAGAACTGGAATCAGTAATTAGACTTGGAATCATTAAATTGACACCCAAATGTATATGTTTGGATTGCCATACTTACCATACTAATGACATATTGCATTAGCAAGCCCCAACTCTCATACTAACTTTAACCTAAACCTAATTCTAATCTTCCTCTAAAATCAAATTTTAACCTCCAGAAAACCATTTAAAGAAGTGCAGTGTCCAAAATGCTTCAGCATCCAAAGCTGTCCTCTTAGAGTCTAAAAGCCAAGCAGGTACCCACAAAGATTGTATTACCACAGCACACACATACACATTCAGACATATTGTATTTCTCTTGTTGTTCGTTCACTGGTGTAAAATGGACAGTAAAATGTCCTCTCAAGCGTTCATGTGTCCCAATAAAACATCTGCTCCAGACAGGTTCTCCCTCAGTCCATGCGGTCTGACCGGCACCTGAAAACAGAAACCCTTCTTGTGGGGCTTAATATCCCTCTCTGGGTTTTCCTTGTCGGCGTTGGAGCTCTGTTGCAGCGGTATGATCTGACTGCCAAAATCAAAGCCAGGTCCCCCTTCCTACAGGCACCAGGCACTGTCTATCTGTCTCTTACCAACTCTATCCAGCTCTAAATCTTCTTTTATCTTCATTCTTTTCCCATTCTGTGTGTTGGCAAAATAAATCTAATTGTCTGTTAAAATAACTTTTTGAACACAAGCCATGACTCCACCTATAGTCATGAATACAGATTGGGATTTGCAGCGATGGAAGATTGACAGTGAAAACTGCTAAATTTAAGAGTTAAATTTTCACTCTTGTCTGCAGCTCTGTGTGTTCTGTGTTGATGCGTGGAGGTAAGCCGGAGCTTGGCATCGTTCAGAGTAATGTGGCTCTGAAAAAAAAAAAAAAACTATCTCTGTTCCTTGCATTCCTATCGCTCATGCATGCCACCATTTGCATGTATATTACAGTCATAGAAATGCATATGGTTGAGAGGTTTCTAAACTCCCAAACCACCACCATCTATCTTTCTTTTTCTTACTCTCTTTCTCACTCTGCTCCACATCACCTCATCCCAATCATCTCAAAATCTTTGCAAAATCTCTCCAGCGTCATTTTTCTCCCTTTTGTCTGAAATATATTAACAAGCTCTTCTTCGCCTCCCCGTCATTCTTTCCTTTCTCTCTTGCTTTCTTAATTTCTTGTTCTTGTGCTCTTCTGGTGCAGCTTTTATTGTGCACCCTGTCCTTTTTTTATTAGCAGTCTAGAAAGCGTGACATTTATATGAACTGTTCTTGGAGTTTCTCTTCTCTATTGTCTATCAGAGGAGCTGCAGACCCCTCAGCGCCATGGCTCCACACAAGGTCAGCTCTTGCCCTCTGTCGCCATTCATAATTCTCATATCAGCCAGCAGTGAAACTTCATATCTTCCTATCAGCGATTCCTTCCTTTTAATAACACGGGAAATTGCTGGTCTAGGTAGCTGCTTGCAATGAATATTCTGGATCTATTTCAGCTGGCTTCATTAAATGCGAAGAAATAACAGAGAGGAAAATATCTCTTAAACTATTGTTTTATGAAAATATTAAATCAAGTGACAGTGATGTTCATTTTCTGCAGGTACATTTTTTCTTCAGCAAAAATGCCTTCACAAGAGTTCCCTTGCTTTCTCATATGCACGCATACACACACCAACACACACCCTCACACATGCAGCAAAGCGATGATGAGCATACTGGAGCCTCTAATGACCACAGAACATTTCCCCTCCCACTGCTAAGTCTTCTCATGAGAGCAACCTGGAAACTGAACTTGTGTGTGTGTGTGTGTGTGTGTGTGTGTATGTGTGCGTGTGTGTGCGTGTGTGTGCGTGTGTCTGCTGGGCACATGCGCAAACGCTCGCATTAATGGACGCAGCTCCTGACTGATCTGTTTAAAGACACACCAGCCTCTCTGATTACCGTCTCCATATCCAGCCATAAATAATGAGATTTAGCTCAATTAGGATCCTCTTGAGGTGTAAAACAAGTGAAGAGGCTACATCTAGCCTCCAGTAATCCACACAGCTTCTGCTCGGCCTGCTAGTGGATTACAGCCCTTGGGTCACTGTTTATCCTTTACGTAAACTAGCTGCTGTGTGCAGCGCTTGGGCTGTAGAATGGAGCCGAGCAGAGCAGACACTTCCTGGCCTGATAGCATCTGATCTCTCAGCTGCTTGACGAACAACAGGACACTCTGGCTTCCACCTTCCCCCAGCAGCAGTACCATCACCACCAATGCTCCATCCATCTTCCAGCTCTTACTCTGGATCTCTATCTCTACTGCTCAGACATGGGGACTGGAAGGGCAATTCAATCTCGGTCATATCTGCTGAGAAATGGCTATGCTGCCCCAGCCTCACACACCGGGTGGTGGGTCACAGGACACATGCGTTTAACACCACACATGAAGTCCCACACTTGAAAGAAGAAAAACCTTAAAAATCCCAATCTACTGTGAAAAGACAATTTAAACACTGATTACAATCACATATAATTACACGTGTACTGTTAAAAAATGTTAATAATTCAGAATTAGTGGGAGTGGGACTGAATCAAATTTACAGTGGCACAAACATGTCTTGCACTTCCAAACAATACAGGGCATGTCAAAGTTGAGTAAGGATTCAACTGGATGCCATCCCAAATATGGCAACAAACTGCACCTAGCTGCTGCTTGTTATAGCTGTGACCGGTCCGACTGGTCCAAGGCTTAATTGGGAGGTGAGATACTTGATGGTAACTGTCCTGGGAGACCTGCCCTATTTTCTGCAGACCCAGTGTAAACTCTCAGTTGAAAGTCAATCAGCTTATGTACAGACTTTATTTTCACAGTAATGTAATGCAGTTTTAATAGTCCAACAATGCTGTAAGTTCAACTCATTGTTGCTTTGTGCCAACTTGAAATCAGCATTGTTTTGTTCTCTGGCAGAAGATGAGCACATTTCACAAGTGCACAGTACAGATCCGTGTATTCAGGCAAGGAAGGTAATCCAATAAACAATAGTATTGCATGACTTATGAGGATGCCACAGTGATGACGGAACTGCAGAGACACTGTTAACAATTTTAAGGTAACACATGCCAAATCATGCGGTTACATGCTGCTTGATTCTGCTTTCCAGTCAGACCAGTGTGCATCTCACTCTTTTCTGTATCACTGAAAGGCTGCAAACTTCACCTCAGAGGTTTTAGCATACCTCAACCAATATGCGACAAAAACTGTAGTTTAGTGGGGGGGGGGTGGAATGTCTCCCAGAGAGGTGTGGTCTATCTGTGGAGGTTTTTGGGCTTCCATTTTACAGCGTGTTGGTGAGGCCGACACAGATATGGTTTCACTCCCATTGGCAGAGCCAGGCCCTGCTGCTGACAGCAGGTTTTATTTGATGTGGACGTCCCGTGTTGGGTTTCAGAGCTGGCTTCAACATATGATCTCCATTATGACCAGAGGAGGAGCGCATGCTGGTGGATGACTGGTGACTCTGGGCAGACAGGAGAGGGTAGGGTGGGGTGGGGGTGGGGGGCAACAGATGGAGAGTGGCGTGGAGGGAAGGAGAAAAGTAGAAGTAAAGACACAAATGCATCCTATGGATGAGACAAGAGGAGAAGACGAAATAGAAGAATGAATAAAATAAATAAATGAAGTTAGAAAGAGAAAAGACTCCGACTCCTTTATATTTAATTACACTTGATTACATGCATTTCACCCCTCACAGCAAAGATGAACAACCCGAAAAAAAAACAAACTTTATTTTCAACAAAGAACTTTCGTTTTTATCTTCTTTGATCATGGTCAGTGGTTTGGTTTGATTTCAGGGTCTTGTATTTACCACACAACAGATGTGGATGACACTAATGAAATGTATATTTTCTTTTAGACGTACAGATTACTAATTTATATCTTCCCACAAGGATGTCATATACCATCTGTTCATTTATTACATAAAAGTCACATCTATGAATGCTGTTGGGTGTAACTGGTATATTGTAAATGTTGTACATGTATTTGAAGAGTATGTAAGGATGTGCATCAGTCTTCTTCAACTTATTTTACACATAACATCTTTTTTTTCCAATTTAAGGAAGTCAATTAGTTCATAAATTTGAACATGTAAACATAGCATGCATTACATTAAGAGTTACATATGAGAGCAGTTTAGCTTAAAGCAAATTTGTGTTTTTAGCAACAAATATTCAACTCAATAATATTCTGAGATTAAAAATGAGCCATGTGTTTTGTTTTCAGTACTTCACTAAACAGCTCCACTGATGAAGGACTCAGCTGCACAAACTCTTTACAGCGTAGATCTTTATATTTTATACAACTTAATCCATGACACACGTCATGCCTATGCTTAACTGAAATCTCAGCAGTTTCACAGCAAACTTTATGAACCACCTTCAGCATTAGTTCCCCAGTACTGAAAATAAGGAGGCTGTAATCCATTCCCTTGCACACAGAAATAAAATGAAAACAACCACTGGCTCAGGATACAAATTGCTAATCTCATAGGGCATGCATTATGCTTCATGAAACTTAATTATATGTTGACACAATGCTTGGATGTTACTTAATTCATGACCTGTAAATGCAACCCTTTAAAATCTGGAATATGTTCATCTAACAGATTCAAGGCGTAAGGTGACATTTGTGAGGAAAATTAATTAATTACACAGAAAGTCTTACGTAGCACCTACTGTGAAAGGTCAAAAAGATAAGTGACTTAACTATGGCATACAGAAGTTTTGTACAACAAATTTATGAATTATGTGTAAGGATGTCTAATAACACAGAAAACAGAAAAATGATGTTGGAAATGAAAAGGCTGCCATCATGGACATGCATTCTTCCCTTACGTCAAATTATTGTCAAACTCCAGCTAAGTGAGAACTGAGAACTGATATGAGCAAAACAGTATTATCTTCAGAAGTGCTAGCAATCAGTTTTACCTGAATTATGACAATTAGGAATCAAACCTCACACTGATGGTATTCTGCATGACCTTCAGTACCTTCAAATTTCACATCATTATTGGTGCATTTCACTTTGAAAACAAGCTGTTATTAACACAACCACATAGGACAAAACTGCAAATGTAATTTTTCAATAATGGGAGTAACTTACTTATGGTATATAGCCTCCCATCTTCCCTTGTGTTGACAATGACTCGGTCTAACTTTAGCACCAATGTGTTTAATAATTTAATGGAGGAGAGAGAAAATCATATTTATTGGATTTAACTGTTTTGGGGCTCAAATTGAACCTGCACACAATTCTATAATTCCTTCTTATCGGCCAGAGGCTTTAGTTATTTACTTTAAAATGGACTAATTTCTTATTCCAGCGGAGGGAGGACTGGCCGCTGACTTGAACAGCTGCTTCATGACCCAAAAAACTGTCAGTCTTTCCCTGGAATAAATTGTGGAATATTCCATTTCCCGACACGGGGGTGGTAGAATCTGAGAGGTAACACAAATCGTTCGAACTACGAGTTGCCTCTCTGTTGCATCAAAATACACGCAATCACACACATGTTTGACGTGTGCCGTTCTAGTCGTGTGACATTTGGTGAGGTTTTGACCCGGACTGGACACGCTGTTCTACCGCACACCCCCGCCGCTGACAGCAAAGATTCGTGTAGGCTCATAGTAGAATCAATTCACAGAGAGGGCAGCTTGAAACCGGCCGCTCATGCCTGTGCGCCTAGTTTGGAGAGAGTGGCGTGTCGGGCAGCTTGGAGTTTAATAGTCCGGGTAGCATCCGTGCTGTATGTACATGTCTGTTTCCCCATGTGTACGTGCATGACTGTTACGGCTGTAAAAGACCGAGAGACACAGACAGAGAGAACGAGGGAGAGAGAGTTAAAACAAAAATGTGTTCGGAATTTTTATTTGACATGTTGTTGAAGCTTTGATTGAATCTTTGTTTTAGGCGCAGCGGAGGTTTATGACAGATGACGTGGTGAAATAAAGTTAGTGCGCCAGTCAGTCCACTGTGGTGGATGTTTCCCTCTATCTGTGTGTGTGTGTTTGTGTGTAAAACAAAGCCACTGACACAGAGAGATGCATGGTGTGTGGATGAGTGTGTGAGCTTTATTTCTCTGCCACCAAAAAAAAAAACAAAAAACCACCAAACTTTTCACTGTGTCAAAGCAGATCTGAGACAGAAACACATTCATTTTGACACTTGTCACACACAGTTGGCATGAGTCAGATGGCTGCAAAGTTGACAGGTTTCATGCCCAGCGACCTCTGTTATTTGTCCATGTGCGCAGAGAAACAAGGGGAAAACGTAAATGAGACCAGGTCGACTGGCATTCCTGATATCATGTTCAAATTTGTCAAATCAGAGCGAAGTTAATCATCATACCAAACAAAAAGTCAATTTTTTAACAAAATACACGAACCGACTATATATCAATGTTGGGAGGGAAATAAATATACCTGCTTAAACTATAATTTAACTGTGACATCTTTAATATTAATATTTTTACAGCCAATTTGCACATTTCAATCAAGACCATTTCTTGTGCTCGTCGTATCAAACTTCTCTCATTTCCAGGTCACTTTCTCGCACAGGGTAGGTCTATAACGAGCAAAGATGTACATAACATTTTCATCATTTTCTCTCTGTGTAATTTTTGAGATGAATTATTCACAAATACACACGACAATAGACTGTCCAATCAATCCCCCTGATGAACTCCTTGTCCTTCCCTTAACTGTCTCTGACTGTCACTCCTCTCTCATTATTCTGTTCATTTCCATAGTCAGTCACACACACACCGACACACACACACACATAAACACATGCTGCTCGGTGTGTATTTGCCTGTTTGCATGTGTGTGTGTGTGTGTGTGTGTGTGTGTGTGTGTCAGTGCTGGTGGCTTGTTTAATGCACTGCAGGTTGGCTCCTGCAGCAGGTCTGGCCAGATAAGAGCAGCACACAGCTTTCTGCTGGGAGGAGGGAGGCAGGGAGAGAGAGAGAGAGAGAGAGAAAGAGAGGAACATTGCCTCTTCACTCACATAAACCATTAAATTGTAATAATGGGGCCACCAGCACTCAAACCTGGATCCATAGCGCCCCCTGTGGTTGATTGCCTGAGTGACAGCCAAAGTGATGGGGATCCTTGTTCACTGGTTGTGCTGTGTTTGTGCACTCCACTGCTGAATGAGGCACTCGAGGGAATTATTTGGGGTTGATTAGCCAAAAGATCCAACAAACTGTTTTACTTTTCTGTGTGGCATGCAAAGATGAAACTCAGCGGGGAGGAAAGAGGGAGGAAAAAAGAGATAATGAGGAGAGAGGAAGGAGATATCACATGATGGCTGTTTATAAGCTCATTCTGATTTTTTTTTTTCTTCAGCATGTTTAAAAATGGCCTTTTAGGCATTAGCAATATATTCATGAAATTACTGGAACATTCAAATCATCGTAAGGGAGAAATACACATCTGTTGGTGGCTGGAGGAGTGGGGTTGTGTTGGGACTAGATTGACACTGTTGGAGACACCATCTCGTGGCGCCGCAAAAACAAAACACAAGTAGATCCCTTCCAGGAAGTGCAAACGGCTGAAATTGGGATGAAACCCAGACTTCCTCGGTCGTCCACACACGCCGTTTGAAGCACTGACAGAGCTCTCATCGGGTCATAAATGTCAGGGTCCCAAGAGAGAGAGAGAGAGAGAGAGAGGCTGCAGGGACCATAAAATCTCAGTTTGTCTTTCCTTGCGTCAACAGAGAAGGTCTGACTGACAAAGAGTGAGACAACAAGGCACATTTGCATTAAATCAGTCAACGTGTCAGCACAATCCGTTCCTACTCTTTTCCATTTTTAGCTCTTCTTCCTCCACCACTGCGTCCACATACAAATGTGGGATCTATTTGTAGCCACATCAGTCACACACACACACACACTCCCTTCCTCTCTCTCTCTCCTGTTCGTTATCAATGGGAGCCCAGCTGCTGCCAAACTCATTCAGCGCACACAGAGCGAAGGCCGGGCCGGTCAAGTTAGTCAAGTGGCACTACAGTGGGTAATTTTTCTCTCTTTACCTAAAGTGTCTGAATGTATGGCAGACAAATCAGAGCTCTGATCCCGCCCCGTGAAACCTCCTGTGTGGTGAGTGGAAAGGAAGTCAGAGGCACAGATTTACACCTTCTGTCCACACAACAACTTGACGAATTGTCATGCTCTGAAAACCTTGTTTAGCCCAGCTGATTTCATTTGTCCACAGAGCATTAAATCCCTGACTTCCTCGTGTGTCGTCACCTGTCGACTCACACTCCAGGGTTACTGGACAGTATCGGTGCTGCCTCAGGTCACCAGTAGCCACATACACTGCACACTGCACCTTAATGTAATGTAATGTAACACCTGCTTGTAGAAAAGCTTCTTCTCGTTGATTGTGTGTCACAGCTGACAGCAAGGAGGCCTGTTTTGATATTTCCTTCTGTCTGTCTGTCTGTCTGCCTTTCACACAGCCAGCCAACACGTCATGCTAATTGGACACATGCACTGGAGGTTCTGCTGTGCTGCCCCCGTCGCGTTGTGTTTGATTATGTATTCATGGTATGTGGTCTGTTCTTGATGCAGTGTTTTTGATGCAGCCAAAGCAAATGTCTTTCCTCCCTTTCATTGAGTGAGTCTTGTTTTAAAAGAAGCCTTTTTTTTAAATGAACCTATGATTATATCTGCTACAGGTAAGTGCAGAGAACAGTGTATCAGTGTATGGTGTTGTCATCTGTCGAACGAAAAACCGACAACTGCGAGCAGCTTCAACAGGTGACATGTTCACTGTCAAAAGAAGCACGTGATAATATGTAAACTGTGCAGCTGACAATTCTGGTTTCAGAGTATTTGATTGCAGCCAAAACGCCAACTCTCAGCTTTCTCTAAATCTGTAAGAACTTCATTACATGTTTCTGTCTCCTGCAGGTGAAGGCTGGCAGGTGCTTCATTTACTCTGTCAGCAGTCGTCCCAGCAGCAAACCTTTTCTTTCACTTGATGCTGCAGCCGTCAACCATCCTGTTCTCGGGACCATTGTTCATCCCTTCAGAAACAAACTTTCAGCTTCATGCATTTTAGATAGTAGAGTAAATGTCAGACATTATTTTCTTGACTCAGCTCTTTCTATAAATACATCTGTTGTGTGGAGAAGACCACACACGATTTTTCAAATGAACAAAATGAAACTGCAGATACAGTCGTCTATGGCCACAGAACCTGCTTTCACTGATGTTAAATTATGCTAAAAATGAAGCAGAAACACTCTTCTCTGATGCACACTGATATAATTATTAAGTTTTCAAGTTTATCAAGCTTAAAACTTGGCACAGGAGCAGACAACATACAGCAGATGCAGCAGCGCCTACAATTAACGTCGTGCCGCAGTAGTTTAATGCTGCCACCAAGTGGAAAGAATTGCGTATTACACGTTTAAGATTGGTTATTGAAACTTACAGTGGTGCAGTGGTTTGCACTGTCGCCTCATAGCAAGAGGGTTCCAGGTTCGAATCCCGGTCTGGGCCCTTCTATGTGGAGTTTGCATGTTCTCCCTGTGCCTGCGTGGGTTTTCTCCGGGTTCTCCGGCTTCCTCCCACAATACCAAAAACATGCACATTAGGTTGATTGGCTACTCTAAATTGCCCCTAGGTGTGAGTGTGAGAGTGTGTGGTTGTTTGTCTTTGTGTGTTGGCCCTGCGATTGACTGGCGACCAGTCCAGGGTGAACCCCGCCTCTCGCCCGTAGTCAGCTGGGATAGGCTCCAGCTCCCCCGCGACCCTGACGGATAAGCGGTATAGAAAATGGATGGATGGATGGATTTTTGAGAGGAAACTGAATGATCTATTTGTATGTCCAAAAGTATGTGGACGCGCCTTTGGTCCGGGGCTGCTTTTCTTAAGGTTTTATGTGAGAAATTCTTAAGTTCAAAAGAGAATCTGAATGGCATCCAGTGATGTTTCAAACAACTTTGTGGCAAATGTTAGGTTAAGGACCCTTCCTATTTCAGCACAACAGTGCATCTGTGCATAAAGTGAGGTCCTTAAAGAAATGTTGTTTCTCAGTTTGCTGTAGAAGAACTTGACTGGCCTGCAGAGCCCTGACCTCCAACACCTTCAGGATGAATTTAAATGCTGATTGTGAGCCTCAGTGGCCGACCTCACTAATCCCTGCAACTACTATCCAAACTCCTGTGGAAAGCATTGGAGAAGAGGAAACTGGTAAGTGAGTTTGTTAAATGGCCTGTTTTGGAAAGAGATGTTCAACAACCAACATCCTGGTGTCCACATACTTTTGGAAATGAAAGTATATTTGTAAATCTTCTGATTTTATTTAGATATTCATCCTGCTATTTTTCTTGCTGCAAGTTTTCCTTTTCTTTATTTTTCTGCAACAAATTTCACACATACAGACACTCATGCAACACACACAAGCACACAGAGATGCACTACCTGGTGGTAATGTCTACCATCTATTTCACAGTACTACTTTTTAAATTATTCTATAAATAAAACACTTAACTCTAATTTATTTACAATGAAAACACTTTATTTCAATGTTGTATTATTTCACTGAAAATAAACAGACCAGTAAAAGGAAACAATACAGTTTGAAATTGATACCATACTCCTTTTGATACACCTTCAGTTTGAACCAGCACAGATATTGAGTGAATGGCTTTTTGATTAAGAGTCCTTCCTGTAAATCATGAGAATATTGTCATTCGTCATTACGCATCCTATTCAATGTTTACAGCAAATAGTAACACAAAAAAATCACAAGTCTACAGCAGAGGTTTGCCATACTGGCATGGCGGGGGGTTAAGATAAACTATCAAAGCGTCACTTGCATGCACAGATTATTGTCTACACAGCCTGGATGAAAAGGGAACGTTACAGGACATCAAAAGCACTGAGAGGAAAACAGAAAAATCTTCTCTAAGACTGTGCAACTCTGCTCAATAACGAAGGTCTATGTTAAAAGCTTTGCATTACACATTGTTACAGAGGTTATCCTTCAGTGTGTGCTCCTAGGACATATAAAATAGTCAGCTATTGGAAAGCACATGGCACATATAACAGCTAAGAACTCTTGAAGTGATATAAGAGCAATAATATGATAATAATAATAATGATAATAATAATAATAATAATAATACAGTAATAAGTGCAGTCTTCTCTCTATGTGTTTCTTTCTTTCTTTCTTTTGTCTTTCTGTGTGCCTCTATTAGGATGTATTATGCATACAGAGCAGTTACATTTGTATGAAGAATTAACTGTACATGGCACTTCAATAACACTATTTAACAGATAATTAGTGGTGATGATTCGGAATAAATAGAGGAGAAAATAAATAATGTGCAGTTTCCCGTCTGGTTCCTGTTTCGAATCTCCCTGTTCTTCCTGATTGTTGCCCGTAAATGCAACAAAAGACGCTGTTTTAGATTTTAGAGCTGAAGTTTGTTTCTCTGAAAGTGCTGAGAATATGTAGCCCATGTGAGCACTGTTTTCTGTCTATTGTGAGAGGATAACATCATTTTATGTTGCACTTTTTACTGAACAGCTGATACTGCTGATTGTGTACACAGATCTTAAACTGCGAGCTACAGTTTCTGTTTCCTGCAGCGCTTGCATGTGTTCATCCCACCTTGCATTCGTCTTCCTTTCCTCTCTCTCACTTTTATTTTTACACCCTTTTCTTTTTTTTCTTTTTCTTTTGCTCTTAACAACCCATCAATAAATCCAAACTCTCTGTGAGGAGGAGGCAAAATGAAATTTAAAATGTATCTCTGCGTTTGGTCCACGCCAGACATGATAAATGATATGAGAGCTCTCAGCTGCAATCCATCCTCTCTGCTTGTCTCCAGACAGGAGCACTGACTTCTCAATAAGCAATGAGCAAGCTGATCATTAAGCAAAATCTGAGGATGGTCTTGAGAGAATCTGGGCTGTACAAGTAAATGAAGCACCATCAAACCGACGAGACCAAGCTAGATGTTTCAGTATGACAATTTTATATGACGGGAGGGTGCCATGCTCTTAAAAATATGTTTTTAAAAAATCCTGGTGACTGAGCGAGTCCCATCATGTGTTTTGTTTCACCCCTTTCATCGATGAGCCAAAGACTTCAGACATGGTTACCCTGGGAAACAAGACAGCAGCTCTCCCAGTGGTCCTTCCTAAACGCAGGTTTTGTTGAGGTCGACTTTAACTGGCAGCGGCCCTGCCTCCTGACTCGCCTCTGACTGCTTCGCGGCGACAGCGATCACAGGGCTCAGGTGGTACGGGTTGACTTTGTGGACGTTATCCAGAAACTCTTTATCTCCGTTGATACTCAGCTAAAAAGACCCAAAGAAGTGACAGCAGTGAGAAAACAAATTCACTTACGCGAAACACCACCTGCAATATTTCAGCCAACCTTGTCTTTATTTCTGCACTGTAATGATTTGATGGAGTGTTTTAATTTTAAAAGCCCCCCTTCTTTAAAGTGAGCAATGTGTATCACTTGAAGTGGAGAGAGAAGGTGAAAGACAACTTCAGTCGGTTATCATAACACAGCAGCATGCAGGCTGCTGTTAATGGGAAATGGTGAAACGAATCACATATTTATCTTTACTCCCTGGAATCATAACTGCGTCTCCTGGTTGGAGAATGTACAATGAACACAACAGGAGTGAAGAATTTGAGCAATTCTGCTGAGCTCTAACCCTACTGGGTGCATCTTCAGCAATTTCTTGGACGCTTTCAGTGAAAAACATCCAAAGACTTCAGTGGTTAAATGTCAGCCAAAGCCGCAATATGCAACTGGATTTCCAGCAAGTATGCAGCATCACTCTTGAACCCCTGAGTGAAACCCTTCTGGGGGCGTACCTGCGTCTTGATGTGCTGCTCCGGTGCGGTGACGAGACTCGCACAGCTGAGCCACAACATGACCATGATGGACAGGAAGAGACAGGCTGCCAAAATCCACCGCGGAAGGCCTGAACGTCTGGAAGACGGGAGAGTCGGACAGAAAGGAAACAAGAGCTACGCAATGAGACCAGAGAGCTCGGTAATACAGAGAAACTAAATATTAAGGTTCCAAGAAATAAAACTATAAACATTTCAGAAGACTTTCACAGAGACGTGAGAATGCAAAAAAAGTTCAACTTTAAAAATCAAACCTCTTGTAGTCCATTTACTGCAACTACTTTAAATTCCTTTTCCAAGCATACGGAAGTGTGCGAGTTTACTGAGTGTATAATATCATCACTTGCATCGCTGAATGTGTAGATTGTTTTGCACATTGCACACTGACATTATTTGGCAATAATAAAAGCAATTATGACATTTGGTGTGAAGGACAAGCTAGATGGACCTCAGGTAAGTGTGATGTCTCTGCAAGTGGAAGGAAGGAAATCAGACTTGTAGTTTGCTTTAGGAGATGACTGAGAAGTAATGTAAAGTATATTTAATGGATAAAACATTAGTTCTCTCCTTTAACTCCCAAATTTTCAGCAGGGCGACTCCAGCTCCTGCTCACCTTGACATGCAGCCGAGGAAGTCGTGCTCCGCTGTGGGGTCGTCTGTGTGCTGAACAGGGTGCTTCCCTTTGCCTCCTGTTTTGGATGCTCCCTTCTCGCCATGTCCCCTCACACCTGCAAAACAACACAGAATCGCAGCAGCGTATCAGTGCTGCTTCACATAGCCTGATAAATATGTGCTGTGAATATGCTCTCACCGTGGGGTCTCTGAGTGTGAGAGTGGACCTGAGGCCAGGGTTTGTCTGCCACGTTGGAGCGAGGGGCCTGCAGCTCAGGCAGAGAGTACTCCATCTCTGGTTGGCTCTGAGGAGACAGAAGACACTCAGCCATCATGGCAGCAGTCATACCACAGTAATTCACCAGCAGAGCTGACAGGAACAGTGTTTAACACAGTGAAGTCTGACCGCATAGGAGCCCCAACTAAGAATAGTTGGCTGGGAGGCTACAGCGAACATAGAGAAACCATCACAGTGGACAAAAGAAATGTGAGGAGGGAAAACCTGAAGACCTTATTTTTCTGAATGCGATACAACTAAACTTCACAGCTCAGCCTCAAAGAAACAGCTAAACTTTTAGAAAAATAGGCTTCGCTTTGCCTTCTCGATAAGATTTACATCAAAACATTTTCATGTCTTTGAGATAACTAAGAAGGCGATTAGCCTAGCTTAGCATTAAAGGCTATAAGCAGGGGGAACCACTGGCCATATATCTGAGTGTAAAAATCTATACTGGTGTGTGTGTGTGTGTATGAATGATTAAAATGCATTAATTAAAATTTAAATGAAATGAGAGTTGTTGAGTACTGCTCTAATATGTAGTACATTTATATACAGTACCTTACAGTCACCTCATGCTAGATTAAGATTAATACTAAAACTGTAAACCCTAGTAAAGCATTAACACTTGATACTCAGTGAAATCAAAAATCCTCTTTTTGTTTGCTCTGCTCCACAGAGGTCAGAGGTCAGAACTGAGTAATGTCCACAGACATTGGACAGTTTACCAGTTTTCCAATTACCATATCAATTCATGGTGAAGTGGCCAAGTAAGACAAGATAAAATAATCCTTTATTAGTCCCACAATGGGGAAAGTTACAGTATCACAGCAGCAAGGAGGACTGTAAGACAGCAAAATCAAACACAAGGACACACCACAGAGCAAGACATAAGAATAAATAAACAACAATGAACTACATTTTGATATTGTTTTTATTAAATAATCTGAATTTGAATTCAGTCTCCTCTGTCCAATTAAAAAAAATAGCCTTCAAAATACATTAGCAAATGATTATTTCATCTCATTTGGAGCCTTTAAATGAATTGTTTCCAGGCTTTGTTCTTGCAGGCTCAATATGTCTTTCACAGTATCTTTCTTGCCCACCCAAATCAGCTTTAGCCTTGAACTGCGACTGACCTAAACTGAAAAATGGCTTTTAAAACCACTGCTACACACATACGCACACAGCCTGCTGTCAGTATTTGCACTGTTGTGTGTTTCATTATGTGCACAGTGTTTCTGGTTCCCCTGGAGAACTCATTAAAAGAGGATTTTGGTTCCCCACTGCTGACCCTCCATCCACTACAACAGCAGCTGTAGCCGGTTATAACAATACTGCTGCTGGTCTCAGCAATAACAACACACACACACACACACGTATACACACACTTGCATAGAGGAGTACCGTAAAGCCCACCGCAGTAGTGTCAACCTCTCAGTATTTATTAGCACTCGATACTTTTCAGGTATTGACTGAAATATCTCAGCATCAAGTAGTGCTGAAACTTTCAGACCATTTATGTGTTTTTTCTTGCAGCAAATCACCGGAAGTGTTTGGCCCACTATCACAGCAGTTAAAGCCCATGCAGTCTGTGGTGTGGTGAAGACGAGTGTAGTGTATTTGAAGGACTTGACAGCCTTCTGAGATATCAAATGAAGTACTCTATTGGTGTCTGGTACTGGTACTATTAATTTTTTAAAGATATCAAGCTCTAATTCTGATTAATGACAGTTGAAACCTCCTGCTGTGTCTTACATTATCATGTGAAATCAGCTAAATTCATCCTCAGGTTCATTAGCTCTCATCACTCAGGAAACAACTGATCTGTTTTCTTCTGGATGATTTCCATCACTGCTCCAAAAAACAAAACAAAACAACAAACTGTAGCTGAGACTTGGCTGCTTAGCTTGCTTCCCAAAACACTTGCAATCCTTTAAAACTCCTCTGTTAAAAAAAAAAAAAAGTTATTTCACAGCTTTCACAGGTTTATCAGCCCTAGCAAGCAATGTTTTGTGACAGGGTGCATTGGAACCAGATGCAGCTCCAGTGTCAGAGTCAGGGGAGATGGAGTTAGATGTGGGGGAGTAGACTGAAGAGATCAAACCATCAGAACAAGTGGGGCCTCATCTGCATCTGTCATGCATTATGAGAGAGAATGCAGAAGGTGCTCTGGTTTACAGAGAGAGAAAGAAAGGAAGGAAGAAAGAAAGAAAGAAAGAAAGAAAGGAGGTTTGAGTTTTTGTGTGGTGAATTAGATAAATTGAATATAAAAATGATGTACAGGAACTATACAAACACTGCACTGGGGCTGCATGGATCATATTAAATGCCTCTACATGTCTGTGCCTCCATATGTAGAGAGGAAATAGTTAAGTGCTGCTGTGCATTAAGTTTGATGTAAATTAATCATCAAACAAAGAATAATAGTCGATTTGGTGAATATTCAGAGCAAACAGGACTAATAGTTAAATTAATCCTTTAATCTAGAGGCCTAAAATTTGAAATTTAATTACAGCACCCCCGTGTGGTCAATTAATTCAGCTTTCTATATTTCCATTAGTTGCAGCAGGTACAGAAAACGAAAAAAGATCAACATATGTAAATGGTTT
This sequence comes from Scatophagus argus, assembly GCF_020382885.2. NCBI lineage: Eukaryota > Metazoa > Chordata > Actinopteri > Scatophagidae > Scatophagus > Scatophagus argus. Next base: position 16,152,790 of record NC_058498.1, on the reverse strand, counting down.
AGTATTTCAAACTATAAGACAGCTACTTCATATTTAAAAGACAAGTTTGTTGATATGCAGCATTCATCTTATTATCAACAAATGCCATGAAAAGACAAAAAACTAAATATAAATATAAACTGATACTACTGACAAATACTGTCCAAGTGTAGCTTATTACTCCACTGAGCTCAATTGTTGTAAAAATACTATTAAAAACATCAGCGAGCCACACTGTTACACATTAAGATGAACAGGGGCAGTGTAGTTTGACGTGAATAAACTCCACCATAGTACACCATGGATACTCACTAGTGCAGAAGAAATCCCCCAACACCTGCACTATTTAACCCTGTTTGTCTAATGTTAGTTAAAAACTGTGGTGACCAGCTGCTTTAGGATATTAGCAAGCTTTATTGTGACACATTTTTAAGGATTTATGTCTTCAGTTGTAACTGATGGGTTTGCTGAGAGCAACAGACACAGCAGGGAGATCAGAAAGAAGAAGAAATTCAAAAGACAGACAAGAGTGTGGTTCATTTAGATTTTTTCATTACATTTTTTGACACACACACACAAAAAAACCAACCAAATATTACCAGCCCTATCATACATGCATACTCTATGTAACGTTCATGTTTAAGTCACTTTATGTCTCTTGTGCCTGGATGCGTAAACTAAGCTGAGGACATCCAATGACACTTCCCTTTCAGTGCAGCATAAATCAGTCACGCTTCTTTCAAACACTATTATTTCACTGGTTCTCTGTTCTGTTCGGGGTTTTTGTTTCTTTAAGATTCATACTGGCAGAATGAGTAATGCAATTGTCAAAAAGAATGGGGTAGGGACTCCTCTCTTTGTGTTCAGCCTCACACCAAGCTCTGTTCTGAAGGCCAGCTCACCAGCAGAAACCACAGCTCAGCCGAAGGAAGTCTTTAATCGACTCACTGTAGTCTGTCACCCTGTCACCCTATCGTGGGCTGATTTGTCAAGATAACAAGGCAGTGATGAGAAGGGAATGACTGATGTAAAGGGATGTATTTTACCAATATTTGCTCACGATTAAAAGCTTTCCTTTATTTTTTCCTTCCCTGGAAAGCAACCTCAGCTGTGACCTGAGAGTGACTTTACCCCACCCTTATCTGACTGGATACTGGTAGCTCTCTGATTGTTTTTATGACACACAACTAGCAATTCTCACAGCCTGAGGTCACACAAACAAGCACATTAACACACAGATGGATTTTGTAGACAGCTCATTATAGACATTCACATAATTTATATTGCAGGCAGTGTTGGCTTGCCCCCCCAACCCCCCCTCTGCTGTCCCTCAACTTAGCTGGACTTTTCTGTTGTTTCAACACTCACAGAGTCAATCTGTCAAGTTGGTGGCGGTTTGCCAGCTGCCCACTAAACACAGGCCTGATAGTCTTCTCACAGCCCTGGGGAGCCTGGCTTTCCCCTCGCCGCTTCAGCCCACATGTCACTGCCATAAAGAGCAAACATCCATCACCAAGTCCAGAAGAAATGCTGGTAATTTCATGTTCTGTGGCCACTGCATCTCCGTATGAGGTCTGCGAGCACAGCTTCTTATACCTAACAGTTATTTCAGCATATGAAGGACACTTCAGCTGCACAGAAGCCCTTCTGTATGGGTTAGGATGCATAAAACTATCATTTCCTGTTGAGCCCTTTAATTACGGAGCTAAAAACGCCATCAAAGTCACATTATCCAAATGGAAAAACCCCTGACGAGGATGCAGTTTTTCTGACCGGATTTTGACATTTCGAGGATATGGTTGGGTCTTCTCTTTAATGTATAGGTGGTTTACAGTATCGACTTTAGCAATACTTTCAAGCATAACAGGAAAGTCCTCTGGGGGTGTATACTTTTGCCAAGGCTGCACAAACCTCTAAATGTGCCATTTCAATAATAGAATCTAATCTAATCTGGATCCAGATCTGCATGAAAATACACGAGAAGTGACAGATAAGCACTGAAGACTGGAGTTCACAGCTTTTTGAGGTCTTCGACAAACCAGTAGGATCAAAATAAAACGTCTGTGGTGGGGATAATCGCACCTTGGCATGGACAATGTGTCTGTCAGCTTCATTCAGTCCATATTCTCAAATTCCAGAAATAACTTCAGAATATTTATTTGTCACAGCCAGAACTTCCCTCTTTAAAGCAGTCCACTCTCTTCTAAATCTTGCAGTGCGTTTCCGTCTTGAGACGAGTTCACCATGGCCACCCCTGCAGCTTATCAAATATGCATGGTGCTGGGGGCGTGAGACATAATTTAAAAGGACATGTATAAACAATTAAAGTGCTGAAATGAATGGATCCAACCACCTTGTCCACACCCTGCTGTGTGTCCTTGGCCACTCAACCTTCACATATGCGCTGACTCTAAAATGGGCTGTGAATTGTTCTGGCAGCCAACCAAACTCTACAGCATCGTATAGCATAGGACATATTCCACTCACATCTTAACAGGAAGCAGAGGTTAGCTCAACTAATAATCTATAAAGGTCTACTGACGTGCTTTTAACCTCCAATTAAAAGCATATGACATGAAAAAGCATTTGTAGATATTAATTTTATAGTTTCCCATCAACATGGCTCAGTGGGCAAAGATGTAGTGTATCTTTCAGTGCTCATTTGTCTGTGTCTTCTGCAGCAAGGCACTTAAAGATCCAGCGCTGTGCAGATATTCACAGTGACAAGGTGAAATTTCTCAAACGGCATTACTTCTCATTCCTAAACCACAGACAGTAAACGACTTGGATTCAACCGAGACTGGAAGAGGATTCACTCCGAAATGCTCTGAGAATCCGCAGGCTGATTTCGCTGCTGTTGTTCTGCACTGCGAGCGCAGCGATCACCTGGCGCCCTGTTTTATTACATTTTGGAGGTTTTTTTGAAAAGTTGTTTTGCTTTTTCAGTTCAGCCACAGGAAGCTTTGCTATTCACTGCAACTACATAGTTTTTCGCCTATTAACTACCGCAAACTGCATCTGCCAAAAATACAATAACACATCATGTCTGGCAAATCTGACAAGTTCTGGGATTAGGGTTTGGGTTAAAAGCTTATATAAATTATCAAGCACAGAAAAATTGCATTATATTAACATTTTACTGCAAATAACAAATCTAAAAGGACAGATAAGAGATGAAGACCCATATTGTCCTGGACAATCACTTATTTGGGTCTTACCTGAAAAACCACAACTTTGCCATCGTCAGCCTGCAGATAGAAGGTCCAGGTGGAGGAGATGAAGCTCTGGGCGGAGCTGACAATGTCATTGCACCAACTGGACACGGCCTCCATCACAGAGGGGGGCTTAGGGCGGAGAGTCATGGCTCTGAGCTGTGGAAGAGGAAACGGGACATTTGATGACGAGAGAAAGCATTGATTATGTATTTCAATATATGTTCACACCTGTGTTCATAACAGTGGTCTTGCTATTCAGACACCCGAGGACACTTTGGCCCTCACTGTTGCTTTTGCAGTATTTACATGTGCAGCCATTGACTGTAGAGCTTTCTTACCTTCCTCCTCTTGATCTCAGGTTCAGAGGGTTGGCTGGCACAGCCGGTGCTGCAGGCCTCCTGCTCCAGCAGTTTGATATATGCCTCCTGGCAGGCTGCAGAGGGAGAGAGGGGGAGAGAGGGACAGTTGTAAAGCATGAAAGAAGAGGCAAAAAAGGGAAGAGAAGGAGTGGGGGTTGAGAGTGCAAATGGAGGAGTGAAAAGAGAAAGAAGAAGCACAAAAGCGAGTGGGCACGCAGCACTGAGGTCAGTTGGGTAGAAAACAAGAAAAAATAAGTCAGGCGCAGGCTGTTTATGTGGGAAGAAAGATAAAGATGCAAGGGAGATGTATCTGTTGGCCCTGCAGAGATGATTCACTCCACACTGCCATTATTGAAACTGGGGGGGGGCGACAGGGCATCTGCTGTCTGGATGGCAAATCACATCATTGATTTCCAATACAGCAGTTCAAACAGGGCGAAGAGCCTCAAACATCCAGAAAATACCCACTGAGCCTGCCAGCTTTTAGGAAACAATGCAGAGCTGTGTTCGACATTTTAATGTTTAAGACACGTCAGTCTGGAAGACCACGTAATGTAGCTGCTTTCGTCTTGCAAGCCTACAACTCTCATATCTGTTGGATCCCACCTGAAATTATATTCTTTGAGGATAAGGAGTGAATGAAAGACATTTATTCTTCCTGTATCATCAAAAGGACCAACTCCTTTAGGGCTTTAAGACAAAATTCAAGTATAAATTACTGTAATGAGAAGTTGAAGCTGCATATTAGGTTACACTAAGTACACATTGGTTCAAATGAATGATACTGACTACCTTTAGATTTAATTCTGATGAGGTTTCACTTTTGACACAACATATTGAGGAGCCTAAAGAGCAGGACTGCAACACCAGCAAACTCAGTCCAAAGCAGAGACTGACACACTGACTCACCTCCCTGACACTCCTCCCTGCTGGTGTTGAAGCCGGCGTTGCCATTGACAAACTGGCAGATGGAGTAGAGACGACAGCCACGGTGACAGGCGTTCATTATGGAGTCCTAGCAGACAGACAGACAGACAGACAGACAGGAGAACGGGGAGGGGTACAAAATTAGAGACGTCTCCTGCACTCTTGAATAAACTCAACATAACCTTGTGAGTAAATATGAGATGGGTTATGGCATCTCTTAATGACACACCGCAGCTGTTCTATTTATAGCCTGTCATAAACAGTTGATAAGAAGCTTTCTGTCTGAAAAAAAGAAAATTGGTGATAATGAGCCAGTTGCAGAAAACTTGCGCTGGAAAATGAGGCGCTGGGAAAGGAAGATTACTGTACTTCCTCTTGTCATAATGCCTCAATTTTCGGTTTGAAAAGACGAAACGGCGCCCTCTGGTGACCTCTGTGGGAACAGGACATTCCCTCACTGCGAACGGTTCATTACAGGTTTGTGCTTATTACAGCTCATCATCTTCACTGCGTTGCCCTGATTATTCACAGGAGGCAGAGAGAGCTGTTTATCCCAAACTATGAAACTGTGCCTTGTAGTTTGAACGCGACTGCTTGTTCAACATCTCACCGTGTAGTTATCGGCCAGTATGACAGCCATACACTCGGCATACTGCATATACACAAGCCGCCCGTTTTTAAAAACAATATTCGAAGCTGGTGACTGTGATTCGCTTTGCAGCTCTGCTCCAGCTGCCCTGCAGGACGTCTGAGCCACACCTGAAGGCAGCAGAGGAAGAGGAGGAGGAGGAGGAGGAGGTGGGAGGAAAAACATCCAAACGCTGAAAATCTGTGCTAAGTCTAAAACCATAAAAGTCCAGGTGTGCTTCACAGCCATCATGTGCGGTCCTGCTAGGACCCAGCCGAGCCTCGTCTGAGCAGAGAGATGCCGTATAAACTGTCAGTACTTGCTTCATGGTTCACAACAGTCTCACGGATCCCCCACAGCCCGCATGCCCCTGGCTGATCTCAATTGCGGATAAATAAATATAGTCATTTATTAGCGCAGTTTATTCCAAGTACACGTGTTAAGAGCTAACCGGATGCAGTTCACTTCTTGGACGAGACTTTAAGGTGCAGAATGAAATGAGCTGCATCCATTTTTCGGCCTTGTGCGCCGTAGCATCCAAGAAGGATGCAGCGAAATTCGGAGCAAACGTGTCATTACGCAGAGACCTAAACGCGTTCATTCTACATTTTTCATTAAAAGAAAGATGCCTTTTTCTCTACTGAATATATTGTGTTAGTCTGTGCATCGTTACAGGCGCTGCAATATGGGACAGCAGGATGTAGCTGTCAGCTCGCTGCTGAAAAGGCGATCTCTCTGCAGACAGCCTACGCTACAGCACACACGAATACCGTAACTTACTTTAGCAGGGCTTTTGTTTTTGATGGTGAGCTGGCATTGCTTTTTGCAGTAATTGATGTCGCCCAGTTGGTTGTCAAACAGATCGGAGGACGCCGCCGCGAGCCCAGCGAGAAGCACTGAGAGCAGGGCCGACAAGCCGCACATCCTGCCGCCGAGCCGGAGCATGTCAAACCCTTGAGAGGAGGAGCGGAGAGTCGAGCTTCAACCAGCACTGATCTCCCTTTGTGGAGCTGGTGTGGATGCTGCTGCTGCTGCTGCTGCTGCTGCTGCCGCCGCCTCAGCCCGGGTCCCGTCTGCTCCGCTGAGCTGCTTCTGCCCGTGGCGTCACGCGCAGCATCATCATCACCATCATCATCATCACGCAGGCACGCACGCAGCACGCACACACACACACACACACACACCGCAGAGCAGACTTCACCGCAGTGCACAATGTGGCAGCGATGACATTCATAGAGATGTGGCTGTAGATGAGGACCGATCTGCGCGCGGCAGATGTCCCGCGCGGAGCGAGCAGATGGACCGTGTGTAGAAGTATTGACAGCTCGTATCAATGTCACAATCCTCAGCTGACTGCACACATCCTGCTGGAAAACATGTGAGCCACAACATGTCAGCCCAGGAGCCAGCATCTTAAACTAAAAACTCAGTCAGAACTACATAGAAATTTTATTTATTTATTTTTGCTTTTTTAAGGAGTTTAAGTTGTTAGCGTTTTGTCAGTGTTTCACGGTGTGTTTAATGGTGCGTTTGCTTAAATTGTTCTTAAATAATCATTTAAGTTCTCAGATACTTGAGAAAAAACAGTAATAGACCACCGCAGTGTAAAACATTCACATATAGGTAAAAGTACAGCATTATCATTTAAAAAAAATACGTATCATCAGCACAATGTACTTAAAGTATCAAAAGTTAAATCACTCATTATGCAGAAGAGCCCCTTGGATTAGTTTTATTGATGAAGAGTAAATGTACATTTGCAGCAGCATGCGGGTTTTATATGATAATCATTCATTGATCCCATCGGGTGTCACAGCAGCACAGGAGCAGGAAGTGTAGACTTAAAGAAATAAGACACTGAATGTATATAAATTATGTCGGACAGCTGAACTCGTAATACTCTTAAAATGTGTTAAATGTGAAAAGTGTGCGTGGGTGTGTGGCAGGGAGGGGACACGCTGAGGAGCCCTGACGGCCTGTGGCTTTGGGAGGAGCCAACAACGTGAACCTGAGCTTTCACTCAGGAGTTTAAAAGGGAAGCGAACTTTGTGGCGTCTCAGACAAGTCTGTTGTCCTGACTTCCTGCGAAGAGCCGCCGGAGAGACTGAAGCTGCTCACACTTTTGGTTCTCCTGTCTGTTCTCCGCGTTCAGGACGGAGGGGAGGAAAAGCAAGCAGAAGAAACAGCTGAGAGCGTCATGTTGTCCTTCACGTTTCTCCTCTTCCTTGTTCCACATCATGTGTTGTTGGCTTCGTCACGTAAGTACCACACTTTGGTCAACAGACAGACGCAGCCGCGTTGCCTCAACATTATGTCGGTGCTGCACGGTGAGCTGCTGCACGGAGGCTCCAAACCAACAAAACGACTTCACTCCAGGCGCTTGTTTGACAGATGAAAATCAGTGCAAAGGCTGACTCTGCTTTTCACCTGCCCAGGTGTTATTATCACCCCGCCTATAATTATTAGAACAGGTAACCACAGGAGGTAGATTTTCCAGTTCCAGTGCTTATTATGAACTTTGTGGTTTTATAAGGTGAAAGTGATTTAGTGATATTGCACATTTTTAAGGAGAATAAATAGAGAAAGTAGGCATATTTATGGGTAAAATAACCACATGACAATGTTTGTTTTTGTCTAATGTTAGCAATCAATTACCTCTCTCCTGAACTGTCTATCTAAACATTTATCTATCTATTTATTTAGCGCGCTGTTGTACTGAGCTGTTAAAAAATAAACTTGTCTGTGCTCTGTGGTGGACAAATTATGTCACAGACACTTTCTAAATGTTCTCAAAGCATATCTTTGGCATAAGATATATTATGTCAGGCATACACGGATACAAGAGATACAAGATAGGTTTATTTGTCACACACACACAATCATACACGGTACGATGTGCAGTGAAATTCTTTTTGTCCCTGCTACCAAAAAATAGTTAGGTAAAATAGAATGAGTAAAATTAAATATTATAAAATACATACCTTATAAAAAATAAGAGTATTAAAAATGTGAAAATGTGCAGTATTTACATCTAGTACAGGTGGGAGTAGGATTGTCCAGATTAACGCTCACTGTTGAGCAGACGGATGGCCTGGGGGAAGAAGCTTCTCCTCATCCTCTCAGTGTTGGTTCTCAGGCAGCGGAACCGACGGCCTGATGGCAGCAGGGAGAGGAGTGAGTGTCCGGGCTGATGGGGCTGCCTGAGGATCTTCTCAGTTCTCGACCTGCATCGTTTGGTGTAAATGTCCTGCAGGTCAGGTAGAGTTGTTCTGATCGTCCGCTCAGACTGAGCAGACTACCCTCCTAAAGGCCGAGATGTCCTGCTTTGTGCAGCTGCCCATCCATGTGGTGATACTAATATATCTGCAAGAAACTAATAAAACTTTAATAAAAGTCCAGTATTTCCTACAAGGACCTAAAACATGAAGAAACATTAGCATGGTGTGAACAGTATGGCAGAATCTCTGGCAGCTGATGGTGTATGTCATCGAACCGCTCAGCTCTTTATTTGGGAACCTTTTGATTAGATTGTGCCGTAACCCCCTAACAATATGTCGTCTAATTGTTGCACTTTCCATGTGAATAAGTGCAGATGCAGCGTGACACCACATTACACGAGAGTAATCATTTGATGTGATTGTGTACCTAACGCTGGATTAGACCGAGACCTGTTAGGTGTGGTGTTCGTGTAGCTGATTAGACAAACTGCAATAAACAGCATTCGGACTCCAAGACTGAGAAAATGACCTGCAAGTAGCTTCTTTATGTTTGTTGAAACCACATGCACGACTCCTCTTACATGTAGTTTTAACCTCTCTGTATTTGTTAATGAATCCACTGAGGCTGAAAACAGCGGAGTGGCACATGTGTTTGAAAGCTTGTCCGCCGCCCACCTGGACCAGGGTTAATAAAACTCTACACATCAGCCCTCATATCTATGGTGGTAACATTCAAGCGCACTGCAGAGGGTTTCTCATGGGTATCAATCATAAAGGCGTACCTAAAGTCGGAGAGGGATTGTGGTATGGAAAAGCATTCAAGGATTTTACAGACAAACCAGGGTGACCTTTCTGACTGATCCTGCCGAGGCTCCATAAATCCACTTCATTACTGGGTCATAAATATGTGCTGAGCTCTTGCTCTGTTGTGGTGCAGTGCTGCTGCTGCTGCTGCCTTCCTCCTCACACAAACATAAAGTTTTCTTACGGTGACAAAGAAATGGATGCACTGTGTTCCACATTTCAGTCTGTACAGTCTAACAGCTGTCCACAATGTAAGGCATGAGGAGGGTCTAATCAATGAAAGCTAATGGTTAAGAAGGAGCTAAAAAACTGCAATGTAAATGAAAATGCACTGTGGTCTTGTTAGGAAAACAACGATAGCAAGTTGACTCTGTTTTCTGGCTTTTAGATTTTTGTTGACAATTTTTATTTGTGTGTGTGTGTCCCCACCACTCAGATGTAGCGGTGATCTCCCCTCAGGATCCCGTCCTGCGTATCGGCTCCAGTCTCACTGCCACGTGCAGGCTGAGCCCTGAGCTCGGCCTCCAGTCCAGCACGTTGTACTGGACGCTGAACGGGATGTGTCTGTCCAGCAGCACCTACAGGGTGGTGAGCCCCGACGTCCTGAGCGTCACCATTCACAACCTGAATGGCTCCCAGCAGCAGTCCGGAGACAATCTCGTGTGTCATGGAGCCAATGGACACGTCCTGGCTGGTTCATGTCTCTATGTGGGCAGTAAGTGGGGACTTTTTTTTTTGGCTGTGCAAAATAACTGTGATTGGCTTAGTCAGTTATTACAGCTGCCATTTAACAGAAGGAACTTATGCCTATTTTTTAAAACGAAGTATTTAATTTAGGATGTTGTGTATTGCTATGTTTTGGAAATGAACAGATACCAAATTATTATTACCATATTTGTGGTATCAGAGACCGGTGTTTGTACATCTTTACTGTAAACCCAAAGGATTGTGAAAATGCCACAAAATCAATTTTCTGAGAAATTTGATATTTTATGAAAAAGGTCACAGAGAACCAAATTCTACATTGAGGTTATGAAGAATCCAGTTGTCACAATTATTTAGTAGATATTTGTCGTTTCAAAATATGATCTAAGTCGTAGTTTGTTCTACACAGTCTAAACAAAAACAAGCATGCTTGTTTGCCTGCCACAATTAATTTATGTTAACATCACTTTATATAAATTCAAACCCAAAAAGTATCACATGAAATGAAACTGTAACTGAAAGTGTAGATGAACAAAACCCCCTTTTCTTTTTCCTATCTTGTCTTGAACACACAAACTCTGTCACTGTGTTGTAAAACACTGGGGATAAATAAGAAATGTTCTTTTATTTAACAGAAACGGGGAACTTTACAGCAACGGGGTTGCTGTAAAATCACTGAAATAAAGAAATCTAAACTGATCGTGATTTGATTTGAATGTTTCGCTGTCTCACTTTAAATACGAGTTAAGCAGTACTTTTACAAAATTATTGAGAACTTTCTTTTTATTTCTAGCCTTCCTGATTATCACCTGTAGTGCTTTAAAGTTTGTTTAACGAGCTTCCCTTTTTTTCAGTGCTTTGACTTGAAGGAGTTAATGTTCCACATGAATGGAGAGGAAGCGTTTTTCTTTGCTTCTTGTTTCTTTTAAAAAGATTTATTTAATTGTATTTCCACCCAGTGCCTCCAGAAAAACCAGTGAACTTAACATGTTGGTCTCACAACACGAAGGACCTGAGCTGCAAGTGGAGCCCGGGAGGGCGGGGTGAGACCCACATCCGAACCAACTACACCCTCAAGTACAAATTGAGGTGAGCTCCCCAGACCTGCTGCAGCTCACAGGTGATCACCTCGTCCAGCAGCTCTCAGGTAGATTGGTAATGAATGCATTACTGCATCAGTACAGTTTATTATCTGCAACACACGCTACACTGAGAGGTCGCAGTGTGTTGATTTTCTGGTGTGCGTTCACAAGTTTTAAAGAATCAGTCAGCTTTTTCAGAAACTATTGGCAGAGTTTGTTTTGGTCGCTGTGTTTCTGTCCAGGTGGTACGGGAGAGAGAAGGAGTGTGAAAGTGACAGCACCTGGAAGCAGTTGTACTTCTGCCACATCCCCAGCAACCTGGCCCTCTTCACCCCTTATGAGATCTGGGTGGAGGCGGCCAATCAGCTGGGCTCTGCCACCTCGGACATCACCACCCTGGACATTCTTGATGTAGGTGGGTAAATGAACTTTTACAGGAGGTTGTTTTTTTCTTATCTCGGCTCCTGGAGATTGAATAAAACAGCTCTTTCCTTTCCTGATCTATCCTTTTTTTCTTTTCTGTCTGGCCCTCTCCTTTCATTTCGTTTCCTTTCATCTTGTTTTCTCTCCTCTCCTCTCACTGACATTTGTGTGTCCGCAGATCTCTTACATATGGTTAACACACTTCTCTGGGACGAGAGGGGATTTATTTTTATGCTTCGCTCCTTCCAGCCCACCACTGTGACAACATTCAAAGTTCAGACTCTCAAAGATAAACTGTCTTGTTGTGAAAGTTAACCGCACATCAGAGGCCTCTCAGGCCTGATCTCTTCGCAGGTTTCGCATAGAGAAATTTAGGTTATGCTATACAAACAATAGCAGGTATTCCTTACAGTTTCTCCAGCGCTAATGTAAGAGTGTATTGTCGTGGCCTCTGGTGAAAGTTGCATTACAAAGCAGTGTTCACCATCCATGAGTGAGCATCCTCTCCCTCCGTTCATCCTTGCTGCACACTGAGGGACAGATAACTCAGAGCTGTGAGTGGGTTGGAGAGGAGATGTGTTGCAGGGCCTCAGTGACAGAAACATCAAGCTCAGAGAGTGTTTGTTCTGACTCGGTTTGAGCTGACTGCGATAGAGCAAATAAAATATGTGAGCTGAAAAAGAAGCATCCCACACCGGGATGCTGCTGGAGGATGTCTGAAGCAGAAGGTCACCCGCAGGAAGCACTTTTACAGGCCATTTAATAAGTTCCTCTCTTTGTCTCTCGTGCTGCCATCCACTTTATCCCTCCCCCCATCTTTGTCTCTTTCAAAGTGCTTGATTTGTTTGCATCTTTTATTGCACTGGGTAAAATGTTTTAAATGTTTTGTTTAATACTGACTTAGGAAGTACACACTGACCTGAAACAAAGCCTGCCAACCAGTCTGTCTGAAGACACAAAGACCAGCCACTGAAACAAAGACATGGTACTACAGATAAATGTTGAGCCCCTTTCTTTACCTTGAGAGAGGAACTGAATCAAAGGATACTTGTCTTAAAAAAACAAAAACAAAAAAAACCTTGTCTCTTGAGGTCATTCAAACCTCTCATATTCTGTGTCCTTGTGAAACATGCTGTGCAGCTGCTGTAAACAAACTTTTTAACACTTGTCCTTGTCCGTGCAGTGACCACCGACCCTCCTGCCAACGTGCAGGTGAGTCGTGTCGGTGACCTCGAGGACCAGCTGACGGTCCGCTGGGCCAGCCCCCCCGAGCTCAAGGACTTCCTGTTTCAGGCCAAGTATCAGATACGCTACAGACTGGAGGACAGCACTGAATGGAAGGTGGTCCGCACATTCTCACACACAAACATTCACAGTAGGCTTCACACACTTCCTCTGCAGCTATGACGCCTCAGAGTCAGCTGTGGAAAAACGTGCTCTTGCTGGAACTGTAGCCTCTTGCATGTGCTTTCATTATGAAGCAAATAATACTTGGGTAAAAGCCATGACTCTTCTGATTATTTGCCGGTAAGTTTTTGAAAGCTGGCTTTGATCCAAAGGTGCAGGAGTGGAGCTCTTTAGAAACTGTTATTCTCTCAAATGGCTTCTTTGATGTTTTCTGCCTACAGCTTCTTTGTCTGCTCTGTATGAACATAAGATATGTTCCAGTGTGAATACCAGATTCACTGTTGAAGGACCAGATCAACCAAATAATTATATTAAATAATAATATATTTGAATCCAGAATGCATTCAAAATAAAAGCAGAGCAAACTTCTGACAGTGAGAGAAGATTCTGTAAATATTTCTGTTCAGTTGGACTTGAGAAGGACTGTTTTTTTTTTTTTTTTGCATCCTTGCTGTCATTCTGTTCCCTCTCACAGGTGGTGGATGATGTCGGTAACCAGACATCATGTCGACTGGCAGGCCTCCGGCCCGGGACCGTCTATTTCGTCCAGGTGAGGTGCAATCCAGTGGGCATTTATGGTTCCAGAAAGGCCGGCATCTGGAGTGACTGGAGCCACGCAGCCGCTGCCTCCACACCAAGCAGTGGTGAGCACATCGCACACAAAAAGATGCAACCTTCAGGATTTTATTATGGATGCAAGGGTAATAATTGAAGAAATTTTAACACAAGACTCTGCGAGCAAAGCAGTACTAGTGGTTTCTGGACAGTTAAGACAAAACCCCTCAAACATTTGAAGTGTAACTGAAGTCTTTCCCCTTGTAGTCTGTCTCTTAAATGGCTTCCCATATGTCTGTGGTGCCCACAAACTTGACCATTCCTTCCTTTGAAATAATCAACCTTTCATCAGCAATTAAAACCAGAAAAACAATGTCGTTATCACTGTTTCAACATCCTGAACAAGCAGATCCAAACCGCATGTGACCCAGGACAAAACAAACATCAATAGGCTAGATACCTTGATAGAGATCTCCCCACACGGATTAGAAGAAACTGCAAGGAGCCAGGGGGACATTTGATAGATTTTGGACGTCGGCTTCAAAGATTGATCAAGTTAAAAAGCTGGTTGTCTGTCCACAGCGCACACATGGCCTATAAAGCCTGAGTGGAAGCAGGTTTGGGAGAAGGAGGAGCAGATAATGAGTTACACTGGTCTTGTGGAATTTACTTTCCACAGGGAGGAAGTTCTTATCAGGCTCCGTTGTTTGAATTGACTGTAGCAGACTTAAGACATTCAGCAGCATTTCCTCCCTGAAATGCCAAGTATGGTATCCCACCTGCACCTTAGAAACATTTCTCTTGATATGAAACTGTTTACATGTAGTTTTGCAACTTTTATAATTTTGTTAAAAGATCTGTCAGTCAAATCAAACAAACTTGAAATTTTGCTGGAATGTCCCTTAGAGCGTTATTTTCCATGCTCCACTCAACACTCAGCGTGAAATGCTTTAAGACAGTAAAAGCTTCATAGTTTCAGTTTATTTAAATATGCATTTTTGGTTGTTTAAAAGAATTAAAGCATCCAAAATGAGAAAAGAACTCTAGATAATTTATAATTGGACTTCATTCTTTTAGGATAATTTTTGTAAGTACATGGGAGGAATAACGTTAATTGGCCCACAGTAAACCCTACTGTATGTAGGCCTATATAGTTTTGGGATGTCTTTGGAGGATGATTCACTGTATAAAAATGGAGTTCCTGCAGTCTAGTGTCTGATTTGACTTTTGCAATGAGGGACAAGACAGATTCCTCAAAAACGTGCTCTGACAGACTCAAAACAACTCAACTGCAACCTTAGTTTTTAGTGAAACTCCTGCACTAGAATCTTTGATCATTAAACTGTCTGCTGTTTATGGGGGCTGCTGTTATTGGAATAAAAGAAGCTTCACTCAACCACAGCTGCTGTTGTGAGTAATATTGCATCTTTATTAATTTTTCTTAATGTAATCAGGTAGGTTTTATTTGGATCCCTGCCAGGAGAGCAGAGCTGGTAGCTCTCAAAGGAGAGGTGGTTGGAGCCTCTGTTCTGGCTGACTGGAGGTTAGCTGCACCACCGGGAGCCCCCACTGGAACCAGAACTGAGATAGGCGGCAGTAGCTTCAGTCTCTGGTGAAACAGCAGGCTGGAGAAGCTCTGACCGGCTCAGCTCTGAGCTTTGGAGCCCACCTCTCTCCATCCCCTCTGTTACCTCTTCCTTCTTTCTCTCACACTCTCTTTTTTGTCTCTCCCATCATCTTCCTCCTCCTCCTCCTCACCGCCCTCCCCTTCTCCTCACCTCCCAGAGCGGCTGCAGAGCGGCTCTTGTGATCCTAAGCCCAGTGAGCAGAACTCCACCCTGCGGCGGGAACTCAAGCAGTTCTTCGGGTGGGTCCGCAAGCACACGTACGGCTGCAGCGGCATGTCGATCAAACTGTACGACCAGTGGAGGGTGTGGCTGCAGAAAACGCAGAAAACGCGCAACCAGGTAGGTAAGCAGAATCCCCCTCCCCCCCCCTCGCTTTTCATTATCTCTGCTGAGCCGCTTTCACAAACAGCCACTGCTGCGCTGAATTTCTGACCCTCCCTTTGTCATGCCATGTGGTCAGCATTTATTACAAGCACAAAGAGAACTACTTCTCTTGAACTGGCTCTGGGAAGTTTCAGTCCATACTTTATGATAAGGTAAAATGTGCGGTTTTGACTTTACTGGCCCAGAAGGGGGAGCATAAAAGTAGATATGCATTCTGATTTTATTACATATTTTAACGAGACGAGACTAGACTAGACTAGATGTAGACTTCTGATCTTCATCTGACCACAACAAAGCGAAACGAACATGTAAATGTAATTAACAGTCCACTGTAATGTGTTCCTTTTGTGTTTTGTTTTCTCTTGGCATGAGCAGCTCCTTTTCACAAAAATAACTCGGCCCAAATGGCAAACAGAGCCCCAGCATCGTGTTTATGTGACTTTGTGAGGAGCTCAAAACCTTTAAGCCACATCCTCGGCTGCTTGAACTCACTGAAACCTTCACCTGACTCCATTAGTTCAGCTGTGTGCTGTGTGCTTTGTGTGTAAGGCACATGTTATCTCCTGAATAATGTCTTTGTTCACAGACTGAGACAGGTTCCCATTGATTACCTTGAGAGAGAGAGAGATAGCGGGGAGCCAGGGAGTGATACATGGAGAATAAGAAAGAGATGATGCAAAGAAAGACAAGAGAAAAGTGGCAGTCAGACAGAGAAATGATCTTGATGATTGATTGCATGGTTTCTCCCGATGAATTATTCCAGTATGAACCATCTGCTTTTGTCTTTTCAGATTCTACAAGACGATAACTCATAGCGCAGTCACTCGACACCACTGTGGTGTTTAATTCAAGAAAAGCATCGAGAAATACTGAAGGATAACTGGCCCCAAGGGTCCCAGCTGTGTGAGAGGTCCAACGCCTTCAGCCTGAGTGATACTGCAGTGTTTGGTCATACAGCTTTAGCTTGAGGTAAAAGGGCCCAAGTGGAAGATAAGGGAAGTGAGACAATGCAGCCTTTTCCTGTGATTCCTGACTGTTAGATCTGTTTGCACAGAGATGTTTAGGGCTCCAGTAAATGCACTTTTATTCTGGAGTTGTAACAGAACAAAATATAGAAAACAACCCTAACCTGACCCTAAACTGTTCCCAGTCTAAAGTATTTTCTAAAGCTGTAAAGCCTTGAGGCCAATTGAACAGTATCTCTACATCTATTACCGTTGGGAAATAAGTAGTTAAGGGTAGGGCTGGAATAAATGATTATTTTTATTCTAAATTAATCTGCTGAGTAGTTTCTTGACTAGAAGCTTGTCAATAATGTCAGAAAACAGTGAAAGGTGAATGTTTTGTCTGTCCAGCAGAACAAAACACAGAGACATTATTATATAAAATGGCATAAATCAGTGAAAATTTTTACTCACAATTGTGAAACTCAAACAATCACAAAAAGTGATTCATCATTGAATATTTTTTTTGTCAATCAACTAATCAATCCAGCATTAGTTCAGTGAAAACTATATTTGGGAAAGCACCCATGAGCTGTTTAAACACAGTAATCAGGCATAAAACAGCACATATTATATCTAAAATACTGCATCTCAATCAAATTATGTAGTTTTGAGTCAGATATTCCCAAACTGCAGTGAGTGCTGCTCTTGAATTCCCATGAAATAATACCTTGGTATTTGTGGAATGTATTTAAATATCCTGTTTCAGTAAAGTCTGAAGACATTTTCATACTGTTTATATTTTTATAACTGCATATTTAAAGAATGTTTTTTGTCTAAGTTATATTACTTTACTGCACCTGTTAGGCCTCTGAAAAATAATGTTTAATGTATGCCACAGTAAAAAGTGAAAATTGTCTTGGAAAGTGTCTTTTTTTTAATTTAAAAATACAATTCATCAAGTAAACAAAGACTGCTGAAGAATTATTTAACATTTTGAATATTTACACATCTTTAAAATATAAAGAAACTTCCTTTTTTTTGGCTGATGCACTGGTTAACACAAACACATGACTATAGACAGAAACACACAGAGCCCGAATGAGAAAAGCCCCCTGGGTGGAATAAGACTGCAGCAGCAAGCAGGGTGGGGCCAGAGGGGGATCAATAAGTGCAGCTGAGAAGTCCAAGATGGAAGTTGCAGCAGAGCCGAGTCGATCTGTCAGCTCTGCTGTCCGGTGATGTGAGGGGGCGGCTGCAGGCCTCCTGGGAGCCACCTGTCAATCACACTCCTCAGAGTCATACTTGAAGTCCTGCATGATCTCACTCAGAGCCTCTTTGTTCTTGATGATCCTGGACAAGGAATCACAAAAACACATTGTGTTACAAACATTTGTGAATATCTTTTGACAGTTTTATGATATCACAATGGTAACAAAGGAAAATCTGTTAAAATGAACAGGAAACAGGAAGTTGAGCGGCCAACAGCGGGTTGACCGTGAGTGAGCGGATGGGTCAGGAGGGAGCTAACACAGCAAGTGGAGGGGTGATAATAGCCGCTCTTACTCGTGCCTGATCTCCTGAATCTTTTCTTGACAGTCTTCGTCCTCTGGGTGATCCTGGGCCCGCTGCCTGGCCAGCTGCAGCTTGGCTGTCTGTTGAGAAGGAACATCGGATAAGATTTATGCAAAATATTTGTCCATGGAGGACAGAGAGGAGACGGGATAAACTCTAAGATAACAGGAGCTTTATGACACTGCTGGCAGTAGGGAAGCTAATATTAGTGCAAAACCTCATACAAAAATGATGCATATCACCTTTGATGCCAGAAGTGACTTTGAGAATGTGGGAAGCACCGAAGGTAACATTTTACCAGAAGGCTCGCTCAAATCATGATGAGCATTACAGACAGACTGCAGCTGCATCACTGCTGAATCACCAAATGTTTTTAATTGAGCTGAAATTAGTGTTAATGTCCAGTCAGTCAGCATAAAAAGGCTCATCAGACGCTTCATGGACAGTTTATTTCCATAAGTGGTTCTAAAAACCTTTATGACTTGAGCTGCCCAAAAAAACCCAGAATCGCTGGAGATGACGGTGGTAAAAGCTCTGCTCGTGTAAAAAGTCTGCCTCCTTGTGGTGAACCAGTGGAACTGCAAACATTAAAGTGTGAACTTCGAAGTGGATATTTGACACAAAGGGATTCTTATACACCAATATTGATATTTAGCTGATTATATCACTGTTACTCCCTGCATGTCAGATAGTTAGTGTACATTAAGACCACCATCCCACAATACTGACAGTGTCATGTTAAATCAAAGCATATATACACTTTTTATTCTAAAAAATGTTCCTTTTTTTACACTGCTATCCTGCGGGCTCAATATAAAAAACACACATAGTGTTTACCAACCAGTTCAAGTTTCTGCTTCTCTTTGCTCTGCAGCTTTTCAATGTGCTCAGAAAGATCCGGCCTGTCAAACTCATGGTGCAGCCTCCCCTTTATCTCCAGCACTTCCTTGGAGATGCCACAGAAGGCCTGTGTTATTTCATGGACCAGCTGCCTGTAGTGGTCAAAGTCATAATGGGGCCCTGTCCTCAAGTAGGCCTCATGTCCTCTGGACGGCAGTCAGCAGCAAACACACCAAGAAAAACACAAACAGAAGCGAATGAGGTGTATTATTCGGGCCTCTACATGCATGCGTCAAGAACAATGAGTGAAGTATGTGTGTACAGTTGTAAGAAGTAACAAACAGGATGGATATTCATGATTAGATGCAAACATACTCTTCAAAGAGCTGATAGGTCTCTACCCGCTCAGACTGAAGGCGATAAAACCTCTGGATCAGGGCTTTAAAGTCTGCAGGGACCTATAGGGAGGAAATCACATGAAAGAAAGTTCACACATTACATCTAGAGAGGGATGATTTATTTTAGCGCTGAGAGAATTAACAGAAAGTTATTCTTCAAAATTTTATAACTACTATTATTATTTTTATTATTACTGTTACCTAAATTGAAGAGAAATACGTTTGAAAAATACAGTTAGGCTAAATGTAGCGAAAGTTTTACCATTTGTATCCGTATTATTATGTTTTGTCCTTTGAACAGAGTAGGTTAGCACCTCCACCAGTTACAGCCTGTGATTTCTGACATATTCAGGGCTAAGGCTTGAAAGGCTGCAGTTCGGGTTTATCAAGATAAAATGAAGTGAAAGCTTGCTGCATGGCTCATCTGCTTTAGCTATAAGCTTACAGGTTGTCGTGTTGCCCACTGACTATGGTATTAACGCTACAATCTTAGCTTGGCTATACTTGGCTATATTAGCCAAGCTAAGATTAGCTTAGCTTAGCACACGTAGAAGTATTACTTTGGAGGCTCTCAGACGTTTGACTGTACTATAAAATGTCAGATACTCACCATGGTAATTTGCCGAGAAACACTTTTGCTGCGTTCCCACCGTTTATAACAGTAACATGTTTTATAAGTACAGGACGTTGTATCTCTTCTGCATGTGAATCAGCAACCTCACTTCCCTGCCTCCCGGAAGTGACGAGGCTATCCGAGGCGTATCGTTGGTTTTCAAAATAAAGGTTCTAATACGGCAACATATTGACAATTCCCTCTGTTATCTACTTTGACAAGAGAAAGTCTTTGTGTTATATTTGTAATGACACGTTACCGTGTGATGGTTCTGAACCTTAAGCTCTTCCTACAGCGTATCTATGCCTTATCTAAGTCTTATCTATATACATAGAGTATATAGTATATAGTATATTTTAACTCAGCTATGTATTAGGTGCTGGTTGGCTATAAAGGACTGAGCAGTCTGACAACCTGTGTGCAATTACAAGAGAGTCAACATTTGTCCAGTAATTTATTCTTGTCCTCAGTGCATCTCACGCCTGTAAATATGAAGGATATCTTGTATTAACAGTACAGGATGAAGATTAAGACATTGAGATTAAATATTCATTTTTCATTTTGGCAACAATATCAATACAAGGTTCATTTGAATCTTTCTGTTTTTTAAGCTTTCTTTTTTTCTATCTCAAGTTTTAAGCTGTCATGGAGGAGAAAAACAGAAATTTTAAAACTGTCATGATAACTGGGCAAACTCCACCTGCTGAAGGTGATACTGGCACAGTCACATTGTGTACCCTTCCTTGCGATAGGTTTAGGTGGAAGATTGTGAAGGTTTTACTTTGAAAAATGTCAATCTGCCTCTGGCAGCTGACTGACACTAACCAATCAAATGCTTTTCTACACAATTAGAAACACTCAGTTTTCTCTATTTAACTACAGAACATGCATAATCAAAGTGCACAAACAACTATATGGAGTTTTGTTTCATAAGCACGACTGGACTATAGGAGTTCCCAAAATAATCCCTGATCCGTAGCAAAGACTACCTGTTGCTTCTTATCTTGCAGCTCCATTAGTAAGACTTACAGCCCATCCACTGGAGGACTATGTAAGCATCATCTGCTTTGTGTTTGTGTGATTAGAAAGCGTTATTCCAATATGGAGGAAAGAGGTCGTAAAACTACTACTGTGCAGACGCGGGCACTCCTACGCCTTCAGTCTGCCTCCGCCGTTCATTGGTCCATTCAGCATCTTCAGCACCACGCAGGCTGAACAGCGACACACAGCCGTGCAGCTCTCATCAAATGAGGATGCCGAGCGTCGGACGCTGTCTTACAGGGTTTCTGTGACACTGTTTATCTGATTTTGTCTTTTAGCCCGAATGCCATCGTTTGATCAGTCTGTAACAGATGTTGACAGTCGGTGTATTTGCAGCCGATTGCCTCCCTCGTTTTGACCGGGAACAGCCCGTCCGTGTCTTCTAACTCTGCAAGAGGAAGCTTTATTTTTTCTTTCTCCCGTCACAGATGCTCGGACTCCCAGGTTTTATTTGTTTCACCGGGTTTCCCTCCCGTCGAGTCGACAGGCATGACGGACGGTAACACTGCCGCTCTGGTTACAGGCAGCAGTAGCAGCAGCAGCAGCAGCAGCAGCATCTCATGCACAGTGCCGCATCAACAAGCCTCGCCGCCCGACCACCGGGTCCCCCTGCCGGCGCCCCGGTGTCCGCCGGTCCCCCGACGCCTCTTGTGACATGACAGCTCGGGGAAGAAAGAAGAGGATTAAAGGTTACAGGCAGGGGTTCAAGCAGGAGAGCAGACGGGTTGGATCCTCGAGGAGAGGGCACACGGAAAGTGTGCGCTGTTTGAGTGGAGAGGTTACAATCATACCCACATCAACAATTCATGTGATACTTTTTTAAATCCGCGAAGGGTATTTCTCTTGTGGTTGGCAGCCTGCAGAGGGGTCAGAACCAAGGAGCAGCGCCTCTGGAGCCTGGTTGAGGTGCCCGTACATCAGCAGGGCGGGTGCCTGCTGACACAGAGGGGCTGAGCCTGGACCCCGGTCTCACTGGACCCGACTGTCCCTCACCGAAGCCTTATTGTTTGATTCTGAATTGGGCCTACAGCGTGGTAGCACCCACCTTTGCCTTACAGTTTCATCTGATGCACGGCCTCATAGTGTTGATACTGGTCGAGTCCCGGTCAGCTGTGCTCCTCCACAGGCCTGTCAGGCTCTCTTGGCTGCTCCTGACCATCACCTTTACCTGCACAGCCATGGGCTGCATCCAGAGCATAGCCTGTAACAAGTCGCGCATCAAACGAGAAAACATTGTGGTGTGCGACCTGTCCGCCACCATAGACCACTGCCCGACTGTCATTGAGGAGAACTCGCCCATAGTGCTTCGGTACAAGACGCCCTATTTCAAAGCCTCGGCGCGGATTGTGATGCCCCCTATTCCGCGCAATGAGACATGGGTGGTGGGCTGGATCCAGGCGTGCACTCAGATGGAATTTTACAACACCTATGGAGACGTCGGCATGTGAGTTCACACCTCAGTCACCTGCGTCCCCATTACACCCACTGTGACGTGCTTTCAGATAGAGAGGGAGGGAGAGAGGGAAAACAGCGTGCGTGCGCGGTGCGTGCGTTATAGCCTGCGTGCGCCAAAGCTTGCATGCTTGTACACTCAGGATAATAACGTGTGCGCGCCGGTGCTTCACATAGAGGAGCATTTGTGCACGCAGCAGGTTAACTGTGCTCGTCAGCCTCCTTCATTCAAACGCCCACCGACAGATTCTGTTCCTGTGACTTTGGCACCTAAATAGAAAAGCTGCTATTAAAGGAGCTAAACAACAGTTGATGCTCTCACACTCAAATTGTGCCCACGGAGACATGTCCTCCCCCACACCCCCCACGAGACACACAGGCACACAAACACACATTATCTGGAGGGCATATGTGAGGGGGTGTTTAATCCTGCTGTGTTTAGGGGGTGGGTGGGTGTAGGGGGTGAGAGGATTGGAGCTTAGGGTGGCTTGTCATCACACTGGTCATGAAAGCAAAACAAATAGATGGAAGGGGGACCACCAGATGACAAGCTGGGGCACAACAAAGAGATGATGTTAATCCACTGACACACTGAACCAATCATGTACAGGCGGCTGTTGTAGTCTCAGAGTGTGTCTGGATAAGAATTTTTAAGCCTTTCTGAGATGATTTGCTGTTATTTTCATTGTGCAAAAAAAATAAAATAATGATGATGATAATAAAATTTTAAAAATCACAACTTTTCATATATCAGACAGGCAAGTATGCCAACGATCCTTTATCCAAATGTTAATAAAAGTGTCACTCCAAAATATATATAAAAAAGCTCCCAGACTCCCAGATTGACTGGTGACTCCTTGTTATTGTTTTATTTTGTGAAATGTGACAGATACTATTAGTATTTCATTTTTAATTAATCATTTGGCCAAAAATTGCCAAACATCAAAAACTGGCAACAAATGGGATAACATCATTGAATTGCTTGATTGAGCAAATCACGGTGAGACACAGGGAAAAGAAGCAGATCCACACATGAGAGTTGCTGGGTATTCAAAAATGGTTGGCTATGTTTCCTGATAAATTACATAAATGATTAATAACATAGATGTTAACTGATTAAGCTACATGAAGCAGATTATGTTTTTCCATCGGGACTAAACCTATTGCTCTTGCATAAGAATATATGTGCACTTGGATTTGCTAAAAAAAAACAAAAAAAAAAACTGGCTGAATGTGCCTTTAAAAAGCAACCAAACAATTGCTGTGCTGACCTCCAGTAGTTTCAGTTCTCACCTCCCCACAGTGGCCTTTTCATTTGATTCGTAATTAAAAAATCCAGAATATTTCTTTAACTAATGGGTACACGTTTACCCAGAAATCTAATTGTTTCGAGACTCATATTGCCGGTCTCCTCTCAGGTCGAGCTGGGAGCTGCCTCAGCTACGAGAAGGTCTTGTGAGGGCCATCAGCGACTCGGATGGCGTGAGCTACCCCTGGTATGGAAACACCACAGAGACTGTCACCATAGTGGGCCCCACCTCCAAGCCATCCCGCTTCATCGTTAGCATGAATGACAATTTTTACCCCAGTGTCACCTGGGCTGTGCCGGTCAGTGAATCCAACACACCCTTACTGACTAACATCAAAAGAGACCAGAGCTTCACCACCTGGCTGGTGGCCCTCAACACTACATCCAAGGAAAAGATCCTGCTCCATACCATCAAGTGGAGGATGAGGGTGGACATCGCGGTGGATCCATCCCTGCCTCTGGGCTCCAGAGCCAGGCTGGTGGGCCGGATACACCAGGACCAGCCAAGAGTGCTCACCCGCATGGAGCCCATCCCTCCTAATGCAATGGGGAGGCCCAACGCCAATGACGCGCAGGTTCTGATGTGGAGGCCGAGGAGGGGGCCTCCACTTGTTGTGATACCACCCAAGTAAAACGCTGAGAGATCTGATTGGCCGTTTGCTACATCACATCACAGTAGGCCACTCCTGCAGTGAAACGGATGAAAGTGATAAAATTAATCAGATGGAAAGACAAACTGAATATCCACAAGCAGACTGAGATTTTAATGGTCAATGGCACAAATCAGAGTTGCATTTTTTTTTTTTTTGCGCGTAAAATCGTGAGGGGACAACTGCCTTAATTCCCCATCGCTGCCTTTGACGATCCAGAAATGTCTTGGTCTCTCCTTCTGGTGCTGTTGAGCTGTTGGGTTTTCCAGGCCTTCACTTCAAAGCTAAAACTGAAAATCCGACATTAGCGCTGGGATGTAAATCAAACCCGTACTGTAGCTACTCAGGCCCAGAAAGAAACGATCAAGCCTAAATACAGACCCTGTTTTAAAAGGTTTTTCGGCCTTAACGACGACTTGATACAGGCTTGGCTCGTACTGTACAGTGAAGTGTTGTGTAAGAGTAACCAAGGAAAGCTGTTAGTGTTCATGTGTCACACAGGTCCAAGGAAGACACTGCTGCTGCGGGGTTTATTCATTACAGACAGAGATAGCTATAATATGAGCTGAAATGTTACTGGACGATGTGCTTTTAGAGCTGATGCGAGTGTGGTTGTGCAGGCATGTGTGTATGTGTCTGTGCTTGTGTGTTTTGTATAATGGAGCCCCAGGCTTGGGTCAGGGCTTGCTGCTTTGTCACACCAGACTGCCTCACACACTCACACATGTATACACCAGGGGTCTCATTTGTGATTATTGCTAAGAGGGTAATTTATAAACAGAAAGACTGTCAACATGCATACATGCATCCTCAAAGCTACTTTGCTTTTTTTCTTTTAACATATCACAGAAAATGTAGAAAGCGCAGGTTGGATTTGGTGATGTGCACTGAAAAGAGTCTCACATGAATCCCTGCAGCAGGATTTTTTTTTTTCCAAACACAAATGGCCAGTTCATCCAAGCTGCAGAGCTTCTTGGTCCCTTTTAAAAGCCAACATTGCCTGTGTTGATGACAGCTTTCTATCGTAAAAATGTGGTTTTGGTGAAGAAGCAAGGCTACTTTACTTTAAGAGTTACAAGGCAAGTGTGTCTTCATCCAGTTAGCATATGTTGCTTAAGAACAAAGATTGTAGTGAAAGAGGACTATGTTTACACTAGAAGACTGAAAGAATCGGTTCATGTGAATTACAAAAAAAAAAGAAAAAAGAAGTCAACTTATTTATTTATATTTGTGGATTTTATTCTTCTGTGAGATTTCTGCCTCCCAACCAGTACAATGGAGGTGAATCAAGTCTCTTCACTGATGATCACAGCTTTGACAAACTGCATTTAAAACATTTAAACTTTAGAGCGATGCTAGCAGCCCTTAGACACACTAAAACTTTGAACAGAATGCTAAGGTGCTGATGTTTAACAAGTTCACCCTGTTCATCGTGTCAGTTGGCATGTTAACGTGCCAACAATTGCTCATGAGCAATAAGACTGACTGGAATAGGTTTTTTGCAGGTATTTTGGTCTTAAGCCAAAGTACTGGACAAATTAAAATTGAGACTTTAATAAATTTGTTAATCAGCAAAGTTATTATATTGAGTCCTGTGAGAACCATGGATGTATGAGCCAATTTTAGAGGAATGGTCCAAGTAATTAGGTTATTTTGTCTAGGAACCATGAATATCTGCACAGAATCAGCAGCTGTTGAGATATTTCAGTCTGCACATCCGTGAACACAACCACCCCTAGAGCCGAGCCAGAAAGTATTTACAATGAAAACTGCTTCTGGAAAAGATTTTTAATGCACATTGTCAGAGTTTTGAGCCCAAGTGACTTATCTGTCACTTCCATCATACCGGATGGGGGCAGGAACCTCAGGGATTCATTTGAAAATTCTTAACTCAAACCGTCTAAAAGTCTTGATTCTGACAGAAGTAAGAACATGTGTGCGGAAAATTTGTATGTAATTTGGGTGGACTGACCTTTTAAATATAAGTGCAGTATTTGGTTTACTGACTTACAATCTCTTGTGCCATCCTTACCTCCTCTAAGATATTTTTATTAAGATTCACGACTGAACGTGATAAACCAGAGTGCAGCTTACAGAATGTGAACGTTTCACAGTTATGTTGAGTCTCAAAATGTTGTTTTGAAGGCAGGTGTACTTCTGCTGGTACACACTCAGTAAAACAGTTCATTCTCCCGAGTACTGAGCTGGTCCAGATGAGACAGAGATGAAGAGAGACGGAGTTTATAACCACACTATCTTACCCAAGCTGCTCATTAGTCCTGGTGCAAACCGAGCAAGCCTTCACACACACACACACACCTCATCTCATCTAGAACCACACTAAAACTGCAGTCACCCGAAGGAATCCTCTGCCTCATCACACACACACTGGATATTTTAAGGACATCTACAGCCTCTACTGTAGCCACTACGCAGGAGCAGTTTGTGAGGCAAGCAGCATCTGAGAGCCCACACTGACAATCATGGGAAACATCAAGTGCAGCACTTTTAACTGGAGAATCAACGTAGGTGATCTTTGGTGGTCTGCGATTTTATTCAGAGGACTGAGGCTTTTATAGAGTGAAAACAAAGCGGAAACCTTTTTTCACATGTTGCCCCATTTAAAATAAAGTGTTAGCAAAAACATAGCCTACGTTTATACTTGACCATGAGGTCACACAGTCTTCTGCCTGTGTGCATCAGGGCCTCCGGTGTCTTTTACAGTAACAGATGTGCCTGAGGAGGGTAGAGCGCTACACGGCCCTTCGCGAGGAGCTTGACTTGTTAATTCGTACTTGTTCTGCTGATTCACTGGAGTCTGATGCAGTTGTTGGTTTAATATGACTGGGTAACGGTGTTTTACAGTGTTATAATATGAAGGACATGAAACTCTGGCGTGACACAGTCCTTTCTCTCAGACTGTCCAGCTTTTGCATGCAGTGTTTTTAAACCCATTAAAACAAATGCCAAAAATATCAAAGTGTGCATTTATTCATGTTCTAAGTATTAAATTAGGCAACTAATTGTAAAATTATTTAGTGTAACACACCAAGGGAGAAGTTTTAGTTGCCCTTTGATATGATTTCAGCAGTTCAAACTATAAATGTGTGCACTGTAGTGTCGAAAAGAAGAATTGGAGTGGAGATAAACTATGAATTCAACACAATAACACATTCATAAAAGTCAAAGGTAATATTTTTCTTTTATAAAAGATTCACATATCAGTAATTAAAATAATAAAGTCATTAATTATACCCGCTTTATCCCAAGAAAAAAAGAAAGAAAAAGAAGTGGTTCCAGAAGAAAAACACCACAATCCAAGGTTACCTTCCGTCCTGAAAATAATACCTCACGGATGTCTGATGAAGCGAGTATCAACAATTCAGTCAGTTCAGACTTAGCTGGGCCACAGTCAGTAATTTTTAACAACCCTGCCACAAAATCAACAGATCATATTGTGACAGGAGCACAGGAAATTGTTATCTGCGGCTTTGAATAGTCATGTAAACGCCTAATCACTCAAGGAACAAGTTAAACAGACAATTCATTGAGATTCATATAGATTACAGTTTAAATGGTTCTATCAATTACAGCCAAGGTTAATAATAATAATAATAATAATAATAATAATAATGATAATAATAATAATAATTTCATGTTGTACAAAATAATCTTCACCACATAATTAAACCATTCTTTTCTTTAGGACAATAAACATGTGTTACAGCCTACAAAAGCGTCAGATTAGGTTATTCCTGTAGCATTTTATCCATTCACCCAGGTCACAGACATCAAACATTTAACGCCACCAAACACATCAGAGTCATACAGTAAAACAGTCCCAGCACGGAGACACACTCTGTATGTTACCAAAGGCGTCCCAGTGACTATATGCTGCCCGGCAACTGAAATCCTTTCCACAAATAGGTGAACAAAAGCCACCATGAGTGCTCTAATAACGGAAACATCACAAGTTACTTCAGCTTCCACAGTCTAAAGGCTCTTGGAGCATTGACTCGTGAGGTTTTTTTTTTGTTTAGTTTTGTTTTGCCCCAGGTTATACCTGCCAGGCACACAGTCCTTTTAAGATGTGTACAAATCCCACATCTGTAGCAGACTTTGACCAAACCACAGAACCAGCGCTAACCTTGACCATTTGACTGTTACAGCTTTAGAGTAAACAATGGCTGTGGGGGCTCATGGCTTAAAAAATGTGCTTTCAACTGGGACAAGGAGGAGCCTGAAATACTGCAGCTCTGAGGTGAACAAGCTGACACTACGTCTAAAAAAATAAGATATGAAGAAGTTTCAAGAAGTCCTGCATGTCTGCCTCTTCCATCCCTTAGTGTATTGCTGTGATGGATGTGGCAGTAACGGTGACCGGCAGTCAAGCAGGTTCTTAATGATCACAATCAGTTGGTCCTGACAAGAATATCTCTCCAGATCTGGAGGTGTGACAGCCAGGATTATCTCTACAGCGGCAGTTATAAACAGTTTTCTTTTCTCACCTTTTACTCTTCTCAGCTGAGGCACTTCTGGTGTGTGAGACCCACCGCAGCGTTGTGCTTGCTGTTTTTTTTTTAATCCTTCCCTGCCTGTCTTCTCTTCCCAACCTGCTTACCTCCTCTACTGCTATTCCTTCTCTGTTTCTTCTTTGTTGTGATCACAATATATGATAAAGACCTTTCCCCTTCTTTTCCTCCTTTCCCCTCCATATCTTCACGCTTCAACAGGACCTCCTACTGCTGCCATAGCGTCAGCCGCGAGTGTCCTACGCTCTGCTGGGGTTGGGGGACGGCTTGCCTTCATAGCCGTACAGGAAAGTGGCCGCGATGACCAAAATGGCCCCCAGGAAAAAAACGCTGTTGACGAAAAGCAAACAAAATGCAATCAGCTTGAAAAACTGTGCTTATGAGGAAGAAAAACCAAGACAAAACATTTAGACAGAGGGAGAGGTAGTGACTGTTTCCTCTACCTGGTGGGGTCAAAGTCCTGTAGCCAGAAATACGATATAAGAGTCGACAGGATGATGGAGAGCGATGTAGCAAAGCCCTTGAGGATGTTGTCTGCATACTTGATGACCGCTGCTATGACCAGACCACCCAGCGCCTGGAGAAACAACAAACACACAGACACAGATGGACGAAGGCATGACCCGCATGGGTCGACAGGGAGTCTGACCCACAAAATAAAGAGTCTGTTACCCAAGAGGCTTGATAATATAATTGGCAGCTTTGGTGGGAAACACTGACTGAATCACTGGCAGTGGAGTGAGCATTACCTGCAGTGCCACAACAGTCCAAGTGATTGTGTTGTAGCCCTGGAACATGCCTGACTCCTTCACCCTCTCTCCATCATAGGCCAGCATCCCAAAGAGGCCAAACACCAGGCCAAACATCCCTGGAGACACGCACAGAAGTGAACGAGTGAGCTAACAGATCCAACATCTGATCAAAGTAACACTAAACAATAGTTAAAGAGACAAACTCAGACAGTACTAAGGCTTCTTGTGGGGAGAATTTTATACACAAGAGGTGCAAATTGAAGAAGAAGAGAACAATGACTTTAATTAATCTCACAGGGAATTTAAGGTTTTCAAAGCTGAGGTTAGGATGTGTCCCTCACTAACTTCAGTGGAAATTTAGCAGCAAACAAAGGAGTGAGTTCTGAGATCAGTCCGGTACACAAGCACACAGAACATCATTTGCTAGTTTGTTTACAGCTAATGGCCGTACAGCGAGTGCAGACGTTAGCGGACGTTCTCACGATGAGAACGTTAATGTTTATTGTTTTCACCATCTGCGTTTATCATGTTAGCACACTTGTCAGTGCTTCAGTCATGCTCAGAAACATAA
Source organism: Scatophagus argus (assembly GCF_020382885.2). NCBI lineage: Eukaryota > Metazoa > Chordata > Actinopteri > Scatophagidae > Scatophagus > Scatophagus argus. The sequence goes on along the minus strand of NC_058498.1, from coordinate 16,122,799 downwards.
GACCACAAAGTGATGTGCTCCCCACCCATGTAATCCAATTATTCATGTTCTTTTATTGTTTCCACTTCTTATAAATGTTGTGAAAAAGACCCATCACGTCTTTCAAAGAGTCTAAGGTGACATCTTTTAATCCCTAATTTCCTTAATTTCACAACTGATAACAACAACAAAATAAACATGCAGGATTTTCTTCATTGCTCTTGCTGCAGATCTGGGCTTCAACATTTGCAGGTGAAAAAGCGCCAAGCTCACACCAGGAACCGCAGGAGACTTAACACATGCCTCACATGCTCCGGGGTAAAAATAAACTAGACAGGAACATTCATCTTAACAGAAACATATCGGAGGTAAAAAGCCCAGCTGGCTCTCTGTGCAGGCAAGAAAGGAAACTTCACAGACACAACACACACAAGCTGGCTTCACAAGCATGGAGCTAGTGCCTTTTTCAACAACACCTCACTGCATTATTCTGATGTGGATGGATCAAATGATCAAATGAAACTCTAACGGTACTTTTCAGTGTATTCAACTACATTTCACACATCAAGCCAACTGTTGTTTAAGACTGACTGGGGAGTTGATCGACAAACACTGACCGAGCTGGATGTTGCGGACCCAGACGCTCTGTTTGCTCTCCTTCAGGATCTTCTCAAAGTAGACCCCAGCGAACCCACTGGAACAGCATGCCACCAGAACCGCCATCACGCCGATGAACTGAGAGCCTGCGGAGAGGGCCTCCTTCTCTGGGGTCACTGTGGTCTCAGAGGGCCACTGCAAACACAAGAGAAACAGTGGGAATATAGTAAAACTTGTGTTTGAAAGTTCACTATAAAAAAATCTAAATTCAAGATCCATTTAATATCTTATTTCTGATTTCAAACCTCACCCTACATGTCTCCTCAGCACATGAAGGTAGTTCAGTTGTCATCACACAATGTATTGATGACATATCATCCTAAAATCATTTATCCCAGAAGCTGTTTACTACAAGCACACTCTATTCACTGAGGAAGGCTGCAAAGTGTGGTTTGAAGCTGGTAAGTGGGCCTTAAATTTAAAAAAAAGTTAAGTTGAAATGTTCAACCTCTTTCTACCTTGACAACTGATTTAACACATGGCCTCACCAAGAAACAGACTCCAAGTTCCTTTCACACTTTTTGTACAGATTAGATAGACAGTTTTGATTCATGACTTTCAGAGGTGCTAGTAGGAAGATTTCGTCACCTTTGGACACAGCCAGGTAAGCAGTTTCACCCTGCTTCCAGTCTTTGTGCTAAGCTAAGCTAACCTTCCGTTGGCTGTGGCCTTACATTTAATGAAAGTGGTAAGCATATTCTTATTTGGCTCACTGCAAGAGAGTGAAGCATAAGCAAAAAATAAATAAATGAAGAAGTGAAGATCTTTGGTTGTGCAAGGGGGAAAAAGTAATTTAGCTGCTAAAATATAAGTAAGCAACTGTTGGAACAAGATGCTGTTTGCCTTCCACCTTCATACCTACGCCAAAACAAACCCTGCTGAGTGAGAACTAACAGCATAAACTTCGAAAACAAACAGTGAAAATGGTAAGTTATGTCTATTCAAAACAGGCCAATTATTTCTCAACAGACTCGTGGCGACTTTTTAGCTCATTTGGAGGTGTCTGCAAACAGAATAGGTGCTATGGCTGCGTGTTAATATCATATCTGATGTGATGATCTGTTATTCGAGCCTTTCGGAGGTGTCAGGGATAAACCACTGCCACAAAGATCCTGGTGACACAGTTTGGGTATTAAACCTGATCCTGTAGGTTTATGAAAGTATGTCTTCATGTCCTCCTCCGAGCTTCTCTCCAAGTGCTCGGCCAATATTAAGATCGCATCCAGTGTAACACAAACTGACTGGTGTTTTCTTTGTTTTGCCAAGAAGGAGGAGGTGATAGCACAACAGTCAACACCTCATCATTCATCAGCACCTCCCTCGTAATCACGAGTAGCCAACATTTACTATATGTTCCAGTTCAGGCCTCCTTATTGTGTTTTATTTATTCAACTTTCATACAACCACAGAGCTCCTATTGAGATTTCTGTTCTTTATCTGGCTGCTAGTGGAAATAAAGATGACACAATAATTAAAATAAAAATAGGAACATTTCCAATACACAGACGAGTAAACACTTAATTAGACAAAGAGACACATACAGAAAACCACTAACAGGATAGAGTTTCTAACATCTTCGAATAAGATTGTAGACAGATGGGGCTGAGCAAGTAAGTACTCATATGAAAAGAAAGTTCAAAACATACTGAGAATTAGCAAACTTTGGACTTCCTCTTGTCCCACAAAAAGGAACCACAGAGAGTATGTTCTGTGGCCTAATCCTGGAGAAGGTGAACAATGTGATTTTTTTCATTTCTACAAGCACTACACAGACATGAAATTAACAAACCTGCACGAGAGCAACTCCGGCCATAAGAATCAGCAGTGAGAGCCACTGGTAGACGCCCAGCTTGCGGCCCAGCATCGACACTGAGAACAGAGCTGTGGTCAGGATCTTCAGCTGGTACGTCACCTGATGGAGACAAAGTGGGAAAACTGTAAATAATCCATGAACAGGAATGCGCTTATTGCTAAATGGCTCAGAAAGACACGTCAGTTCCTGTGTGAGTCATTCAGACTTCGACCACAAATCCTCCACATCCAAACTGGCTTGTGCTTTACCTGGTAGGTGGCCGCGTCCAGGTTGGACAAGGCGACATACAGCAGGTTGTTCTGCAGCGTGTAGATCCCAGAGGGGATCGCCAGCTTCAGTGTTTCTATGGGTTTGTGGGCAATTTCCTGACGCAGGATGCTATTCAGTGCTCGCATGCTGTAACCTGAGGGATGAAAACAAAGAAGTTGGATCACAGTTGAAAGGCCTCCCGTCTTATCTGATGATTTTGTTGATGATTGATGTAAAAAGAACCTGAAACTCTTCTTGTTACATCAGTTTCAGGATCGGACGTGCTTACAGGTTTTAAAAGATAAGGCAGTGAAATGTTTATTTATATATTTTATTCTATTGTGCTTAAGGCACTAGGACAGGTGTAACTCGAAGCAAGGGAACATTCTGAATTTATGCGATCTGTTTCTGATTCGTTTCAGTGAGACGGGGGAAACCTGACAAACCGGATTCTGTAAGGTGAGCTTGTCAAGCTCCAGTATAGGTGCTATTTTCAGTCAGGCAGGTTTTGAACCTCAGTACTACTTTGGGACCACAGATGTGCAGGTAGCAGTTTCTAGAACCAAACGCTGACACTCTTTTTACTTATCTTTCATTGGACAGTTTTGGATTTGAATCATAATTTTGCAGAGACTGCATTTTATTTGGGCATAATTCTTGGCCGATCATTTTAAGCATAACATTTAAAGGTGGAAGAATTTTGGATAATTTGTTCCAAAAAATTTCTTGAAGAAAACCATGTTTATATTTCTCAAAAAAAAACCTCTATTACTATTAATACTATTATTATTTATACTATTTTGAAAAAAAGTCAAACGATATCCAGCCACAGTGCCACTGCTCTCAGTCTTGTCTCAGTCCTGCTTCTCAAATGTGAGGTTTTGTTGGTTTGCTTTTGCAATTAGTGTTAATGTAATTTTCAGGGTATTGGACAGTTGGTGAACCCAAACAATGCAGCAGTATTTACACTCAGAAAACTGACAATTAACAAGCCATGTAATTTTGCTTATCTTCAGTACCGAAATCTACCATTTCAGTGTCATTCAAAAATACCAAATCCTACTGTATTTGTGTTTAAAAAAATAAAACAAATACATCACAGAATATTTTGAATAATCATAATCATCAGGAGTTTCTTCAAGTAAAAAAAATCCTTTAACGGTGAATTTAACTTAAAACAACAATTATACCTGTGAATACTGCATACTGTGATATTTCCTGAGATGTTTATCATACTGCTGCACCGCTAGCAAGTACTCACAAGACATCACTTTGGGTTCTAATCGGATCTAATCTCTAATCTTTGCGAAGGCCATTTTACACATGTTTTTCCGACGCTTTCGACACAGACCTGACGATTAATCAATAAAAACATGACATTAAATAAATAATATTACAGTAATGGGTTAATGGCAGCACTGCTAGTGATAAACATAAAGCGTCCGGGTGCACTCACTGTGCTCTTTGAGGACGAGCAGCACACAGGTGAGGATCTTCATGACCTCGGCCACCACCACCGCTGAGGAGGCCAGGTACCGCGGGCCCTCGGCCTGCAGGGTGCGCGAGTACCGCATGGTGAGCACCAGGGAGGTGGTCTGGAACACCAGCACGCCCAGAGAGAGGTACTTCAGCCGGGAGGAGGCCATGGCCACCAGACGCTGGGTGAGGCTGGGCACAGAAAACAGAGAAATGTTGATGTAAATATACAAAGCAAGTAGTTAGAACTTTAACTGTTAACCGTTAGGAGGTAAACAAAGAGTAAGACTTTTCGACAAGCCAACAGTGGTGAGAGGAAAAGTCGCGGACAGAAAGAGTCTCCCACCTTTGAGCCTTTCCTTCGCTTTTAAAGCAACGTCACTGACGCGGATGGTCGTCTCTACATAAAACAAGCCCCTTAGGATTTCAACCTCGGGTCTTGTCCGTTCTCAGCAGCTCTCTGTCAAGCAGACAGTCCAGGTACTGGAGCCTCAAACCCAGCTGTCAAAACAGCAGCACTTCAAGTCCTGGCGTCCATTGACCCGCACTGGATATCAACCGTCTGCTGATGGCTGCTCATCATCTTATCAGGGTTTCCACGCCGACTGTCCCATCATGTAATGCCAACACAGCTTAACTAACCGACAGAGAAAAGAGCAAGTTAAAGTGAGCAAGTCTACAGTAGGAAACAAATCTCATACATGCAAATCCTGGTACACTTCCGTGTACAGATTTCTTCCTCGTCTTGCGACGTGGGCTCATATGCGAACCAGCGCCCCCTGCTGGACTGGCAGCAAACTGCACTACTCGCATGTAATTTAAACTGTAGCGTTTAAAGTGAACTGGTGACTTCAAGGTACTTGTTTTACGGAACTAACAGAGCCATAACTAAGTACTATGAATAGTCATACACTTATGGAAAAAAATATACACACGTGTATATATATATGTGTGTGTGTGTGTTTGTAATAAATGTGTATTTATTCACAGCAATTAGCCGTTATTTCACCATATATAGATATTGATGTATTTCAACACTATTTCAGATCTATCTTAACTTGGTGACAAAAATACAGTATATTTCAAAAAAGACATGCAGAATGCAGAAATCTATGAAGATCTGGGCTTTATTTCAGTAAGCACATTTGGTTGATCATTTGGTGTTCTGCAACAGACAACTTATTTTGCCATAAGTTTTAGTTCTTCTACCTTATACAAACATGGTGACAACTACTTCATACAGCATGTATATTATAAGCTATTCGGTTAAGAAGTAAAGTACAATAACAAAAAACCCATTTTATATGCAGAAGAAAGACACATGGCCTTGCATAAGAATGGGAACCGATATGCTCAATTCTTTAATAAAAATGTTGACTGACAACTGAATGTACAGTATTCATGTTTAGTGAAACTACGGGGACATCAAGCACAGAGAAACACTGGGGACATCGATGAAACATGAACGATTTGGTTTGTTCACACAGACAGGTGCAGTAGCAATTCAAACTTTTCTTGGTGTCTTTAATACACCACAACACTAACTGAAACAAGGGCAACCACTGACAAAAAAGGTATACATTTTTGGCAGGAAAAAAAAAATTTGGTCTTAGAGACACTGATGTTCCTTTTTGAAGTTTCAGAAATAAAAACAGTGAATGATTGTCACACAGCAGTCACAAAGCTGTGATCAACATCAACTTTAAGAAGGAAGACAAATAAAAACTCACTCTCCTCCAGACTTGGTTTATGAATCATGACAATTAAGAAAATTGGTGCACAGATACACTGATTGTAGTTAAGCAAAAGGCAGAAAGGTTAAACAATTTTGGAAAATAAAACATTTAGAAAGAGGCGGTTTAAAAGGTAAAAACATGCACCTCTGTAACATTCAGAATCATTCAAGAAGTGCGAACAGAATTCATATAAAAAAACAGACACTGTCACTTCTTTGCTAAGTTAAGCTCAGTAATAACAAGCAGAATGTGCTGTTATGTCTATGTACATTTTGTCATACAACATATTAAACTAATGTATGTATTTGCATAAAGTTCGTCAAGCTTCTGAATGAATCCCTCAACAACACATGATGTATAGTGGCACCGTCGGTGGCAAGACAATATATAACTGCATTCAAACAAACTCTGATTTGGTTTTTAAACCAACCCTTTTACATTTCTGTAGGAGTAAGTACCTTGAAAACATGGGTAATACAGTGTGTTCTCTCTGAACCTACCTTTATTTATTGAACGTGAAGGTCAATGATAAATGTTTGATGAGAAACACAAGTAAACACATTTAACCCCCACCCTTGTTTGAACAGGTCTAACAAGCTACGTGTGTGTAACTTTAAGGTTGTATTTCTAGTCATGTAACAGCATTTTATAAAATTCCTCCTTTAGCACATAAAAGAAAAATGCATGAGTAAAAAAAACAATAAAGAAACAACTATGTTGTCTGCTGAATTAAAGCATCAACTGAATGTGACCAACCAGATTACAAAATGTAGAGTGAATGTTTTAGATGAGAAGTTAGTATTGGCAGGTTTATCACATTAAGCAAAGGATAGCATATAGCAGAACTGTGTCTTCCAACACAGACGATATTGACGCACAGGGTTCTCCGCTCAGTCTCAGTGTCCACCTTATCAGTCTGCTTTTCTGATGCAATACCAGCCAGCTACCATCAGTTCGGCAGCTCCTCGATGATCCCTCAATAAACAGTTTGTGTTCGGTTGCCAGAGAAGCAACAGTCCTCACTTGTCCAGCAGAGAGTACAAGATGCTCAGCTTGGATTGAAGGCATGGAAAACCGATTTTTGGTATTGAGAACTTTTGCTTTCTAGCTGATAATACTCAATGACATTTTAGAAACCATACACAGTTTTTTTTAAGTGCAAAGAAGAGAAAAAAAACATAAAAGGGGACATGACCGATTATTATAATGAGGAACAAACAAAGAGAATTAACTGGAGAAATGAGAAAAGCATTGTGTGAGTTAATATGTGTCGTTATTTAACTACACAGTACCCCAAAGTCAGTCTGTTCATGCTTTTCCTACGCAAACACCTGCATGTTTCCGAGCTGAGGCTGTTGAGAGGCCTGCTGCATCTGTTGCGACTGCAGCTGCGCCTGCTCTGGAATGTGTGTGTGGTGTGAAGATGGCAGTGCGTGGTGAGGGTTCCCCAGAGGGGTGGGGCTGGTGGTGACGTCAGACCAGTCCGAGTTGGAGTGTGGTGAAGAGGATGACCAAGGGTCTGGGGAATCAGGGGAAGGGGTGAGATACGGGTGCTCGCTGGGTGGGTGGGCAGAGTGGCTGGGGGTGGTGCCCTCCGAGCCGGCAGTGGTGTAACTGTGTTGGGAGGGCGGCGTGGGGTACTTATCCACAGGGCTCTGCATGGGCGGATATGAAGGCAGAGGCCGAGACTGGCCCTCGATCCCACTGTGGCTTCCGTGGCTGACGGTGTGGGGGTGCTGCAGCGTGTGGGAGAGCCCGTGCGATATGCTCATCTGCTCAGACATCTGGTACATCATACTCTGGGAGCAGTGGAGGTGGCCTGGACCCTGCTGGGAGAGACCTTGATTCTGGTTCTGCCCCTGGGACTGTGTGACCTGTACCTGCCCCGGCTGCGGCTGCTTCAGCATGGCCTGGCCACCTCCAGGAGCCATCATCTGGAACGTAACAATGGGCGGCAGCTGCTCTCTGCTCATGGTGACATTCATGGGAGTCAGCATCGGGCCCTGGCTGTGGTGTTGGCCCATGCCAGGGTGAGATCCCCCCATCTGGTGCGGGACGAGGCCGAACATGTGGCCGCTGTAGCTGTGCTTAGTCATGCCCACCCAGCCCTGCTGCTGTCCCAGCATGTGGCTGACGGGGGGCAGCATAGGTCTGGAGGTCGGGCTGCTCAGGAGCGGAGGGGAGTTTGCTGTGGTGGAGACGGCGCCGGACACATCACCTGTGTACGAGTGCGGCGATTCCAGGGAGTCGACCGGTGACATGGTAACAGAGCTCTCTGGAAGTCCTCCTGCTGCCTTGACGCCATTCGCGCTCCCTGCTCCTCCTGCTCCTCCTGCACCTCCTGCACTTCCTCCGACTCCTGCCACCCCGCCTGGCCCCTCTCCTCCAGCGGGCTTCTTTCTTCTCTTCGCCTTCATGTCTTTCAGCTCCTTAGCTCCCCCGCCAACACCTCCCACCTTCGCTCCACCTCCTCCTCGCCTGTTCTTCTTTCCCTGCGGCCCAGGGCGCATGCCGATGAAGCCTGCCCCATTGGCCCCGCACATAACGGAGGAATTTCCTCCTCCTCCCATGTGGCTGGGCCCGTTGTGCGGACTGTGAACCAAATTGTACTGGTCCAGCAGGCGCACTATGTCATGATGCATGCGCTCTTGAGCCGTATCGCGGGGCAACCGATCCAGGTGATCGGTGATGTCACGGTTGGAGTAGTGGTCGAGGAGAACTTGAGCTGCCTCGAAGCTGCCTTCTCTGGCAGCAAGAAACAATGGAGTCTCCTCCTGAAGGAAACACAGCAAATGATTAACAACGCGCAATGTAAACATAATAACACATAATATCAGAAAAATTCATAATAGTTGAATCTTTTATAGTTTGTTCAATAGAGTACATTCAGTAATGAAATGTGACAAAGTAAAAATGGTTTTACTGCACTCATAAACAGCTGATTACTTTATTCAGGCCATCAGGTCATCTATCTGATTACTTACTACTTCAGATCCAGACAAAGCAACTTGAGCTTAACAGGGTAGTATGTGAAGACTGAGCTGGATGCAGTGTAGACAACTGAGATTATATCTGATTATACAGGAGTGGTTTGAGAGATTTCTAATTTAATCTATGCATTTCAGTACCAGATAATAAAACCTCTGAATCAACATGTGATGGGAAAATTTCACATATATTAAAAGGCAACTTCTTCCATACGACATTTGTTAAGGTACGCATAATTTTACTTTAGCAATTTTATAATGGATGACTTTTCTCCAAAGGCTCCTTTGTTTTTAATTTTTTGTTTGAATTTTGTCACTGTTTCACCTCTGCACATACAGTATTCACATTAGCACACATTACTATAGTTTGAAATAGCATAAATGAAAACACGAGAGCTGACCTTGTTGTCTTGCATGTCGCGGTTGGCTCCATTCTTCAAAAGCACCAGAGTTGCCTCTACATTATTAACTGCAGCTGCCCAGTGCAAAGCGGATTTGCCTGAAGTGTTGAGACAGTGAGAAAATAGAAAGAAAACCATCCCTGTTACTCACAATGAAATTACTACGAATTTCTCATCAAGTCCTAAGTGTTACCATCTAACCAGCTTTTAAAGCCCCAAAGGAAGCATTACAGCATCTTTAAGGTTTACCAATATGAACACTTCAGATCTGCTTGGATGGACCTAATCCTGAAGTTTGATCTGTTTACCTCATACTCCTCACTAATGCAATACTGTTGTCCAAATATCTGGGGACATGGCATTGCAAAAGTAAAACACTCCACAGGGGGAGTAAATATATTAAAAAAAATTGCTGACCGTGGTCATCTACAGCATTGATGTCAGCGTGGCAGTGGATCAGCTCTTCCACCATGCCCTCCACAGCCAGCCTGGCTGCCAGGATCAGCGGAGTAGTGCCATCATTCATGCGGGCATCCAGCTCTGTTGCACGATTACGGATCAGAATCTGCAAGATATAAACATACGAGATATGAGGACTACGTGACAGACCACAGTGATGCAGACTGCACAGAAATAATCAATTCACAGGGATTACCTTCATGTTTGTTTATGACTACAGTTAAATTAGTAACCGGCTGAAACATTGTTTTGGCTGATGTCCTTCTGATCAAACAGCTGTCTCACCTGGAAGACTCCCTGGGCGTCAGCCGCCACGGCAGCATGCAGCGGGGTTCTGCCCATGTTGTCGTGGGCGTTGGGGTCAGCTCCGGCGTCCAGCAGTCTCTTGGCGGCATCAGCCCTGGCATAGCGGGCAGCCAGGTGGAGCGCCGTTTCTCCTGTGCGGTCAGTCTGAGCTATTAAGGAAGCACCCTGAGTGATAAGGTCCGAAATCACACTCGGTCCTGGTTCGTCTCCTCCGCTCTCCTCCTCCTCTTCTCCATGTAGGCTGCAGTCCAGGCCTCCACCATTACGCAGCGATGCCAACATGAGTGGGGTGAAGCCATCTGAGGTCAAAGAAATTCACAGTTACAGAAATAATTGATAATCAATCAGATCTAGATGTTAAGAAGTGCTTATTTTTTCTCACCAGGTCCCTTGACGTTAACATCCAGACAGTCAGCATCCAGGTCGGCTTGTGGAGGAGTGAGGGTGATGTCAGCGGCTTTGCGGTGCTGCACGGTCCACTCCCTTCGGTCAACACCTCCATCCATAGCCATGGGCAGCAAAGGTTTACCTTCAGTCTAGAAAAAGCAACAGGACATGAAACAACATTCACAACCTAAAACCTTTCCTCATGTTCTAAACATTGCCCAGTTTAATTTTAACAAGGTAAATCCTCCAGCTTCACTGGGGTCATTATTTTTTTTTCTCTGTTAATTCACTTACTCTTGGCTTCTTGGATGGGACCTCATCTTGCAGCCATCTCTGACTCTGACCTCCATCAATCATGGAACCATCCTGGGTTTTGAAATTCCTGATATGAGAAAAAAAGTCTGAAGTTTAGATCACAGTAACATTTCATTCTGATCTCATTTTTATTTTAGGACACACAGTGCATTCTGTGTTTCAGCTTTCTCAAATCAAACTCCAGTATTGTGCGGCTGGGAGCTCGCTAGTACAACCACAGTCTGCGACTGACGCCACTGAACTCTCCCTGTTCCATTTAATGTAAAGAAAATCTCAGACGAAGGTTTTGTAAAGGTAGGAGGGATACTTTTCACTTTCTCTGCCCACATTTCCCCCAGCTCATCTGACAAACCCTACATTTCACTCTGGGGTGAATTATCGTCCAGCTGTTGTTATCATCTATCTTTGCATATAAACTCACTTCATGTCGAAGTCATCCTGTCCGACAGGCTCTCTTCTCTTGTCGTTTTTAGTAGCCAAGAAGCCATCAGGCAGCCACAGGACACCATGTTTATGCTTCCTCTTGGCTGCTAGCATCCCCAGCACCAGGATAAGCAGAATAATAACCACTGCTACTCCCACCAGGTACGGTAAAATTGGTGTCACCTCTTCTACGTCTATGTAACCTGAAGGACACAAAAACAAGTAGGTAGTTTGTCTTCATTTGACTCAAGTTTTTTTCCACAAAACAACCCAGTTAAATTTCATTAACTGTTGAATGACTTACTACTGTTAACAGACTCTAGAGGGTAAGGCAGTTGAGCCTTGATTTGTGCTGCTGCAATGAAGGATGCAACCTCACTAGCGTTGGAAAAACAGTCCATTGAGCTCTGGAAACACTCCCGGTTATCGATTTCCAGGTACACCTTAGATCTATGCAGGCAAACATGGAAAAAAAAGTTAATGATTCGCAGTTAATTGGTGATTCAAGCTGGTAAAAATGATGCAAGAAATTATGTGAGTATCTTTACCCAATAACTTCCTTCTCCAGCTCCCGCTTCCTTCTGCTCCTCTCGAGTCTGCGTCCACGCTCCTCCTCCTCCCTAAAGTAAGGGTACACCATTGGGTCCTTATTTTTATCCAGCTTCACCTGCAGGTTGGTGTGCAGAAGGGCTCCCAGGAAGCGCAAGAAACCCCTCAAGTCTCCAAGCAGCTCCTTAGGCTGCAGCCGGACCACAATAATCAGTGTGCCAGGCACCTTTTTGGCTGGAATGTCAGCAGAACAGTCCAGGCCGTCCCAGCCACAAGCTTCCGTGTAGCAGCTTTGGTCACAGTTGCCGTTCCCGTAGTGGTCTGCACAGTACTGCTGGTACCTGAAAACACGCAGGACAAAGAGGATGGGTGTTTGGTGACTGGATTTAAAAACACTTTTCAGACCTTATGGGTAACTTCAACAGCAATGGCAAAATAAAGAGGAGGGTCACATACTTGCAGGAGGTCTGTTTGCTGTCTTGGCACTCAAAGCCATCAAAGAGGCACCCAGAGTTGTCACACTCCTTATCACAATGTCCATTTTTAAAGAGATCCCAGCAGGGAACACTGGCGGTGCAGTTAATCCACGGCTTTTGCAGACTGAGCGAGCAATCTCCTCCATCCCACTGACATTCATAGTTGTTACACTGATCGTCACACACTTTATCCTCTAAATGATTTTTACATTGCAGATAGGGACAGGTTGAAGGGCCTGGTCCGGATACTTCACAGTATCGTCCAGAGAAGTGCATGGGACAGCGGCAACTATACTGGTATGGGTTGGCTGGGTCTTTGATGCAGGTTCCTCCATTTTGGCAGTTCCATGGACACCTGTATTCATTCTCGCAGTGTGTCCCACTGAAGCCTGGCTGGCACTTGCAGTGATAGTGACCAACCGTGGACTCCACACAGTGCCCACCATTCTGGCAATGTAGGTCTGCACAACTATAGCCTTCTCTTTCACCACAGTTGAACCCGGTGAAGCCCTGTAAAAACATAACATGTTACTGAAGTGTGATGTTGATTTTAAAAGTAAGATTTGGGTGCACATTTGTGGAGGGACAATAAAGCTTTGCAGCTGACATTAACGGAACAAACTAATACATGTCTCGGTTCTCTGACAATTCTGGTGCTTGTCTACTATACCTGAGCCATGGTGTGGCCTTCTGAAGTAAGCATGAGAATAAGAGAGGGAGCAAAGGGTTAGAGAAGAGAAAAACAAGCTTTTAGTGAGAAAAGGCTTGAGCGCAAGAAGAGGAAAACACTGCCACCTGTCACTCGGTGTTTCTAACACAGTGGTTTTTATTTTTTGATAAATCACTGCAGATCTGTTTTCTGATCTGTCGTGCTGTGAAAAATGTAAACATAAAACAAAAAGCCAAAATATACATACATATGGCATGCCATCTGGTTGAATGAAAGATATGCAAGCACGGAACTGTTACTCAACACCTCGATGTGACCACAACTAAAGTTTAAAACCTTTTTTCACTGAGAAATTAACAGAAAATATTCTGTTCAGGAAGTGGGCATAAAAAGTGGAAATAACTCATCTCATCTTTTGAAGCCAGAGAAGAGCAAACATTAAAGACACTTACCTGTAAGCATGAGCAGGTGTAGCCGTGTACTGAGCTCATGTTCATAGAGCAGACACCGCTGTTGTGGCACGGCTTAGAAAGACACAGATCCACCATGGACTCACAATGGCGGCCTGGAGAAACAAGATGAGGGAAAAGAGAGAGTTATACAGGGCAAGAAATTAATCACCAAAATATTTACATTACTAAAATACTGTAGACAAACACTAATGTCTTACTAATTTTCCAACATATAAAATGTCTAAATAGGTGCTATTGAGTCCCTCTGAACAGCTAATATATAAAAGCACCTGTGTATCCAAGGCGACAGCGGCACTGGTAATCGTTGACCAGCTGCACACAGTCGAGGCTGCCGGGGGACTGGCAGGGCCCAGACAGGCATTCATTAAGATCCCCCTCACAGTGCTCTCCAACGAATCCTGGAGGGCAGGAGCATGTGTAACGGCCCACCCCGTCCACACACTGCCCACCGTTCAGACAGCGGGGCTCAGAGGAGCCCTGCTTCGGGGCACAGTCATCCACATTCACTTCACACTGGAGCCCTGCAGAGTAGAGAACATGGATATCACTGTATTTATCCAGTAAAGAAATAAACTAATTTTCAGATAAAATGATGAGGCTATTTTAGAGGCACTCTGGTGTGATCATATCCATATTCCAAAATACACCATACATCCAACATTTTTTTTCTCACTGCAAGAACTCCTGGGGTCTTAAAGAGGATGCAGTTATTCCAACTAATCTACGGATCCACTTAGAAGAAATGCAGAACATTGTTGCTTCTAATTAATAGGAGGAGGATCAGTGTTGTATTATGAATGTTTAAGGGTCAGTTTTTTACCTCTATGCTCCTCTGTGTGTATTTATGTACATATACAGTATGTAGACTTACCATGAGTTCCAGGTGGGCAGGCGCACATGAAGTGGTTGATGAGGTTGATGCAGGTTCCTCCATGGAGGCAGGGCTTAGAGTGGCATTCATCAACATCATACTCACAGTTCACTCCCTGGTACCCTGGTTTACACTGAAGCAATGAAATGAGCGATGAAATGAGTTCAGCTCATAGTGTGATTAGCACAAAATCTGAAACACAAAAGCTTCGAAAACCTACAAACATCCAAACCAAAAACAAAACCAAATACAAACATAAACAAACATCTGAGAATTTACTTACTATACACTCATATGTGCCCTGATAGTCCTTGCATGTAGCTCCATTGCGACAAGGGTTTGACTTGCACTCATCAACCATCTCTTCACAGTAGCTGCCCGTGTATCCTGGCTGGCACTCGCACTTGTGGGAATTTCCCACGTTTATGCACCGACCAGCATTCTTACACACACTTTCCACTTCCAGGCCTGTAGTAATGTGGTAAGGGAGGTGAGTGTAGTGAAGTGAGATTGTGAACATATATAGTTACTGCCTTTTTTGTCTGAAGAAACTGACGAATCATACTAAACAAAAATAAAATATTTAAATATTTGTTCAACTGAGATGCAATGATTCTCCATATGAGAGCATAAATTCATCACCTTCTGCTAATTATAAAAAATGTGTGGTTGCTTGTTGAGATAACAACACAACAGGAAGTAATGGCTCACCTTCCCTGGCAGCAAAGTCATGACAGGACAAGCTGGGGACATCACAGTAAAGTCCTGTCCATCCCATCATACAGTGGCAGGTCCAGGAGGTGGCTCCTGTCTGAGAGCAGGAGCCACCGTTTTGACAGCGCACCTGGCTGCACAGGTTCACATAGTTCTGCATACAAAAAAGAAAAGAGGGAGAGTTAATGTTGCACAGACAGAAGCAATGACACCACATCCAGCCAGTTCAAATTGTAAGTTGGGTGCCTCTAAACAAACCAACTTTCTTATCAAGATCATCAACTTGTCAAGCTTCTCTCTTCAACTTTGGTAAAGTTGCATTTGTATGACTCACAGGACAAATTTGCCTCACAGGGCTTTAAAATCTGTACAATATACAACACCATCTATACTAGATGATAAGAACACTTATGACACCACTCACACAAGACCCGCTCTGCAAACCTGCAGTGACACACAGACCCTTTACCTGGCAGTTCTGTCCGTTGTACCCCACTGGGCAAGTGCAGCGGTAGGTACCCAGGCCATCAGTGCAAGTGCCTCCATTCTTACAGGGCTGAGAGTTACACTCATTCTGCTCGAACTCACAAAATGTCCCATAAAACCCGGGACGGCAACGGCAAGAGAATGTGCCGATGTCATCAATGCAAGTCCCATTATTTAGACAGGAGCTGGAGGGAAGGCGATAAAGCAAGAAGTAATTAATCTGGAGTTCTGTCTACTTTAGATATGATCTAAATCGTTCATTCCATCATGTCACTGCAGGAGATATAGTATAAATCATCCAGGAAGAATTCAACGCAGAACAGCAAAAAAAATTAAGCATGATAGTAAAATGCTGGTTTAATGACTCACCTCTCGGTGCATTCGAGGATGTTGTGTTCACACAGGATTCCATCAAAGCCTGATCGGCACTCGCAAACAAAGCTGTTGACATAGTCCCGGCAGATTGCACCGTTCTTGCAGGGATGGCTGGCACACTCGTCTACCTCAGTCTCACAGCGGTCCCCTTCAAAACCCAGGCGACAGTCACAGGAGAATCTCCCAACCTTGTCCACACAGGAGCCTCCATTTAGGCATGGATCTACAGAGGGTTGAAGTGACAGGGAAGAAAGGCTTTCGATGACTGACTCCGTTGGCGCCTTGCCTTGTTTTTAACAGGTTTGTTTGTCAGAAATATTTTTACAATATTTTTACACAATTATACATATGTATAACTCTATACATATTCTATCTAACTAATATTTCTAAGCTGCTTCCTACCGTCTCTCCAGATACATCAAATACTAAAAAGGCATCATTACACAAGGCTGTCATAAATGCAGAGCAATTCACATTGGGTACGTACAGTCACACATAAGGTGAATGAAATAATTGGAGTGAAACTCACTGGGTGAGCAGTCGTCAATGTCTGTCTGACAGTTGTGTCCGCTGTATCCAGGTTGACATTTACACACGTAGCTGCCTGGGCTGTTAATGCAGCGACCACCATTTTTGCACGGGTTGTTATTGCATTCATTCACATCCTCAGTGCACCGTGGCCCTGCACAAACATGAATAAACAAACAGATTTTAGTAGAGCGTCAGCCTAATATATAGATATGACTGTCATATCTGTCAGGCACACTGTCACATATCTTCCATCCACACATACCTTGCCAACCAGCGGGACATTGACAGGTGTAAGATGTGTAGTCTGCAGAGGGATGACACACTCCTCCCTTCTCGCAAGGACGAGAGGCACACGGAACCTGTTCCACCTCACAGTGTTTGCCTATTTTGACATCGCACACATGTTTAATAATGTTAAAAAGAAACAAGTCAGACTGACTGCTACTGTGTGCTAGCAAGTGGATGACGTGGTGGAAATGCGGTATGACTAACCTGTGAACGGCGGACTACACTGGCAGGTATACCTGTTGACTTCATCTATACAGATGCCTTGGTTCAGACAAGGCCCAGATGCACATTCATCTAGGTTCTTCTCACAGTTCAAACCTAATGAGAGAGGAGGAGTGATTCACATATTTCTTTGTAAAAATCAGTGCTGTTTCTTCCACTCACATCTTAGTAATTCTGTTTAAAATCATTTTTAGGCATTTTTTAGGCTTTTTCATTCAGAGGCAGCAATAATAATTACCTTTGAATCCAGGTTGGCACTGACAGGTGTAGCCATTATGTCGGTCCACACATTTGCCACCATTTTGGCACGGACTGGGCTGGCACTCATCCCTTTCCTGCCCACAGTGTTGTCCCACCCAGCCAGCTTCACACTCACAATGGTAACTTTAAACAAAAGACAGGCATGCACAACTTTAAAATGTGTAATTAGCTGCACAGTAATAATAACAGCAGGTCGTCTCCAGCATCAGTTCTAGCACTTACTTTGGTTATGGTAATATATACAGGTAGTTGTGCTGATACTGTGGATTTTATTGTAGTGCAGGAGCAAAGTTGGAAAGCGAGGAAGGCAGAAAGAAATTTTCTAACTGGGGAGTGAGCGGGTGGGGGCTCACATTTAAACAGAGTAAAGGGAAGCACTATTAAAACTGTATACACAGTGTGTGTTAACCCATATTCAGCAATTAGATAAGGACAGAAGGCTAACATACCCGTGTTGCTGTTCGATACATTCTCCGTGCACACAAGGTTGAGGAGCACAGTGGTCGATGCCAGAGAGGCACAGAGGGCCGTGGGTGCTGGGCGGGCACAGGCAGTGGAACCCATTGACTTTGTCCACGCAGGTTCCCCCACTCATACATGGGTTTGAGTAACACTCGTTGATTTCCACATCACATTTGACACCTATAAGAGAGCAATTCAGAGGAAACTGGATGTATGAAGAGCAACTGGTACTTTATTACACAGCTGTAAATATTTTGTCATTTCATAGTCTTTTGAAACATTTTGTCCTGTTATCATGTCAACTTCATTGGCGTAACTAGCAAAACATACCTGTATATCCCGGGGCGCACACACATTTGTACTCATTAATACCATCTTGGCACTCTCCGTACTCACAGGGGTTACCGGCACAATCATCTTCATTGATCTCACAGTTCACCCCTGAGTGGACAAAAACCAATGAAAAAACTCGTATAGAGTAACAGAAGTCAGATTTTATAATTTATCATTTTCTGTGACTGTGTAATGTTTGCTGAGATTTAAAAGAGATAAAGTGGCTGTGACAAAATGTGAGAGTGTGACTCATTCACCACCAGAGGGAGTAAGACTCCATAAATGTGGGATTTAGCACTAAGTGAGAAAAAGCTAACAAAACCACATACAGATGGTTTAATAGAGCAAAGGTCTGCTATGACTCAAGTATGACGTAACGTTGGAGAACTAAAGTGAACAACATTAAAGCTACACCTGTTAAAGCTCGAGAAGAACAAGAGAGAGGAAACAGACGGAGAGGGACAGAAAGAGAAAACAAAATAGAGAAAGAGCAAGACACATCAGAGGAAGGAAGTCAGGGCATGAAGCCAGAAAGTGAGCGCAGACATGGTGACCTGTTGCCAGTTTTTGTAAAGTGAGGAGGGTACAGACTTCGACACCAGGCCTCAGGAGGTACGACACTTTGAACTGAGTTTGCTAATCTACAGTGCAAAGTGGGGTAGCATTGCTCAACCCAGATTTGTGACTGCGTGCACACACACACACTCACACAGTGCTCTACACTCTTAACTAAATAGAGAGCTATACAGGAAGCTCTAAATGTGGGGGATGGAGGTCTATACATTCAATTCATGCTTACATTTTTTATGATTGTTTAGAATAGTTCAGGTTTAGAATCTTCTAAATAAGATTATGAGCCAGTTCATGGTTCAGTGAAAAAGTGTTGTGAGACAAAGTCTGAGGGAACTACAACTCAAACAATGTTGTGTTTATAGTTCAGTCTGGGTGGTTACCAGAGCAACCACATGTCAAGCAGAGCAGAACTTTGTTGGAAATTCTGTCAATACGTGGCTGCACACAGTATGGCTGAAACCCTTCAGACCTCTGTGCAATGAAAGATACAAGGAGGGTACAGACAGACCAGAGACTGATGAGCTGCACCCAAACACCTAATCACAGTTGTGTGAGTCATATAGTACCAAGTACCTACCTGTGGTGCCTGGTGGACAGTTACACTGGTAGGCATTGACCAGGTCAACGCAGCGTCCTCGGTTCTGACAAGGGTTGCTTTGGCACTCCTGGACTTGGATGTTACAGATGGAGCCTGTGTAACCAGCATAGCACTCACAGGAGAAGGTGGCGATGCCATCTTTACACACACCATGGTGGCAAGGCTCTGGTACACAGTCATTGATGTTCTCCTCACAAAGTAGACCAGTGAAGCCTGGAGAAGGACATTACTTTTTAGAAAAATAACAAAGACCACAGCATCATGTGACTATTTAAGATTATTTTCTAGGTCAAATCAAGGTTGTATACCATGCAATCCACCATATGCTCTGTCTTACAGTGCTATAGCAGCTCTACAAATAAGAATAAGTTGCGTATATTTCTACTCGACATATGGTTATTGCCTGTTACCTTCAGCACATTCACAGTCATATCCGTTGGGTCGGTCAATACATTTGGCCCCATTTAAACAGGGTGTGCTGGAACATTCATCAATGTCTATCTGGCACATGTCACCGCTGAAGCCTGAAAAAGGAACACAGAACATAGTAACAAGCCAATACAATAAAAAAAAAAAAAACATTTTGAAAACAGGTAGGACTTTATAATTCAGCTTCACTCTGAGTGGATGGAAATCAATCAGAAAGATGCACAGAACAACACAGCAACATGTGTACCAACCTGCTGGGCACTCGCAGACGAAGCGGCTGACCTGGTCTTGACATTTACCCTGGTTCAGACAGGGTGAGCTGAGACACTCATTCACCTCTATTTCACAATGAGTCCCCTCAAATCCTGAGCGCATGATGAGAAACAAGTTTTTAATCATTTTTTTCTTTTCAAACATTACAAAGACTTTAATCTCATCCCACTGCATGTTCTAAGCAGTGTCATTTTAATCTAACAGCGTCAGCTGCCTTAGTAGGGTGTTATAAACTTCAACAAAGAAGTTTTATTTTAGTTGAGTTGTTCCAGTTTGTTAGCAGGGTATAAAAAAAGTAACGCATTTTTGTGTAGATTCAGATCCAGGAATTTTACATTATAAGATAAGATCTCATTTTATCGCTCAGGATACACTCACTCAGGATGATTCAGATTCTTATCTGTGTGTCATAAAATTGATTAAAATGTAAGGTAATTTATAATTTCTTGAGAAACATACCAGGCATGCAAATGCATGTGTAGTCCCCAATGCGATCCAGACACGTGCCATCATTCTGACAGGGGTTTGAAGCACACTCATTTACATCTTGTTCACAGCGGGGCCCAGCATAACCCCTCACACAGTTACAAGTGAAGGAGCCATCAGTGTTCACACACTGACCACCATGTTCGCAAGGGTTGGTACCTGATGAAGAAGGGGAAAGAGGCATGACTGAGAGCCGAGCAGATCAAAAGACTGACAGAGATGCATGTTAAGTATGTTCTGCCGCTCACCAATGCTGCATTCATCTCTGTCGATGTTGCAGGTGCTGCCTACATATCCAGGCGGACAGTTACAATTGAACATGCCACTGATGGGGTTGGTGTCACATTGAGCGCCCTCTCTACAGGGGTTACTGATACAGGCGTCATCTCTATGACACAGCAGACCTGAAAAGAATACCATGTTGACAAGGAGTGAGAAAAAATTTGAATAAAAGAAGATCCTGAAACAAAAATGTCCCTGGAGAATCCTGAGTATGTGGTTATGCTGAGTTCAGAGAAAAGCAAATTCAAGGGAAATGTGCTACTGGGGAGTTCATTAAGATCTAAATGTAAATTTATTCTGCGGTATAATTAGTGTATTTGACTGTTTGATGTGGATCACATTCAGTGCCTTCTCTTCAGCTGTTTTCATTTCTTGCTTCAGTTTTCAGTTGTAAATAAAGAAACAGTACCTAAAGGGAAGAATTGAACTATGACAAAGACTGACAGCGTTTGTGTTTTGTCTTTTATAACAACATATTTTGTCCTGCAGTTATCAGCTGAATGCACTGTAGTATTTGGTATGAAAATGTTTGCATGTGGTTTGTAACTACTGGCCTACCTGTCTTTCCATGGGGGCAGAGGCAGACAAAAGAAGCAACACGGTCGATGCATGTGGAGCCGGGGCTGCACGCCGCTGTAGCACAGTCATCGATGTTCTCAGAGCAGTCAGGCCCACTCCAGCCATTAACACACACGCAGACATAGCTGCCGATCAGGTTGCTGCAGGTACCTCCGTTCTGGCAGGTGTTTGGCTGCAGGCGACACTCGTTCACATCTTCTGTACAGTGCTGGCCTGTCGAGAAGAAAAGGAAAAGGAAATACTCTATGAAGCATGTTACAACATAAGATGTAAACGTGTGGCTTTTTAAAGATGCTTTCCCTCTCATGGGATTAGTACTACATCACCTCAGACAGGCCTATGAAAGTTGATGTATGCATGTTTGCTTTGTAAACGGAAAGCTTGCATGTGCCACATAAGCTTGTTAGCACAGACACACCTTGTGTGAAGTACGAGCTTCAGTATGAAGAAAGAACACAGGAAAACAATAGGAAGTATAATATCACACAGACAACATGAAAGGCTCCAAGTTATTATCACTGATCACAGCACAAACATTTATTCCACCTCACCGCTCAACCGACACATTCAACTACTCAACTGAAAAAATGGAGATCTCAAAATAGAAAAGCCATTATACAGTGATATTCTTACAATGTGCAGAACATGAAAGGGTAAAAATTAATGTTAAAATTAATGTGGAATTAATGTTAAAATGTGAAATACATGGGTTTTTTTTAAATACAGCAGAAAACAACTAGTATAAGACGCATAAAAATATTCCTAAGGCCTTGTTCACATCGAATTCAGCCCTCTCATTCTTTTGAATGATTTGTCAAAGACGTCTGACAAAATGCTGCAGTAGCCAGTCGAATACTTACAAGGGTTAATTGCTATTTCATGTTTCACAGACACCTTAAACAATACAACACACCAACACAAACCCTGGTGGCGTTTCAACTTTCTTTCAAACAAACCACAGCTGGCAAACATAGGTGTTAGCAGCGGTCACAGCAACACATAAACAAAACGTCATATCCTTACCAGTCCACTCTGGAGGGCACTGGCAGTTATAGGTGTTGACTCCGTCCATACAGGTTCCTCCATTGGCACACTGATGACCAGGGCAGTCATCAATGTTGTTCTCACAATTAGTTCCATTGAAGCCTGGCACATATTACAGAAAAAGACATTCATTTAATTATTAATAATTCATTGCTTTCATTATGTGTGCACTTGGGAGGATATGCACTCAAACCCCGGTGTACATAAGTATTATGACGTGTCCTGTTGTATAACCAGCAGCATGTGTGTGTGTGTGTGTGCGCACGTTTGTTGTGGCTACTTGCTAACTGTAGCAGACAGAGAATACAGTTTGTGTAATACAACAAAACCACCAGGATCAGACTGTTTGTACCTCAAACAACATAATGTAACAATACAGAAACTATAAGCTACACTTCATAAATACCAGTTACAGTGACACTCTTTTTCTCTTCTTACATTTCCTTCCTTTACATTTCCATTCCAATTGCTTTCCCTGTCTTTCTCACCAGGCAATAAAATGGTCCACATCTGTCAGAATTCAAATCCTCCTACCTGGAAGGCAGTGGCATGAGTAGCTGGTTTCAGAGTTCTGGTGGCAAGTGCCTCCATTTAGGCATGGTGAAGGTGAGCAAGGGATGTATGAGCTTTCACAGTGTTTGCCAGTAAATCCTGGGGCACAGATACACCTGCAGCAATGATATGAGTCCATTTCATGCATGTCATTTCCTTCAGCCTTGACAAACATTCTTAAAGAATTCAAACTGTTTAAAAACAATTTAGGTCATCAAATTAATATTCCAGATAGAGGCATATTTCAACATTTGACAGTTTAAAAACTAGATTCTCACTTGTAAGAGCCAAAGGTGTTTAAGCAAACTCCTTCATTCTGGCATATAGAGGGTGTGGCAGCACATTCATTTGTGTCATTAAGGCAGCGAAGACCTGCGTAGCCAGGAGGACATGAACACGTGTATCTATCATCAGGCAGAGAGCTGCACTTTCCACCATTGCCACAGGGACTAGATAGACAGCTGTCCTCGTGCTCACACCGTGGTCCTGCGAATGATGAGGAAGGAAAAGAGCTGAGCATTATTGCTTTTGCTATCCTGTGACCATCCTTGGAGAATATTGCTTGGATACCAGCAGAACTGCAGTGCACAATGACAAGTGTTTATCTGTGGTATCGTCTTATTACTTTGTGCTTTATCCCCTGATTAATTAGATTTGCATATTGACTAGCCCCCACTGAAAGAAAATTATTCGCAGTTATCATTAAAGCAATGAGTTCATCAAGGTTGCACAAACCTCTAAATTTGTTATTTATACAATAGAAAATCTTTAATCATCTGGATATCATCTGGATTCATTAATGCATCAATATACACATGCTGGTTCACAATCACCCCAAGAAGTCCTCCTAACAGACAAAAAGGCAGGACCAAAAATGAACCTTTCAGTAAACGGTAACTGTAAACTATAACAGTAGTTGTAAAGTGTAATATCCACTCTAGAGTTGCATGTTTTGATGTTTGATGAGATGCAAAAACCATTTTGTACAATCAGGAAAAGAGATAGGCTTTAGGGTTAGCGAGTGTATTGGTACTCAGGATGTTTCAAGTGGTCATAAACATCACTCAACCCTTGTGGCAAAGTCCTATGAGGTGATTGAACTGTATCTCACCTGTCCATCCCTTGGCACACTCGCACTCGTACTTGTCAAGGGTCATCAGGGTGCAGACACCTCTGTTGGCACAGGGGTTGTTGGGGTAACATGTGGAGTTCTGTGGAGTTTGGCAGTGCTGTCCGGTGTAGCCAAGAGGGCAGGTGCAGGTGGCGCTGCCCGGCACAGGCACACCAGCAGACATCGACACAGAGCAGTTCCCTCCATTCAGGCAGTAGCCAGGTTGACAAGGGTCCTTATGCTGGCAGTACTCACCAAGAAAGCCTGGCGCACACCTGTACACACACATGAAAACACAGAAATCAATGATGGAGCATGCAAAGGCACGCACACATTTAAACCGAATCTTCCCTCAATGGAGACAACAAAGCTGAAAGATGAATTAAGCAAAAAGACAAATATATATGTGTGTGTTTGCCTCTCTGTCAAGTACACAAACAAAACAAAAGAGTGCGTTTCAGTCAGGTGCATGTAAAGCACCACATCAGACAGCACAGGGTAACATCTGCACAAGAGTCCTATAGTGTACACACACACACACACATCAAAGAAACAAATGAACCAGCACAGGTAAACACCACTGTCTAATACAGTCTTGCCACTGCTGTATGGTGATCTAAACAACAGTGTGGGGAACCACATCCGTATGTAGTATGTAGGAGTATGTCAATACGCATAAAGAGAAACCAATTATTAGAACTTAAAACAATTAAACAATATGGTAACTAATCGATGGACTGCCTTTATTTAGTGCCTTTATTCCAAGACAGATATTTAAAAAAAAAAGAGAGCTATTTACAGTAAAAGGCCTCATGTTTAACAGTGCACATACATGCATACACACACACACATTTTGACATGCCGGTCAGATGAGGCCCAAACTGAACCACAAATCTTACGATTAAAGAAACTGCTCCGGACCCTGAGCTGTTAACCCATAAACTCAGTAGGAGAAAAGAGGGAAGCTGACTTGGAGGGAGGGTTAAACTGGGGTCACAGATGATAAAGAAGAAGCTAAAAAGTGGAAGGATGTGAGGTGGAGTAATCTGGAAGTTGTTGACAGAAGCCTGGCAGAAACTAAAAACAACAAGTGGAAAACGCCAGCAATTATTTTGTGTTATTATAGATGAACAATACTCCTGACATCAGATACACAATGTCATAATAAATGTGTATAGTATAGTATAGGTAAGTTGTTCTCTCTCTCACACACACGCACAAAAAAAACAAAACAAAACTGTATGGGTATGTGACTAAAAGACTTGTCTATTGTCTTTTGACGGTATAAAAACTGTGTCTGTGACCCCTTTTTTGCTCTGTTTATTCATCACCTCCTCAGTAAAGTGATTCAGCAGCATGCTGAGCGGTGGGGAGGAAATTATGATATTACACAATGTGTACATCCCAATTTCCTTAAACTGCATCCACTTTTTAGGCCCTCCCACCAAGGATGCACAACGAGATGCAAGAAAACCATGTGAGAAGGGAGGAAATGAGGATATGTTTCAAGAGAAAGAGATGTAGTTTCCTCTGAAGCATGACATGAAGCAGTGCCATTTTCTGATGACTCTCTGCACATGTGCACTGCACTATTACCATCAAGTAACACAGTTATCAGCAGAGCAGCAGTGTTTTCTCTCTGTCACCTGTTGCTATTTAACAAACCCCTGCACACGGTCAATGTGCTCTGCTCAGAGACACAGGAACCATTTCTACCAGCACAATCCATTTATACTGTTTATTAGTTATTTACATCAAAATGTATTGATATTCCTGATTGTCAGTTCATTATTTGATAACCCAGAATATGACCATGGCGTCTTTTTGAATACTGGAAAACAAGGAATGATCAGCGTCACGTGTGACAGAATTTAAATGATGATAAATTTTTACATCATCGTCTACAAATGTTTCTTGCTAATCATCACACTGAGGTGTGTTTTTTGCCTGTTTCTTTCTCAAATAAGAGAATTAAGATGTAGAGTATGTCCACAAGGGACGTCACCAGAGACAATGATCCCTTTATTGCTTTCTATTCCTCTGTCCCACTCATTTTCACCTACCACTTCTCCATTTGTATTTGGTCAGACCTGTTAGTTTGCTACTGAGCAAAGATTCTGATCAATTGTTTGCAGCACTGTGCGTGTGTGTGTGTGTGTCGGTGTGTGTGTGTGTGTGTGTGTGTGGGGGGCACATGGCAGACACACTGCCTGGAGACTGTGGGTGACAGAGCAACCTGCTACCTCTTACACAGGTCTCTAAACCTGCCTCCCTAGAGGGGCTCAGGTAACACAATAGGAGAGCAGAGATACGCCACACAGAAACTAACTAACATACACAGACAAATTAATACGCTCTTTCATAACCATTCCAAAAGAAAAAAATGTGCTTATTTCAGAAATACGCATAGAGCTGAGGGGTAACAGTGGGAACAAGAATTATCTGAAATTCAGCCACACACTTACTAACATTTATTTATTATTGGCCACTCCACCCCAAAGCAGCTTGAAGATATTAGGTTGTGAGCGCATGGGAAAGTAGGAGAGTCATGAATCATGGTTGCCAGACATCTCACAGATCAATCACATGTGTGAGACCTGTGAGTCACCCAGTGTCTCTTCAAAAAGGAGCAACAACATCTTGCAACAAATTCCTGTTCTGACTAACAGATCAGATCTATCTAACAAATATGAATTCATAAATATAAAAGTACAACCCCACAAAACAGATGGGATTTGGCGTAAAAGAAAAATTAAAAACAGAAAGCAATCAATCAAACTGTGTTCACAGACAACTGCTTTACAAATTGCTCTTGTCAACCAGTGTAGCCTTCACATAATTGGTGTATGTAGTATGATTATGTTTCTATAATTATGTTTCACAAAGTAGTACACTTCATCCAATCCATGTGAACGACTGAGCCTTTGGAGGGCGTTTGTTTCATACCCAATCGTGACACTATCACCTGTCATTAGAGAATCTGTTTATCTGTGGAATGTTCCAAACAGGTGTTTTCTGAGTAATACACCACTTTCCCGGTTTTTTTAGATAGACTGATAGATAGATATTCAGAATGAGCATATAGTATTTACAAAAATCAAAATGAAGATACAAAATGAGGATGATGCGGAAAAACATTAAACGTACTGATTTGTGATTTTTTTTTTTTACGTGTATATCAAAAGGAATAGCAAATTATCACATTGTGTTTAACTTGTGTTTTACGCAGCCCAACTTTTATCTGGAATGAGGGTTGTATTTCAAATGCATGGACACGTACACAATTCATCAAATCACTCAACTGAATCAACACCATAGTACCAATGAGCCACTGCGTAGTACTGAGTGACAAGTTCAACATGCAATGTCCTTCTGCTAGAAAAAGCCACTAGTGCACCACAGTTACTGTTCAAACTTCAAACTTCACTGTTCGACATCAATGCGTGATTGGCTTATTTTAAACATAGACTTTTTTATTTGTTGATCTGTCTAACACCTAGCTGGTTTTGGTTCTCTATTCTCTAAAAATACGTATTCTCATGGTACTGGTAAACAGATAATCCAGATGGTAGATTAGTGATGTATGATCTTCAAAGAAGAAACAGACTTCATGGCTCCTCACCTCAGCTCTGTAAGATTAGACATGGTCACCATCCCTCTACCCTGTCTCTGTCCCTGTATCAGCATGGATGTCTGCAGCGCTTCTCCCTACACACCCCCCAAAAGCACATGCCTACACACACACACACACATGCTTAAATACACAAACACAACAATGTCCCTCCCTCCTCACTCCAAACACAAACACAGCTTGGCCATGATATCACAACAAGAAAGCCGTCCTGGGAATTAGGACTGCTCTTTTTTCTCCTGGACAACCTCTCCGCCTCCTCTCAAGAAGTAATGACATGGCCCTCTGCCCTGTGACATACATCACATTAGAAGGCTGTCACACAAAGAACACCGTGTCCAGGTTAATTCCAGGTTTATGTTTCACTGGGAACATTTCACACATTTTCACTATTAAAACCATGGGGAACATGAGACACATATTCTAAGTCAAGTTTAGCCACTTCAGTGAGAGATAGGAAATTTGAAACTTGTGCTTTGTTGTAATGTTTAGCTGGATTACAAGTTTTCTGAGCTCGGGATGACACATTTTAAAATAAGTTAGGTTCAATGTGCATAAAAAAGATAAAAAAGATATTACAAAATACAAGAATTATTTAACACTTTGAGATTTTTTTGTGAAAATTCCAAAGCATTGACAGGAAAGATGCACAGTAACCTCTATTAAAATCAATCGCTGCTATCTAACCAGTGTTGACAGAACCACATGCCATGGCGTCAGGAAATGATACTACCCTGTCCTTCAGGTTTCACTGGCAGATAGAGAGTTCATTATTAGCCTCCGGCTGTATCACTCGAGCCTGAGGCAAACAGACAAGGCTGTGCATGATTCGCATTAATGTCAGGGAGTGGTGTCTCACTGAGGAAGAGACAAACTGAGACACTAGTCTGTCGCTGAATACAGTGCAGGAAGCAGTGTGATTCTTCCAATTCAAATTTACATATGTACTACAGATCATTCAAGTATTTGCACAACGGTGAATGCACATGAACACCTTAACACACACACACACACACAGAGTCAGATCCACTTTCATGAACAACTCAGAAGAGAGAGTTTCTGCAGCCAAATTCATCTATGGGATTCTTTGTTTTGCTCCATAAGGACTTTTTTTCCTCCTCATTTCTCCATCCTTCTCTTACTCTGTGCAATTTCCTGCAGCCCTCCTTTCCCTCTCTTTCTCACTCCTCCACCTCTCATTTCTAACCCACTCTCGAGGTGTCAGGTTTCTACAGCTGGTTCACATTAGCGCCCCAATCTCACGCACACCCTTCCCTCTGCCTCTCTCTCTCTCTCTCTCTCTCTGCACCCCTTCTACTCTTTCGTTCCATCCCCCATACTCCTCCTTGTCCACCTCATGTTGACCTCGGCCTGTCCTGGCTGGCCATGGGGGTTTCAATGAGTAGAGAATGGTGGGTTGATTCTCACTCATTCATGTATCGTCTCCCACCTCCTTCATTCCTAATTCCTATGTCCCAAGCTCCCCTTCACTCTAGATCTCCTCCCATGCCCGATCCCTAAATCCCCCTTTCTTTTGTGCCAATTTTCTCCTCCTCCTACCTTTCCACCTTCCTCTCCTAAACTACAACCCCCCGCCACCTCCTCCAGGCACTATTCTAGTCTCAGCGACGCTTAATAGCTTCATCATGCGTTTCCCTTGCAGGCATCGCTGAGAAATAGTGTGAGAGAGAAAGAGTGAGAGCATAAACCAGCTCACATTTCAATCCCTGGATCATTCCCTTGCTTGGCTAGAGCATAGGTGGCCTATTCACTGTACTGTAGTCCTGTGTGTGCATGCATAAACGTCACAAGTCAAGTGTAAAGCATGTTACTGGTTATGCTGTTAGTTTGGCAGTGAAGGTAAACTGAGGAACTAAACAATATTTGCCTTTTCACAGAGATTTTAGCTGCTTGGTAGATCATTTTAATAAAAGTGAGTCGCACAAAACTCTTGTATCAGATGATGTAGTTCATTTTATAAGACCTAATGCCTCTCAGACAGTGTTTGCAACTCTTATCAGACGTAGAAGTCTGAAGAAATAGTAATACAGATCACAGGACTCAAGTTCTGAAACTGCAGTCAATGATATGGTGGAAAGCATATACATCACAGTGTGACAAGTGCATGCAAAATCACTTATAACATAATAAAACTAATATGAATATGTGTAAGTCAATACCAAACTCTTCAGACATCGTACCACCTGGATGAATAAATCCAACTCCACAGACATACCACACCTAGAAGTCAGAACATAAACAGGGAAGCCTTCTGTAGACCTAAAAGGTGAAAGGTGAAGGCCAACTGAGGAGCTGGTTTCAGTTTGTGCATCCCAATGGGGAAGTACACCAGTGTTTGACGTCATCTAAAAAAATGAACACTAAATGGTTTGGCTGTGTGTTGAAAATAAAAACAAAAATATACACTGGAGAAAATGTTGTTGATCTGTCTGTTTGTCAACAGAATTGTAGGGTAAAAAAATCACAGGGCAGATACACAAATTACTTTTCAAATTCTATAAGAAGCACAGGGTTGTCGATTGGCCCTTCCTCCTATGGTTTGAGAAAGCGGTCATGGTCAAGTGAGGTAGACAGTGACTGAGAGCGAATAGCATTACTATTATATAATAATTGCAAACACTATCGCAATATACTGAATGTACAATATACACTGATATGTTATCGTATTGGAAGATTCTTGACAATCCTCAGCCTATTCTGTGGCAGTCCACTCAACTGCAGCTATTGCTACTGCACGCAAAAAAGATGGGAGTTTCAGAAGTTTTATGCTGTAAGAACTAAAATTACTGGGAGTCCAGGGCAAGCTGTCTCAAAAAGACATAAATGATGGAAACTATGAATCTAATGCGTAAATATTCATAGGGAGCAATGTAGTTTTAGTGGGTTGAAGAGGGGTTGTTGTGCGTACTCCTTTGCTTGTAAGCATAGTTGTCTTTTCATTTTCAGAGAGAAGTGCAGAGGCAGCAAAAATAACATCACAGAGCAGGTGGGCGGAGGTTATGTACATGAAGTCAAAGTTAGATGTAAAAGAGAAAGAGAGAGAGAGAAAAAAAGAGGAAGGTGGATGAAGAGACGAGAGCACAATGAGATGGAAGTAAAAACCAGATATGTAATGAGAGAGCGAGACATACAGAGAGAAAAGAAAGCCAGACAGTCAGACTGAAAAACATCAGTGTAGACTGAATAAAGGATCGCAGAGCAGGGTGGAGTCCAGGCTAGGCACATGTGGTAAAATCTCAAACTGTGTTTAAAAACATGTTCAAAAAGACTCATCTGAGTGACTGTGGTACACAGTATGGGACCCATTTTCTCTCAGAGCGCTCCCTCTGCTTGTCAGTGTATGCTGTTCTGTTATTACGCTGTTTCTGTGGTAGTTTAAAGTGGAATACCTAAGAATAAGTCTGTTAACCTATAAAAGTTCCATATTTAGGTCCACACTACTAGTCTACCACTGACTGATTTGGAAACTTCTAAACAAAAAAGAATATCTCTATTAGCTCTACTCAGTACCTAATGTACTGCTGCAGACCACCTTAGAATATTTGCTTCTGGTTAATTGTCATTTTCTCTCTGGCATTTATTCTGACTTTATTTCAAAAGTCTTCCTGGAAATTCCTACTGGCACATGACCAAGAGGGAAATTAAAGAACTGGGTAGTTTTGTGTCTCTTTGATATATTTCATTCATGCGTGCCTGTTGATGGCTGAATAATAACTAAAAGTCATTTTGATCCTAGTGATGATGCACCGAAACTCGTCTGTCTCGACAGTTATTCACATCACAGCACATGTGCAGACAATGTATGAATTTATGACAAAACTGAGGTACTTTTGACCCTAAACTGCTATCATCATCATGTGTGACAGAAAACCACTTGTCACCTTACTGTATGTGGGTTTATGGTCTGGTTGCTACATTCCCCACTGTTTTGTAAGGCTTCCTCTTTCTGAGAATGGGTTTGAATCTCCACATCTCCATGTGGCCTGGCATGTATCTGTTTGCTTGTTTGTTTGTTTGTTTGTTTTTGTGACTGTGTCCTTTTTCACGGTGATCCCAGTGATTTTTCATGGAAGGCCATGCTGACCACACCCAGCCTAGTGAGTTGGCACTACTAATGCTGAAAGGATCAGTGAATTAGACAATCGCTGAAAAATTTACTCACAACAATTATAGTATTTGATAGTTTTTAAAGTTATTTTTAAAGATAGAATGCAACCGATTATACAAAGAATCTTTAGTGTTAACCATGGTCACCAATGAAAAAGTCTACTTGTCTTCATTTAGACCCTCAAACACACTCAAGAGACACACCTCCAAATACTTAACCTAACATGTTTACTGAACTTCAGACCTCTCTGTGCCACCATGTGAATCTGCCCTCGGCTCAAGGTGCCCCTGACTCTCCAGAGGCACACATACAGACAGAGCACATACACAAACATAAGCACAGAGAAACTCTTATCATTGTGGTTCCAGTCTCAACCACATCTACAGCGCTGCTAGCGGAGCTGTGGGAAGGAGATAAGTCTTTGGAGAGTATAAACGGGAAATCACTGCCGTGGGTTCCAATCTCCTACTCTAGGGTTTGTTGACTTTAGGTTAGGTCATGTGCCTAAATATGTGTGTGTGTGTGTGTGTGTGTGTGTGTGTGTGTGTGTGTGTGTGTGTGTGTGTGTGTGTGTGTGTGTGTGCTCGCGCCTATAGGTGTCTGTTCTCCGAACTGATGACTCTGTGGTTAATTTTCCAACAAAGCAGTTTCAGGTGCCCAATTCCCAGTATGTTATTTTTTTTAATTTTTTTTTTTTATTTATGTGCACTCAGTTCATCTGGAACAGAGCAAAGATGGGTTGAGACAACTTTACGCTACTGCAAGTGCAATAAAAGCTTCCCACCCATCCCCACTTCACGGTCCTTCACCCATCCACCCCCAGTCCAAAAGCAGTCGACCTAGGGAAAACCCCATTGTTAAATAAAAGGCATAAGACTGAGAGGAACTGTGGATGTCAAATCACATCTGCGAGTGAAGGAGGTTTCTCTACAATGCTTTACAATCACAGACATGTGAATGGGAGATGGAGCTGGTATGGCTATAATAAATGAAAAACAATGAAGATCTCAACAATAATGACGTTGTATTAGAAGGATTAGGAGGCCTGGTGAGTTGTGTCCAGAGGCATCTAAAAACTTGAAGAAGAGGGGGGGACCGAGGCACAGATGGATGAGTGACAGTTTGATGAAGGAGGCGTTGCAAGAGGGAAATTACACTCCTCTCTCTGCTCCGCTTCTCTCTCATTTCCCTCCCCCCTTCACTGCATTCTCATCACTAGTAAGGAGTTGTGCTCCAAGGTATTCCTCCTCAAATTACCTGAAAAAGAGACATCCTCTTTACTTTTGGCCCTTTTTCTTTTTCTGTCTGCCCTGCAGGCAAATTCTACCTGTCAGATCAAACGGGCAGCAGGTCTGCACAACACAGTAACTCTCTACCCTCACCCTTAAGAAAATCTTTTTTTAAAATAAATATAAAAGACATGACAGTGACTGGAAGAGAAAAAGAGTGAGAAAAAAGAGGCATTGTCAGGGAGGGAGAGTTAATCAGTTTGCACCATGGCCCAACAGCAGACAAAGGGATCCTGTTCTGGAGGAAAACAGGGTTTGGACAACGCAATGTGTGTAGCCTCACTCTAGCTTGTCCTGCTCAGGTATTAACTCAGTGAGTCTGACTGCATGATAGTGTCAGAAATCCTCTGTGGCCCACAAACAAGACCATTGTTTCTGAGGTCTTACCTAATACCTCATCAGAAAGTGTTCATGAATCCCTTCAGTAATGATTTAAATTATAAACACCTACCCAGCAAACTTGTGACCTGCAAATCCACACAAAAACACACTCAGCACACAGTTTTTCACACCCAAGGCCAATGGCTTGCAGTGTCACCGGTTAGACAGCTTCTCTGCACCCTGCCCAGCTAGTCAGCAGTCGACCTCTCCCATGCACTTTAATTCTCTTTCACAACATTCATCAAGTCAGAAATGAGACACCCAATCTTCCTAAGCAAGCACAAATTTCCAAGATATTTTCAAATATGCAAACATAATTGTTTTTATCTATGTTACTGAGATGCCTCCAAGCACACAGCTATTAAAAGTTTCCATTTTCTCTTTCCGCTCGTCCCTTTCAGTCTCTTTCAAAAGAAAAACATTTGTCTACAAGCAATTAAGAGACATAAAATGGAGGTATACATATGACTAGAGTAATTCTGTGCTGTCTAAAGTCTGCAGGATGTAAGGCAACTCTGCAGAAGAAGCACCTGAGGAAAGGTGACTAATGAACGCATTCTACTGCCAATCAAAACATGTCCTTGTCTCTACCGTGGATCTGATTCATTATGGATATCAAACAGAAGCATTACAGTCCTCACCTCTAAAAACACACTCTTGTTATTACATATCCTGTTTCCCACTGTCAGCACTGAAAAACAGGCTGGCTAATTGTAAACTCTTCTTAAACTCGTCTTAGCAAATACTATGCCACAGTTGTCCACAGTGTTGTGTAATTGTTGTCTATTCAATTATACAGTTACTCCCAGTGCGACTCCAGCTATGATCCATGTGACATAATTAGGCTGGTCCAAGCCAACAGCCTAAGTGACTGTTTACTTACAACGGGCTGCTTTTAATACACTGACACACATAATTTGGTTTTTACACAATGACGCCTTTGACTTTGACCAAGACAGTGCAGATGGATGGGACACACAAGACAGAGGCAAGTGCATCTATTTGTGAGCATGAGAGTGCATGTGTGTAGCTGTTGATGTCTGGTTGTGGACAGCAAAAAAAAAAATTTGACTTACTAGTTAATCAGTCTAACAGTAGGCCTGCGCTCTGTCAGCTGACTCCTCTAAACTGAGAGACTCCTCTCTGTGTGTCTTCAGGGCAAGAGGCCTTTTTTTAAATCATAAACATCATCATTTAATTCTGAGAAAAAAGGCTGACTTCATGGTCACAAAGGGAGACAGCTTGGCTGAGCAAGAGCAAGAGGAAATTTTAGAGAAAAATAATAGTCCCAACTTTGCAAAAATGAAGTTACCTCATACAAAAAGTAAAACACAAAATTTGTATGCATGATATTATTTACAATTGCAATTAAATGATAGTAGAGGTAATATAACACAACATAAAAACAAAACCTTAGAGGATCTGGTCAAGCCTTAAACTGCTGTAAATGATCTGAATGTTGTTCTAAAGACATTCAGAATCAGTTAGGATTAGAATGAAGTCCTGTTCTACTGGGACTGTATGCCTGTCCAAACATATTAAGAACACATGTCTGGAACTAGGTGTTATTTTTTGATTGGGGCCTAATCCAACCAAGACAAGGCAGTTGTGTTTCCTCCAAATGAGAAACATTCCCATAATTAAAGTCTGCCTATCATGAGCTGTCCCTGAAAAGGTCATCGTAGCCTGTGTGTCGTCATGTCTTCATTCCTTGCACAGCCATCACTCGCACCACACTAGTTCATAATGCAGCTGCCACATTTAATTAACAAGATACATCGAGATCACATCTCATCCTTCCTGATGTCACTTCACTGGTAGTCTGTGTGGTTAAGACCTGACTTTTGAGATCTGCTGTGTATAGTGATTTGATCATTAACTCTGAATTAAAGCACACTGCTCATACATACAGCACACAGACACTCGGCACCTTTAGCATCTGCAGGACAATTTCTCTCTGACCTTAAATTAGACAGATGGAATGTCAAACACTGATTAAGGAATGTTGCTTTCTCCATCCCTATCTACAGTAGTAGCGGAGGGTTGAAATTCCAAAAGCTCTGGGAAAAGACACGCCGTGTGAGTCACATCACATTTGGTGAAATATGATCAGGTTCATGAACCAGCTATGGTGTGTTTTAGTTGGGAATTTGGCTCGGGAGTGGCAACACGATTATAAATATACCTCAGTCTTAATTACAAACTAGGCGAAGCTGTCAGAAAGTGGAAGGCATGGATCAAACAGGCTACTGCTCTCTTTTACACTAAAGCACTTTTCTTTAATGGTCTGACTTCACCACCAATAGCAGAGACTCACTTGCAGGTTATTTGAAGTTTCCACATGCACCCAGAAAGAAATTATGTGCTGTAAGAGTGATTAGCCTACTTGTCATTCTGATTCAATCAATCAAGTTTCAGACTGTTTTTCCTCAATGGTTAAAATGAGGCTGGTTACTTTCTAAAGTAATAAAAATGTCTTATCATTGTCTCGATATCCCCTAGCAATAACAAATCATCAAAAAATATGTTGGCAACATTTACAGCTATCAATTCTATAATACCAAGAGAGTAAGTAACAAAATCCCCAAAATGTCCTAAATAACATCTTGGAGGTGGAAGTGTGTGTATTGGTATTGTTCCCAGTACTGGTGTACTTTGTCAGACAGAGCAGTCTTTTATTCCCTCTTTCGTGCCTGAGCAAAACCTCATGGTCCCGTGGACAGGCTGGGGTTGATCTAAAAACCCTATTTCTGTGCTGCCTTTCACATCCAACAATCCCCTTATGAGGGGTTTCTATTGCTGTGTCCTCATTTTTGAAAGTAGTGCTGTGATGACACCATGACCTAAAGTGAAAAGCCTGTGTGTTCAGTCACAGACTCAGAGAGTCCATCTTACCTGCAGTATTCGGTGCCATTGTTAAAGGTCTGGCACGTAGCGTTGTTAACACAAGGCGCCTTGTCATTCATACACTGCAGAGCTGCAAGAGACAAGAAATGAGTTAGAGCTGGGACAATCAGACAGCTAAACAGCTAACTGTTCAGTCAAAATATTGACAACTAACCATTCATTAACACAATTTCAAAAAATATTTGTCTTCTTATACTGTACCACACGAGTGACATGTAAAGGCAATCTTCATTCCTTACAACAGTAAGAAGTTGTAGTAGTATCAGTAGTATTTTTGTAGTTTTGCATAATGTGAAAATGGCTGCTCATTGTTAAGTTATCCACTCTATAGTTGTCTACACAGTTTACTGGTACCCAGTGTCCATCATGTCTTCTTCTTGACTTACTGTGTCTGACTGTGTCTACACTCAGACATACAGAAACACCATTATGATGATGTCAGACTGCATCATGTGCCAAAAGAAAATACATAAATATGTCAAATAAATAATCTCTTTAAATCACAAGAAAGGTCTTTAACTGGCTAGCTACGGTACTTAATTGGTGGCACAACTCAAAACTTGTTCAGGGTTTGCCCTGAAAATTGTTTAGCTGGAATGGAAAGATCCCCCTTATGCACCCCTCTGAGGGAAAACCCTCCACACTGCCCACAACATTTTCCTCCTCTGCCGCTCCTTTACAGAGATAATGCAGAAGGCGTGCCACCTATCTACCCGACGAAAAGCAAGCCTGATAT
This sequence comes from Scatophagus argus, assembly GCF_020382885.2. Taxonomy (NCBI): domain Eukaryota; kingdom Metazoa; phylum Chordata; class Actinopteri; family Scatophagidae; genus Scatophagus; species Scatophagus argus. Next base: position 16,085,900 of record NC_058498.1, on the reverse strand, counting down.
CAGACAGCGGTCACAGGACGGCCGGATGAGCAGGCAGACAGAAATGAGCCTTGAGGAAGACAACAAAGCCCAACTATCTACCCACCAGTGAAACACTCATAGCTGGACACATCAGCTATTGTGTGGCCTTGAAGCTGCCAGACACACATAGCTGAAGTGGTCTTCATGCACACCATGCTGGTCCAACAAGCCAAACAACAGTGTGGTGTTCTGAGTCTTGATTTAACGAGTGATATGGCAGAAAAGTGAAAGACCCACTGTTATTGAATGATTAATTAAAAAAGACTGTTATAAATCATTAGCAGTCCTTTTTCAAACATTGCTAACATTTTGTTTCATTTATAGCCTCACATATGAAAGTGGTTATGTGATGTATCCTCTACTCTGTGGAACAGAGCTACTTTTATAAAACGGAGGGTAGGTCAGCTGATTTCAAAGAAACGCCAACAATGTCTTCACAAACCAGTCATTGCATTACAGGAAGTGTGCTAAGAAATGGTGTTACTTCCTGCGACTAGGTTAATCACAGTGTCACTCGAATTGAGGAGTCTTTGTGAAGATATATTTATCTTTTATTTACCCTACTTGATGTGATTTTGCAGTGTTGAAACTGGGACACACATTGTTCACGGTGCAGCCTCTAAAATGAAATGGTCAGAGAGCTTGGGCAGCCGAATGCCTTAGAGCTGGTTTGAGATATATAGCCTATTAGACATGGGGATTCCAAACAAAAACCACTGTGAAATTCATAATCCCAACAAGCACGCACACAAACTTGTCTCAGTGTGTACATCTGCACAGACATCCATTGAAATACTTATGAGTTCATATCAGACTTCAGTTGCAGTACCACAGAGACCACAGTACTATGCTATTTTGAGACTGTTTCTGTATCGAGCAGACATACAGCATGCACACTATGATTCAACACATGAAAATCATGCACATGAAATGACACAGCTGTGAGACAATGAAATCATTTTATTTTATCATTTTTTATCTGCTCTTGAATTAATCATAAAAAAGACATCAAATATGATTATTAGTACAGTAAAACTGGGCACGCATAGGGTATGATGTGTGGCACGTACACCAGTCATCTAGCAGCAAGTAGACAATTGCAAAATAAGCACACAAAAAAAGAAAAAAAAGAGTAATACGAAGGGGGGGGGAGCTGAGACGACAAATGCATAAGGCAGAAGGAATGAGAGAAAGGAGGCAAGAGAGCAGAGACAGAAAAAAGCTGCTCTCATCCCCAACTGGTTTGACGAGCTTCCCATGCACACTGTAACAATGCCAGACGCAACGATCTTACCAGATTTGGAACAGCCTGCATCCCATTACACTATTTTAACACACACACACACACACACACAAACCAACAAAATTGATTACTCCATTATATATGGGTCACCAGTCGTCTGACTGAAAGTTTGAAAAAGGTTTCAGCAATCAGTCCCTCTAAAGTAAACAAACAAAATGTTCACATGCACACAAATGACTGACTAGTGTATTGTCATAAACACACCACCAGCATTGTATCCTCTATACCTGGCTTTTCTCACACTTCACTATCAATGACCCATGGACAGGAAAATTTCCCAGGAATGAGAGCCTTGATAAGGTCCAATCGACAAAGTCAACAGTGAAACTCCAGGCAGATGTGTGAGCTGAGAAGAAACACACAGTTACCTGACCAAATTATTACTATTATCTGAGTGTGTTTGGGGACGGGGGGGTCAGCTCAAGTCAGTCAATATGCTGTTTAACTATCTAGTCTAGCAGCGCACTTTTCCACTGTGGAAATTTGTCTGGTCACTAGTTTAACAGGTGAAGGTGACCATGCATGTTCATGTATGTAAGTCAGATAAGGAGGAGGTCAACAATGCTTAATGCAAGATTCGATTGGCTGTGCTGAAACAAGCTCTCCATGGACAAAAAGTGATACCTTAATAAAATTAAGGGGCAGACGAAAAAAATCTACAACTTAAAACAAGTGTTATATAGCGCAGATATGTAGCACACAATAAAACTACAGTTTCATTCAAGTTTCAGACTTTAGCTAGGCCAGAAAGCCTAAAAATATAGACTAAAAATAGCAGGTGTCTGTGGTGAACATAACCACAAAGTCGTCAGTTTGATTCCAGGACGAAGCCCTTGTTGTAAGTTAGCCCTCTCTTTGTCATCACACTGGCTGACTATATCCCCACAGGCAACTCATGGACCAGAGGACACTTCCTATTTCAAAAAATTCTGAGAAAACACCATTGGCCACATAGATGGGAGGCAGAAATGAAATGCCATGATCACACTGCATCGCAATCATTTCCAGTGAATTTAGTGTATTGAAAAAAAGCAAGCATGTCATGTTTGTGACACACTTGACGCATGATCGTCATCAGCATAACTGAGGATGACACAAGGTTGTCTGACAAAATTTTAAAGCGAAATTCACAACCAGAATGTCTCATCTAGGTGCAAATGTTCACACAGAAGGATGTGCAGTGCAGGAAGCTTCAATTCTAAAAACACATTAATTCAGGTTTCAAACTTTCTGTAGTTTAGCTGTTTTAACCATTCTAACCACCTACACAACATTCCCACCAGCTTCAGCTGCACTTTGAGTTTAGTGCTGATTAGCAAATTCTAGCATGCTAAAATGCTAAACTAAGATGGTAAACCATTGTTTCAGGCTCACAAGCACCTCAAGCATGGCTGTAGAGTCTTAAAAAGCTCTGTGCATAATCAGCTACTCATTTGTTTTCTCTAAATTTAACTTTTCACTTTCAGTTACTTCTATTAATACATTTACTGAGCTGTCCCCACTGCATGTGGACTTTTGTTGTTTTTTTTTTTTGTTTGTTTGTTTTTGTACACTGAATGGCAGCAACCACAACTACTTTTGGATATGTGGTGGCATAAATTCCAAGTTAAAATAAGTTTAAACTTTTCTCCTCTTTTTAAATCTGGGCATTTTTCTGGGAGAATCTGTAAAACCTGGCAACACAGAGCTGCCGGCAGAAATCACGTCCCTTTATGGCATAAACATAAAAAAAATGAGAGGGGGGAGCCGGATTGTTGCGCTCAGCTGTCATTACACAGGTTGTTAAGGCCGCAGCGGTTCCCTAGAGGGATCCATACATGTCATGAGGGAAAAAAGGACTTTCAAAGAGGTAGAGAAAGGGAGGGAGAGCGATAGATGGGCTTTGAGCTAATAGCCGAGGATTGCGATGGGGAAGTAATTACGAAACTACAGACAAAGACTGCACACGAATGGTTGTCCCTGAGCTCTGGCATACATCCATACAGTGGAGGGCAGGAAGTTGTTCGCACTGAGTGAGGAAGTAACCCCATTTCCTGGAATTGCTGTAGAAGTCTCTATATCCAGCAGGCCAAATAGTTGCCATGGTAACTTGCAATAAAATACCCTTAGCTCAGCATGGAAGGAGGGAGAAGAGGCTCAAACTAAACACTATTACCCTGAGGGAAGCTTTACTGGCCCACACAAACAGCAGAGGAACCAAGCAGACGAACCAAGCAGGGCCTTTCAGCCTTTAGCCTCGCAGAGGGTGGTGTCACATTGTAATATACAGATGCGTGCCAACAGAAACAACAAAAGCGTGTGATTACTAGGGATGTCTTGAGTTCATCTCCTGAATCTTTATCAGGACACACCAAGGCATTTTTAAATGCAAAAGTATAGGCAATATCAAACCTGATCCATTTCCAACCTTTTTTGTCTTGTAACCCACTGCATGCTGGCTACACCAGAACCACCCCGACTGCTTGATTGCAACAGCCAAAGTAATTACTATGCCAACCTCCCAACTGAGACGACTGCCGTGCTGTTGTAATTACTTCTACAAGTTGAGAGAGTTACATCTAAAACTGAGCACTGGTCTGCTGGATCAGTGTGTGTGTGTGTGTGTGTGTGTGTGTGTGTGTGTGTGTGTGTATTGGAGGGAAAAAGAAACAGACAGACAGAAACAGGGAGAGCAGACCAGACAAGGAAAATGTGGGGACTTTCCCTTACTTTTTTTCTGATTCAAAACTTTTTATTATGTCAAAAGAAAACTCAGGACCATTGTGCAGACATATTCAGTCACATTCACAAAGTTTTTAGATTGTTCAAGCCTGCAACGTGGGAATTTAACACATAAATCAATGTCTGTTATGTTGAAGCCCTTGCCAAATGAGTTCACACAATGCTGATTTAGTCTATCACCTCTAGGTAAATCTCTCTGTGTTAAAAGTGGCTTCTGAGGTGACATGCTAGCACACTGGCAGTGATGTGTTTTATGTCGCCCAGAAGTGACTTGTTTGCCAGAACTGAAGGGGCAGCTACCATGACCATGGAGTAGGCAAACAGGGGTATGACGGAGTCTGAGGTGTCATAAAATTGTCATAAATCTAGTATGGGCAAACATATAGACTCCTCTCCCCATGTGTTTTTACTGTACAGTCTATTCAGATCAGAGGACTGAATACAACAGGGTTATCACTGGGTGAGAAAAAGTGGGAGCAAATGAACTACTGCTGATCAGAGCCAATATCTTTCTACACACAGGACAATATTTTTTGTTAAACTCTTTGTTAAACAACTTAGTTATATATAGTCAAGTATTGAAATGAGACTGAATATATGCCACAAATGACAATTGCTTGTTGATCACAGGACTATATCGATACCGTGACCCGTTACAAAGCAGTTTCCTTCCTTCCTTTGCCTCATGCATCTTGCTCGTTTCACTACTCCGTGCGCCCTGCCTGAATGTCTCCAGGATTACAGGACTGTGTTGGCCAAGGAATGCAGGCCACAGTAATTCCCTGTTAATTTGCTAACCTGTTCAACAGTGCAGACACAACACGCTGTAATCCCCTTGCCCTTTACAGCTGCAAACAACAGCCCCTATAGTAACAGTGCATGTGGTTCATGCAGGGCATGCACTTAGCTTCATTCATTCACCTTCTGTAATGTGTGAGGATCAAAGTCATACAGAACAAACTGGTCAAGCAGACACAGATGCTGTATTAGCACGGGGCAGCAAAATGGTAATAGGTCCATAGCTATGACTTTCACCTTGCCTGTTATGCATTTCAACTTCAAGACCTTAATCACAGTAGGTCTATAAGTTTACATCTCTTCTAAACCACAGAGACTACAAAACGTGCACGTACAGTGCACATATGCAGTTTATGTGTGCATGGAAATACAGACACACACTATCTGTCAGTGCAGTCACACAGACATTCACCCACTGACTCATACAGTTCTACACATTATTTCCTACTCTCTCCCAATGCAAATAGCAAGTATAGGACCAAAATGTGTGGTGGCCTAGCTTTTTAACTACACTACTAATCAAAAGGGTGGAGACGACAACTGAACTAAATATAACCGGAAACATGAACACACTGAAAATGCCTGAGACTGCAAAGGACAGATGAGAAGAGATAAGAAAGAAAGCAATGGGAAAGCTGGGAGGGTGTCACAAAGCAGAAGCCTTAAGCCACATTAATAACACAGCCACAAGGCAGTGGGTAGAGCTGGTGGTCAGTAATTAATGCACTGTTGTGGGCAGCTCAATAAATATCTTTGTCTTCAGAGCACAGGGCGAAGCATGGCGGAGATAAATCACATTTCACACCAGACTCCAGCTTGGGTCAGATGCAAGTAAACCATGGGCGGCACAATTGCTGGCCTTTGTCAGTTTGTATCCACAATGCAATACATACGCACACGCAAATGGATACACACATGCTGTTAGCTGTGTGCTGTTTGTGCTGTGCAAATATATGCAACCACCTACATGCCCACATCTTAGGGGTAACACTGTGTCGTGTGCCACCAAGACGGCACAAACGCTTCCTCAAGAAATGGACTTTCAGACTGGACTGTATCAGTAATCAACCATGTTCCTGCATCAACACAGAGATGCTTCCCTGACCTTTAGAGGCCTTAAAAGTAGAGGTCCACTTGGCCAATTCCAATTTCCAATTCTTTATGAAAGTGTGACCTACCGATAATGATTTTTGCTGATTCCAGTTTTCTTTCTAAGAACTGTGACAGCATACAAAAAAAGATTTTCTTAAATGCAACATTTTACTTTCATTGTAAAAGAAATTACTGAACTTTACAATTTCCTCTCAAAATAAAGCAACTGGAAAGAGCTACAAATAACAATTAACTGAAAATGAGCTGAACACACAACTTAATATGACATGTTTTACTTGTTTTACTATAACAAAACAAATGTCACTTACTTATCTCATTTTACAGCATGCTTATGAATTCACCATGGTTGAGGTCATTTATCAGATTCCTGAGGTCCCTGTTCTCAACTTTGGTGAACGGCTGATCATCTAGGCGCATGAATTCAATCATTTTCCTCGTAACTGCTTTAGTCTTTTCCCTGCTTGTACCAAGGAAAGATGGGAGAGGCTGCTGGCTTGTGTCTGGCACTGAACTCTGGCTAACTTTAGCTGTTTTTCCTTTGTTCGCTTATTCAGACTGGGCATGTTCAGCTGGGCTGAGGGTGTTTTAAGTGTCTCTTTGTTGTTACAAACATTTTCGTGTTAGTCCCCCCACTATTAACTTTGACCTTACATGTATTACTAATTGCAAGCTTTGTGTCTTCTTCCCTCACAGTGAAGAACATCCATGGTAAATGTGGCTGTGAAGTTATTGCTTGTGCCGCTGTGTGTACAATGTGAGCTCAATTTTCAGCTCAATTAGCAAAACAAACCACTGGAACTTGTTGACAAACATTAATGTATGCTCTCGTATTTTGCTACAGGTAGTTCAGGAATGTATCCAACATCAGCTTTGGTTGTAGAACTAGTAACACTGAACAAAAACAAACACATGTAGTATCATATACTTCAAAGAATGAAAGACATAAATGGCTGACTGATGTGCAAGGAGCATGATATGCCCTATGTTCACTTGCTCAAATAAAATAAACAAAATAAAATGCTTTAACTGTGCTGTTGAGTGCAAAATTGGGATTATAATAAGCATTTCTTGTGCAGCTTTACAACAGGGAGTCATTACTGTGGCCTGCAGTTTGCCATCCAGCTTAAGAAAAATGTCAAACTGTTCCTCCCCAACTGAGCTCATGCACTAAATTGATTACCTTGGCACGTGTGATTAGGCGGGTGGTGAGGTACAAAGCTTTCTTTTTTTTTTTTTTTTTTTTTAATTTTTACATTCAATAGATTGCAGGTTTGTTTTGAGCAAGTACAGTGCACCAAATTCACCAAGTGCTTTAAGAGTCAGGTTAAGGTTCTGCTAACTCTTTCTCAGATTAATAGCTTTAAATGGCAAGTATCTGGCACTTTTTTTTTTTACTGTGAAGAAGCTGCAGGAAGTGCAACTGTATTTGTCACACTGGTCAAAGTAAGACTGCCAACTAGTTGCATTAAATGAAAACAAAAAAAAAGGTCAACACAGCAAGGTGCAAACTTTTTTACAGGTTTAACCAGCAAATGATTTTAAAATATTCTGAAACAGCAAGAAACAACCATAGTGAACTTAATAAATAAAGCTGCATGCACTTATTGCACCATGAGTTAACCTCAAAGCTTCCTCACATCATCAAGGTAAACATAACAAACCCTTCCACAATGGCATCTTATCATATGGGAAACCATATGATAGCTGTCACCACAGTTGTTTGTGGTGCAGTGCATTACAGTGAAAGGTGTAAAGTGTAAGTGTGACAGTGTGTGTGTGTGTGTGTGTGTGTGTGTGAGAGATAGATAGATAGATAGATAGATAGAGAGAGAGAGAGAGAGAGAGAGAGAGAGAGAGAGAGAGAGAGAGACTGAACAGAGAGGGAGGAAAGGAGGAATGTCAAACACCAACAACATTCCACTGCCTCTCCTTGCACTGCCTGCAGCACTTTCACATTGTCTTTTCTTCTTTTGTGCAACTTCTCTGTTCAGACATCACATACAGTCCATGAAAAACTAAGAAATAATGGCAAGTTTGCATGCATCTACTCTGAAGTAAAGAAGCTAAAGACACCATGACATGAAATCAATTTTACTGCCTTGGCACCCTTATGTAAAGGCTAAAAAGGCTACAGGTGAGATGTTATCCCTTATTTCTCAGGCCAGCCATGCAAAAAAGGTAGAAAAAAGGCAATCATCAGAATTGATGGCTAATGTTGAGAAACAGAAATTTCTGTAAAAAGGTCAGATAAGTAACGCACACTCCAAATAGTCATCAAAGTTAGTTTCACAAATGAGTAAAAGGCATGACTCTTGAAAGAAAACATCTATTCATGAAATGAGAATCAGTCAATGCTCCAAACCTCCATTTAAGATAAGTGCTGGTAACATTTTTATCTTACCACCAACCCTCAAGGCATTTAACGGTGTTTACATGCCTTTATATTTACAAAAACACTTTAACATGATTTCGCAATAGAATGCATATAATGTTACTATTTCCTGATCCCTGACCCGACACAAGACCCTAAATACCTGTTTAGGAAATGCTATTGGACTGTTATTAGTGGGCATTGATTATGGCTCAATTAAAGACGGGTGCACAAGTCATCCCGGTATATGCTACATTAAATACACTCTGCTAGCAAGTCTATGTCAAATGTACAATACAGGTCATTTCTAGTTACACTTAGGTCATCTCTAAGAAAATCACAAGTATTTCTCCATTTTTACATCCACCCCCGCCTTATTATTTCACATTTCCAAAATGTGACCAAAACCTCCCAAAATTTGTAATAGGCAGTTTTATACATGTTTAAGGTTTTGGAAAGATTCTGGGTGTTTAACCATAATAACCTAAATGGTACATTTTATCCCCATAACATCACTGTTATCAATCTTAATTCACCACGGCAGCCTAAACACGGTTAAGTGTCCATTTTGAATTCCTTCTCTTGCTCTCGCTGCTCAACATCTGGGCAGCGGTGGGACTCAGCTCAGACTGAACAGTCCGTCAGTAGTTGGAGGCCAGAGTGGTCACATTAACCTTAACAGTCTGAATTACGTACAAATCGACGTTAACTTCAGTGTCTGTTGTCTTGTGAACGTGTGCGATCAGTGATTTTTTAAGCATGAGCGTTAATATGTTTTTATTAGCGATCTCACAAACAAGAAAAATACAGCGGAAAAACGTTAGTAAAACGGTTAAAGTATAACGGTTAAAAATGTATACGAGTTAGCAGTAAATCCAAGGTTATGTTACTGGTATGAACACGGTTTGCTTTTTCAGGTAACTTTTTAAAGGCCACTCACCTAGCTAGTCACACACAAGTGTAGAGATGCTATGTCTGCCCCGTGTCCCGCTGATGCGGAGGCAACAAAACGTGACCGTGTCATGCTATGAATACTGTCGGAGGGGAAACAATTCAGCTTTATCATCATAACAAACTTACCTAAAGAGAGGTGGATGAAGCAGAAGAGAAAGACTAGTGATGTGCCCGAGGAGAAACCGGGGATCTGCTCCATATTTTCTGTAAAATCCACATAAGGTCGCCAACCCAAAGTTGAGTTGTCTCCTGGGACGGTTACTTCTCAAAAGTGTCGTTAGAAAAGAGTCACGCACAATAAGCTACCCGTAGTGCCAAGTTACAACATTTCAGCTAGTTCTTTACAAAATCGTTTCCGTTTAAATCGTTTAAAATACACATACATTTAATGTCTACTAGTCACACACGGCAGTGAAAAAGTCTTCCACCTCTCCGCTCACCAGCCACTGAAGTCACTGAGAGCGAAGACACAAAAACCCATATCCTTCCGCTGAAGTCAAGCGGGGATCTATCAGGTTGAAAATATGAAAAGAGAACTTGTTTAAAGCTCAAACCTAAATGACATTTGTTTGCCTCCGCTTTAGAAAGTTCTCATTGGCCGATATATTTGATATTAATTTTACGCTGGACCCAACATACCAACAAACTAGAACTTAAAGTTTTCTTTCTCTTTGTCGCCGCGGCGGAGGAATTTTTTTTTCTCATTTTTCTACTTCTCGGAGCCTGGTATGACTCAAAATTAACCCGTTCATTGATGTTTTTTTTCTCCTTTCTCCTCCCATGAGCTGCACGTTTTTTTCCGATATGTCTTTTAACACCCACTCTTCACTTTTTTCGTTATCATTAAAGTTACAGCCAGACTGTCTGTAAGGGCTCAGGTCTACAGGTTTGCAGAGAATCTAGACTTTGACAGACTTTGTCGAGGTACACAAAAAGGTGAGTACACAATGACTTTTAGTGATGTCAAACACCACCCAATATTTAGAATTTGGTATGTTTTTTTGTTAAAGGTACACACATGACTTACTTTGTTACTAGACGGGTGAGTAAATCATGACGAGTTAACTTGCTCCACTCTTTTTTAATCAGTGCTGATGCAGCCTGTTTACCTGCAGGCTTTAGGGTGCTCGTCCTTTTCTGGGGTGCAGTACTTCAAGGTAACAAGTTAAATATAGATATGGGGCTCTTCTGGAGGGGAGAAAAATAGAAGGATTTGTACTTGGTTGTCTCAAGTCAATAATGATAACAAATAATAATTATCTCATTCTTTTCCCAAAAGAGAAAAAAAACCCATAACCATTACTAGCACGTTCCCCTTGTTGCCAGCCGGATGAGCATTATTAGCCGTGGCCTAGAGGTTGGAGAACCGGCTTGTGATCGGGTCACCGGTTCGATTCCCCCACCGGACGGGCAGGAAAAATTTGGGTGTGGTGGAGTGATTAATGCGATAAAATACCCCCCCCCCCCCTCATTAGCTGGCTGATGTGCCCTTGAGCAAGGCACTTAACCCCCCAAAATGCTCCCCGGGTGCTTGATGCAGCCCACTGCACCTGTGTGTGTTTCACTGCATGTAATTTGCCGGGTGTTGCATGTGTGTGTTCAACTAAGGATGGGATAAATGCAGTAGTAAAATTCAGTATGTGTGTGTATGTGTGTGTGTGTGTGTAAAAATATATATCCTGCCAATAAAAGTTGATTCTATTCTATTCTATTAATACACACTTATTGAATTGTTAAGTCAGGAGAAGAACACATGCTTTATTAATCCCCTTAGGGAAACTGAATTTCCTTAAGGGGAAATTGAATTTCCCTAAGGAGACAAATCACGTAATTGTTTTATTTTTCTGGAGAATAAAGTCAACGTCAGTACAAGCATCTAAAAAACAAGAGAATCTCAACTCTGCCCTGCAATCCCTCTCACCCATGCACAGATAGACACTCACTCTAGCTTTATAAACAGTGACCACAGCAATCCCAAACTAATTAACCCTTATCAGCCTGAATGATCCAGGTGTAAATCACTGGCTCATCACAATAACAGGACCACATCTCATCCCAGTGATTTGTTTGTCTTTACACCCCGTTAGAGAAACATTGCAGAGCCTCCTGCTGCTGCGACCGGCCCTCTGTCCTCTATTCAACCCTGTTGAAAGGCCTGGAAATGGGGGGAGCAAATTGATCTCCTCAGGGGTCCGTACTGACAATGCTTTTGTTGCTGTGGCCAATGTCAAGCTCTTGCTCTGCATGCTTGGTTGGGTGTCAGGTGCTGGCACCAAAACAAACCCTGTTCAGACATTTGGTCAGTGCTGTTTTTGCTGATAAACCACGTCTTGTGTTTGCTTATTCTTCTTATCTTTCACCAAAACACATAAATCCACTGCCACAGATGCATTGCTTTCTGAGTTGTCACGCACTGTAAGGTTAATAATTCAGTTCAGAATTCCTGCTGCAATACTTTGACAATCTTTTATTTCATACTAAAGCCAGTGCTCCTGTGAGATGGTAGTAATGTGATATAAATCACATGAGAGGATCACTTTGTCTGCAGCACTGTTTTCCTTATGATGTCACTCCAGATGTGGGCTTCTCTAGTTTAGGAAACATGGGGTGAGAAAGGGTGTGGATCTGCCTCGTGTGCAGAAAACGCTGATTAGTTCCTCTTTGCCATTGCACAGATGAAAGACTTCAACCACAGAAGTCTGACATAGTTTCAAAGAAGAAAAATAAAGCATTTCCAAACAAAGTGTTGGGAAAGCTCAGTGTCACTGATGCTTTAATTCCCTTTTGAAACACATTTGTATTAACAACCCCAACTTCAAATGATTAGTCTGAGAAGACTGAAACCTCTCAAGTTTCTCAGATAACAAAAGTAGACTCAATAATTACAGTTTGTGTAGCACTGAATATATCTACACCACCATTTTATAGCAGTGACTACTGTCCAAACAAAAAGGGTGTAATCAGGACTTTAATACATAACATATTGTATCCACTACCTGCGTATTAGTTTTTTGTATTTCAGGTATACCACAGAGTAGTAATTAAACTTGGCCTGGATCGGAGCCGTCAGCCTCTGCCATGCTGGTGGGAGAAGCACTTTCATCACTGCTGGGGCTCTTCACGCTGATTTGGAGCTCATCAGTCAGGGTGACTCCAGCTGTCTCCCAGTAGATTTACACTGCAGACCATGGTGCTCAGGCTGCAGATAGTAATGATAGATTACACTACAAACCGTGTGTGTGTGTCTTTGTGCCCTCCCCTTAACCATAAACATGCCTTCTTCCCCCAACGGGATAGCCATGGGAAACCAAATCAGCGCCTGTCATTTAAGAAGTCACCCAGCCTTTACATTCTGAGAAGGCAGCCATTAGAGACAGGATGAAGTGTATATATGATGCCTTTCTATAATTAGCAGTGGCAAGGGCCGATTCGCTTTTCCCAGCTGTGGCAACTGATTTGCTAGCATTAACAGTTGTTCAAAACCGAGATAGATCTTGTTCATTGGTTCTGGATGGTTCTGTGCACTTCAGAGATGATTTATCCTTATAATTTCTCTTTTTCACATGCTGCATTGTACAATAAACACTATCCACCACATAGAACAGATCTGTATGCTTCACTGAGGTCAGATTAAGTTAACACAAGTGCTTACTGTCAGGTATTTTGTGCTGGCTGTGCTAAGATGAGGAGTTCATCAATCTCAAGCACTGGGTGTGACGTTTTGATGCCCCTGTGCTCTCGTCAGGACTTCTGCACATGTGCCGGACGTCTTGTCTGTCTAATGTCATCTTTACTGTGGAAGCAGATCTGGAGGACAGGAAGCTGAAGGGGGAATATTTATTGCTGATTATCATGTTCTTTATTGCTGACCTGCTTTGACTGCTGTAACAGAGGCAGCTCAATTCTGTGTCAGGCTAAGAGACTTGTGGGTATTGAACAAATCAGGGGAGCTTGGGTTGGAAGGTGGTGTTCTGCTCTCTGGACGTGAGTATTTAACACTTAAGAGCATGTCAGATCAGTTCAGCATGGAAAGTTGGCCACTAGAGCAGGGTCATCACAATGAGAAGCCACACAGTGTCTAACTTACAGAGAGATACAGAGCTGATAGTGTTTCCAGTATTTAATCACACTAAATCATTTTCCTGTGTGAACTTAAGGTTATATGAGCCAAATGTCAACATTGGGACAGATAATACACACATAAATTAAAGTACACATATCAGCACTAAATCGGTGTAATCATTTACTTGGTTGTTCATGGGATAATTAACAAAGAGTGTAAACATAGCTATGCAGAGTTTTACTGTAAATATTAAGACAAAAGCTGTGCTGTACAATAGCCATACATTAAAACACACGTGGTATATTCATTGCATGTAATTGCTCAAAATGGATTTTGACCTTACAGTCCATTACTATTGTGTTGCCACCGTTATCTGAGGTTGTCTTACTTGATTGATCATCGAGCTGATGAATCACGTAACCCACCATCACTTGGCCAACAGTGGGCATTGCAGACAACATGCAAAAGAAGGAAAAGAAACTGGAACAACATCTCAAGTAGATCTCAGTTTTTGAAGACCTGTGGCTTTAGGTGCCTCATTTAAATTAGCATTTTGTGGTTCTCTTTCTCAAGGTGTGCTTTCCTGAGAAAGCACACACTACGTGAGTGTGGTTGTGTGAGATAGCGAGATAGTGTGTGTGTGTGTGCGTGTGTGTGTGTGACATGAGCATCATGGCTTTCCACAGTGGTCATAGGTGGAGAGTCTGCAAGCAAGAGGGCCCTGTGTATCCAAGGCTTGATGTGGGTAGAAACCTCAGCCAAGGGGTCCCTGATGAGGAGAAGGGGGGGGGGGGGGGGGGTTGGCAGAGAGGTGAGGAAACATGTGATGAAGGCAAAGTGCGAGGAGGAGGACGGATGTGTGTGTATTTGTACGTGAACACATCCTGTAAGGCGACCTAGGGCTCTGGCAGGGCCAGGTGGACAGGAATGTGCTGTTGTGTGTGGATGGGATCCTCCCATGAGCGCCCCTGCCTGCCCACAGTCACCCCACACTAGCAGGCTATTTATATTGCGCTGTGGGAAAATAGCGGCCCCGGCAGTGTCATTAGGATTCTGCACGGTTTATAGTTCATACACACACATGCACGCATATCAGCCTGTGCACTGGTATTTTCACTCCTGGTGCTCTCAATTATCTTGAGTTGGCCTAAAACATGATTCAGTTGTACTCAACAATGGATGGTTTAGATTGACAAAATTCTCATTTTCAGAGAGTAAACAGTACTGCTAAGACTGTTCCTCTGGGATGAATATAATTTTACTGCATACACACATACTGTAACCGAATGGATCTAACACACACCTCATTGACTTGACCAAAAACACTGACCTTTTCTCACAGATCAGTTGGAATCAAATTTTGAAGTGTTTCTATACTAATGTGTTTTGGGTGGCTCCTATACTTCAGAGAGGCAATCACAAATGGTTCGATGAATGCAATTTACTGTGGAACTGCCTTCACCAAAAATGTACAATGATGTTTTATATGACTTCACGGTGGAGAAAAAACAACTTGGTCTGGACATTTGTGGTTGTTGTTGATTGCTTTAAGGGTAGAGGTATGTTTAGATGGTGGGAGCTGGTAGGATGTGAAGTTAACACTATGACCTGCTGCCAGCTCCCACCCAAGGCCGTGTCATTCGTCTCTCATACATGAAGGGATGCACATTTAAGTATAGATAAATGCACACAAGTGAACTTCTTGTGTGCACCAACTGCAACACATAAACACACAGAAATGCAGACACTCACATTTAGATCCTCTGTCATCAGGTCCTGGTCCCTGAGGCCCAAGAGTGTAGAAGGTCAAACTAATCTGCCACAGTCCCTGATGTTTACCACACAGATGGGATGAGAATGCCAGGCATGGGATAGAGAGGAGAAATAATACCTAAAGACACTAAAACACAGTATGTGGGTCATGAGGGGCATGAATGATTGACTTGGTTTTATTCTGTCATGAAAGAGGACATATATGACGTGGTTGCCCAAATACCGTCTAAACATGGATGACCTGGAAAGAGGAAAACATGCAGATTCAAATCACATGAAACACAGACATGAGGAAAAAAAAAATTCTGTTAATTAGTCTGGCATCATCTGCAGCTGTACAACATTTTTCCCTGGTCGAGCCTTTTCCAATGAATGTTTTGCATTTTATCCATGCTCGGTTCATCGCATGAGTGTAAAGGATGTTTTTCTTTGAATATTTGTGTGTTTACTTCACACGCTGAACGTTAGAGAGCGTGTCAAGTGAGTGTGCTCAGTATATCTTCCAGGGTTAATTGTATCATAAATTCAAAAGCTGCTAAAAGACAGGCATGGCTGGAATTCACACTTGAGCCCTCACTTTCTCACAGGCACAACTCAGCATTGTGTGTGTGTCAGATATGAACCTATTAATAAACCAACAGTGTTATCTCTTTTAAAGCATGAGAGAGAGATAAATAAGTAATGCTGCGAAATGAGAAACAGCTTTGAGAGGAAAAATATTTAGCCCTAACCGAATGTTACATTAGAATATACTGATCTGGGACATTCACAGAACTTCTGTGACAAACAGCTCAGTCTATGTTGTTAACCAGGCATTGACTCATGGCTTTGTACAAGACATCTCCCTCAGTGTGACATACATTCAGGTGTATAAATGTGTTTTGTTCCCTGTCATTCTCGTTTCTCTCACATTTTTCTCTTCCCACTCAGTATCCTGTTTGTGTGTGCGTCATATTCTTATGCACCTAAAGGGCCATTGTAGGGCTCACTGTGAGATGTGGATATGCAGTGCTGGAAAAAAAAGATAATTTATCACATCAGTTTTGTTACAGAGTTAAAATTTTTTGCCCTTTTTTAAATAGACTCATGCAGTATTATGATGGCAAGGTGTCAGGGGACATCACTGGTCTGTGATGAGATGATAAAGAGTACACAGAGGGCAGAGCAGATCCACGCCTGTCTAAAACAATCCACACTGACCCCCCCTGTGAGAAGTTCCCAGTTCCCAGGACCCAGTGTGTACGTTTGGTGGGCAATAACTCACCAGGTCCCTTAACTTCCCCTTTCAGCCTTCTGCGTTTATGACCCTCTCTTCTGCCATACAGCTGCTGTCTCCACAGCTTCCCTTTGCTCTGATTGGATTAGACAGGAGTTTGAGTGAAGAAGATGAAGGGGAAGAGACGGGGGAAGCAGCTGGGATGAGGTGGGAAGCTGGCGTGATATGGGATGGAACACAGTGTTATCATTACAAGATGGAAACAACTTCCCTTGTTGTGTTCCACATCCTACTGTGCCTTCCCACCACACTACAACATATGCAGTGGGACACCAGTAGCCTGACACTACTTAGACGCCTGCACTCTTTTTGTTTTCTCTTCATTATTTGTTACTTATATTTAAGTGGCTGCAGAAAACTGAGATGTGGGATTCAGAGGTCAGGGAAAAATCTTCTTTCAAATCTGTTTCTTTCTGTACTACTTTAAAATCTGCACGGGCAAAAAGAATTAAAAATGTGTTTCCTTCCATTAAATTAAAATTAAAATTACACCCTAAAATTACTGGGCTGAAAATTGACTTACTTTGGGTCAGTGTTGTACCAACTAACCTTTCAGCCTGTTAGTCAATTTGGTCCTGTACTTACATTTATGAATTCCAGTTATTCTGGTACAGTGAGACTGGTCATTGGGAGCAGTGAGAAAATCCTGAGGTGAGTCATAAAACCAGTGATGGAGGTCGTCTGGAACCCCAGTAAGTGGACTACCTGGTTACCAGTCCAGTCTAACTTTACCTGGGTCCTGCCCCTTTACCATCTCTGTTAGGTGGACACATTTAAATCTTTGGGAAAATAGAGGTGTAGAGCAAGGTGGAGAAACAAAAAAGGAAAACACATAAAGGTGGTGCTGAGAGGTGAAGAGATCAGGGGCTGAAATACCTCCAGGCAAATATTTAACAGGATATATTTGCCGCAGTTACCAGTCAGTCCGAAACCTACGAGCCTGAAGGCAGTGACAGCAGAGAGAAGAGAGAGCATCCCACTGAGCCCAGTGATGCAAGTTCATCTGTTGGTAAAGTTTTTGCAGCTGAAACTTTAAAAAACAGAAGTGAATAGGGATAGAAAAAGCAATGTTCAACTTTTCATGAAGTCAGCGCATGTGTCGGTACCACTTTTCATGAACCGACCAATAATGAGCTGGGTGGGGCTGGACATTAAAAAAGCTGATGTGCTACGATAAACTTTTGAGATGTTGAATTCATTGTTATGCGTGAATGGCAGTGTGGGGAATTAGTGATCTGCATGTAAATCTGTTTTGCCAGTTTAGTGTAATTTACCACCAAAACTGCAAACAGTTTAGGTGCCATAAAACGAAAGGAATATTTTTCATTTTTATTTTTGCCATTGCTTCTCTACTGTAATGAACCACCTTTGACCTTTGACCACCCAACCCCCACCTCTTTTCTTTCTTCCTGATGGCTGTAAATCCCATCTAGATTCTACTTTCTTAAAAGCAGGTGTCTGACTGATGGACATTGTATATAAAACCAGAAATGATATTCCTGGTGTATTCTATTTCTTTTTTTTTTTTTTTTTTTTTTTGGTTTACAGTCTGTAAACTAGTTTGCATTTTTTGCTGACATGTGTCTGTTTTATACAATGTATAGTTATAATTTTGTCTGACGTTGGCAATTTGATGATTTTTTTCCCTACAAAGTAGTTTTAACTGTTTCTTTCCCCGCAGGGTAGCTTTGCTTTAGTTCCACCTCTACAATAATGTTTCACTTCTGCTATAATGTTGAGCTTCTTCTATAATGTGAAGTAACTGGCGGCTGCAAAGCTATGCTTTCAAAGCAGCTTGTTCTGATTATTGATAAGTTAGTAGTTTGCATTAACAAATTAAAAAAAAGTGGACAGATGTAGATTATGCCATGGCCAGGATGTGTCATGGTCCTGGGTTATAGTTATCTCCTGTTTTATGTTGAAAGAAAATGAAAATGTGTGATGTTTTATGTTGGACCGTTTTTGCCTTTGTCTTTTTCTCATTTTTAATCTCAACCCAATTAATCCCTGTTTATTTAGCTGGTGTGTTTCCTTCTTTCAGTTGTCAGAGGGCTGTACTGTGAAGGGAGTTGAACCTACCACAGTGAATGAGCTGTTGGTTACTTGATTTGGTGTCAGAATATAGGAGCCAAAGCTGGATCAACTTCATCACAACACAGATACCGCCTCTTCCCATTGCCGTCACCATCAAGAATGATATTTATAACAATTACAAAATAGAATGGGATTCGAGGAGCATTCTGAGTCGGCGCCACCATTTTCTGGAGAATAACATACTAGCTGCATGACCAGTACTCGTTATCTGTCACTGCCACTGCTCATTTGTCTTCTGTCATTTATTATTATCAAAAAATGTGTCAGGAATGGTAGGAAAGATAAGATAAACCTTTATTAGTCCAGCAGTGGAGAAATTCTCAAATACAGCTCTTCGTCAGGGTGTATTGTTTTCCATTAGTTCAACAGTTCCTATTGACAGCTAATGGAGGGCTCTCTTACCCCTGTAGATACTGTCATGCTAAGCTCCTGAGTAATATCAGTCTGTGCAGACTCTCTGTGACTCATAACGTAATATAATCTACATAACTCATAAAACATTGAATTATGACCGCCTACCCCCTAATATATCTCACCATATAATACATTTACTGTATCTGCACTCACAGAACCTTTGAAGAATTTTGTTGTTGTTTGTTTCTCAGAGAGTCTGGTCATCCCCCTGCCTGGCCTCCAGGGAGGCTCCACCAGCCTGGTTTTGCCCCCCGGCCAGCTGCCCAAGGTGTCTGTTTCCCCAGCTTTTTGTTGTCTGCCATATTATTTTTATTTTTGCTTTTTGTGAAATATTTATTTCATTCACAGCCCATCCCTGTACTCAGTGATCCTCAAACCTTTTTCAAGTTTGCCATGATGTTGACAGTTGTGGTTTTAAGTGAAATATCTCAAGGACCATTAGATTAGATGAGAAATTTGGTACAGACATTCATGGACAGAAAATGCTATACTGTGAAACTTTCTTCCGCCAATTTTAAATTATTCTTTAATGATTCTTGTCCAGGTACAAATTTGAATGTTATAGGCACATCATGTTGTGCAAATAATGATGAATTTGTGTCAGTTTTAGGGTGAGATTTGTGCTTATTGTGTTGAGTAGTCTCATAAGAACCCATTGCTACTGGGTAAAATGAACCCTGTATTGCATCTCTGCTATACTGCTCCTAATAGGGTTTGTTAACTCACTGATTTTATTGTGTTATTTAAATTGTCTGTGGGTGTAATTCCTTTTATCTTTTTTGTCACATCCTGTCAGAGATCAAGGTCCCTCTCATTCTCGAGGGAGTAGATTGAGTTGCCAGAGTGCAAAGGGGCAAACCCTTGACAAACTCATCTACATTAATTAGATCATATCTGTGGAGTTCAGTGGACACGGGTCACACTGGGGAACAATCAGTGACTTTGCATGTGAGCAAGTCATCTGCTCGTTTGATAAAGTTACGTTGCTAGAAACGTGACTGAAACTCTCGCGGTGTTTGAATATGCATACTCGAAGTGGCTGAAGGTGAAGGTGAAGGTCATGTTATTTTAATGTCCTGTTTCTTTAAGATTGCACAAGAATCAGTACAAGTCAAGTGTCGGTGAACAGTCTTGCGGTTGTCTGTCTGTGACAGGAAATGTAATCAAGATAAGTTAATATGAGTTGGCATCCGTGCACATCAAAGTCTTTTTTTCTTGAAAACTGATCAATGCGTAGAAGGAGCTGCAGCTTTTATACCCATCTTGGTCAGTAAGAGAGACTGTCTGTGTGTGTTCAAATCAGGGTATGTGTGTTTAGTACATGCGCTGTATTCCTGACCCCTGATCACACAAAGTATTTTAATCCAATCAGCTTCGTTTTCACATGACTGTCACACACTTGGTGCTGCTATGGCAACCTGCAGAGGAAGGGGAGAAAGCGCTGGATTGAGAGCGAGGTACGTTGTCCTCTCTTTAATCACTGTGACATTTACACACATAATCACACAGACACTTCAGCACTCAAGTTTCTCTTCCTTGTTTCAAACTTCGCAAAGATTTTTGAAACTACAAAAAACCCCCCATCAGTTCAAACAATAACAGCATTTCAAATATACAGTGTGTGCAACAAGAATTCTTATCTTCCTGTGTCTGGAAAGTCGGGTTTAAATGTTTAAACACTAAGAGAACGGCTGAGCAGATGGTGACAAATTTGTAGAGTAGTATGACCGAAACCGACAAAAGCTAGACAGGATAGACGGGGCTGTAAATGTGAGCACAGTCATACACTACATTCAAGGAGTGATCAACAACACAGAATGATAATTAAAAGGAAGTTTTCAAAGAGCATCTTTCAGTAATGAAAGCTGTTTTAATGGAACATGATTACAAAGAAAGATAACGTCGATATCAACTTAGGCCAAACTCACAAATACCCGCTTCCCCAGAGAGGTGAAAAGGTTAGCCTGTGCCCTGTGGTTTTGTCTTTGGCACGCTACCCTTTGCTGCTTCTCATTTTTTTCTGATGTTTCCTGTTCTGTGTCAAGTTGAAAATCCAATCTGCTGCTATGTACAGTGTTTCTAGTTGTCTCGCTTGCTGCTACGTGCAACAGCTGTCTCGCTACAGCTGAAACATTTTTTGTACAAATACAGACTGCAGCCTATGTTTTTCTGTCTTTTAAAACGAACCTATGATTTGCAGCTCAGCTTGCAGGAGGCACAACTTGCAAGTCAGGAAGGTTTTGAGCCTCATTTTTCAGCTGCGTCAGTATAGCGATGAGGGAAGCACTCTACCTGGTGGTCAAGAGTGGGATGAACAGACTCAGTGGAGGCAAACAGCATCAAATACCATGAGGTTAAACCTAATTTATTTCAGGAAAATTTCTGTGGAAGTGACACCAACTGCCTGCAGCTCTCTTAAATAACACAATACTATACCTGCTCTCTGAGTCACTGAGTTTCCTGCTCAGAGGTTGGGGCTGCCTGCGAGTTTTTTAATTGATGTTTTTCCCCCGTTATGTATAGAGAGTTGTTTTCCAGGAAGTCTTTTACATGCTGTAAATTACTCAGACAGCAATAGGAAAACATGTCTTCAAGGTTAACTCTCAGACTCACGCCTACTGTACCTACAAATTATTAATGTAGTTGAAATATCATTTTAAACATTCACATACCATGATCATCATTATTAATCATAACTCTAACCACACTGCTTTTACTTTATTTATCTTTGTTCAGCTTTGGTGTCCTTGTTTTTAGCTGTATGTCTATTTCTATCTATTTTCCTGTAAATTGCTTTTGGCACTTTAACAATGAGAGCAACTTATGACCAGAGTCAAACTCATTTGTACACATATTTGCCCCATGAATGACAAAGTGACTATAAAATAATTCACAGGCTAGTTCCTGATAGTAACCCCATGCAGATAATCTTTTTTTTATTTGCATCTCAATCACTGAAGAGCATCTCTATTTGCACACCCAGTTTAAGAGCACCTGAGTTCAATGAAAGGTCATCTGACAGAAAAAAAGATGTTTTGTGCAAATGATTTTATTCATAGATAGCAGACAGAACAGCAAAAGAGAAGGTGTCCTTTCCAGCCGTGAACAGATGTCGGCTGCCTGACACACCTGAATCCACTTTTAAATTGAGTGTACACGTGTCAACTTTATACAAAATTAAAAGGACCACACATCATTTTTTTTAAAAAAATGCCTGCTAACAGAAAGGTGATGGTCCACACAATCATGGTGTAAAAGAACCAAAAAAAATAAAAAGGACATGCTGACACACTCTTTTTAAGGTCAGGTTAGGGACTGTACAAAAATTATTGGTGTAGGGGTTTGAGTCTTACATTTTAATTAAAAAAAAAAAAAAAAAAAAAAGCCATCCCCATCGTCATTAATATTTTCATTTAGGGTCTCCCATTAGAAATAAAATGCATAAAGAATTTGTCATCACCTTAGATTCCTGATCTATAATCCGTAATAATATATTTCCAAATGTGTGTGAAACATTAACTTATGAACAGCCACTTTCTATTTTAGAATGAAGAGATGCTAACTAAAAGGCTAAACTTGAATTATAATAAAGGCCAACCTCTTAAGACACACGTAGCTTTTTAACATTTTTTGGTTGAAGACTAAAGTGAAGGGGTGTGTGGGTGAAGGGGGATGTCACACTGCTGGTAGAGGTAACATTTAATCACTATTATCCTAATTCATGAATACTTCATACTCTGTGTTTCCTATAATTAACATATTGGTTCTATTAGCTAGCTGACTGCAATAGGAAGAAAGGCTACAATATAAATTTTTAAACAATATGAAAAAAAAAAAAATCAGTCTACTTAAACTGCTTTTCATTTTCTGTTGTTGAGTTCATTCAACTGCCTAACACTGAATGTCATGTTTTCCAAATATTTCTAACTGTGGTGCGTACTGTATTTTGTCAAGCCATTATTACTACCATTACACTATTGTTATTAAAGTAGTATTGTAGTATTAATATTAATGAACACAGATACTCATATGATGTGCTCTGGATAAATAAAGATATGGGTTTAGCTTTTTTCTTGCACTCTTTTCTGTATGATGAGACAGTAAATAAGATTAAATGAGTCCTGTTACAGTATAGTGCAGCTTTGGGAACTCAAAACAGAAAAGATCTTTTCTGCTCAATTTTTCCTCCGCACTTCAAAACCAATCACCTTCACACACACACACACACACACACACACACACACACACACACACACACACTCACACAAATTCACTCATTGCCCCATAACCTCCAGGGCAACAACTAGCGCTTTTATGATTGTTAATAATAAAACTAGGTATTATGACATCATTTATATTCAGATCACACATCCATGGACAGGCGAGAACAAAATGGGCGGTGGTATGTCTGCAAAGTCTTATTAAGAGCAGGGATCCTGTTTTTAGTCGAGGGTGACAGCTTTTCTTAGTGTCTGCAGACTGTTCAGCTCATTTTCCACTTTAACACCTCCTTCCTCTTCTCTTGTTTTCTTCTCAGAGCCACCAGAAGCGTACATAGACAATGAGCATGATGAAAAAGACACCGCCGGCTGCCAGCTTGGCATAGGTGGAGCGGGTATTCAGATACTTGGCATCACTCCTGTACTTCTTTGACAAGCTGGACAAGTTGCTGGCCTTGGAGTCTAGTGCTGCAGGGAGGGGAAACCAGAGGAAGAGAAACAGGAGTTCAAATAAAGGAGGAGAGTGGGGAAAGGAGGAGAGAGACAGACAGAAAAGAACAAAGTCAGTGAATCTGAGGAGTATCCAGTATTTTCTAATTCAGAAAGACACACTGCAATCAGTTTGACCTGAGGAGAGCTGTTATAATGTGGACTTACCAGAGAGAGCCTCTCCTCTCTGCAGTACCTCCTCTATGTTAGCCACCATGATCCTCTGTACGTCCTGGAGTTCTGTGTTGATGCTGCCCAGATTTCTTCTCGCTCGGCTGTCAATGTATGACTTCTTGGTTTTTTGGATGTAGGTGTCTGGTGAGGGAGCAGCACAAATAACAAAATCAGTTAATGGGAAGTAAATTGTGCTGATGACCGTCATCTCTTCATGCCACATTTCTGGTAGACTGTTATATCTGTTAGGCCTACCAAGTTGGTATTATGGTACATGGTGATAGGTACAGGACATACACAGCTGATCTACCTCAATGCCATTATAAAAAGAAATGTTACTGCTATCAATTCCCTTCACTAAGTCAGGCCAATTTAGTTTTTCGTACCATTTCTATTGCTACCTTAGTTATCCAAAAGAGTGCCTCATAATTTAGCATACAGATTTTTAATTGTGGGAGAAAAAAAAAAACATCACTGAAAATAAAACAAGACCTTAGTTACAGTCATTAACGTCAAAACAAAAAAACATCAACATCAACATCAGTGGTGTGACCAGAACAGTGACATGATTAACACGAATCAGTATGTCTTTTCATATTTGCTACTACCTATTGATATTGTTTTTTAATTTTTTTACCTGAGAGCGTTTATTTCTATTTCTATTTTATTACATATTATCTGACTATTTGCACCGTGGGTCCGAGAGAATTGAAATTTCATCTGTGCTGTATGTCGTGTATATATAACATATTTGACAATAAAGTTGACTTGACTAAATCGGTTTGTTCCTGGCTCTATTTTCTTCTCACCAAATTCAATGAAGGAGTAGGGCCGGGAAACTGTGGGGACTCTCTTTCCGTGCTGCTCGTGAAACTCTGCCTGCAGGTCCTCTAGGTAAGCAAAGGCCAGCTTCTTAGGAAAGCTACCTTCACACAGCACAAGGTAGCATACACCTTTCTCTATTAAATAGCTGCAAGGAGAAGACAAAAATGTTGAAACATGAAGTTGGTGAGGGCAGTTCAAACATGGGTGCAGGTTAGAGTCATGCCGAATGTGTCATTCAAGTGGTTTGGTCAAATCAGAGCTTCACTACTGCATAATAATTTCGAAACTGACAGCAAACCATTCTGAAAATAACTGGATTCCAGATTTATCTTAGTGAACTCTGCCACTGTGCATTTAATGTTAGAAAACTCAAGTTCTTTTTCATACTCACTGAAATGCCATGGAGCCAGCCTCTAAAGTGCAGCGTGAGGGACTCTGCTCATTGAGTTTCCTGAAGAGCTGCTTAGCTTGACTCTGATACTGCTGAAGGTCCCGACCCAACTAAACAGATAAAAAATAAAAACAACACCATTGAGCACACAACTCACTCACATCTCAAACAGATAATGTGGTGTCTAATTAGGGCAAGAAAATGACTTTTGTATGCCACATTTTCAGGTAGACTTCACAAGCAAATTTCACGAACATAGCTGACAAAAATTTGCTCGAGTGTTTGCTAAGAGACAAAAATAGCAACCACCTACAGTCCAGATTTCTCACTTCTCTACCTTGATGGTGTTCATTTCTTGCCCTTTGAAGTGTGCTGAAAATTAACAGTTTGCATAAAATGCCACAGACAGACTCAGCAGTATGATGCTAACTCTGAGCCTGAAGGCAATGCTTTTAAAAAGAACCATTTCAACTGTTTGTGGAGAATTGTTAATGGTCAGCATTTGACTGGTGGATGGTATTAATTTTTTGGGTGTTGTTGGCCGTAGCAAATGATTCTTTACAGCAACACAGTAGCAGCACCACAGAAACATGTATGATGTTGAAGCACAGAGCAGAGACACGACAAACCTTTTCACTTCCCTTTTTGAAAGCAAACAAGAGAGTGAGGGAGAGATGTTAGAATCCTGGTATACTCAAAAATAATAAAGCAACTCAGCATGTTAGAGTGTCATCCATTTTTAACATTTTCACTTGTTAAGTTTATGTTTGTGTCCCAGGTCATGTAGTCAACTCAAGAGAACACTGCTAAAGCCAAAAGGGAAACCCAAATATTTTTGATGTCACTGGGATGTAAAATATACGATTAAGTCTTAGATTCAAAACTGCTAACAGGATTTTAATAATAGATAAAAATGATCTAATACACTCAGCATTTTATCCAGTATTCTCTCTCTGTGGCTCTGAGGAAGTTGTTTACACACTTGAAAGCCCAGTAAAGCAAATGATAAACAACATCATTGCCTAAATAAAAATGACAAATCCAGAGATTTGTATACATGTTTTCATTTTGTAAAATATAAACACATAGCATAAACAGACATTTTGATAGGTATTCCCTAATTTAGGCAATTGAAAATGCAAGCAAAATATTTTCAGACCAGAACATTTAACAATTAAATAAACAAGTCAGTGCCATCTGGTGGACAGTGGACTATCTTCTGCCGCCTCTGTACAGTTTCTCATTAGTTACCGGCCAACCCACATACCTATATGATAAACTGAAAACTGAAAAATATATTGGTCGGGCTTTAATGTGAAATGAATATTAAAAAAAGCACTCCCTTTGTTTTTGGAACAATATGTGGACAGGTCTGGCAGTTCTGCATATTGACCAGGTTATTGAGGACTTAAACTGGACTGTAGGTTCAGTAAGAAGCTGCAGTCGAACACTAAGTTACAAAAAACTGTCGAAAGTGTCGAAATTGTGCATTGCTCAAATGAACTGTAACTGAATAACGTCAGGGTACAAACAAAAGAAGCCTGTTCTTTAAAAACTCTCAGGAATGAGTCAGCTACCTTGTGTAAATAAAAGGCTGGCTCTGTGTACAGGTAAACTGGTCTACAGCAGTACTCAAAGTTAGCTAACGTGTCACTATGGCATTTGTACAACTTAGAAGCGTTTACAGCAGAAGCCTATAATGATAACAGCAAACAGACAGCTAACGACCACAGAGGCAAAATAGCTATCTTTTTAACCTGCTCGTCCTCCTGCATTGAAGCGGCTAACGGCAGACCGTCAGCCAGGCGAGCGATCATCGTCAGCAGCACCATCTTTCCGCAATGTTCGGGTGTTTCGCAGCCCACAAAATGTTACAGGTAACTGATACCAGTGTTTGACAGGCTGTAAACTGACAACACCGCACAGGGCTGGTGCGCTGAGCTGGCCGGAAACGCTAGCGCTTTGGTGTAACAGTTAAATAATTCCGCTCTGTCGGTATACGGAAGCGAGTTACCACAAATACTGTTCCGCATCACTTTGACGTGTAAAATTAATTTATTGTGTGTGGGTTTACAGTATTGACTTTACGTACTTTATTTTATTCGTATTCGTATATTATGACTATACTCATTATACATCGTGCGGAATTATGTATAATGTATATCGAGATGCAAGCCCCAGCAAAAGCTAATAAAGGAGCTTGAGTTAAGATTGGTTTTGATTGACTACTGATTCCAATGTTAACAGTTATTAGTATGAGTTTCTCACATTGACTCACGTGGTTGCATTGTGAATGTAAAACCCAACGTCTTTCCAAAACACCTTTTCTACTTACACAGAATGATATTGCTCTTGTTATTATTGCCTGTTATTACGTGTTTGCCTTGTTCACCGTGGAGCTACCAAAGATCAAAATGAGTCATGGATACAAAAGTATGTCTATGAAAATTACTCATTTATCTAGTGGGTGTAGGTGTGAAAGGTATGCAACAGGGGGCAGCATTGTTCACTTTGATGGAAAACCTCAGGAAGGCAAGTACCGTATTCTCCATAATATGAAAAAGTGACCTTTCGTGACCTGCTTGTTCCAGCAATTTGAGTTAATTATGGTTAAATTGTTTGTCCAATAAATAGTTTTCAATAAACCATAAATAGAAATATGCTGCAAAATATGTTACAAAATTACGACAAATGGGAAATATTACAGTCAAAGAAGCATTTTGTCAATTCTTGAAAACAAGAGGAAAGTTCAAATCAAATCAAGTTTAATGCCACATATAGAATCACACACAGTACAACTTATAGTGAAATTCTTTCTCCAGAATGAATCTAACAAGTAGATGAATGAAATAAATCTCACAATGGAATTGAAAAGAATTTAGCAAGAAGATAAAAGCATGATTTGAATTACAGGTGGGATAGGAGTAGGTGGGGGTTGTCTGTGGATATAGAGTTTATTATTTCATATTCACAGTCTTTTGTGTGGCTGTGGTTGGAAACTGTGTGAAGAGTGAACATGCCAACTCTTATCCGAACACATTCTCACTTTTTAAAACTATATGCTACTGAGTTTGTGAAGTAGAATAAACTGGAGGCTGATATTTTGCAACCAGAATTGTGGTCAGAGTATTGAGAGAAATAACCAGAAATAACCTTTCACGACTGCCTAATCTTGTGGTTTGTCAGTCAGGCAGCATGCCCACGAGGAGTCACTGTCACAGTCTGTAGGCCTGACATGTCAGACCCACACCAAGTGACCCCTGGCGTCTGCCACACAGCAAGTCTGCTGCCTGCCTGAGAGATGAAAGACCTGACGTGTGTATTCCCTTCATCACTGGTTAATAAACAGAAAGACAGCTTTTTCTTAGATTGGTTGTCTGTTTATCCACATACAATATAATCTTCACTTATTCTGATGTTTGAGGTGTAATGCATGACTGATTAGATTGATTATCCTTTTACAGATTCCACATCATGGCCAAGAAACGCCTTATGATCCAGTTAAATCTTTAAAATAACACCTCTGTGATGAAATCCTTCCTCTGTTAGGGATAAGATCTAAGGTGAGGAAGATGGGTGTCAAAGGGCAGCTGAGCAGGAGGTAAATGACAGAAGGAAAATGGCAGATGTATATCTACAAGAATCCTATAACAATGTGAAACAGAGGTTGGCCTTTGGAGTGAAACAAGAAGGCTAAATTGCTAACAGCACAGAATAACTGTGTTAAAAGTGCTTTGCAATAAGATATAAGTAACAAGACAGCAGAAACTGCGTCTTTTTTCTGTGTCCAGAGTCCTTAAATGTATTATCAAAGTGCCATTTTAAGTCACACTTCCTCTGTCATTGCACCTCAGGCTCCTTCTGGTAACATATGGAGGTTCACACAAGCACAACAGGGAGATCGGGTTCAGTCACAATTAAGAAAGTGATACTCAACCAACCAGACGACTCTCATTGTAAACAACTGATGTATTTACATGCAAAACATGTGCTTGATACCATCTTATGGACAAATGTTATCTGATTGCATTCGTATAAATGCCTCCAATAGCACAGGCTAACTGCTTTGGTGAACACTGCTTACTTGGCTAAATGTAGCAGAGGGTAGTGGCAAAATCACAATAAACATTAGTGTAACTATTACTTGACCTCATGGTATCACTGTAGCCCATTTCAGGCCAGTTTGGACACTGAACCTGGTCAGTGGTCACTTCAACAGAGGTGACATTCAAGTTTGGAGAGGATTTAATTCAAATTGAAGGGTTTTAACTTCAATATTAAATTGGGGGCTGATGTTGGATGTAAAAAAAATTCACACAAGCCACAGTTTAATCCAGGTTTAGTTAGTTTAATACTGGTTAAGTACTGGCTGGTTGACTGCACTAATGATGTCCGCCCATATTAAGCAGAATTTGATGGTAATCTGCAAACTCATAAGGCCTGAGAAGCACAGTTATGACTTAAAATGATTTACTCAGAGGGTTTCTGGAAAGTACCTCAAACTCTTTAGCAACTAACATATGAAGCCTAGAAAAACAAATCTACAACAGATACACAGCTTTATTTCTGACTAAAATGAATAAGCAAACAAATACAGGACATTGCAGTGTGTGTAACAGGACAAATGGTAACTATCATAGCTTTTTCAGAAAAAGTAAGTAACACAGAGCTAAGAGAGCAGGATAAAAAAAATATACTGGCCTTATGATATCCAAACAGATTTGAACAAACTGACTGATTGTTAGTAAAAATAAAAATAGTAATGATTGTGTTATAAAAATGCAAATAAAAAATTCTTAATTGCATATTACATTTCCCTTTTATATGCCATTCAGACAGCATACATTTAATAACAGCTTAACATTCTATTTTAAAACATGGGCTGAAACTCCTTTCTGAGTGTTTTATGCTCCCTGCTAAAGAATTTTTTCGGAGTGTCTGACACTTGCAACGGTGTTCATATCAATGGTCCCTCTGATGGAGTTATCTCCAGATTGGGTTTTTCTTTATCTGTGATTTTCAAAGAAGAAAAAGGTCTTCCAAAGTTCAGGACAGTAAGATAATACTGCTGATTTGTGACAGTCCCCAGGACCGTAAATGCAGCAGAAACATTTCCCCAGACATTGGATGTTAGTTACTTTGACATTTTACGAAATGATAAAGATTAAAACATAACATAGTAACGGGAGTAGCAGCAGTTTTTCCCCAACAAAAGGAAGGACTGAGTCATGAACAAGATGTCTACTGAGAATGTCCATGAAAATATTACAGTACATTCAACCAAGAGAATGCATCCTTGTGTTCCCTTTTGTTACTTGCATGTTTTTCTCCACAGTCAAATATAGTTGTAAGTTCCCGGACATTTCAAAGGTAAAAATTTAAAAATGCTCTGTAATTCAAAGAGTATTTAGGATTGATTTTGCAGGTTTACTTGATCCTTCCTCTTACTGTGCACCTGGAACTATTTGCACAGGCCTCAATGCAAATGAAGCATTTTAGCTAAAGAAATGTAAATGTGGTTTGTTTCTGTGTTGTTTAACGGTAAGGTTTGATACAAAGTGTAAACATCGGATTCAGAACAGCTGGTTTGGTAGTATAACATGATACCCTTACAGTAACTTGAACCTTCATAGACACTGTACATCTGAGGCATTAATAACAGGAATTAGGAATTAGATGTGCACTCTAATTAGGTTGTGGAGGGATTTTCAAGGTTCAACAACCCAGTGTGAGAATATCAGCATTCAGGAAAAAGGCTGTGATACTTCTGTGCGAGGGACAGGATGAGAGAAGGAGGACAAGTCATGAGGGGAAGTCGAGGGGGCCCCAGACGCAAGCCTGACAACTCATTCATCAGTTGCTTGTTCACTCCCAGATCAAAGCCTGTAAATAGCAAAAAAAAAGCAGTTTCAGTGGAAGAGAAAGGCTGCTGTAGTGCTAGAGCATATGTTTATCTTACACTGAATATGATTTGGTAGAAAGACATCACAATACAAACGTCACTCACCAAGTTTAATGGCGTAACTGAGGAGTTCTTGCATCTTGAACTGCTCGTGGACATTAGACAAAGGTGTCAGAGAGCAAATTTAAAATATCAAAGAGAAGTTGGGGACAACAAGACAACAACAGGGAGGTGGACGATACCTGAATTGTCCTGGCTTGGACAAGATCGCCTTCGTCAAATGCTGAAATGAGTTTGCTGACGTGACATCCCATATAGTTATATGTGCTGTGGGCAGAGAAATGAATAATGATTTACAATTTTGTAAATGAGCGTTAAGTAAAGAGCCAAGGCATGATGCAGCATTTACACACTGACCTGCCAACTGCTCCTTCAGCTCCCAAAGCCAAAGCTGCAAGCAGTTGCTGACAACAAAATGAAAGAAAGTTTTTTTTTCAGGCTCTGGATAGATAGATAGATACTTGATTGATCCCGGGGGAAATTCAAGCTGAGGGAAATTCAAGAGCAGTGACATAACAGATGGGGCAAAGCAGAGTGAGAGGGGGGACAAATCTGACCTCATCCACGCCGTACAGGACCGACCAGTGAGGGTGACTGTGACTGACATACTGGCCAAAGTCCAACAGGTCAGTCCCACTGAACTTCACGCCGCTGAAGGAGGGAATGAGCTGCTCAATATCTTCCAACAGATCTCTCACTGGCACTGACAAAAAGACAAAAAGGCCATCTCACATTCAGGATACAGTCAGTAAAGACGATCTGACATCCTATACACTATCTGAATGGTGTGTGACTGCAAAATGCAAAATCAATCATTGGCAGGCACTGACCATTAACACCAGTGACAGCTGGAATATGATAATAATAGAAGGGTATATTCGGTGCAAATTTGGCCACTTCCTGGAGGAACTTCCTCAACGCTGAAACAGGAGGAGAAAAATATGGAAAATGGACATTATGCAAAGTTCTACTGTATAGCTACGTAAAATACTGACATGTGGATAAAATGTGTAAGCGTCCCACTAAAACCACCGCATACCTTCAGTGTTGGGCTTGAAGAAGGAGGGAGCAATGACTGCTATCCCATCAGCCTTGATATGTGCTGCATGGCAAGCCTGGAGGGAAAGTGAACATTGTGAGGAAGAACGACAAAAACTACGACGATGATCAAAATGATCAGCAGACATCTTTTTCATTAGGTCTCTCAAATACAAATGGAAAGCCAAGACCTGGAACGTACAGGCAACAAGATTATATTGTCCATGTGTGTATCTTCACTGTTCTAATATGTGGCCAGTATGTTTCTGAAACAGGTGAAAGTCAGACCACCGTAATCGTTCATACAATAACTGTGAAGTTACAAGAAACTTTGCACTGTTGTTCACAGTGTTTTCATCGACTTGCTTGTTGCCTGTAATATATTTTCCTTAAACATTTTTGATGAAATCAATAGATAATTGAATGAATGATGGTTAGAATTAAGAAATTCTCATAACTTTGACTTAAGAAGGCTAAAATATTAACATTTCTTTTGTCTAAGGTCTGCCACACTGTATTTCTTACGACGGGTCTTTCTCTGTTGGGAATAAAAACATGCTTTAGGAGTAACTGAACACCAGAGTGGTACCAAAATCACACAGAGCCACTGACATATATGACAAACACACCAGCCCAGCAACTCTGCCAGGCGCAGACAAACCCAGTTTTGACTGATGCAGGCTGAGTGAAACTGCAGCCATCATAAAAACAAATTACAACACTTTATCATAACTCCAGGCATCAAAATGACTTTAACTGGAATTACTGTTTACATCAGTCTGTCCAGACTCATATATGCTGTGAAGACTATATTGACGAAGATCTGTACAATCAGCAGGATGGTCTGGAGAAATAAGTTTCCATAATAACATTGCATAGACTTATTTAAAACTGCCAAATGAAACCCTTCATGAAATAAAACTGGATTCACTGCAGCGTATCCCGTTAACACTGTGGTTCTTTTGCGAGTCATGTGTTTTGATTAACGCTCACATCACTGTGGATGACATCAAGGCAGCCACTCACCAGCTCTTGGGAATCTTTAAGGCTCATGCAGCCAACGTGCACAATCACGTGATCCATTCTGCAGAGACGAGCAGAAACACTCACACAAAAGAAATTTCACAACTTTCTTTCTCCTCCCTCTGTGCATGGAGAAATGCTCAGACAGAGGCTGAGCGATGACTTACTTGCCCTTGGCTTTCTGGCACCACTCCTCTGCAAGTGACTTCCTCTCTTCGACGCTGAGAGACATGCTTTCTCCAGTGGTGCCATTCACTGTAAAGCAAATAAAGTCTTGTTTTATATTTTATAGAGAGTAAAGAGAAAAAGCTAACACTTACAAAACAAAACGATGCATCGGAGTACAGAATGTCAAACAAAATTCAAAAGACATGGTGTTAAGTCATAAAATGATTATTTAAACTACATAGCCAGACTTAGCGGGCACCACCTGACCCTCAGCCAACGGGAGCAAAACCTCATTTTTTGGCAAAGAAATGAAAGAAAGGATGGGACCCATTCATAGAGGGAAAACTACCAGCACAATGGCTGAGAGTGCAAGATGTGACAAGACAAAAACAATTTCGTGGGTAATGAGCAGTAATTCAGACAATGACAGCGAGACGAGAAAGGACATAAAAACATGATGAGGCACCAACATCAGGACAGACATCCTCTGCTGGGCAAGGTCTCCCAGAAACGTGTATGGGAAGTGGAGCATTAACATAACGAGAAGCTTAGCACCAACTTATGAAACAGCAATCTCTTCTGACGCACAGGGAACACTGACTAGCCTTGATAAATGTAGAGAAAAGGCCAGACTTTATATCTTTACCCGAAGCAAGGGCAGATGTTAATCTGGAACAGACTGATATTAAACCAAACCTTGAGACAAAACAATATGCTCCTATTTTCCCAGAAAGGTCAGATAAAAGTGTGTTCACTGGTGATGGTGACATCAAGTACAAGTACAAATCAAAAGTGTAGCAGGTCAAGGTGTCAAACGAGTTTTTTTTCCTTTGCCAGGACAATCATATAAAGGAAAACTGGTACAGTATGAAGCAATATCTTTTTATAAACTGAATGTGGTATGAATAGATTGAATTTAAATGACCCCTGACCAGCAGAAGTGTTACACAGCCTCAACAGCTTTGTATGAGTGGGATGTGAGTTACACATGTAAAACATACTTAAATGTTTTATACTAACAGGAAAATATAGTAGACATCACATAAACAGCACCTTTAGGAAGACAAGCTCTTCCAAGCTCTTTCTATGGGCCAGTGCTTCCCCTTCCTTAGTGCATTGAATTGATTTTTTTTTTTTTTTTAAACAAACTGAACTTAACTGAACTGGAGACTTTTAATGTAGGAGCCCGAGCAAAAAGCTGATGTTGAAAACTTTATGTGAGTCATTATGTGAAGCAATGTTTTTATTAATAGCTGTACAGGGCTGAGGATTAACAGATTACATTTAATAAGGATTATGTGGCTAAAATACATTAGAATTATTATACAAAATAATTACTGGTTCTATTATTATCCAGAACTAACAACTAAGTGACTATGTTCTGGTATTCCAGTGCATGTATTACTAAACAAACCTAACAGCATTTTATGGTAATCTTACCGAGCAAGGAGGGTTAATGTAGTTAACAGACGTGCAACACATTAACTAATGCATGTTTACAAACCAGCAAGTTAAAATGCGGTATATCAGGTTTGATTCAAATGTAACAGATAGATAGATACTTTATTGATCCCGAGGAAAATTCAAGAAGACAAGAACAAACACCAAAGGAAGAATCCACATGCAAACTTACCAAATATGTTATTTACACCTTGCTTCTCTGTCAAGTAGTTAATATATGGTCCAATCTCTGATAGCTTGATTTCACTGTTTTGGGAAAATGTGAAAAATATTGGCCAACACATTGGGCAAAAAGAGCTCTAAGAATGCTATAGTAGTGCTTCAGATGCACAGGAGTGTGTGATGGCCACAGTTCACTCTCACTCCTCACTTTTATCTTTTTATAGGGCGACTGAACGTGTACACTCACACACCACACTCGCCATTCAAGACAAACAGACGAACAAAGTAAAGTGGTTTCTAAATGCTACTTACCCCTGGGGGGTTAAAGGAGTAAATGTGGCCGCAACCAGTCCCGTCAGCTTTCCCTCAGGAGCAGCCATGACTGACATAGCCTAACTATGTGACATACAAACAGTGAAGATAGAAAGAAAGAAAGAATTTAAAGAAAGAAAGAAAGAAAGAAAAATGAAACAAGCAAACAAAGAAAACTAACTTTTGACATTACAGTATCCTGTTAAAAGCCAAACTTTCATACACATGGCATCACGGATCTATAAGATAAGTGTATTATGTCAAAAATCAATACTTAATTTAGGTTACATCGAATTCAAATACACTGCAGAAAATTATTAATCAGCTTTTCATCTCTAACCTACCTGTAAAAGTGTCTTTCCTTTCGTATTTTGCTGAGATAAATTTTATTTTAGGGGAAGTAGCTTGGTTATAACTTCTCCACGAATTGGTCCGAGATTTGCTGTTAGGTCTGTCATGTGAAGCCTCCAGAGCGTCAAGTGACACTGCAAAGCTTCCTGGGAAATGTAGTTAATGAATGAAAAAAACGCGAAAGCAAATCCACATAAACATCAACTTCACACAATGACGAACAAAGAAATATCCATCCCGTCGTGTGTTTAGACTATAGAATACATATACTGTAAACAGACGCATTTAGGGGATTATATGTAGTTATTCTTTAAACTGAAAATAATGAACGCTCTATTCAGTCTTGCCGGTATATTGCAATTCCCAAGACCCTTACAAATAAAATGGTAGCCTGGGAAAACTGAAGCGGCCTGTAACTCTACATGATGCATCCGTGCATCTATTATGATACCTAAATAGGAGAATTTTGCATTATTGTGGCGCAGGGCATATAAACTATGACAGACAAGCTGCTAATGTTAAAGTGTTGCATCTAAGAATTGTTGGAGTCCACTTAAATGAAAACAATGGCTTTAACGTTGCATTATTATTGTTGAAAAGCATTATACGCTTGAATTTGTTATTATTAAATATTAAATTTTGTCATTAAAACTGCACTTGGGTGAATGAGAAGAGTTGGGAGTTAATATGTGCGGATTTTTATGATCAGCACCCAAAGGCACCACAAATGGGAATAGGCGGGGCGATAGTGAACCGATTTTTGGTTCCGTAATTTAGACTGTCAGGTATCATCAGGTCTTCACCTTCTCGTGTAATCTCTTAAAAAACCGTTGAACAACTGATATTATCTGATTAACTGAATGTTTGCAAAGCCCAACGTGGGACGAGGAGGTGATGCGTTTGTCAGCCGTGGAGAAAATATGGCCTAAAAAGCTAAACTCAGGGAATAACAATCCTCCTTTTCCAGGAAGCGGATGTTGTTGACGTTTTCATCGCTACGGCATCCGGTTTAGAAGACAGGCTTTCTTGGCAAAACATCAGCAAACGGTGAAATTGTCCACTTTGGAACCGGGAAGAAAGGAAGGGCAGCTCAGTCAGGGCTGCCGCTCAATAATGGCCGCGGTTTTTGTCGATTTGTCTTGTATTCTCGGTCTGTCCGTTGTCACCATCTCGGCTAGCTAGTTAGCACCGCTGGCTAACTGGCTAATTAACCACGACAAGTACTCGGCTACTTGTCTGACTGGCTAACGAAAGAGAACTGTCAAGACGAGGAAATAAGTCACTTCTATCTTCACAGTTTACAATTGACATACCAGAGTGATAACAGTTGCTGGCATGACCAGAGACTTCTCAGGACATATGGTTTCACGTCGGGTTCAATTGGTTTCGTGTGTAGTAAGTAAACGATTTGAGGAGTGGGATTAAATATACAAATAAGTGAGGACTGTTTACTCGGCGGTGGTTGCTTAGGTTTACAGTAAGTCTTAAATATAACGATGTGTCTTGATAACTGAAAAGGCTTGAAGTCATCGCTGTTGTGTGACGATTACATCTAGAAATAAAAAACATTTTGTAGTTTTCATTTTTACACCGCTAGATTCATTTGGATTTGCGTGCGGAGTTACATGTCACGTCGGTCTTTTGCACGTCGGCGTGTCACAGTGTGGATAGTAGCTCCGGGTGACAGCTTGGAAAAGTAAACAGGTGTGATACACTAACCTGTTCACAGGGCTTGGAGCGACTTTGCACTACAACCAATGCCTGATACATCTCATACATGTCAGTTACTTCCAGATATCCGGACACTTGAAATATCAACATTCCTACGAACTGCTGAATTGCAGTTTTGGCTGTAGGTGCACATACTGAAGTGCTTCCTGTACACAGAGACTCGTTGTCTTGTTTTTGATGTTTGCTGATAAACATATGGATTTCAAGTGGACAGAGCATCAAACTAGGATGATTTCATGATGCTTTCGGTACCCAAAATATGATCTCAGTGATACAATATTAACAGATGGTGGGGGTTTGTGATTCTTAGGTTTTTGTTTATTTGAGGTGTTTGATTAGAGGGAATGACTCGGTACTTTCTCAGTAAATGTCTGAGGGCCAAACTGTAGTTGTACGTATATTGCTGCGATCTTGTCAAGCTACCACAATGCCAGCTGTACTGTTCTTATCGGCGCTGTTTGGAATATTGTGCAGCCATGGACAGGCCATGTTGCGGGAGGAGAAGCACAGGTTAAGGTAAGATGAGAAAAAGACATAGCAGCAAAAGTATTTTCTCTGATAAACAGACATTATCTGTTCTGACTTGTGTGTGTCTTTTCCTTCCTGAAGGAACCAAGTGGTTGAGATGTTTGACCATGCATATCAGAATTATATGGTAAGTTATGTATTTTCACTGGATTCCTTCTCAGAAATTTCCATATCTAGTTTTTTTTTTTTTTGCAGCCCTGCAATAAAAAGGGCTGCAAAATATCTGTTGTGATATTTTTCTCTTCCCAGCAGCTGATTATAGAACCATAACTGCACATTTTGCTTTTTGGTGCATGTGTTATATGTTGGTCCCAACTGGCTTTTTGTATCTTCTTTCATGTTATCGAGCACATTTTGAGATGACTGAGGCCTAATTAACCTAGCTGCAGAAGGTAAAAGTATTGTGTTAAATGTGTTTGGTCATGTCTTTTCAGGACCACGCATACCCAGCAGACGAGCTGATGCCGCTAACATGCAGAGGAAGAGTACGTGGGCTTGAACCAAGCCGTGGTGACATAGACGACGCTCTGGGAAAGTGAGTATCACGCTGCCTTTGTACAGTGAAATCTAACATATCGACTGAGTAATCAGGATGTGTCTCCACAGGCGCATTGTCCACTCGTATCACCACAGCAGGTCTAACACTTGTTGGAGGCAGATTGTACTTATTTATGCTGAATAAACAGCATTATGTTGAGTAATTTTAATACAATTAGTGTGTAGCGACAGTCAGTCCCCTTGCTACAATTTTTGTCTCTCTCTCTGATAGGTTCTCCCTGACACTCATAGACACTCTGGATACTTTGGTGGTGAGTGTTGTGTGTTTTTCATGTTCAGTTGTCTGACAGTCATTTTTAGGGTTCTTATTTTGAGCCTGAATTTAAGTTAAAAGGATGAAACTGAAGTAATGTATTATGCACACTGTACAAGAACACGCACTGTTCGAGTCCTTAAAATATTTGGAGAAAAATATCTGTTTTGCTAATTAAACGTCAATACAGCCTTCAGTTAAATATTTCAGGTTTTTCAGTTCGATGTTGAACTATGAAATGATCTGTAATTAATCAAGATGATTTTCATAGTCACACATTGTTTCTCATTGCCAGCTTTTGAACAAGACGACAGAGTTTGAGGCTGCAGTGAGGAGAGTTTTGTCAGATGTGAGGCTGGACAACGACATTGTCGTTTCTGTCTTTGAAACCAACATTCGAGTCCTTGGGTGAGATTTTATGTATACTATCAACACACACCAGTGGCTAAGAATAAACCGTTAATATACTGTACCACATTTTACACTCGGTGTGCCATTTGACAGGCTGCAAGAGATAAGCTGTCCAAAAAAACTTTGGTGGTAAGAGATCACTGGATTCTGCTGTACTTTATTCCTAATGTGTGTTTGCACGTGCATACCTGTGCGTACGTGTGTGTGTTTAGTGGTCTGCTGGGAGGGCACTCCATGGCTGTGATGCTGAAGGAGGGAGGTCAGCACATGCAGTGGTACCAGGATGAGCTCCTCCATATGGCCAAAGACCTGGGCCTCCGACTGCTTCCAGCCTTCAACACCAGCAGTGGCCTGCCTTATCCCAGGGTGAGACAAGCACATACAGAAATACCTTCATTCTATATTGAGAATAAATTTGATGTATAATATTAGTTAAAGCAGGTGATTGTGTCAACAGTGTTTGCTCCTCTGCCTGAAATGTGAAAAGTGAACCTACTGAGTTGTAGCTGTAGAGTATAAGAGTCAACTCCATCAGCTAGAGTCAGTCGAAATCTGTGCTGTATCATTTCTCACACACCTCCATGGGTGCAATTCGACAGATTGTTTTTTGCTTCGCTGCTCTGCTCGCAGCTTGTAAACACAGCCATTTTTCATGTCTGACTAGTTTTCATTCAGTCTGTTACAACTCAAATATGACTCTAAATACAGATTGTGTTATTTTTTCTTCACAGGTGAACTTGAAACATGGTGTCTGGGGTCCCGAGACTCGAACAGGCACAGAAACAGACACCTGTACTGCATGCGCAGGAACCATCATCCTGGAGTTTGCTGCCTTAAGTCGCTTCACCGGAGATCCTGTGTTTGAGGTACTGACTTGTCATCAGAGATTGAGATCTGCAGATGCTTACATTAACATTAATTGATCATCTCTAAATTTCCCTTTTGTGTTTACTGATCTACTGGGAGGTTTCCTGCGCTGACATTTGACATATTTACCTGCCACACAGCTGTTAAATAGTAAGAAAGCCACCAGCAATTCCAACAGCCACACCCAACAAGCAGCTCGTCTTTCTCTGCTTGTGTGCAATTCAGGTCACACTTTGTCATTTTATCCATCTTTGAGGTTTCACAGAGTTGGTTTTATGAAACCACCCTGTGATTTGACGACACATGTTGTGAAATATGATATCAATCAGTATTCAGTGAGATCTTATTCAGTGTTCTTTTCCCCTTGTTTTAATATTCTCTTCTTTAAACTGCTTATATTGAGTGTAATTGGGTAAACGGGCTTATTCACGTCTCATCAGAAGATACAATATCTTACTTATGCCTTTTTTTATAACCGTGAAAACAAGTGCGTGCAGACCTTAAAACTGCTACTTGTCATTTCTTGACATCCTCATTTTTTTTGGTAGTTTTTACATCCTGATGTTCATAAGGAAATAGCTGTCTTAGGATATATTATCTTGTAACTAAATAAATTCTGTGACATGCCAAAATGTCTTCTGTGAAAAAGCCCAGTTCATGAAATACAAAATTGATGTAGACAGTTGTGGAAGGCAAACTGGTTTTTCCTTGTTCATCGCCTC
This sequence comes from Scatophagus argus, assembly GCF_020382885.2. Lineage (NCBI taxonomy): Eukaryota > Metazoa > Chordata > Actinopteri > Scatophagidae > Scatophagus > Scatophagus argus. The sequence goes on along the minus strand of NC_058498.1, from coordinate 16,045,353 downwards.
CTTTATGTGTAACACAACAACACCAAAAAGTCTTCTTTCAGATTTATTTAAATCACACAATGAAGCGCGAGGACTCTTTAACTGCAGTGATACAATAGAGTATTTCAGACTGTTCTTGCATTTGTATAAAAGCTTGATATTTTTTCCCTGCGCTATAATTTTAAAACCTGGAACTGGTTCACTTCCTTGCAGCAGTAGACTGCTGATCAGGCACAGAATCAATCACAGTAATCTCACTTATGGTGGACAAAACTGCTGCAGAGTGATTTCTTTACTTTTTGATGATGCACCTTTCCTCACACGAGCAGGCCCACGCCCGGCGAGCCATGGACTTTCTGTGGGAGAAGAGACAGAGAAACAGCAATCTGGTCGGAACCACCATCAACATTCACTCTGGAGAATGGGTCCGCAGAGGTGAGAGAGGGGGGAGAGAGGACATCAGGCAGGATGACATGACTGAAAGAGAGAGTGAAAGATGAAAGATGAGGACATCATAAAGTGAAAATTAGATATAATGGAGTAATGGTTCTGCCTGGGTGAGAGAGGGTTTGGGCAGAGGGTTGATGGGTAAAAACAAACATTAGTTTATCATCAAATTTCTCTTATCTTAACAAGTGTTGTATGATTGTGTGTGTCCAGACAGTGGAGTCGGAGCAGGGATTGACTCATACTATGAATATCTGCTAAAGGCCTACATCCTCTTGGGAGATGACCTGTTTCTGCAGCGGTTCAATATTGTGAGGACACACACACACACACACACACACTGACACACACACACATACACTTATTTGTACAGTGTAATTTGAAACCTTTCTGTCTGCATGATAGCATAAGATCACATTAGCATCTCCGACATCAGCAGCATCATTTTCATTTTCATATTTTTATGTTTGTTGCATTTCAGAATTCTGTTCAGATCTTCTGTACAGATGTTAGCATTAAAATAATGCTTAAAAAAAAAGATTCACTCAGATAAATACATATATTTAACCGGTTAAAAGTCATCATATGTTGATCTATGTGTGTATATCACAATACACCAGACTGTATTGACACTGTCTGTGTCCCGTTTAGCACTATGCATCTATAATGAAATACATTAGCCAGCCTCCGCTGCTGTTGGATGTCCACATCCACAAGCCTCTGCTTCCTGCTCGAACCTGGATGGACTCCCTGCTAGCCTTCTTCCCAGGACTGCAGGTCAGATTGGGTCATGTGAATTGAAGCTCTTACTCTTTCTTCATTGGCTTGTGCCATTTCAGTAACGTTGGACATGCTATTCATGTACTATCTCAGGTGCTGAAGGGGGATATCCGTCCTGCCATTGAGACTCATGAGATGTTGTATCAAGTTACAAAGAAACACAACTTCCTTCCAGAGGTAATCTCTCTCTCTTTACATCCAACTTGAGATACCACATCTTAGGCTTTAACTTCCCCACAAAAAGTGACATGCTGTTAGGCAAAGAAACTCATGTGGCTTGTATGACGACTGTTTGGAAGAGAACAAGCTTGCATTTCACATGGCACAGCTGTATTTTATCTCTGTCTGTCGCTTCGAATTACAATGCCTGAGTGTGTTGACCCCTTTGTCCTTCTCATTCTGTCCCCAGGCCTTCACTACTGATTTCAGGGTACACTGGGCCCAGCATCCCCTGAGACCTGAGTTTGCAGAAAGCACCTATTTCCTTTACAAGGTAATTTATCAAGGAAGCGCGACATAATGCAGATGCTTTCTTTTCACTGCCATAGTGCAGAGATAAATGTCTATAATCTTGCGCCAGGTTTTGTTAAATGTTGGTAACCTGCGTTTATTTCTCAAGTTTCTGGCATTTGACTGAAATTTCAAGGTACACCAGGGCTCATTTACAATACTTCAGAAACACTGTCTCCATTTCCGCAGATAGTAAGCAGCCTCCAGCATACACACCACTAATTAGTGTTTGTGATTATCATGTTTTGCCTTTGGTATTTTGGTTTTTGAAGGAACAGAATAGGATCAAACATTCAGATTGTTTGTCTTTGGAGAGTAAATGTGAAAGTTACATCTTTGTGTCTGACTAGATTTTTCTGGAGCCTTCTTCATAGTTGACCTCCTGTCCTCTTTCGTGATCACACTACTGTCCTCTCATCCCCCTCCAGGCCACAGGAGACCCTTATTACCTGGAGGCAGGTCGCACCATCCTGGACAACCTCAACCGCTTTGCTCGGGTCCCTTGCGGCTTCGCTGCAATGAAGGACGTGCGCACTGGGAGCCATGAGGACAGGTGAGAATATATTTCTACAATGATTTGTAGGATGACAGACTACTAAACTGCCACTGTAGACACCACTTGTTTTATGTTTTACATAATGCACAATCAAATTTACATTCCATAGTATGAGTTACAGCAAGCGAGAGGAAGGAAATGTTAATTAGTGGTATATATTAAATATCATTTGAAATCATTGGCATCAACTGATATTTGTTCATTAAATAAGCCTATAAGAATGCAGGGATCCCTCAGGTTTGGTTATTTACAGAACTGTGACCAAGCTTTGTACTAAAACAGAAAATGTTTATTAACTGTATTTGTAAAGGTGACATTTAAAAAGAAGGAAATCTTGTACAGTAGCAGTAAACTTTGCATTTCACTGTGTTTTTGATATGCAAAGAAAACAATCCCATTAGAACAATTTGTATGATGCTGTAATCACATGAGAAATGGATTAAGCACATAAACCTGCTGCCTGTCAAGACATTAATGTAGCATTAATTTATGTGTCTGAATATTTATGCCGTTTGATGTAAAGTATCTATAGTAAGCTGATAAAGTCAATAAATATCACCCTGCTAAGTCAGGCTCTACATTGCAATAGCTTTAAGTATCCACTTGGTTTGTGCTCCATCTCTTACACCTCTTGTGTCCTGTCAGAATGGACTCGTTCTTCCTTGCTGAAATGTTCAAATACCTGTTCCTGCTGTTTGCTGATGCCGAGGACTTACCGTTCGATGTGGAAGACTACGTCTTCACCACCGAGGCACACCTGCTGCCCCTGTCCCTCTCCACAGCCCCTCACTCTTCATCTATCCCCTCAAACAGAACGGTAATCAGTGTAATACCGTTATAATTAAAATCTGGCAAGTCAATGAAAGTGTTTAGACATTCCAGTTCCTAACAGAATCTGTAATATACTCCATAATACTTCAGTCAGAGGAGGAGCTGGACGATTCGAACTTTGATTGGACCTGCCCTAACACCCGCCTCCTCTTTCCTGATCCTGCCTTCCCTCGTAACCTGAGAGAACCAATCCGCAGTGCTGTGGACAAGAGCTGCCCTCGTCCTGCGCCTTACAGGTATGTTTACCTACAGGTGTGACCAAGTCATGTGTCTGTACTTATCTGTATCTCTTTTTCCATAACTACTTAATATCTTCCCAGTGCTTTTAACTACCGTACTTGCTCTTGCTCCTGTCTGTCCTCTTAGGGAGCCGGGTATGGGACGTCCTCCACTCAGAGCTCAGGACTTCATGGCAAACAACCCCGAACATCTGGAGCTGCTAAGGAAGATGGGAGTCAGTCTCATCCACCTGAAAGATGGCAGGGTGCAGCTGGTCCAGCACGCAACGCAGGTAAAGACTTTAACAACAAGGGTAAACATAAAAAACACACAATTGGGGCCTGAAATAATTCAGTTTCACAGTACTATGCTCCTCCTCGATGTTTTTTTTTTCTAAGTGCTAAGGGTGCGAGTTACAGGATAACTAGTAATGCAACACTTTCTTTTCCAGCTCATGTCATCCTGAAATGGGCAAAGTACTGCAACATAGAATGATATCTCTAGAATTAGTGAAGAAGGAACTGCCTTTTAAAATGTGAAAACAGTTATTTGTCAGAAAGCAGCAGCCAACTGTGTTTATGTACTGCATTATGCAAATACATGATGTCTGTAAAACAAAAACAACAGTTTGGGCATCTATACAGTTTAAATGTAAGAGCAAGTCTCTCTGTCCCTCTCTTTCCTCCTCCTCCTCTCCCACCCCGGCACACCCACACCCAGGCGGTGAGTGCGGTGGCAGCCGAGGATGGCGTGCGTTTCATGCAGGAGATGATGGAACTGTCCAGCCAGCAGCAGAAAGAGCAGCTGCCTCCCAGAGCCATTCAGATTGTCTCGCATCCGTTCTTTGGCAGGGTTGTGCTGACCGCTGGCCCCGCACAGTTTGGCACAGATCTATCAAAAAGTTCCACAGGGGTGAGTGGGTTTTATAGCTCACCTTAACAGTCCTTCTGTTTGTTTGTTTTTTTGTGCCACTCACTTTTCCCTGGTGTTTTTAAGAGAGCACTTCCAGTCCTTGGACATTTTTCCTAACTCAAACCGAAGATGTTGGGATGAGACATAATGCTGAAAACACGTTCCTTCATTCACTGCAATAATCCTGCCTCTGTCCTCCTGTGTGCAGGTACGAGGCTTTGTGACTGTGGCTGAACCCTACAGTGGCTGCACTGAGATCACTAATGCTGAGTATGTCCAGGGCCACATCGCCCTGCTTCAGAGGGGACAGTGTATGTTTGCAGAGAAGGCCAGACACATCCAGAAGGCTGGCGCCATTGGAGGCATAGTCATTGGTGAGTGCCAGCAGCTAACGATATGAGACAGATGATGACTCTTTGATGACTAGATAAATAGATTATCTTGAAGACAGTTGAATAGGGTCCTGCAAATTGAAATGATGTCTGATTAATAAAGCAGAACAGAATTAGGTTTAATGATTATAACTTTTCTTTTCATTCTTTGACTGGAAAAGTTGGAACCAGCAATTATTGGACACGTTTCTTGTTAACAGAACTTCAGTGATAAATCTCTCAACAAAATTGTCGTCACTTATTTTTTTATCAGTCGATTAATTGTCTAATTGTTTCGCCCCTTCCGTCTCTTACTTGTGTCTGTGCAGACGACAATGAGGGCAGCAGCAGTGACACGGCTCCCCTGTTTCAGATGGCAGGGGACGGCCGCAGCACGGATGACATCACCTTGCCTCTCCTCTTCCTCTTCCACAAGGAGGGCAACATCCTGCTGGAGGCGCTGAAGGAGTACAGGGAGGTGGAGGTGCTGCTGAGCGACAAAGCCAGAGACAGAGGTGTGATATTACTGAACTTGTGTACTGCCCTAATTGTTCGAACTTTTCTTTGTTCCACTCACCTCTCTCGATGAGATTGACCACATCAGTGTACTCCTCTCTCTCCACTGAGCGAGTGTCATTATGTGCTCAGCTTTATAAAATAAAGATGAGGTGTAGGGATTCAGGCATCATTTGAAGTCTCAGAGATCGTGACTCATTCTGAAGCCACCCGGCAGCTGGTGGAGGGTGGAGGGTGGAGGTCTACACCCTTATCAATATTGCATCCTCATTCTTTTCCTCTTTTTCCTCATTTGCAAAATCCCTCTATTCCCTGTGGTGGATTGTAACAGTGCCTTTCCTCTCCTCTCTCTCTTGGTTTCTGTTATCATAACTCTCTCTCCTTTGGACGAACAGCAGCCATATTCAAAGGTAAACCTCTTCCTGGCAGCCTGATTGAGGGTAGTAAGTATTCTTCTCCTTCTTTCTTTGTCTGTTATCCACATTTTTCATTATTTTCCTTGCCTTTTTTGCTGTCTTTCCCTCCTTTCAGTCATGCTTTCATCTCCCCATCCCTTCCCCTCGCTCGGCCCTCTAACCACAGGTTTCTGTTGTGCTTGACAGGAAGCTTAGTGCTGTCACAGTATTGTCATTTGTTATTCTCCCTGTCAGAGCTTAAGACATGATAGCTCCTTGTCACCCTAGCAAACTAACAGTTAAACATGGCAACACCGGCCAGTGTGGCAGGCTACGACTCGACATGTTAAACTCATAATTTGTATTTGGTCAGCTGATATCTACATCTGCTTTTATTTGTTGTTTTATTTGGTGCTTGCTGTCAAATGGCGACAAGCTGTCAACTAATTCTAAGAAATCGAAACAGAGACTATTATCCCTTTAATTAACTATTATCCCCACCAGTTGCTGTCAGGAATTTGAGCATCTAAGAAAACAGACACTTGACCACAAATCCTGTGATTTATGGCTGGTCTTTGTAGCCCCAAAGCCACCAGATAAGCTGTGCCTACCTGTACTTAAATGTCTTGAAGCCACTTCCTGTTTTGTTCTTGTGGCAGTGTAAAATAAAAAGCACAGACTCATTCCTAAACACATTTACAATCTAAAAGTAAACCTGCTGCATTTTTAGACAGTGTAACAGAGCTGATACATAATGATACCTAACAAGATCTGTGCAAAAGTCGCAGTCTAACTTTTTGCCAGATTTCTTTTCTCAGTTGATTCTCAGTTTGGCTGTGCAGCTATGTGAGAAAGGCTTTATCCTGCGGGAACCATGACTCACCATCAGCATCATGCTGTTAGAGTTGACAGCCTCTCCATGAAAACTGCTCTATTTTTGACTGAGAATGGCTACCGGGGGCATGTTGTATAGATTACTGAGAGAGGAGGAGGAGGAGGAAAAGGGCTGTGTGTGTGTGTGTGTGTGTGTGTGTGTGTGTGTGTGTGTGTGTGTGTGTGTGTGTCCTGCACATCTTTTTTGTATAAATCTGTTTGGTCACACACCCCTGCTCTCTTTTCAGGTGTGGATGTGCAAGAAACGGATGAAGGCTGCACAACTGAGGCAACAACTCCCACCTCGTTTGAACCTGTTGGCCAATCGCAAATGAGTACATTGGAGCTGGATGAGGTGGCTCCTGAGGACGTTACTCCATCACTGGAGGAGGAAGTCAGTCGTGTGAGTGAAGACACTGGTGCTGCAGGAGAAGCCCGACCACCGGAAGAGGAAGCCGGTCCTCCAGATATGGCCCAGCTCAAAGAGCATAGAGACTCTGAGAAGAGAGAGGAGCCTGAGGGTGACACAGACTCAAGCAGCCAATCAGTGGATGAGCTGCTGGCTGATTGGCGGGAAGACTTGGAGGCCTTCCAGCAGATGGAAAAGGATGAGCTCTGACAGTCGTCGGGCATGTTGTGCCCTGTGACTGAAACCTTGGAGGGAACACATCTTGACACATCACCAGCCTCAGTTTGATGAAGTCAAAGAGAAGCTAAGGTGTCTTTCATGGCCCTTTCTTCTCTTGCTGTCTGTGTGGATGGTATCACATGCCGTGGTGAGCCCACATACTGTATCTCTGGACCACGAGGGAGTCCTTTTTAGCCTGGTTGATGTTAAGAGGATAAGAGACCAGGGTTCTTACCTCACTTTCACATAGAGTTTCTGTTTATTTGCCATGACAAACCCTAACGACTGACATGGACCAGACCGTATGTAACAGTGTCTCACTCTCTCACTGTTGTTCTCTCTATGCATTTCTGACTCCTCTTTGTTCAGACGAATTCTGGTCCAGCAACTGCTGTTCAAACTAATCCATCGACCAATTAATTTTAATTAAATGTGATAATTATTTGTGATGATGCATTTACTGTCGTCATGGTCTTGGGCCTAATCATGTGTACACGTTGATGTGAGTTAAGGACTTAATTCATGTGAGGATCAGCGGACACTGAGTAAGCTGCAGGGTGTTTTTGTGCTAGACAACACTCTCTGGAGGACATTATGAAGTCATCTGTCAATGTAAATATGTACTTGTCAAGATATACTGACTGAAACAATATGGCGCTGCTTTGCTCAGGTTCTGGTTCACTCCTACAAACTATCTCTGGACCACATTTGGGTGGAGCAGACACACCCCTCAGCAGCACAGTAGGATGGATTACACACCTGTAAACCACCACAGGGGGGCGCTATATGATCTATGTCATTCTGTAGCTGCTGACTTGATTGGAAGAAGCAGAAATAATAAATTAACATGATGAAATTAAATAAAAACTAAGAGGGAAAAGGGGAAATAATTGTCCTGATTCTTTTATGCTATTTTAGCTCTGAATAATGAGTTTAGATGTTACAGTTCATTAAAAAAAATAATGTAAAATGGGGGGAGATTAAGGAAAGTGTTTGATTTTGCCTCTGTATGATGGAGACATAGTTCAATCCAAAAGGGGGTTTCAGATTTGACTGTAATCCTGAGATATCTGTCGTCTTTGTATGTAAAAGCTGCTCTAACAGAATATTTTAGAATAACCATGTCTGCGGCTTTTCAGTGGAAGAGGTGAAAACGTTGAAGTGGAATATTTGAGTGAAAGGTGAACATTTTATTTATATTTCACATCTTTTCCAACAGACAGTGGGCAGACACCCACGTAAAATCATTTGAGTCATGATATAAATCTCTAATTGTTAAATTCTCAGTGTGCTCTTAAACTTTAATGTCAAACTGCTAAAATTAGTCATGGAAGAAGTACTCACATCTTTCAATTGAGTAAAAGTTACCACAACAAAAAAGAATTTCTGCATTGAAATTTTACTACAAGTACAACACTATTATCAGCAGCACTTACTTTAAGTTTTGCTTAAGTATTTGATGGGCAGAATGGCCACTTTTCATAGAAAATCTTATATCATTATATTGAATGATTTTACTGTTACAGTATTTAAACGTCACAGCTAATTGATACGTTTAAGTAATAAATATTTCAGCTCAATATGATGTATTTGCCTCTGAAATGTAGTGTTTTACACGTTTGAAATATAAAACTGAAATACTCAAGTATTTGAAGTAACTGAGTATCAACAAAGGATTGTCTTATTATCTTACCTTAAAGCACATACAACAATTTACTTCGGTAAACGTAATTATCTACCATTACTGCATAAGTGGCATACATACAAACATAACGCACATTTGAAAGCACTGTTGTTTTGTTTCTTCAGATATTCCACCTCATTACGAACAATAAGTACCACAGACTGTCTCAGGGTGGATCGCTCTGATGACTGGGACCAACATAAGCCAGCAGCTGAGGTCCAGCAGTGATTGCTGAGTTGGTGGGGCACTCCTCAGCAAGATGGCTGCATTGCTGCGCGCAATAGTGGCATCCTGCTGAAATGACGCAAGCCACAGTTTACGTTCGGTCCTCGAGGCTCAGAGCTCTCCAGTCTCCATAGCGCAGATCCCGCCCGACACACAGCCGGAAGACCGACCGGTTATCTTCCAGTGGACCGAGCGGAACCGGTTCATCTGAGTAAGTACTGGTGTGAATTACTTGTTTAATCGTCTCCCAGAAGTGTCTTTTATCCCGTCAGTGAAAACCACGCTACTGCATGTGGTTTCCTTCTCTCTTTACTCCTCTCTTTTGTTGTTGTTTCCTGAATGTACCGTGATTGCCCGGCGCTTTCCTTCCTGCACACTGGGCTTCGCATCTGTCGATGTTTTGTTGTTTTTGGTGGTCGTGGTGCTCGCTGCAACACTAACTCAGCTTTATCTCCTTTCTAAAATTGTCGATAACAAAAAAAAAACCCACTCATGTGCTTGTAATTGAGATGTGTACATTTCACGGTTTTGGAGTGTGTGAGTGTACTCGCTTTGGGCAGCGCATTTCAAATTTTTCCACACATCCTGGTTGGTCGTGCCTGCCCGTCCTGCTGCTCCCTCTCTGCCTGCTGTAAGGCCGTTTGCTGGGGTGGGGGGAAGACTACGGTGGGAACACGGACCTGGGCTGGCGGAGGCTACAAGCCGTTAACCTTTGTGGAAATAATACTACTTTATGTGTACACACACGGAGAGCGTTTGCACTCCCACAACTCTGCCCCTGTAGGGAACAAAGCGCCCAGTGTCTTCTTGTAGCGCAGCTGGACACAGCTGTTGAGCCGAACTGCAGCTCAAGCCCCGGGGCAGAGCTCTGTGGCCGGCCCGGGGGCTACTACAACTACTGCTGCTGCTGCTGCACAGCCTGTGTGCCTCTCTTAGTATGATAAGAAAAAACCATTGCCTTCTGTTGACCACCACACATGACCATTAGGCTTTTCTGAAGACTGGCTTTGCTCATTACTGCTAGTGCAATACCTCAGAGGGAAGACAGCAGCTGCTGGGTGATATTAGGAAAGTCACTGCAGCCAGAATTAGATTTGATATACAGACTCATTTGCAGCTCATTAGCCCAAACTTAGCCAGAGTCAAGTTTAAAATTCATTCTTCCTCACTTCCTCAGTCACTGGGGGACTCAACAAGTTCCCTCTTTGCTGTGTTCAAATGTGCCATATGGCTATTAGTTACTGTAGATTTCCCGGCGTGATCAGCACCAGACTGTTACATCCATTTGGTGTCTGTGCAGCTGGTGTGAAAGTAGGTTGGCTTGTCCAGCGTTACATCGCATAACATCCTGTCACCAGCAGCTTACACTGGGGGTTATATAGGTTACGATCAAATACCAGCAATAGTGTAAGTGGATGTTGCAAGTCCCCCTCCCTGCTTGATTTATCTGTCTGTCTTCATCTTTCTGCCTCCATCTGCCTTTCTCTCCCTCCCTCCCTCACCAACCCCCATCCACTTGCTTATTACACACTGTCTGATGTGTGAGAGTTGTTGCTCACATATGTCTTATCGTTCCGGTGGCTAGCGAAAGATACTGAAACACAAGCGTCTCACTCCTCCTCCTCCTCCTCACTCCTCTCTCTTCCTCTCTGTCTGTTTGTCCAAGACAGGAAGACCTATTCTTAGTCCTCCTCTCTCTTCCTTGTCCCCTCCATCATCATCGCCATCATCTGCCTACCCAGTCCTGTCCACCTGTGGCCTCCTCACCTCTCGAGCTGATTAACCAGCAGATCAGGTGACTCTTTGGCTGGCTGTTTGGGTCATGACGAAACACCTGTGATGTCACCATGTGAGGAGGTGGAGGGTTTCCATAGTTACCAGGATGTCTTCACTGTGTGTGTGAGAGAGAGAGAGAGAGAGAGTGTGTGAGTAGGCGATGGGAGTTCCCATGACTGTCTCTTACATCCAGTTTGTTTGCTTTGCATGTATTGTGTTCTCTGCGTGGCAGTGCTTAGAGCTGTTAGGTGTGATGAAGCAATCTATATTGCAGTGCAGAAAGCACAAGGCCAGCACAACACGATCCTTCTAGTTTCTGTTTATCTGTCAGTTTGACTGAAGGGCTTGGCGGCAGATCGGTTCCGACTACATGGCTGAAAGCTCAAGCAAGCAAATGCTGCAGCATGAAATCCAGAAACTGCATCTTCATCTTCATTATGTGCTCTGTTGTTTCTGGTTTTTACATGTTTAGATATGTCTACCTGCATTGCAGTGGACGTGGAGATCTGTGGATGCGGGCTGTTCTCTGCCATTGGTGGTCTGCTGACTGCTTGCCTTTTGAGTGAACGGGGCTTGGGTGTGCAGCCTGCATGCATGCCTCTGAATGCTTGTCTCTGTCCCATGATAAAGCAGCTGTGTCTTTCTGACTATGTTTACAATATTTGCAGTTCAGAGTCCAATTGGAATGGGACACAGAAACAGAACTGATTTATCCCTTCATTTTTTTCTTCTCTTATCTCTTCTTCTCACTTCTGTGCTCACTCTGAAGTGCTGTGGGAATCTCTGTACAGTGTTTTCCCATTGGACAGAATGCATCTGGTTCCCATTGCCACCATATATGAAATCGTAGGATCTCTTCAGACCCGTTCCTGCAGAGATAATGACAGGTCTGCTGACGGACTGGTGTGAGAAAGAAGTGGAGTATTTGGCCTTCAATGAGAGCTTACATTCAATATTAGGACAGATGATGAAAGTGGAAAATAAATGAACTGTGCACGAACAGTACGCGAGTGCATTCCTTTTGGTGATAATTCATATGCAACATTTGTTTATTTCAGCAGGATGAGTCTTTCACTTTAGTGGAAATCGTGACATGCCAGAGCAGGAATTAAATATTTAGAGCTTCGGTTTTTCTCAATGCTTCCTCATTGATATGAATGGGAATATTCGCTATGACACAATATGGCTATTGGGTAGATAGTCGAATAACTAAATGTCCTCCAACAAGAGGAGATGCGTCATGATCTGGGCAGCAATTTCCTGCAGTAAACCCTGTTTTTATGATTTTTACATTTGCCAAGTTGTGATGCATACAAATACTCCAATAGTGATTTAAGCTTGCACAAGAGCTGTTAGCAGATGGAGAATTATACTGACCTCATGTATCGTGTAAGTTGTCTCTTGGACAGTTGATTAAAAACTGTTGAAAAGTCTATTGAATGAAAGGTTTCCTCGCTGTGGCTTGTGAGCCACTGTGCAGGACAATGGACAAGGAAAAGCAGTGGTTTGCACCTGAAAGAACAACGTTGTGGATATTATATCACACCAGCTGCTTTGAGCCATGAAACACAGGCTCATCTGCAGTGTGTCGGTGAAGGGCTCGAAACATGTGTTTCATTCACACGCAACTTGCATCCGAAAAGGCTTTGCCAATTATCTTCCAGCGTGCTCGCCAATTAGGCCGAGATTGATATTTATTTTCTTCAGCTGTGGTAATTTCTAATGAATATTAATGTTGATGTTCTTTTATTTTGCCAGTTGTGGGTTGGTTTGTTAGCAATTCAGATGGATTTGGAGGAGAAAACATAAACATGCTTGACCTTGTGCGGCTGCTGTGTTGGAGTAGACCTGCTCTGTCAGCCATGTGCAGCTGTCGGTTGGTAGCTGTGATGAGCAAGCACCTACTCACACATAGTAAACCTGAATGTATAAAAGCAATGATAACATAAACCACAATGCTGGACACCCCTAATAGGTGGGCAGTTAGCAGTCCTTTTTAGCTGGGACACGGAAATATGCCTTGTGTTTCATGTCAACACAGGAGAAAGTCACAGTTTCGTAAAAGCATTTCTGTAGCTACTTTTCCACCATTTCAGTCCTGCTCTTTACCCACCAGTCACCTCAGGCTCTGACGTGCTTTCACCTCAGGTACAACTGCAAGCAGCTGAACAGAGTAGTATTGGTGGGAATGAAACAGGCATGACTACTTTCTTTTTGCTCTTTCAGGGAATCTGTCTGGCTCTTGAGAAGCCAACGGTACAGACGACAGCCAGTAATAGGCCTCAGAGGAGACATTTTATCCCCAGCCTCCTCTGTAGTAGGTGGAACAATCCGTTTTTGTATGGTTTGTATGGTTCTACCTGCACCAAGATGTGGTCCAGTGCAGCTCAGATTTCAATTAGGCTACTGTGCAGGACTCTCGGGTTAGGCTACTCGTAGAAATCTGAAATCTTCTGGTCCTCCACTTTCGTTGTTTCACCCTTTTCTTATCCTGTCTAAAAGGACATGGTAAGGACTATGCATATCTTTCACTTTCAGCTCAGCTGGTTTTTATGAGTCTGGAGTAAAAACATCGGCCTCTTGCCAAAGTATATGTATGTAACAACTTGTCTAAAAGCTGCTTTTATTTCTTCACCAGCACATGCCTTAGCTATGCGTAATGCGTTGCTCATTGTCAGTCACACAGCCAGGCTATGGCTGCAGAACAGAGGAGCTCCTGTACATACTTATACCCGCCACCCCTTCCCATGCCCCATCCCTCCCTCTCTGACCACTTGTCACCCTAATTACAACAGTAAGAAAGAGGAAAAAGCTGTCGCTCGCACAACAACAGACAGAGGGAGAGAGGGACGGGGGGATGGAGACACACACTTTAAGCCACAGCACAAATCTTTACTGTCCACCAGTGTGTTGGCATAGCTTCCCAGGCTTGTCAGACTGATGGAGTGCTTGAACTGGGACAAGAGGAGAGGTGCAGCATTTGCTGCCTGGCTAGAGTAAATATTATGGCGCGTTGGCTCAGGAGTTGAGACTCTGCTCTGTCACAGAGAGAAGCAAAGACATACTGAACACAGTGCAGCACACAGCAGTGATGCTCCAAAAAAGTGTCGTGAAGCAACTTCAGGTTCGCCACTTAGATTTCTGCTTTTACTGTATGAGGAAACGTATTGTTAAATTTGATATTTGCTGTTGCGTGAGGGTTGGCTGATGTATGTGATAAATTTGTCGGCCATCGATGATGTTGCTATACTGTGACTTGACTGTATGCTGCATGCATTTTCACTTTCACGTAACATACATCATGATTCATGAGAACACCGACTCGAACGACAAAATTTATGTTGCCAAATCCTATGCTGCTCTCACTGCAAGGACAGTATTTTAGCTAATGTTTAAAATATAAGCACAAAACCCAGTCAATACAAACACTTTTATCAAGACATATTTTCAAGTGATTGTGGAAAAATTTTAGATGGGTATACTGAAATGTCGTAGAATGTAAGAAGATCATGACCAAACATTTCTAGATAAAAGAAGCAGTCGTTAATGTCTGTTTTTGTCAAATCCAGTTATACCTGAAAGATCAGGTGGTTCAGCACATTGTAAAAATCCTTTGATTTCGATATTGCCATAAACCAGTCCTGTCCATTGATTTGCACACTGAATATTGCCTAATAAATCCAGAGATAATAAAGTATATCTATCTCTGTGTTGTTGCTATGGTGCTATATGATCATATCACCCGACCCTGTGTTAATGGCAGAGGTGGTCACCAGTAAGAAGAGACAGCTTCCACTAACATCATATAAACATTATACATTTTATGAAATTAAAAATTAACTTCAAGTCTTATTTAATGAGTGTGTGTGACCTTTGTTCAGTCATCCACTAGTTAAACTGATCCTGAGATGAGCATGACACAGCATGATGAGGCTCTGTCACAGGTGGATACGCTGAGAGCCCTGTGGCTGAAGTCATCACCCCACCCCAACCCCCCCGCCACCCAGGCTTTCAAATCTCCTTTCTTAACAGGAAGCTGAATCACAGTAAGACGCTTCCGTTCCAGTAGCCCTATGATGGGAAATGATAAACGCAGAAGGAAATGTCAAATTCATGCAAAATAAAAAAAGAAACCTGTTGGACACACCTCCCATCATGTACTTCTACTACTCTTTCACCTCTGCTCAGCCAGTTTTTCAGGCTCTGTGGTCCCGTGCTCTGCCTCGGGCACAGCGCTGTGTTTGAGAAACCACCTTCACGCTGCACACTGCTCAGCCTGTGTGCGCTGTGTGTGTGTTTATGCAAGCATGTACACTCGCGTATCCCCACACAGTCTTTTTGAGTTCCTCCTTTGACAAACTGACTAGTAAAAAAGGCTTATTCACACGACTCAGAGTAGGTCATGTCCCACCTCCAGTTATGCAGGCAGAGGCAAGCCTGTGTGTTTGCCAGATCGCACTCAAGGGCTTGGTCCTTCGCCATGAGTTGAGGATTCCTTTTGGCCTTCGCATGCATTTAAGAGGAATGGAGCTGTTTGGCTTATATTATTGTTTTCACATATTATAGACTGCTCACGGACTAAAACACTTAGAGAAATTCCTCTGCCAAATCTGGTGTAGTTTTAGCCAGAAATGACTCAAGACCTGCAAGCTGACATCATGACATTATTTATATCTTTAAATAAGCATGCTTTTTTGCTTTGGCGAGCATGGCCGTGATGAACGTTGTGCATCTGGAGCGAGTAGCGTGAATACTGAGGTGGTTGTGTGCCAGTTGGTATTAAGAACTCTTATCCCCTTCAGACGATGTGGTGTTTATCAGATCATGTTGCCTCATCTCGTGTGCGTGAGTGTCTGAGCGAGAGATAGTTGGTCAGTGTGAGGGTCTTTAGCTGACTCCCCAGACTGAGCTTGCCCTATTGACACAGTTCAGCGTCTACAGGAGGCGAGCTCAGAGCAGCATGCAGTCCAGCTGTCCTGTGGGTTAAATCAACACTGTGCAACGCCCTGCTGTGGTCTTGCATGTGGCACTGAGCAACTCTTTGCGTTGGAGCTCAACACTGCCTCGCCGATGCTAAAAGTGTAGGCACTGATTTCAATGTACAGTGAAACAACATAAGAGTAAGAGGAGGCATGAAAGTGTTAAGTGTTGGTGCTGAAATATTCCTCAGACTTTTGTCTTCTTTATTGTATTGCTTTCTAGCCTTTTTAACACAAAGTTGTGTCTGTTTGGTGCATGCCTAAGAACTGTGAGCAGTCTAATAAAAAAAGTCATTTTCCTCTCTCTAACTGTTTTCAGGTGAAGAATTTTTAGAGGCTTGAAGAGGAAACACAAGATACTGATATACGATCCAAAATCAGAGAGAAGATAGAAAAATAAACACAGTGTTGTGACCCTTAAAGATGGGGACCTGTGCTTTATTGCTGCATTTGGGACAACCAAATCATCACGCTTTTGAAAATGAAACCAAGTATCATATGATGACAGACCTCCGGGTCCTTACCTTGTCTCATTTTTGTTTTTCAAAACACAAAATTTCTGACTTCTTGATGCGACTCATTGAATTTCAACACTTCGCTGATTTTTGTGCCATTGTGAAGCTTTGTCTCCTGCTTTATCACAAGCCCTGCGGTTATTTATTTAAAGGTGTATTTGGCTTTGTAATGATAGGTGGCCTACTAGCTGTAGCTTATATGTATAACCCAAGTAATAGCAGCTTGGCTTACAGATTCACACAGCCAAGCATTATCCCTGCACACAACAATAGCTCTGGGACTGCTCGGTCTATTTTTAGCCTGCTCCTACTCACAATTTGATGTTTCAATACACACAAATCAAAGCCCTTCAAACAGACGGTGCCCACACACTGGAGGCCCTTTGAAACTTAAAGTCTATCAAGGCTGCTCACATTTCTCAATGCACTTCCTTCAGTGGTTTCAGAAGGGAGTCTCTGTGATTTGCTAATCTCATATTCGCTTCAGTTCGAATAGCCCAGAGTTAAGAGAGGCCCGACTGTCCCCTCTTGTGTTCCGTCCTCCCCTCTCCTCCCCTTCTCTCTTCCCACAGTGGTTGACTGTGCTTCTTCTTTGTCTTTTTCTGTCTCTGGCTTTTGCCTCTCTGCTTCGCTATGCTGTGAATCCTCTGACAGGCAACACGCGCCCCCACGGCAGTGTTTCCGGGTACACGCCACGTCCTCCTCAGTGCAAAGTCCTCATTTAAGTGACTCCGTCAAGAGAAAGATTATGCCGAATTAGATTATTTTTGAAACTTTGTCACTACAGCGTCGTTGCGGCGACATGCCTGAGACTGCATTAAGACCATCCAGCTGTGTGTGTCTGTGTGGGTTTATGAGTGTGTGTGAGCCATAATTGAGTTGTTCCAGAGCATCAGTCGTAGTAAAAGGGTGCCCCAGGCCGCCTGGAAAGGGCTGATAAGCTGCTCTCGAGACCAGGACACGCACACACACAGCTCAGGCCACAGGTGACACAACCACACACATCCAAAGCTTTTGTGTGTGAGACTGTCTTGATTCTTGTTCCCTGGGTGCAGCCTCCTCTCACCTGCGGGCCCTTTGAGAATTTCGTGTGTAAGCTGTGCTCAGGCTCCTGAGATCAATGTCGTTTTACCTGGAGAGCTGAGAAAAAGATTCATTTATGAATTCCCTCATGCTGCACTGGATATACGCACATCTCACATCCACAGCAGGATTAAAGGATAGTTGTTGTTTTTTTTAAGTCTTTATTTTCACAGTTTTGGCTGTCAGTTATGACGTTGTACTCGTCACTTTTTCAAAAAATCCAAACTCCAACACCTCACTTGAGTGACAAGCTAGTAGGTGACGTCATATTTGACTGTGAAGCATTTGCATTTTGACGAAGATGTAGGGATCGGAGTACATTTTAAAAATGTTCCACCCTTACGCTATGGATTTTAAATTTGGGCGTATATTATAGAATGATGATCATTCTTTTGACATGTTTGAGTAGTAGCTTGAGTTTCAGATAACCTCACACAGGTGACTCCTGCTGAGATCTGTGAATGTGTCACAACAATGTGCTGTTGTGAAGTCCGACAGGGAAAGAGATGATCAGTCAGACAGATCCTGAACAAGCCAGCGGTTCATCCAGATTACAGTATCTAAATTCATTTTAGGGAAAGGTAAAACTGAGAGTGAACAACCACAACAACACACACTGTAGTCACAACCATCCATACAGTGAACCCCTACAGCACTGATCACACAATAAGCACTCCCTGCACACCTTTCGATTCGTGTTGTGTCCAGAGAGATGGAGGCTGGTCGCCCACAGCCTAAACACAGGAGTAAACACTGGCCTCCTGTCAACTTCAAACGATCCGACTGAAGAATGAAGAAGGGAGGGGAACGCACGCGGCACTCATTTGAAGCTCTGCACTCGTCTTTCTCTTTGGCCACTTCCTGTCCAACCTATTTTCCATCCTTTCCTTCACCCCTGACTCCAACCTACCTGCACTCTTTCTTTGTTTTTCTGTTCTTCTCTTCACCCCCAACACCCTTACACCCATGTTGCAGATTTCATTTTGATGATGGGTAATCGTTGGCTGTCTGGCTATCTGGCCATGCGTGCACTCGTGCGTGTTTGTGCGTGTGCAGTTTTGTTACTGGCAGCAGTCAGATGGGTTCTGTCAATGACAGCATATGGCATGTGTGAGTGACATGGAGACTATCTATAGTTTAATGTGTGTGGCAGTGCATGTGATTGACTGACTGTGACGTTCACAGCTTGGTGTCAGCTGTCCCTCTGAATGGCAGGGCTTTCTTTTCTTGTTTCTGAATGATAATTGTTAAGTTTATTTTAGTCTTGCCCTCATGATGTTAAGAGGGACCTGTTTAAGGACACTTCAGCAGGGCCGATTTAGGCCAACACAACATTTCAAAACAGTGTTGAAGCCAGAAGAGTGCACTCAGTAGAGTGCAGATCTCCACCAAGCAGTGATGTGCAGATTGGGTGGTGATAAAATTAACATAAAATTAATCAAATCAATAGCGGATGTGATGCAGTGGGTGAAATAATACATAATATACATAATTAATGAGGAAAATTATAATTACATTGCCTGTGCCATCCTCCCACAGAAGGAGCAATAAGTATTGGGTTGGAAGGGATGGACACCACAGATGTAGTAGTTCTGTGCATACTGCTTTTTGGAGTAGACTTGGAAGACACTTTGCATGCATGAACATGTATCCTGACGCTTGCTGTAGCATAGCAGACGTGTACGCCTGGTTACAAAGAATTGAAGTCCTGCAGACGTCTGCATGGAGCCCGGGGTTCATACAGTTAAATACAGTATTTTAGAGGTGTCTGCCTAATAAAGCCTGAGCTCTATCAGAACAGTCTGAAAACATTTGGAAGAAGCTAAACCTGCTGCAGTGATGTTACATTGTGCATGGGAACATTTTAAATTACTGGGAGCAGCCTCTCTAATCATCAAAACAAATTGTCAAATCGCTTTAATGCTGCACTGATCAAGACTTTATGTGAACAATGTTTCAAATGGCCAATTGTAATGTGAAGTGTGATGCTCGTAATGATGGACCCACAGAGACCTTTCAGTGTCTTTTAGCTCATTGTTTTGATTTTCAGGCCAGCAGATACCCTTTGGTTCACTTAACCAAAAAACTGTATACATCTCTGGTACCAAACAGCATACAAGCACTGTTAGAAGGCAGCTAGGGAAAACAGCTGAGATTTGAGATTTAGCATTTAGCAGCTAAAGAGCCAGTTATTTCCCTCAGGAGTTAATGGAGATTGGATGTGGATTAGGCGTTGGATGGGCAGAAACAAGATTCCAAGCGAATGCTAATGTTCCTCTGCTGAATGTGTAAATAAACTGTTAACATGTTTATCATATCAACTTTATAAGGTGATGTTTGGTCAGTGCTGTTTTAAGAGCTTGTTCTGCTTTATATTGTTGAAGAAATTCATTATATAAACATACCAAATCATTTCAGACAAAATGAAACAGGTCTGTTTAGCTCTGGCAGCCTTTGATGGGAATTAAACGTTCATTTTTGACATCTAAGAACAGTTAATTTATTAATCAGATTAGCTGTATATAATAAAATATATGGTTCTAACGTGAATATAATCAAAACACAAGGCGTGATTTATTTGCAGCTCTGCTTCAAACCAGACCATCTTGTTTATTTAGCCGCTGGGCTACCCCGCTGCTCCTGCCTTCCACATATAATTACAGTGGTTATGTTTAGCCCAAAACGAAACACTTATGAGGTAGAAGTAATAATCTGCAACATATTCAGAAAATACTCCATTTTCTATTGATGTATGATGACTCAGCCTGCCTTTGTGGCTCTGTGCACCAGCTGTGAGACAGACGCTACTGTGAGGTGGAAACCAATAATTTTGGGTTTCTTGCCTCAGAGTCATTTACAGGATATCCAAAATGTAGCTAAATGTATTGTTCCTAACAAATAAGTAAAAGCTTTAACAACCTGCTCTGAAATGTTGCTACTGTTCGCAACTGTAGCACTGACTGGATTTGCAGATCAAATATCAAAAGCTCTGTGATGCACTTTACATTGATCGACCCAGTTTGTTTGGAATAAAGAAGACGAGGTTAGCATGAGTGATGGTCACCATATCGGTACAAACAGTGCAGTGCACTCACAAGTCCTACCTACAAAGCACACTGTAAGAACAACAGAATAGCTTTGTTTTTCACTTTACTGTGTTTTTCTTATCCTCGGCCAGGTGAGAGTGCGATGAGGAGAGGTTTCAGAGTGTGAGGCCATGGGCTGCACCTCGGCCAAGCAGGTGTCGGCCGTGCCCAACGATGAGGAGGGACGCGGCAAGGCCTACAGCAACGGAGACCTCTTCACTGGTCAGTGCACACACACACACACACACACACACAGATACAGATGTCAATAAAAGCTTCACACAGGTCCGTTTCACTCTGTTAATTGCTCAGTGCAGACCCATTGCCCCATCTGCCCTCACAGTATATTCTCTTCTTTACAGCTCGTAGACCTCTGGCACAGTGTTAAGTTCCCCATTTCAGACAATAACTGTCAACACCATGGTTTTATTAGAGTCATCCGTGTTGACAGTTCATGTAAGAGAGGAAGTAACCAGTTAGTGAGACTGCAGTGTTGAACTGCGCTCGCTGTGTTGCGTACAGTATCCTTGACAGAGGGTGTGTGCAATCCTGTCCAAAAAATATAGTATAATTTTTAATCATATTTAATGGCAATCACAATCCATGATCTTTGGGGGGGGGGGTGTTGTAGACTATAGACAGAGTTAAAGTTCCTTATGAATTTATCCATTTGCACTGCACTCATTAAAATAGTTTTGCAGGGTTGTTCATTTATAAAATCAAACTGGGTCAGATTTTAACAACAGGAAATGTACCTTGCCTGACATTTTCAACCTACTTTTTATCTTTTTTAGCTATTGGTAACGACGTATTTTAAACAAATGCACATAAATGCAGTAAAAATGCAGGGCCATTCAGAGGTAACTCCTTCTTTTAACATAACATTATAGAACTACAGTGATAAGTTCTTTGAGTTCCCTGAGGATGGAAACCTCTCAGATTTATCTGTAAGGTGCAATTTGTAAGATATGACCAACAAGTTAAACAAGAGAAATAACGTTCTCAACAGAAAATGAAGAAACATGAGCACTGACATGAAAGATATATTGTGACAAATGTACTGAAGTTAGTATGCTAAAAAGTCACCAAAACCTTCTTGGTTTCTCTTTCAAAATCAACAACTCTGGTTTGGACCACTCGCAAACAGACATATGCAACCTGCAGGGGACACAAGAAGACACTGCTATCTTTTAAAGGGCTCATAATCTAATTGGGAAGTTGGGAATCACCAGACTGGTTGGACAGATGCTTACTCAGCAACAATTTTATTAACTGATTAGCTGTTTACTTTATTTCTCAAGCAAACATGCCAGAAAATTTGCTGCTATTCTGTTTTACATTATTTTAAACTTTTGACTTTTTTGACATTTGGTCTCACAAAATGTTATATTTGAAGACATCGCCTCAGGCTCTGGGAAGTTGTGCTGATGGTTTTTTTGTAATATTTCATTTGACATTTTATGTGGCTATAGATGTCCATTTATCGTAAGACAGGGTTTGTGGTTCGATCTCCAGCTCCTCCTCTCCACATGTCCAAGTGCCTCGAGCAAGACCTTAATGTCCCCTATAGCTCCTCGGGTGGAAAAAAATAACAACAACATTTGCCAAACATGATCAATTATTTATTTATTTATTTTTTTTGAGAAGTGATTAATTGAAAAAATAATCTGTAATGTGTGTAATTGTCACTTGCAGCTCAGGCTTTATTAATAGCTCACAGGCTGTTGTGCAATGAGGGACAGAAATGAGAGTGAAAGCCAGAGAAGGAGAGAGATGATGGGTGGTAGAGGGATTAACGGCGATTAAGAATTAGGAGCAACACTCTGGTATAACTGCACACGGGCGGATGGACGTGGCAGATGACGATCCACAGGAGGTCCGCTTTCCCTCCCTCCCTCCCTCCCTCCCTCCCTCTCTCTCTCTCTCTCTCTCTCTCTCTGTCTATCTGTCATCCCTCTCTTCCTCTGACCCTCCTCCCTCGCTCTTCTCCAGCCTCTCACCCTCTTTTTCGCGACCTCTCTCTGACTCGCTGCTCTTCCTCGTCGCTTGTGTTCTCTCTCTCCTGCACGTTCTCCTCATCCAGCCTCACACACCCTCCTCGTGATCTCTCTGCTCTCACATCTTGTCCCCCCCCCCCCCTTCGTCTTTTAAGGAGCAACAGAACGAGGCAGGAGATGAGAGGGAGAGATGGGAGGAGTGGAGTGTTTTCCTTGAGAGAGGAAGGGAGAATGACGTGCATTGACGTTGCTGCTGCTCTTCCTTTTTTTTTCCTCTCTCCTCAACTTCTCTGTCTCGGTTAGATCGCCTCTTCCCTTCCCCTTCTCAAGGCCTCGTTCTCCCCTTCCTCTTTCTCTCTTGTCTCTCTATTTTGGGTCTCTGGCGCCCCCCCCCCCTCTTCCTGCCTTCATCTACCAGTGTTTCTTCTTCCCAGCTCTTTTCCTCCCTTCTCTGGCACAACATTAGGTCAGAACCTTTTGTCCTTTCACCTCCCCTCCTCTTTCCTCCCTTCTCCTCCCACCCCCTCAATCTTATTTTCAGTTTGGTAATGGGAAATGCAGAGTACCAGACTACTGTTTGAGCTTGTCTGAAAGTGTCTGTGTGCGTGGAGGTGGAAGACGGAAGTGACCTGGATAGTGTGTATTAGACTCTCCACCCCCTTTTGTCTACATCTCATCTTCATCCCCTCTTATCTTTGTTTCCTCCTCATGTCCAGCTTTCTAACTTCTATTTACAATGTTTCATTCATTGCTGTATATCGTGAAATAATTTTTTTTAATTTTAACTTGTCGGCCTTTCCAGCCCCGACCAATTGCCTTACTGCATCTGGTCTGCTTCTCATGATCGAGGCAGAAAAGGCTTTTCGGTCCTGGTCGATTGGCCCAACTACACACATACATTTAACCCCAGTAGACTGTGTGTCAGTGCATGTCTATGCATTTGTGTTCATATATGTTTGCATATCAGTGCATTTAGTGTGGCAGCGAGTCCTCTTCTTGCTCACACTGATCCAGCTCCAACAGATTGTCTGCCAGTCACTCTGTCCTTGTGTGTATGTGTGTGTGTGTGTGTGTGTCCCAGATATTCTGGCTGCGTGCTCCGTCAGACTCCGGCCACTAACCCCCCCCCCACCCCTCTCTCTCGGTCTCTCTCGCACAATAACCGGAAAAGTCTGAGCTCCATTACACAAACACTGAAAGATGACGAGAGAAAATAGCAACACTCTCCACAACATCATGCTATTGATGTCTGCAGTAATCACAGTCAGAGGAGATGGGAGTAGAGATAGCGTTTGTAGTGCTGTGTGTGTGTGTTCAGAATTGCATATGTGCCACCCTAACATGCATACACAACATGGTGGTACTTCAATCATACTGTGAACTTTCTTTATTGGCCTGTTAAGTGGTTACTCAGTTCTTGGAAATATTATCACATACACAGTTGAACAAGAGCTGCTGTTCCTTTGGATGAATTTTCCGACACATTTCAGAGAATTATCTCTTCCTTAAAAAACACAAAACAGAACATAAATGTCAAACCAGACTAACAACAAATACATACAAATGCTGTACATTTCCTGAAATGGAGAAGCAAGCTGGTGACTGGAAGGTCGTCGGTCCAGTCCTCGGGCTGACACAATGAATAAGGCAGCAAAAGGTGAAACAGCCGCACTTGCACAACTCTCATTATCACTGCTGTAGTTCCCCTTAACAAGGCTGCTCAACTGCTCTAGTGAGGTTAACTGGGTTTGTGCAGGGCAGCTTCTGGGTGTGACTGTGGAACAGGGTGTTCCTGGAAAACACATTAATGCTTAGTGCATTAAATGTTGGTTAAATAAAGGTTAGATGTATGCACTGCATGCTGTGTGTTAAGATTCACAACCACTTTTCAACAACTTTTTAATGTTAAACGACATCCTGAACGCTAACAGAATAAGTTTGTGTATATTTTCAACTCGGTCACGTGTCTTGACCTGGTGTCAAGCATATCTGTAACTGTGTACTGGTCTTACAGGAATTGTTTCCTCTTTCACATAATCAGGAGAAGCTGTTTGTCTGATTCCTCGGGATATTTGTTGTGACTTTGGTTTGTGATTTGTGCGCCCTGAGCAGTATATGACATCTGTGGCTTGTTGAACGCGTCTACACGTGAAATCAAAAGCTCCTGTACGTCCTCTGTCCACGACCTAATCATTATTACAGCGTGGCCATAAGTCTTCACGATATCTACAGGATGCCTCTGGTGATAACTGACATATCGGGAAACCAATTTGTCAAACCATAGTCAACAAAATACAGTAACTCACTGAATCAGCAGCATTAGGCTAATGAGTAACTGCTGCTCCCTGGCCAAGAAAAATGGTTAGAGCTCCAACAATTAATCAATCATTTCAATAGAAAGAAAATTAGTTTTTGTTTTTGTTTTTTTGGGTTTTTTTTTTCATGCACAAAAATTCACTTTCAGCTCTGGAAAGTATTTTTCACATACTAACATTTTAGAAATTAAACAATTAATCAATTAATTATGAAAATAATCAGCAGATTAGTTGATAATGTAAATAATTGTTAGTTACAGCCCTGCTGATGGTGAAACGTCTGAGTGAATATTCTGCCAGTGGAACCAGAAGTCAGATTCTCAGTGAAGCTGATTATTTAAATATGTATTATAATTTTAGAGTTGTTGGTTGTTGTCTGAGGTCTTTGGCTCCCCTAAGGCCACATGCAGTATTGATTAATGACGCTTTATTTACATTTGGCACTACAGTAAGAGACAGAATACTTTAAAATGTCTTTTCTGATCAGCCTGTTCCTGCTTTTCATCATCTTATCGCCACCAGCTAAAGCCACAACATTTATGTCTGTGCAAAATCTTGAGCACACTATTCCAGGATTTCTTTCTTAGCGGATTCCCCTGTGAGGGGTATGATGCTGTGTGTGTGTGTGTGTGTGTGTGCACGTGTGTGTGTCAGAGATGAGACTTCATGCTCAGGTGTAAATGTCAGGGCCTGGCTGGGGACGGCCTGGAGCCAGAGTGAGGACACACAGCAGGAAGGACAGAGCGACATAGCCACAGGACAGATAGAGCTGTTACACACACACACACACACACACGCACACACACACACACAAAGCTATATAAATGACTCACACCCATGCAAGCACCACACTTGCATAAAATGACAAACATGCTGATTCAAAGACACAGCTGAAATAGAAACACACTCTGTGCGAGCGCGCACACACACACCCTTGTGCACACGCTGCGACTGTTGGTACCTTAAGGTCAGCGCAGAACTCCAGCCCCTAATCAGAGATGAGAAAGATGTCCACATCACCAAATCACAGCTTCTCAAAATAGTTCCCCCCTTTCATCTTCCTCTCTGTCTCTCCGTGACGGTTCCCCTCCCTCTCTCCCAAAGCGAGTCCAGCATCAGCGTGACGAAACACACTTGTCATTTCTTGTGACAATGACAGCCGCGCACACACACACACACACACGACTTACACAGCATGACCGTCTTTTTTCTTGCTCCTATATGAATTGAAGCGAAGTCTGTGATGTGTTGTGGTATGATGAGTGTTGATTGGTGTAAGCTGGGTCACTTTGATCTATCTATACTCATCACATTAAACTCAGTGACTATCCTGTAACAGGCACAGAACATTCAGCCTATTTAACCAGTCAGACTGCAGCTCAGCCAAATGATAAAAGCTCACAGTAGCAGCTGATTTTGCCCCCTCCTATTCACCTGAATCCACCTTAAGGTACAGATTATGTGAGATTGCTAGCTCGAAATTTATTTGGATGGCCCCAGAAATAGGCAAGAGAGCAGAGGAAATGCCTCTTAATTCTGTTTCCTGCTGCAGCAGCGTACGTGTTGCATGTTTACACAGCAGATCTTAGTTCGGAGAGCCTGTGTAGTGTTATAAAACCTGTAAGTGTCGGCATGTTCAGACAGGAGCTGCTTCGCTCTGAAATGTTTACATTCCTAAGACAAACAGAACAGCACAAAAGTAGTCGGCATTTGTTTCTTCTCTCTCGCTCAAATCTGCCCGCTTCCACTCTTCTTTTTTCTTTCTCCCAGACTCTCTTCTAAATGATGACGGTGACACGTGTACGATGTGTACACAGGAGATCTCTCTCTCTCTCTCTCTCTCTCTCACACTCACACACACACACACACACACACACACACACAGGTGATCCAGGTGTGAGGTGGATTGTGTGCAATTGAGCAGAGGGAGGAATGAACCCTTCAGCTGGGTACAAAGTGACACACTCAGACACATGGGCAGACAGACAGAGAGACAGACTTCTGATAGAAAGAGGGCAAAATACAAGGAGTGTAACAGATAAGGTTGAGAGGTGGGAGTGTGTGAGTGTGTATCTGAGCTGCTTTATCAGTTAAAGGTCCAACATCCAGGTAGCCAGCAGAAATGCCAGCGTGCTTGTATTGTTTTGCTCAAGGTTATATGGGGTTTGGTCTTTCTTGAAGGTGCTCTTTGTAGAGTTTTTATACTTCATATCATACTTAGGCTGGACAACATGATCTTAAATATGTATCACAGTTTTCACAATAAATTTTATAACTTTAAATGTAAAAAAAACTTTTTATCTATCAGTACGTGATATTTCATTTGTCATGACTCTTGCTTGTTTTTGTCCTGATAGCTACAGTTGGACATCCTGGACCTCCGGAGTGGACTGTGGGCTGATTAATTTGTTCCACGTCACGAGTTGATGTATTTACTTTAATCACATTTTGTTCAAGCAGCATATTGAAACCTGCATAGCACAGTTAACTGATCACATTCAGTTTACTGCCGTGGTTCCCTAGTTTCACAGTGACGCACAGTGTGGAGTTGGCGGCTGCCGTGCCGTTTAGCGGACGTGTTGGCGTTCACGCCGCTGAGCTCATCTTAACTGTCTAAGCTGCCCATGTAGCCGAGAAGCTGTTCAGCTGATCTTTAATCCCCTTCAGCCTTCTCCTTCTTATCAGTTCTTTTTTGTCTCCTCTCTTCGCATGCACATGTATTCATTCTCGTTATGTCTGTGCTTTCTTTTTCCTGAGTTGAGTTGCCGCAGCCAAACTGGAAAGGAACTCGTGTACACCTCAGCTTTCACATCCATTCTCTAAAACACTCTGTCAGGTTGTAGTTATCAGATTGTCTTGGATGAATCATCACTGTTATCGATGGTACAGTCACTAATAATGATGGCTTAATGCAGTGAGAATACAGTGAAGCTGACATGACGTAGGTCAATGATTTTAGCTTTTTTAGATCAGATTGACCAGGATGAATGAGAGGAATCTGGTCAGTGTTTCTTCATGTTGTTTATGTCTCTCCAGCGTTTCTCTCCCTACTTTAATCAAGCCCTTCTCTCTCTCTGTCTCTCTGAACTGCTCTCCCCTCAGATGAATACAAGATGAAGGGAGTGGAGGAGGTGAAGTACATGAGAGGGGATGAAAACCGGGTGAATGCACGCAACCAGGAGAACCTGGTGAGACACACACACACACACGCACACACACTAACCCATCCACTGACAGCCTGTCATGCACACAGACCTTTTCCTGACAGTTTATCAGCTCAAGCGAACAAGCTCATGTTTGTGTCCGAAGGCAGCTCCGTCAGCTTCACACATATACACTTACTGTCTCTTGCACACAGACAGAAACGCACAAGGAGGTGCCTCACACACAGGTAGAAACAACATGCAGGCGTATGTGGAATGTGGAGGCTCATCGCTTGGTTGGTTTCACTTCCTCCTGCACAACCTGTGGTCTTAAACAGAGGAAAGAAATGCTGTAGTGTTTCTGAAAAAGTTAGTTTGTGCCAATAACTAAATAAATAACCTCCAGTTTAGAAAGCTTGTATGTCTTTCTCAACACAATAAATGACTGAAAAGTTGTTGTAGTCTAGAATGAAAGCTTATTCAGGTCAGTCTGCCTGGCGTCCTTGCAAGCAGTGAAGCAATAACCAGTGGAACTGTAAATCCTGATTGAAAAGCTGAAGCGGTCTCACACTGACACTAATTTGTATTACCCCAGCTCGAATGCTGGCCTTATCACAGGCTACAACCCCAAGGGGAAGCACCTCTTAGCCTGTGAAACTTGAAGCCACAGCGACACAAGTAATTTTCACATGAAGAAATCAGATAACATGCTGCTTGAGTTATGCTCCCTTAAAGTCTGCAGATTTGTGTTTTCCTAAGATTGCTTGGTCAAAGACAAGGCTTCGGTCATTTTATTGCAAAGGTCTTGACACCATTTCCTGTCGCAGAGAGCTGCATAAATCATCTGAATGGCTGTCATCTTGCTTCATAATGGAAGACCCCAGTCACACAGTCAGGTCAACCTCCTGTACAGCCACTACATGTTGTCAGATCAGTATGTGTTTCCGACTGCTTGTCATTACTGTAGGCGTTTCCTGTCAGGGAGGATCTCGCACACAAGCACAGCGAGTGGTGAAAGTTGCAGGTTACAGTGTTTTTAGTTGAATCACTGCAATGTTTTACTGTCGCAGGAAACTGGAGAGAAAGCTTGCAAAAACATGGAAAGGAACTCACGCAATTTGATCAGAGTTGATACAACAGTTTTATTTAGAGCCACATACATTATGTCAGTACCCGATGTCTGTCGTGCAGTGTCAGCTGGGTGAGGACATAATTTGATAATGCAGGTTTGATGTGTGCTTTCAGTGGTGTGGCTGTCTGCTGATATGAGTTGTTTGTTTTTTTCCTGTTTTATCAGTGGATAATGAAGACTAATGGAGTGTGTGTGTGTGTGTGTTTCAGGAGAAGAGTAACGTGCAGTACAGGGGCAAACAGCAGAAAGAGGTCGCTGCAGCAAACATCAAGTCCAAGTAAGTGCAGTATGCAGTGTACTGTAAATATCTTGTGGATTTTGTATAAAAAAATATATGATGTGTGTTATAAACAAGTCTGATTACTTTCATCCCAAAAATATTGTTGAAGGTTCAGTTGACCCAAATTCTAAAAAAAATGATCAAAGATTGACACACCCCTCCCTCTCTGCCTTCATCCCTGACAGTGGTGATTAACTGTACTGTATGTGTCGTATTCACAGCATTGAAAAGTTCCATTAAAAAAATTAAACAGCAGCACATCTTTTTTTAGGGACAATGTTACAGTTACACCATATAGACAAAAATATTCAGACCAATCTCTTTATGGGGCTGCTGTTCAGGGGCTGGGCGCAGTCCCTGACTTCCAGTGAAGGGAGATCTTAATGCTTCGGCATACCAAGACTCGTTGGACAATACTGTGCTTCCAGCTTTGTGTCAACAGTTTGGGGAAGGCCCTTTTCTATTCCAGCATGACTCTGCCCCAGTGCACAAAGCAAAGTCCATAAAGACATGGTTGGATGAGTTTGGTGTGGAAGAACTTGACTGGCCCACACAGAGTCCTGACCTCAACCCCATCAAACGCCTTCGGGATGAACTGGAACAGAGATTGTGAGCCAGACACTGATGACACTGATGGTCCAACATCGGTGTCCAAAATCAGTGTCAGACCTCACAAATGCTCTACTGCATGAATGAGCAAAAATTCCCACAGAAACACTCCAGAAGACACTTCCCAGAAGATTGGAAACTATTGTAGCTGCAAAGTTTATTTAGAATGCGATGTCATTAAAGTCCCTACTGGTGTAATGGCCAGGTGCCACAATACTTCTGTCTATATAGTGCACTAATTTGCAAACCTCACTGTAACGGTAATTTACAGGCTTGAAAACTGATGTTCCATCTCAGCCATTAAGCTGAGATGCACTTAAAATGCTCAGAAAAATTGGTATTGAACATTAATAATTTCGTGGCAACTGGACAGACCTCATCTGCTGATGATACAATGGAAAGATCCAAAACAGTGACTGATGGACCTTGTGGTGAGATTGTTTTGCCAGCTCACTGTGGAAATATTACTTCCACAGAAAATAATTCCGACGAAAACTAACTGATCTCTGATTAATTGTGATCTGTTGTAATTTGGCGGAACTGACCCTTTAACAAACAGTTTTGTCCAGCGTCCATTAAATATAACTTAGAATCAGTGTGTTAATATTATGATGTGTGAAGTAAGTGATATTTTGAGTCTGGTTTTTGTAATGCTGCCACTTGAACAACCTCAGAGACTTTGTATGTGTTGTTGGTGGCTGCAGAGTATTTTGCCTTTGGATGAGAGACTGGCTTAATACTTAAAATAATTATTTATGTTCCTCACAGCCTCACAACCCTGAATTTCTCACACAGCTCTGAACATTGTGTGTGCGTGTGTACTGGTTTGTTTGTGCTGTGTGTGTGTGTGTGGGGGGGGGGGGGGGGGGGGGGTTGTAATGGAAAATTCTCATGATGTATTTGTTGCCTCCCCTCTCCTCCTTGTCTCCATCCTCCAACTTCCTCTCCCCCTCCTTTTTGCTTCGGTCTCCCTCAGTATTCACACGTCAGAGAGCCAGCAGGAATTTTTCAGGATGCTGGATGAGAAGATTGAGAAGGTGAGGGGGTGTGTGTGTGTGTGAGTGAGTGAGTGAGTGACAGAAAGATTTGTTTATATGTATATATATATATATATATATATATATATATATATATATATATATATACATATATATATATATATATACATGTAGAGAGAGAGAACGAGAGGCACACAAACATTTAAAGAAACAGCTCTGTCTTAACATTTAAAGAGACAGGCAGTATGTACAACATCCATCAGTCCACATTGTCATTCTGCTGAGGAGTTCAACACTCAGCTCCTCATGTGTGAGGGGGAGGAACAGGTCATCACTGCACTGATAAGCACTTACTCCTCCTAGTCTGCCACTTGAATAACACCAGTTGTTTTTGACTGTAGATGAGGTTGCCCAGTGAACTGGCAGTGGGTAACGGCAGCATTCAACTGCGGTGTTTTCATCAGTGATGAGAGGAGCATTCAGGTTCTATTGTATCAGTGAATGTTGCACTATCACAGTGTGGAAATATTCAGGCACACATGCAAGTTCAAGTCCTGCAAGTTTTGCTGAACTTATTATTATCTGGAGCGTTTCTTTTGGTTTTTACATTCCACAACTTCTTCATCACTCTCACAGCTCTCATCAGTCGCACGGGCATCATTTCTGGGTAAAAAAAACTACCTGCCCAGGACAAAACGGCAAAGTCGGGAGCTAAGTCATGAAACTCTTTAAGTAGCGGTTAAAGAGTCAGATATTTTCCTTAGGAGTTGATGGAGACCAAAAACAGAGCTAAAAGGAGAGCGATTATGAGACTTATCCACATATTTGCCAGAAACATGACTTAAAATGATTTGGCAACTGCTTGCCAACACACCACGTCAGCTTTAGGAGGTGATAGAAGTCCACTTTTGCGTAGCTGTCCATTTTTATTAACATTACAGACACATGTGTTTGCAACAATTTAATGTTGTGGCTGATTGAGATGGAGCTGATCAGTTTTATAAACTGTTGAGTAGTTAAACGTAATAAACATTCAGTTTGCAAGATTGTCATATTTTTTGTGTGTTAAATCTAAATCTCAGACAGTCCTGGTATGCTAACAGCTTTTTAAATTATCAATACATCTGCCTTTTTTTGAATATTGAGTAATTGTTTGCGCCACAAAATATCAGAAACTTGTAAACCAAGCCTTGTAAATTTACTTCTTTTGGCCAATAAACAAAATAAAATATATTCAATTTCCAAACACATTGTATATGTCATTTTGCTTGAAAAACAATGAATTAGTTATCCAAACGGATGCAGATTGCTACAGCACCTCAACGTAGTAGTACTTACGTGGTTGCTGTGTGCAGTCAGTTCAGAGTCATTTAAAACAGGTTATTTCTAAGTACACTTAAATGGAGAAAATAGAAAAAAATTTCTACAGTGGAAAAATGTGAAAATGAAGCACATTTTATATTCTCTCTAATCTCTATCTTCTCAGGGGCGAGACTACTGTTCAGAGGGGGAAGAAGAAGATGGGACATAGCACAGAGGCCCCCAGAGATACCCCCGACCTCACGGTGTGTGTGTGTGTGTGTGTGTGAGAGTAAATGTGTACATGAGTGCTCACGTGTGCCTGAGAGAGAGTTGAATCAGTGTTTGACCATTGGGGCGTCAATGTGAAGGGACACTGTATGTGTTGGTTTGAGCATATGTGTATTTTTGAATGTATGGCAAAGATAGTATTTTAATCAAAAGTGGAAAAGTGGGGGATACGTGTGCGTGTCCGTGTGAGTGTGAATGAGAGAGAGAATGGAATAAAGAACACTTTCTTCAGAGACTACAGCCCTCCTCTCTTAGCGCCTCACCCCTTCAGGCCCCCTGAGCGGACAGACAAAGGTGGCGCAGTGATGAAGGGACAGACAGATGAAAGGAGGGAGAGATGGAGGAGGACGTGATGACGGATGGGCACATGTTGCCGTGAACAGGGGAAAAGGACTCGCCACAGTCGGGTCAAGCAGAGTAATTTCCTCGAGCAGCTCCTCATCCCTCCATCTGTCCATCCAAATCTGTCCCTGCTGAATGCTTAACCCCTGTGATGGGACAAAAGGAACTCTCAAACATCGAGGCCCGGAAAGGACAAATGTCTGAGAGACACACGAGTGGTGAAGGAGGAGGGAAACCCTAGGAGGAAAAGATAGTGAAGGCAGAGGAGTTACGTAACGCCACAGGATCCACACTGAACTTTTTTGGCCTGCCTCTCTACAGCCATGAGGGACTCAGAGAATGGGTGAGAGAAGATGGAGAAGAAATATTGAGAAATTTGTGATATTTTAATAAGAGAGAATAGGGAGCGAGCTGGTGATTTAGAAATTCTAAACTCCTCCTGCCTTCTGAAGTCAAGGACCTTTTTTTTGTTTTTTAATTCTGTTCTGCAGCCACTCATTTAGTTATTTTTTTTTCTTTTTCCAGCGTTCTTTTATTCAATTTGTTTTTACTCTTGGCTTCGTTCTTAGTGCATAATCATCATTCTCCTTATCATCATCACCGCAGCAGGCAGACTGAAGCTGCATCTGTGTCTCAACCCAATCTATCCTCCTTCATATACCATCACACTACAGACCTTCATACACACACGCACATATACATGGAGTCTTTTATTGTACATATGGTGACACACTCTCATCCCAACACACAGTATATATGTACATATATACAACACATACACGCATACACACATTGTTGTATTCCTTTCGTTTCACCAGCAGACTGTCATGCGCATTAATCAGACGTATTCTGTAAAGCTCTAGTTCTGCTTTGGTTCAGTGTTTGCGCACACACACACGCACACACACACACACACACACACACACACACACACATACACACACACACCTGGGCACTAAAGGAGCAAACCAAGCTGAGCTCAAGCAGAGGATGCATGGTTGCCATGTAGACACAGACCTGATCACATCTTCTGTTTTCATCTTTACTGGATACTTCCTGTTGTATTATTTTGAATACTTTTTTTCTATTAAAAATAAAAACAAAGAAGCTCTTAATGTGTTTGGCATCTTGTGTACGTGTGTTGCTATAAGCTGAGTAATGGAACGCTGTCATGCTGGCAGCGCAGTGTGAGTGTGAAGTCGGTCTATTTTCCTGAGGTCATGCTGCTTAAGCCATGCAGTCTGAGCAAATTTACTCAAAACTGACAAGTCTACGTTATGCCACCTGCTGGCTCGATCTCAGTACTGCAGTCTACTAGGCGATAATTCCTGTAAACCAAGTTGTATTTCACCCGTAATTAAAGACATAATTCAACATCATGTGTTCACTTATGTGTGCATGAGGGATATTTGAATTTACTATCTTTTTCTTCCTGGGTACATCTTAGGTGTAAAAAATTAACAAGTAAAAACAAGTCTTATGAAAGATCCAGTTCAGCACTGTGGGGAAAACACTTACAGCCCGTTTTTTATTTCTAATTTTTGAATTTCATTAAACTCTGGGAGATGAATGTCTTCCAAATGACATGACTTAAACAGATTCAAACTCTGCTGTCAGGAAAAGGCAAGTTTAGCTTCTTTCAAACACAGGCAAACATCAAATGTTATGTAAATGAGACAGTTGGTTCAGTTTGATGATTTAATGTGTCTTCTCTTCTTGTGTCATGTTATGTTTTAATACTTACTGATGTCCCACAACTGTCACTTGTAGCCACAGTGGCTGCTGTTCACCAAAATGTACCGTCTCACTTTGACAGCTACTCTAACCAATATTTTTATATAAAGTTGTAACCTAAAAAGCGTTGCTTGTGGGCATTAAGTCAGGTAAAATTTCACCTGAATTTGTATTTCCCCTCAGCTCTACAGACATTTATAGCATCTTTCAGCCCACTGTTTCAGTTTTCTGAAATGCATCCCTAATGTTTTGGTTCAGTCCCCAGAAATTTCTGGCCACTTTAGTTAAAAAAGCTCTGATGAATCTACTGCACACTACCTGCCCAGCACCAAACCACAGATAAAGTATGCAGCTAACTGGTGAGCACAGTGGAGCATTTAGTGGCTTAAGAGACATTTCCTTCAGGAGTCAGTGGAGACATGCAATAGAGCTAAAGAAGAGTGAATATTTTACTAAAAAAAAAAAGGTAAACCAGAATCCAAGTGACTTAACTGCTCTGTATCTGCTGGATCTGTAAATAGACAAATGTTTGCAAACATATTTGCCATATCCATTCCATCCAAGATAATAACATGTTGGTGTTAGAGCTGCCTCCAAATGGCCAAAAAACTGTTGTTGGCAAGTAATAGTCAAGAAGCACAAATCAAAACGTGTAGCACAGAAATTGCATGGGTTAGTGTCATAATCATTTATTGTTTTATGACCCTTTATGGGAGCATACGTGCCGAGAACTCAGTGATGACAGAAACAGAACTGAAACCAAAATATCTCTCTTCCTCACTGAGCTCAGTATCTGACAGAACAAACAAGGAAGTGCAATAAATAACAGATGTAATGCATCAGAATAAATACAGTCCCTGATTTGTCTTCACAGCAAAAAGTTGGATGGTAGGGATATAATAGTGATAACAGACGCGCGATTTTTCTTCACAAGCCACTGTATGATGTGCTAGTTTATGAAGCCCAAGAGTGCTGAATCGATATCTGCTCCTAAGCTCGGCTTAGGAGCAATCTGTGCTCCCTGTGGGACTGGACGCCAGTGCTTTGACTGAGTGTCAATGGTTGATTACTGCATTATGAAAGCAACACTCCGTGGCCGGGCTGTTTCTTTAATACCCAACTGTCTCTCTCCAACACATAACGCACACCCAAACTCCTTCTTTACCTCACATGACTCACTTGCAAGGCCACATAAGGTTGCAATCTGCAGCCACTGTGCACATCGGCGGCGTGAAAGGGTCCCTGTGGGCCAGTACTCGCAGCAAGGCTCTCCCACACGGAGAAATAAATGTGTGATGGAGGCAGACAGAGAGAGGTGGGCGAGGTAAGAGCGAGAAATTAAAACGAGGGAGTTGGAAAAGCAAGAATGTGGGAGGGAGAGAGCCGGTAAGAGACGGATGTTGCCCGTTAACCTCAGACAGGAATATGGGCAAGAAAATGTTCTTTCCACCCTGACGTAAGTAGCAATAAAGAGCCCACTCCTCTGTGCCCTGTGTGTGTGTGTGTGTGTGTGAAATGCAGCCCAAAGTGTGAGAGTCCTCATTAGGGTACAACATGTTCTTGGCTGCTAATGTGATTTAAGTCCAAATCCTTAAATAAATCTGCCAAAATCACATTCATAACTGAACATTTGTCTTAATGATGAAGAAATCTGTTGGGTTTGCTCTTCGGCAATGAAATATTACTGCTGTGTTTGCTAACATTAATGACGCAGACCCACTAATAACTTGGATCCAGTTGTTGTCTAGTGTTAATCCATGTATTAAAAGACCTGTCAATCATTCTGCGAGTGGTAGCAGGTTCCTATATTTTTAATGTTTTTAATCTGTGAACAATGCAATGTTCTGCGGGGAAAACCTTGCTTCTGGCAGTCACGTGGTTGTTCCTTGACACACACACTACCTACATAAACACATCAGACCAACATTGTCCCCCAACATGGAGGCCCCACCCTCAATGCACAGGACCCACAAGATCCAACATTTCTATGTCGGTGACAGAGGTCACACAGATGTCCTCTGTCCCTTGGCTGATGGGCATATTCTGATCACAGACTGGGCCTTTCGGCAGTGAACCTTAACGCTTTCAAAAGGCGCCACACCTCAGAACCTTGAAGTTAAAAAAAGGGACTAATGTTTGCTACTTAGCTACTCAGCCAAACATTCGTTTTATAACTATTGCAGAGACACACACAATCTCTCTCTCACACACACAATCTTTCTCCATTATGACTGGATTTAGCTACTGCTTTATTTGTGCGGTGAAACAAAATGAAATGATGGAGCACTTGAATGGGTTTTTCAGTTACAGGAAACAGGTCAGAAACATCAGTAAATTGGCTCGAGCTGCAGTCTGACTAACCTTAATTAGCACAGTCACTGTGGTTTGGTTTTTAGTGACAAACTTTGCAGTTTTTTTTTTAAAAAGGTTTCGCATTTCTAGCGATGGTTTTTGTAAGATAAGAGAGGTATTAAAAAGTGAGACAAAAAAAAAGAAAAGAAGATGAAGCGCTTGTGCAGAAATAAGTCAAAGCACATGTTTGTACATGTGAATGTGCAGGGAGAAAGAAACTGCACCAGTGTGGGAGCGGTAAAATGTTACTACTGGTGAAATTGTGGTCATCTAATTATTAAAACACAAAGTCTTATTGAGATTTTCAATTTTGTGAATTAAATATGTATTGCCTCTTTTAATTTATAATTTTTGTTTTCTTAATGTCTTATTTTAAATGTATTTCTATGTCCCTGTAAAGGTACTTCATATGCCTTGTGTCTGATCGGCATTATATAAATAATCTTGCCTTGCTTTGTGTGTGTGCGTGTGTGTACATGCAAACATTGCCCACATAGAGAGTATGAGTCAACTCTGAGAGGCAAAGGGATGGATCTCTGCCTGGATGCCCAGCAGGCCTTTGCTCAGCGTCTTAACTCTCTCCAGCAGTCCCTCACTACCTAATACCCACTTTGAGTAATCTACCTTTAGTAGCTCTAAACACGTTCATTTAGGTATGTGGCAGCACCAGCCATTTTGCCCTCGCTCACTATGGAGAAGTATAATTTCTCAATCCATCTACAGTACACCAGCTTCATTCCTGTGAGTCTTAAGGCAGCCTGGATAGCTTCCTCTCTCTCTCTCTTTGTCTCTCTCTCTCTCTCTCCTCCCCATCTATTTGTATGTTAAGCCTCTCTATGCAGATCCATACTCTCTGGATTACCTTGGCACGGAAGCAACTCACATGAGGGGGAAGCCAAGGCTTTAGGAAGGTAGAAATGGCTGCATTTGCATTCATGTTGCACATCCACAAAAAGGTGACCTACTTAAATCCCAGGAAGCTTTAATTGTTAATTGTAAACACACCACATTTCAGTTATGAACAACTGTGCAACTGTTTGAATGCATCTACTTAATGTAAAGACCACAATTTGACGCCTCAGCTATATTGGAAATTGTGAATTCCCTGCACTGTTGAAGTGTCCAACAGTGTAGGAAAGTTTAAAATGGATAGCTGGAGAGCAGCGACTGCTTTACAGTTCTGCCCTTGTATTGGATTTTCCTGCAGACTGCCAAATTCACATTAGCTGAGCAAGCAGTCAGTGACTGGAGCAAGACTGGTGACTTGTGGCCAGTGGTACTGAGGAGACTGTTGCTGTGCAGCAGTGGCAAGGAGTTTCACGGAGACAGTTTCAACAACTGTAATCATCTGACCAGAATGAGTAGTTTCCTCTCACACTGTCTGCCTCCCATAGGACAAGACAATGTGTGTGTCTGAGCAAGTGTGAGAGAGAAAGAGAGAGTTCTTCAATGATAAAACAAGAGCACCATCTGCTGGTTTGGTCTTTCCCATGACACTGTCACACAGACACACACACACACACGTGCACGTGCACAGACGCCCCCAGAGAGATCTCTACATGATCAAGCACTATTTAATAGAGCTGTACATCGCCCAGACAGCCATTAAAGAGTCCTTATCCACCCACCCAGCCACACACACACACACACACACACACACACAAATCAGCTGACTGGAATTACAAGAGAGCAGACCGTTCCTCTCCTGAAATTACTTGTTTCCACTGGACTGTACAGAGAGAGCCTCACCAGACTGCTGTGTAAAAACTACAGTTTTATGAGCCTACGATGTTTCACGTTTGATGCTCGTAGCAATGTGCTTTTGTTTATTAAGCTTCCATTATGTATTA
This sequence comes from Scatophagus argus, assembly GCF_020382885.2. NCBI lineage: Eukaryota > Metazoa > Chordata > Actinopteri > Scatophagidae > Scatophagus > Scatophagus argus. The sequence goes on along the minus strand of NC_058498.1, from coordinate 16,006,646 downwards.
TACTATGGTGGAAAATATTTTTTTAAAATGAACTTAAATGAAGCTGTGCCACGTCCCTTAGCTATCTACATATTTTTCATGCCTACTTTTACAAAGAAATACAACATGTGGTGCATATTTATCCTGGAGTTTTCTGTATGACATTTTCTTCTATTTATAAAACCTAGTTATGAAGGATTTGCCCCGCTATTTAAAGCATAGCTACGCTTTCTCTGCAACCACAGTTTAACAGACCAAAAGCTTGGCAGTCCTTAAAACATACATTTATCCCAAACATAACTAAATAAATGATTTGCTCGATCTGTCGTTCGTACTTCAGCTACAGAGAAACAAATGGCTGCGTGTCAAGTACGCAACCAAAATTACAAAGCAGATGTTTAGCCATGACAGAAGAGGGAATACACGAGCCCTTTGAATAATGAAAATGTAGGCTGGTGCCCCCGGTGCTGAAGCCTGACACTGGGCCAACAGGGTGAGGGCTTTTTTTCTTTGAGAGCTGAGCAGAAAGTGCACAGTGGAGAGGCTAACACAAGAGATAAACGTTTTTGTTGTATAGTTATTTATTGCCATTTCATTGCATTTTCTTTTGATTTCATACTGAAAGCTAAATACTCACAGTCCAGTTTTGACACCAGAAGTTACTGTTGATGTGCCTCTGAGTTACACTACAGGTTTAACTTTTGGTGAATTTTGACTTTTGTCTTAGTGTAAGTGTGTAAGTGTGTGTGTATGGGAAGAATTTTTTTTTCTGTTTCACACATCTTAACTGTCTTTGGGAAAGCACTAGAGGGGGCTAAGGGATTATTCAGACAGGCTGAAATCACTGAACACTCTCTCATCTGCCGAGACTAACGGCATCCAACAATGGAGGACATGGCCGAGAAGTCGCATTATCTCAACGAAGAGGGAAGACATCACCAGGTGGCAGAGCTGCCGGCTCAAATAAACAGAGCTGAGTCGAGATGGGGACAGGAGCAACCCGGCTCTGTCCGTCTGACTGCACTATAATCAAAAAAACAAAAAAAGGTTACTTGGAGGTTACTGTAATCATATAAGAGCATGCAGTATAGTATTATATTAGGATATAGACCATGGATGACAACTTTTGGAACTGAAGGTACTGTATATATTTGTAGACTGTCTTCTATAGACTCTACATAGTAATTCAACATATTTAGAGCAAACTTCTGATTTTCTGTGGAAAGTGTTTATGTTTTGGTGTCATTTTGGTTACACATTTATGACATGGTGTCATACTGGTTTGGCACATTATTGTCTGTCATGCACTGGTTAGATGTTTTGTTTCCTTGCCATGATTTTCAGTGTTTTATACCACTGAGTGAGACTTAATTTTAATAGTGTTGGTGTCATTAATTGGTGCACATTTTTAGACCTCTTTTATTTTCCTGCTACAAGGAGAGGTTTTCTTTTATATGTGTTTTCCCCAGTCTTTCTTTAAATTATCTCAGCTGTCTCGACTTGGCATAATATACAGTTTTTCTCCTTATTTTAGATGACATGGTCTTTTGTTGTGATGTCAACTCAAATCAGTTGAAGATCTTTTGAAATACCAAATAAATGAAATACCTGTAATTAAGCAGTATTGTATTGTACTTATCCTGTGAAACCCATGGATCTCCAAAGCTTTTCATGAGCTCAGAGAACACCCTCTGTGACAGTATTGGTTTATTTAGCTTAAACAGAAGGGGAATTTTCTCCACCCAAAAGAGAACACATAATCCTCCCTTTTTTTTGGCATTACATTAATGAAGACCTGAAATGCTGGTGTAACTGCTTCTAATATATCATGAAGAATCTGTTAAACTTTTCTATACTTCTTACAGATGATAAATAAGGGGGCAATTCTATAATTAATTAATTATAATTCTATATTAATTAATTGTAATTCTATTCTATTATAACTTTGGTACTACATTTGTGGATATAAGAAGAATAACACCAGAAGAGACGAACTAAAAACTGCAGCAAACTGGTTGAGGGTTTGGTGACAAAGCTGGTGATCTCATGGTCTCCAGCTCTGGAGCACCCAAGAGGGTGTAGATGGTGAAGTTGTGGAAAATGAAAGAGACACTCAGACATCACGCGGGAAACAGGAGAAATAAAAAGGAGAAACATGACATGAATCCACTCACAAATTGCACACACACCCTATGAACAACTAGAACACGGTGTCCTTCACCTGACACCTGAATCAGGTTTTCAGCCAGTAGAATGATGATGTGTTCACTGACTTTATTTTGTTTTTGTCATGTAGTTGTGTACAGTCAGTATTAGGAGGGGCTCCACACCGCGGCAGCCATCAGAGGTGTAGGACTGAAGCTCTCCCACCCACCCTATCCCCTCTCTTTTACCTTCCTTCCTCTCTCCCCCTCCCACCGGGCCTCACTCCCTCCCTCCCTCCCGCACTCACTCACTCACACTGCCCTCTCGCACAGTCTCAGGACTCACGGCGGAATCTGGCAGCGAAGATGCGGACGGTCGGGACCGTGGGAGCCGTTGTGCTGTGGGCGCTGCTGGTCGCCCTGGTGCCCGGCGGCGTGTCGGAGCTGGTGACGCTGGTGCAAGACCCGGTGAAGTCCGAGTCTACCCTGCTGAAGCCGAAGGTTATGATCGCCATTGTGGCTCGTAACGCAGCGCACAGCCTGCCACATTACCTGGGCTGCATCGAGGGGCTGGAGTACCCGAAGGAGCGCATAGCGATCTGGTGAGAGACACTCAAGCGGCGAAGCAACACTGACTTTATTGTGCTTTAATTCTCTTGTGCAAAATTTTATACATCTAAGAGTATTCATCCAAGCTGTTGTAGCTCTTTACAAACTTTCCAGTGTGCGTTTTCGGTCCGGGCTCGCTTATTTACTACGTGCAGTGCACGAAGTGGACAGCGAGTGGAGCGTGTTGTAATGAAAAGCAGCGTGCGTCCGCGTTAATTACAATAACAGATTGTCAGCATCAGCTCTCAGACCTGTTGCGAAGTTTTACGATGTACTCACCTCGCGTGTCTGCCGGCACCCAAATTGCACACTGTGAGAGAAGATGAAAGAGCTGTTATGCATGTTGGGGTAGACTTAACCCCTAATCATGGGTCCCTCCGTCTGATTCAGCACAAACCTGCGGAAACGGGTCTTTTAAACAGCAGGGTTGCCAGGTATGAAAGGGGGCCTCACCCCAGGTAGGGTCCTGTAAGAGCATACTGAGATAATATAAAGTTATCAAAGAGGGACCCTGCAGGTGAAGGGATGAAAGGAGACATTGAGTTGGTCTGACAGCAGGAGGGTGTGTGTGTGTGTGAGTTCTGGGAAGTCATGCGTAACATGTGTGTGTTTGTGTGTGTGTGTGTGTGTGTGTGTGTGTGGATTTGTATACTGGTAGGAAACAAACAGAACATGAGAGATTTGTGATTAGTGGCAAGTTGATTATCAAAGTGCAGATGTGGAGAGTGTGACATGTGGTGGGACAGAACAGTCTGGTGGTGGATGTTTGTGATGCATTTCCACTCCATGTCTGTCTCCCAGAGGTATTCTTTCGTTTTGTTTCCCACCCTTCCCTCGCTGAATGTCTTGCTTTTGTTTGCAGAGACCCTCACCAAAACACACATACACGTCGACTTTGTTAACGGTTGAACTAACAGAGGGAGGACCCCATCAGTTATGAGTGGCATCCCTCCACCCTGCAGCCAGTGCAGCCAGGGAGAAAATAATCACTGAGTCAGATCAGTCCCGCATGTCACAGAAGTATGTTTGTTATAACAGCAAAGTGTGACTGACACAGATATCTAAGGACACACACAAAAACATCCAGTCCTCAGCCTCTAATGCAGGGCCGTTTTATTCAGGCAGCAGCCACAGCCTTTAGTCTTTCCACTACTTTGGCCTTATTGACCACACACTCACCTGCTGTCATCAAGTATTCTGCTACAAGAGTTTGTGATGCATTATGTAAATACATGAAGTTTACAGTAGGACTACCAATGAATGCACACGAGCCCATTTAGCACATGGAGAAAAGTGTGTGTGCAGTAAGATGGACTACTGAACTGTGACACTCTAGTATGTGATGCTGATTTGTTTCTGTGGCAATTGGAAATACTGGACATACTTAAAACATCTTAAATACTCAATGATTTTTCTGTGTGTTGAAAGTTCGGTCGGCTTTTTGTGGCTAATTTGGTGAAGAAAATGACACGCTTTAGTCAACATAACTCATGCAGCTGTGTGACTCTTTGTTTCTCTTTGCTGTCATTATTACTGACCAACAACTGTGTGCCAAACCACCCATAAATGCCAAATTTTTACTGAACACTCTCTAAAAGTATCAGTCAGCGTCATAGAACTTTACAGCGTGCTGCATAGCACTAAATGATTGTAATATGACAATCAGGACCTCTTTAAATGTTGTGTCTGAAGAGAAGAAGTGAAGGAGGTTGATGTCGTACCTCAACATCATTCAACGTTCATACTATTGAAAAAACATGTTGCACTTCTGTTTTTGACACTACGGAGTAAGAATCTAGTTGATATAGAGAGAGGGGGCATGACGTGAGACAAGGAAGACCAGCTTGACTCAAGCCATGGACCTTTCTGGATAGATCATGGACAGAGTGATGTAAAGAACTGTTAAAATATCAAGAAGACACCAGTTATAACACCAATGCACGGCTGTAGTGTTAAGGTTTTGTGAGGGGACACGATGTTCCTCACACTGGTTTCTCTTCGGAGCAGCAGAGCAGAGGAATGTTCCTCCTCATCTGCCTCATTTCAAACATGCAACAGAGACAGAGTAAGGACGAGTTGAGAAGAAGGATGATTAGATCTAATAATAAGTGTGTGATAGAGTCTTTATTGTTTAGCAACAGCAACAGGGCCCCAAATGCCCTTTAACCTCCAACCAGGAGACCAGGGAAATATATTTTGTTGGTATTGTGTTAATGTGTGGTTCGACTGCTTCTGTGTGCATGTACATAAGAAAGGCAGATAAAGACAAAGAGCAGCTGACTCTAAAGAAAGCTTTTGGGGATTAACAGTTAGATGGTGTTCTGCAGTGTAAAACATGAGATCTTTTTCTGGTCTTGAACAAATGCAGAGTTCATGATACAAGGTGGGACAAAAACTCATATTTTACCTGATTTTCTCATTCATTCAGGACAATCTGCTGAAAATGTGCTCAAGAAGTAGAAAAGATTTCATTGTTTCTTGCCTCATGGTTGAAAAGTTTTTACTAACTTTGTGCTTTCACAGCCATCTGAGGTGATCTGGACATTCTAGTATTACTATTCCATGTAAGTTTTACAACAAGAATTAACTAATAAATAAGTGGACATGGGAGCAGGTGTTGAAACGATGTGATGACAACATTCTTAAGGAATCTTAAACTGCTTAACAACCTGGCCAGATGGCAAAAATCTTTTCCAAAAATTTGAACAGGCTTTGGCTGGTCTGAGGATGTTGCGAGGACCAGAGTTTCCAGTTCCAGCCTGTTCACAGGATAATCTGTACTGATCATCCAGTTCAGGTTTCCCCCACCCTGTTACTGCAGCCCCTGACTCACCCTGACAGTTGGGATGGTCAGCAAAATCTGCTTTCAGAAGTTTTTGCCTCTGCCTGTGGGTGCAGGTCCTGCAGAGAAGTGGCAGAGCAGCGAGAAAGACTCTCACACTGCTGTTAAAGAATGAAAGAATGCAGGAATTTAGAGACAGAGGGGGATGGTCGGGCAGAGAAAAGGTGGTCAACAATGCTGGGAAATTACCCAGAGGGCATTTAGCAGGTTGTTTAATCCACTTTCCCACAGTAGATTGACCACATGTACTCCCATCTTTCACTTTGTGCTGCTGCTGTTTAACTGGAAGACACTACAAGATAATTCACATTGCCCCCAGAGGAGCCAACATTTTGTCCAAAGCTCAGGAACGTCAGTTGTAACGGCCATCTGTACAGTGTGACAGTGTGAGTCTTGCAACAGAACCCAGTCACGTGATCAGAGAAGCAACAGCAGGAAAATGTCTGATTTACAGGAAATTACAGGAAGTATGTATTGATCTCAGCCTTGGGTTTACAGGTGTAAAAGCCTCTCAAACCAAGATCAGTGTCACCTCAGAGCAAGGTGGTTCTGGGTTTGAACCAGACTTGGTTGGCTGGGATCTTGATGTTGTGTGTGAGTTTTGTACAGGTGTTCAGCTTTGTTTAGCTCATACATGTGCAAATCAGCTGAATTGTAAAATTTCAGTTGCCATTTGGTGAGAATATGAATTTGGATGTTGCTGTCTGTCCAGGGTGCGTGCTGCCAGAACCAGTAGCATGTTAGCTTCACTTAGCTTAGCACAAAGCTTGGCTCTGTTAGCTGGTTATATCATGTTTATGTATCTTGTACAAAAACCAGAGTGTAAAATTGTCAAGTTGTGGTTTAACACCTAGAGGCTCCGGTCTTTGTGCTAAGCTAAGCTGCACACTGGACAGATATGAGAAGGGTGTCTGCAAGAACACAATAAACATAGTTCCTAAAATACTGAACAATATATTCTGCTGATGAGTAAAATCTATCAAAGTGTCTCTATGGCTTTTGAGTCATTTTCACATAAAAGAAGTACAAACACTGTAGAGAGTTAGCAGAAATATGGAGAAAGGGATAGAGTGGATGACATTGATGTTTTATTGTTTGCCAGTTGCCAAAAGCTGAGTCTTTAATAAGCAGCTTCAAAGGAAATCTTAGAAGATTTCATAAGCACTGAACTGTTTTTGTGTTTGTCTTGAGACCTGAGGCACAATGCAGACAATTCTCTAAAGTTTAGACCAGCATGCTATTATTCTGCCCCTGACGCTGCTTGTTGCTGGTTGCCTTCTGCTTATTGCCCGTCGGCTGCGTGCATGAGGCCGAGTGATTTCCCAGGTGTTGAGTTGGGGGTTGAGGAGATGATTTGTGGACTTGTCAGAGGCAGACTGAACCATAAAGAGGATCTCAGAACGGTGACATCATCAGTCGGCCCTGCAGGACCAGCTCTCTTGCTTTCATAACATCATGTTGTTTATTTTCTTATTTATCATTAAACCGCTTATTACGTATTTATGACATTTGTCGTAAATGTCACTGTACTTTATGATTAGAGACATTCCAGGGACATGGATAGAGTTGCGGTATGAAATTTCCTCTGACTTTTAACCACCAGCTGTATCTATTATCATGCAACCAGCTGTACGACAACTGTAAATCCTGATGCACCCGAAGGTCAGATGTGACACTGGATGTTAGGAATTATACTCCAGCCAATCCAATATATACATGCTGAATGCCTCAGTACCAGATGTGCCATGTTTGCTGAGAGGAGTTTTATGCTAATACACACTGTATCTATCGTGTCATGAGGAGATTGATGTGAAATTATTATATGTTCCATACCAGTGCCAGTTCCACTCAGGGGTTTGACTGAAATCATTTGCCCCGTGTGATAAGACATCAACAGTATTAAAGTTATTTTGACAAGTGCACATGGTTACGCAGCAATAAGCGGACCGTTAAAATATTAGACCTGAATGCTGAGTTCAAGTCATTGTAACTGCATGATTTAACGCCAACTGCAGTGTTGGGCTTTGCTTCTTGCACCAAGTAATAAATTGTACCTGTTAATAAAAAATTAAACCAGGAGACGTACTGTAATGGGACACTTAAAAGTTTCATGCTTGTTCAGGTGACCTAAGTGCCCCTCTGGTTACCTCTGTTTGACCTTAGGGCAAAATCCAGAATGACAGTAAAAATTGGAAAGATATACAGGGTTTTCCAGCATTCCAGGGTCATTTGGGGTTGACCTAGCTCAAGTGAGGTTAGGCTGCATATTATCTGTACATGCATAAGTGCATTCATGCTGAAGTTTTGCACTTTTGAGTGAGTCCACAGCAGCTGAGCTTCTTGCAGATTTAAATATTGATCATATGGATAATGATATCTGTCCTGCTGCCATATTCTTTCCATACAAGTTTCAAATTAAATTGCAGACAAAGTCACCTGTCGGTTTATTCTAAAATATTTAATATGCAAGTTCACTTAAACTGTTGAGTGTAGCCCCTCAGGTGAAAATGCATTCTTGCATGCATAGTTATACATGCTAGAGGTATATATTATACATGCAAGAATTAAAACACATCTAACTTGAAAAAAATCAAACAGGCTACAAAGGTTAGCAGTGTTGTGATGACACATAGCTGCCTCAGAGGTTTCCCCAGTGCAGGTGTATTACCTCGGGGCCCACTGCTTAGTGGGAACACACCCATGAAGCACAGATTTTTCTGGACAGTTAGCCTTTCTAGGAGAGGAATTTGTCCAAATGTATGGAAAAATTTACCAGAATGTGATTGGCTATGATGTGTTATTTGGTGTCAGCATCATGGGCATTTGTGAGTGATTAGCAGCATATGCTGTTGTTGTGTGTCTGATTATCTTCACTGTTCTGGTGCAAGAGCATGTCTCGTGTCTCTTCTCACGTTATGTGCCCATGTGTGTTTGAATGCTATTACACACATAATGGGTGTGTGTTTCTGCTCTGGTCTTCTGGCTCAGCCCCGTTTTTCCATTCACTTCCCTAATAACCTCATAAGACCCACAGTGAGCCAGAACTTCCATGTGTAGAGTAACAGAGCACAGTCGTCCTTGAGCTCCCAATCAGTATCAGCTGAAAACTGCAGTCAATCCGTGGGAAACTAAAGAGGTCTTTTATTATTTGTTCAGGTATTCAACATCATCTCCAGAAAACGCAGGTGACATTTCCCAGATTCGCATCTCATAATGGCACAAAATCACTGAAGCAGAGGAAGACGCTTGTATCTTCTTTCTGGACTGAAGCACAGTTTAATGTGAGAAACTGTGATAGCTGTCCATATCCTCACCATTTTGGAACATTTTACAGAACAGAGGACATCAAAGCCAAACGCTCATTTACAGATGCAAATAGTTTAAGCCTTTTAATAATTAAAAGACCAAGGGCACAAGAGTGGAATGATACTGATATTCCATAATATTCTTCATGTAAACAAATCTCATTAGGGAGTATTTGTTCAGAAGATTTTTGGTATGGGTCTTTTTGTTTGAACAAAGTCCCCTGACCATTTTCTTCAAGCTGATTTCCTTCTGCTGAAAAAGTACATCTTTAAAAGTAGTTCAAAGTATAATCTTGAAAACCAAAAAAAGCTCAGTGAATTCGTCAAACAACTGGGAACGGTAGTTTTTAACAAATGTTAATCAAACAGGAGTAAATAGTGCAAGTGATGGGGACTGTTTTTAGCTGTGGATGGATACACATTTGGTAGTCTAGTGAGTGTTTACAGCAGTAGGACAGTGAATGTGTCATTTGCTCAAAATAAACTGGAGTGCCTGTGTTCATCGTAATAAAGAAGCATGTCTTGCAGCAATGATGTGGTAGATCGATGTGTTTTTTTCTGTTCTGGTGTGAACAGTACACTAAGCACATGTTGACACATCACTTTGAGATGAGTGCTCAGTCTAACTTTAGATGTATTGTGTCATTTTTTTTTAATTGCGCAGCTCAAATACCTTACGAGTATCTGTGGAAATAAAGATATTTCACACATAATGATGAGGTGTGGAGCAGAAATTACTATGTGGCCCAAAGTCAGTTTTCCAAACACAGTGACTTCAGAGGCTAAACTGTGCCAGCCCTTCACCGAGCCTCAACCAGCAACCTCTGTGAGGCTGAAGGGATGCAGCTGATGATGTCGGACCTGCCAGTCGGCCAACCTTATCCTCTCTGCCCTGTACCAAGAAGACATTCATGGGAAAGTTTTTTTGTTGACCTGACATATTAGTTCTATCAAGTGCAGAAAACAAAGGCAATTAATTTTCCCGTTCCTGAGCCATTTTTGATTTTTCTCTCTCACTCACTCTGTCTCTGTCAAATTCAAATTCAAATGGCTTCATTCAAATGGGAAACAGACATTTACATTGTTGAAGTAAATGAGAAATCAAACAACAACAACAAAAATGTAAATAAAACAGAAGAATTGTAATTTTGCTGTTTGAAATATACAGAAATATACTCTCTGCCTCTTCCCTGAAGTCTTTTGTGGACTTGGCTCTGGACTGTGAATTCTTGCTTAGGTGCCCCATGTGTTCCTGCACACTTCCAGCAGTATTGTCAGAGCCTGGAGAAGCACAGGGATGATAGAGTTGGCGAACACTGAAACGCAGTGCTATCTTGGTATGAGCACTCTCATCTGGAGTGGGAGGAGGCCTGGATACAGCAAGAGATTAGGTAGAGGGAGTAATAGAATGAGTGAGAGAGAGGTTGAAACAGGTCCACTGTTCATCCTTTAGCTGAGGTGTTTAGAGGAGTGTGTTCATGAACAGTGGAGTATTCATTAGAAACACTGGTGCTCATGTTTAAGCACCATTTGTCTGTCTGTTCCTTTGCGTGTGTCATCAGTTTCACTGCATAAGCACTGTGTTCCTACTCCATCCCTGCCTCCACCCTCTCTCATTTCCTTCCTCTTTCCTGACATCCTTCTGTTCCACCATCACTTCTTCCATCTGTTTCTTTGAGTATTTACTCACTTTCTCTCTCTCTCTTCCTTATGCTCTCATGTTGTCTTTCACAACATGATTGTGTTTCATATACTGTAAGTTGCTGTAGCTGCATAACTGAACTTGCTTTGGATTTCTACACAATTTGTTCCCTGTGTGCACGAGAGATCTAAAAAAGTGTTAGTTTAGGGTTGGGGTCAAACTCATCTGCCCGTCTAAAATTAAAGACAGTATGGAAATTAACTGGGAGAAGTTTCCACTTATGCAGACTGAACTTAGTAGTTTACCAAATTCGTTTAGAACTTCAGGGACAGAAGGTACCGGACTGGGAACATACAAAAGCAGATTGTTAGCAAATGGTAACATCATACCTTTAGACCCCCGAAACCAAATTCCTTAAATGCTCAGGGCCAGAGCAACCTCCCCTGGTGTAATGCTACAGATGGGAGGCCATGCATGTACTAAGAGAGCTTGATGTGAGTTTCAGTGATCAACTATGGTCCTGGAGCTAAAATGTTCTGCCACCCAAATTTATGTTTGTTTGAATTAGAGAATTCAATAAAACCTGACACTTGGGGCTGCAAACAGGGGTCATTATTCATTTTATTATGTGCTTTCAAACCATGAAAATTTACTGTAACGCTTTCACAGAGCTTAGAAACACTAGGCAAGCGCGTGAAATCATTTCAGTGACATCATGACAGAAAAACTTTTTTGGTGAAAATATGCTGGTTGAATAATGTTTTTTTTTTTCACTTTAATTGGAATTAATGGCTACTTTCTTGGAGTCCTGTTTCCATGACTTATACCTTCAAAGAGAAGGGGGTGACTCTGGTCTGTGTAGGTGCCACCTCTTGTTTAATCCCTGCCTCCAGAAGTAGAGGTCAGGGTGGTCTCAGCTTGTCTGCTACCTACAGTCAGCAGTAACGTTTTTTAAAAATATTCACAGTTACCGGATGAATATCCTTTTCTAGTGTTGAATATGAACATTGAATTTTACACTTCAGTGCAAGTCTGTGGGACTTGGCTGCTTTTGTTGACCCTGGGAGTCATGAGGAATGTCAGCCAGGAGGTTGTGCCTCACCAACACTCTTTCCCGCTCCCCTCCCACTCTTCTTGTCCCTTTTCCCTTTCGTCTCTCTCTACCATTTCACCCCTCCTCTTTCTCTTTTGCCCCACTATACCATCAAGAAGCCTGCAGCCACGTCAGCCTGCACACGAGATACTACTAAGTCAATACACACACTGGCATGGTTATTATGTTATAAAGGCATCCGCACTGAGCTCTGAAAGAGTCATTCTTGCTTCTTAATTATATGCAACACCCAGTCATTATTGGCAGTGATATTAGATAGTTTATTTGATCAACAGTCAACTGACACTGGCCTGCTGGAGCCTTTCAGACCTGTGTTTACTTAAAAGGGCCAGTCTCAGGGACAAGCCTCTGTGTTTAAGGCCAGATGTCAGCCTTCAGCACGCACCCTGTTATCTGACACACTCCTGTAGTATCCCTAATAAGTGGGAGGGTGAGACCCAGAGAGAGTGATGCGGTGGGTTAATAATCATGTTAGGGGATGCAGATGCAGACATGATCAATGTATAACTACGTTTTATTGCAAGGTTGCTGCAAGCAGTGCAATATGACCAAACCAAACAGGTTTTATAGCAGTTTTTATTCTTACAGCTGCAATATACACATTTGTTTCAATATTTATCTGACATTTATCGTCAAACTACATGTTTTGTCTTCTAGTTTGCTATTATGTCTATTCTATAATGATGACTAAACTGTACACTTGTTACTGCAGCAAGGACAGGTGATACTGTATGTGGATGCACTGAGATGTGCACAAGAGGGACCAAAGATGACAAAAGGGATTAAGGTATGTAATTCGGTAAAAGGACTGATGGTGTAGTGCACAAAGATTAGGTAACAAGGGAAGAATAAATGGATGAAGTGATAGAGAGAGGGAGTGGTGTGATGTGTAGGTGAGGCCTAGGGAAGCATGTGTTGTCCAGATGCTGATCATAAAGACAAAAAGGGAGAGGAAGCCCAACCTCAGAGCTGCAGGCAATAGAATAATGAGGCTCCAGTTTACTGTAAACTTCAAAACAGGAATGAGAATGAGCAGATGCCGAACAGGGAAAGAGAGAGAGGTATTGAGGTGTGCAGAGATTAGACTATTGTCAGAGACATCCATGAAATGCTGTTAGAAGTGTAAAGACGTGCATGTGTCACCACATTTACTACAGTTGCTGTAGTTTCATCAGCTGAGAGATCAGCTCAGTACAGATGAAGTGTTTGGCAAGGAGGCTAATGTGACTTGGCGCTGAGGTCAGAGTGCAGTACAGTAAAGCTGCTGTGGCTTATTTTGCCTCAAGGTAGAGGAAATAGAGGAGAACGAGAACATAGTTGCCTCCTGAGGGAAGACAAGCACAAATAAATAAAAGTGATATAAATTATAGTAAAAATAGATGAAATAGATAAAAGATGGAGGTGAGACACCTCAATCAGAAGTTACTTCAAGCTTTTTTTCTTGCAGGCCCACAAACTGAAACACTCAATTTGTTGTTTTGATGAATACATTGCTAAGTTTCACATAATGAGGCATGAGGCACACAAAGGTGTAATGCTGGAAAAGCGAGGGACTGAGCAGTGAGGGGTGTGCTGGTGAAAAACCAGCCAATAAACAACCCTAACAATGAAGGTATGTACCATCCACAGCAGAGTTACGGTAATGCTTCCCTTTTATGGATAAAACCTGTTCCATCCTTCGACTTTCTGTTCTTCTGTAGACAACCTTTAACCTCCATTGACTGAGTACCTGGGCACAGGAAGCATATGTCCTGCCAAGAAGAGCCTGTAAAATACAAAAATGACTGTGGTGAGACTCATATTCCCTCTGATTTAGTGGGCCCAATAAAGAGCATCATTAGCATTTTATTGTTATATCTGTAAATCAAACTTAGTCTGATCATTTAGCAGTCTTCATGTTTGGATTAGAACAAATCTGCCCATTTCCAGTGTATGTTTGCCATTAAAAGTTATGCAAACACAAATCCCTGCTTTTTTCAGTCTCATGTAGCCGTAAACATACACAAATGTATGCTGTTTGTTTCCACCTGCTGTACCAGAAGTTCCCTCTTTCTAAATCCCTGCCTGCAGCTGAGTCCGTCACTGGAGGATGGCATGCAGGAACACATTTATTTTTCCAAGTGATGTGCACTTTGTGTTGAAGTGTGTAAATATGTGTACACATCCACTCATTATCAAAGAGGTCAGATGTTTCAGCATGTTTTTAGCCTGCGATAAAAAAAAAACCAACTGCTTACTCCTTTAATTACTCTCATGGACAGTTATGTGCTAATACACATGTGCATGTCCTTGCATGCACACGTTTTGAACCTTTTACACACATTTAAACAGACACAATTAAAATTGTAAACCACCACTTGTGCAACCAATAAATCACCAGTCACACTGTTGTAAAAACAACATTCTCAGTTTTTTGTCACACATCTGCAAGTGTAGGCACGCACGCACACGCACAATTAAAATTATTGACCACTGTGTCTCCATCAGGCCAGCTGCTGGTTCTGTGTCTGATGAGCTATTTATCTGTCTGACTGGAGATTATTGAAATTCCAAACATAAGAACACTCCACCTCTTTCTGACTAATCCATGTGTGTAATGCAAGACTGTGCACGTTTATGTGTGATTCCTGCATGTGTTTGTGTGAGGATAAAAAGCATCTGTGTGCATGTCTGTGTGAAAACAGGTGTCTCTGTATTGCTATTTGTCCAAAATGGGGGTGAATGAAGAGTGTCAACACTGTTATTTTCTATGTTGAGAGTGTACTTACTGAAAGTACAAGGAGACAGTGCACAAGTGTGTGTGTGTGTGTGTGTTTCTATCTCTGTCCAGCCAGTCTAAAATTGGGTGCGATTTTGGAGCGAGTACAGCAAGGAATATTACAGCAAGCAGTGGAAAACTCCATCCCACTCAGTGTCTGTGTGTCTGTTGACCTTTCCTGTTTAATAGGCGATTAAAAGTCAGGTGACAGGTGATATTTATTCTTCTGGAGCTCAGATGTGTAGAAGTGATAGCGAACTGCACAAGATGATTTTCTTTTTACAGTTTTAATTTATATAAACACACTCACAGTAGCCACAGTGTCTTCTCTGAGTGGAAATCTCTGTGACGAAACAGCAAAGCAGAGTGCAAACCGCAGGAGTTACAAATAAGCAGCTGCAAATGTTCTGACTTTTACACTGACATCATCTACTTCCAGGTACGAGTGTGTGTCCATGTATGCTGGTGTTTTGACACAGAGTGCATCAATATTCACGTACGGATGAAGTAAAATCATTTTCGCTGATTGTCCAGCATCCACAGAAGTTGATAGAGAAGCCGTTTTGAGAGTTCAGTGCTTGTTGTTACCCAGAGTGAGTGTCTCTCTGCTCTGTGACTACTCAAACTTTGTCATGTCAGTCCAGTTAATTCTGCACTGCAGAAGCTTTTGCAGAGCTGAGGTAGTCTGTTGTAACAAATCTAGGAGCCAGAACATTTTCTTCCATAAGATGCTGTCTGAATGTCATGGATGGCTCGGGGTGTCATAAACTCTTCCAAGGTAATGACAGTCTGCAGCTTTCTGCGTTATGTTCATGGCTCCGCATCCTCTTATCTTTTCACAACCCTGAAAACAGTCCTGACATGCCAAGAGGCTTGCTTCTCTACAGGGACAGCTGTTTACAGATTACTGACAGGCACTGTAAATCTGTCTATGGCTGTTATGTTATGCGATAGATTGTCAGGAGTTTGCCTAATCTGATTGACATCATGTGTTGTCTGCGTTGGTGTTTTCAGGGCAGCAACAGACCACAATGTGGACAACACCACTGCCATGTTGAGAGAATGGCTAAAGAGAGCCCAGCATCTCTACCACTATGTGGAGTGGAGACCCATGGAGGAGCCCAAGTGAGTCACGCTTTCCACAAAATATCACGAATTAGCATCTATTCAAAGTCATTCAGACTTTGATTCTATCCTTGATTTGTTCTGTTCTATTCAAAGAATTTGTAATAAAACGTTTGAAGATAATTAAGCACCTTTTATCTCATGTGTCAGATCCTACACAGATGAGTGGGGTCCGAAGCACTGGCCTCCTTCAAGGTTCAACCATGTGATGAAGCTGAGACAGGCGGCGCTGAAGGCTGCCAGGGAACGATGGGCTGACTTCATACTAGTAAGACTTAAATACTTCTTAAAATTGAATAAACATGATATAAAACATTAGGAGATATCAAGCATTGGATATGTAGTTTTATATCTATCTATATGTACAAGAACAGAACATTTTAGTCATAGTTAAATAAACAGAGCCAATTGTGTGGCACATAAGGAGGAGACTTCTGAGGGGGAAGTAGGGCTGGAGTATCAGCGGAGTAATAGTGACAAGCAGCTGTTTGTAATACCAACACTACACATCTGCATCAGTATGATTGGTTACTAGTAGTCAGCTGATGGCCACACAGCTGATGAAGTCATTGTGAATGCCAATCAGGAGGCATGACATCAGTGATCAGACTGGACTCCCACCATGCTGTGTCATAGTGGTTTGGTTTTGACTGTTAACCTCATGTGAAACACACTGCAGTATCTGATGGTTATATTTGTTGTTTGTTGATTGATTCTTCTTAGACTGTTTTAATTAATTAAATTGGATTATTTATTTGTTGAACTGTCTATACACAAATGTTTTGCTTTAACCTGACATTGTCATGTAAATATAGACTGCATAATATAATGGCTATAGAATAATAACACTGTCAGTGTTTATGTTGGTTCTGTTTTTCACTTTAAAGATAAACCACAAGTCTCTCCAATTTAGATTCAGAATTTATATTTGGTGAGTGACTAGTCCCACTGACTCTTTAGTTTGTAGACAGCGACAACCTGTTGACCAACCCTCGTGTGCTCAGCCTGCTGATGGCTGAAAACTTGACGCTGGTGGCTCCCATGTTGGAGTCGCGCTCGCTGTACTCCAACTTCTGGTGTGGCATCACCCCACAGGTACAGTCTGGACTTGTTCATCTTAGCCAACCACTCAGCTTGATTCATTACCTGAACGTGGCGCTTTTCATCTCCCTCCTCTCTGTCAGGGTTACTATAAGCGAACCCCTGACTACCAGCCGATCAGGGAGTGGAAGCGGCTTGGCTGTTTCCCCGTTCCCATGGTGCACAGCACCTTCTTATTAGACCTGCGTCGTGAATCCAGCAGGGACTTGGCCTTCTACCCTCCTCACCCGGACTACAGCTGGGCGTTCGATGACATCATGGTATTTGCTTTCTCGGCACGTCAAGCAGGTTGGTTTGAGAACTGGACTCACAACAAACTGCCACATCTGTTAGCAGGGCTGCAAATGCCACACAACAGCTTCACTTTGCCGACCTGAGACCTGTCGGGGACTTCTTTAATTCGTTCACAGTCGATTACAGACAGGTTTTATTCTGCGTGTGTGTACTGCTGTGTAACACTGAGGGATTTTTACTGGTTTTCTGCACATGTGTCAGATTAGGGCAGATGAGTCGAAGCAGAGTAAAATGGATCCATGTGTTTGTCTTGACTGTTTGCAAGTGTGCAACAGAACTCAGGGGTTACAGATTTCTGTGTTTGACGTGAGTAATGATCCGTAGGGAAACAAACAGAGCCATTAAAAAGCGATCCATTTCACAGACAACAAGGGTGGTATTTGCCCTTCAACTAAATGTGAACACATAAAAGCATTCATACAAACACTAACACTAATACAAACACTAAGCATGATTTCTTCTGTCTAGCTAATTTGCTACAACACAACAATAGTTCATGTTAACATATAGCATCATATTAAAAATATTTAAATTTTGACTTACTTACTTACTATAAGTAAAATGTTGAAATCATTAGTGTTAAAACACTGTTCCTGCAGCCTCGACTGGTCTGCTGTGACCGATAGCTTGTGGTAGCTAATGCTGGCCAGTGTTAGATAATGATCCACTATAGGCTACGCTGACTTCTGCTACTGCGACACCACATTTTAACAACACTGTTATCCTTTAAATATCACTAGTAACCACAGCAGCCACTTTTCATTGAAAGTTACATAGACTTGCTTTAAATAAACATATCTGAACCCATATTGTGCTGGAATATGAAATCCAAAAATCCAAAACTGAAATCTTAAAAGTAATTGATATGTCATCCATCAAAAAACTCTTAAATGAAGTATTAAATTGCGTGATTAAATTGAACCTAGTTTAAATTTCTCATAAAATGGTGGTCATTTCTCATAATTTATTAACTGACGCCTCTTTCGTTTTGATGGACAGACACACTGATGTACCGTAGTTGTTCATCTTGATTGCGTAAATTTCTCCGTCTGGTGAAGCCTGTATGACAGTGGCCTCAGAGGGCAACACAGTGTCTTTTATCCCTCAAAGCAATCAATGCACTGTTTATTATTTATCTCAAGAAAAATATGAGATGTCAAAAGGATCCTCTCCCATTGCTGGCTTTGTGTCATACCATCCTAACCATATCCATTGTTCATTTACTAAGTATGATTTATGCATAACAATAACACATCAGTGTACAACAAAAGTTGATTTGTTGTGGGAGTTTTTATTTGCTCTGGTGTAGCATGTAGTCTGTGGGATGAGGTGGGTGGTCTAATTTGCATATTTTGTTTGAAATGTTTGGGTCAAGAAGATGTATTTCCGAAACCCTGTGTGTGTGTGTGTGTGTGTTCCAGGTGTTCAGATGTATGTGTGTAACAGAGAGCACTACGGTTTCCTGCCTGTTCCTCTCAAAGCTCAGCAGAATGTGGAAGACGAAAGTGAGAGTTTCATACACACCATCACGGAGGCTTTGAGTGAGTACACACACACACACACACACACACACACACACACACACACACACACACACATACACACACACACACACTTTCCAGCTGTTGTGAATTTACTATCTATCACTCTTGGTTTGTTTCTTTTCCTTCTTGACCTCTGTGACCCTTCATGATTGCATCCTGTCAAACTTTTTTGCTTTAATCCCACCTCCTCCACACAGTGTCCTCCTTCTCCTCCTCCTCCCTCTCTCTACTTTTCAACCTCCACCTCGCTCTCACTCTCTGTTTCCTCCGTCGCTTCTCTTCTCTCTGCTCAGATTCTAAATAAACCAAATTAAATGAACCACCACAATCCAGAGGGAAATTCAGTCTTTTTCTAATCTTGCCTCTCTGTCCACAGTTGACCACGACATAGAGCCCTCTGAGTACCTGTACTCTCCACCATCACCGCAGGACACCATAGGCTTTGATGAAGTGAGTTATGAGTGTGCTGAGCCTTTCAGCTTCTGTATCTCTGTATATTTACTGTTTATCAGAAACTCCCACTTCCTGTTTTTGTAGCACTTCTTCTTCTTTCCGTTTTTCCATGTTTGTGTTCCTTCCTTTGCCCTTGCCGTTCGCCTGATAACTGTCTGATCCTAACTTCTGTTCTATCAGAGAACAAAACACTTAAGAGAAAATACACTTACAGAATGAGGTTTCAGAGCAAAGGAACATGACTCTAATTTCTCTACTTAAATGTTTAGATTTTCCTGATCAACCTGAAACGCAGACTGGACAGAAGAACCAGGATGCTGAAAACAATGGCTTCGCTGGGTCTGCATGCAACGCTGACAGACGCAGTGGATGGCAAGTAGGTCACAATCACATGCCCCTGCATGCACTCCTCTGCATGAACTGACCCAGAAGTTGATTTGATCCTGAAACAAAAGTCTTTTGGAGTTTTTTGTATAATAACAACAGTAACGTTTTTCGTCCTAAAGCATGTGACTGCGCTCCCTGAATGTCAACTAAGATGACGCCCAGTTGTCTGTCTCTCATGTGTTGCTGCTGTTTCTGACATCTTTATCCAAGTATGCTGTCCAAACAGTGATTTGGTGCGCAGTAGCAATATGCTTGACTTGCTTTCCCTCCTCAGCGCTTACTTTAATCCACTTTTGAGAATGTCTTAATCCCTCTTCCAGCCTTTGTTTGTTTGGGAAAATGTATTACTTGTTGCAGCTTGCCGAGTTTGACTTTGCTGTGAAGTTGTTTATACTGACAACAGACTCTGCTGCATAATCACAAGCGCATGTTGAAAAATATCCTTCTACTGCTCTTACATTCCTATACTCCCTCTCTCCCAGGGCTCTCAATACATCCCAGCTGCAGGCGTTGGGAATAGAGATGCTGCCACACTACAAGGACCCTTACTCTGGTCGAGTCCTGACCAGGGGGGAGATCGGTTGCTTCCTCAGCCATCACTCTATATGGATGCAGGTGAGAGCAGGGAAGAGGTTTGATTAGTGAACAGTGATGGTTGAAGATCTTGTGGCAGCGCAGAGCCGGTTTGCCTGAAAGTAAATATGCGTGAAAAGGCAGGAAACTCTCTTTCAAAATGCTATTATTAATTAAATCTGTATTATACTACATATTTGGATGAAAAGAACAACAAAATCATTTGGTTTAGTGATCATTTGTGGCTCCAAATCATGGTAATAATCTGGAAAATCTGACCATCAGGTGTTGGAACGTGGCCTTGAGAGAGTTCTTGTTTTAGAAGACGACGTGAGGTTTGAGCCCAGGTTTAAACGACGGCTGCAGGCCATAATGGAAGACACAGACAAAGCTCAGCTGAACTGGGACCTCATGTAAGAACACCCATCCATGCGCACACACACACACACACACACACACACACACATAATGTTTCAATGTTTCAAATGAATGTGTTTTAAAACTAATGTTTGTACCCATTTATGTGCAGTCTCACCAACACATTCTGTCTGTCTTCGCTGCAGCTATGTGGGGCGTAAACGCATGCAGGTGCAGCAGCCGGAGAAGTCCGTGGATGGTGTAAACAACCTGGTCGAGGCAGACTACTCCTACTGGACACTGGGCTATGCGCTGTCTCAGCAAGGAGCCAGGAAGTTACTGGCTGCTGATCCCTTCACAAGGATGCTGCCTGTAGATGAGTTCCTACCCATCATGTTCAACAAACACCCCAAGTCAGTCTTTACTTCACTGTCCTTTGATTTTAAATGAGTGCTTTAAATGTGCTACATGAACGTGGTGACATGCACATGCAAAACAAAGGCATGGAGTTTTATTTGTGGCGTGTAATGCAGAAAACCACAAAGAAGAAGCAGAAAGAAGTATTTCTGTATAATGTCCACAGTCACAGACAGAACAACCCTTTTAGACAGTCTGGTTTATGAACAGGCAGACAAATATTTAGTGAGGACCACAAATGGATGATTGCAGGTGCACTCTTACATAAGAACATATCAGATAATCCACATTTGGAATAAACTCATGTTTGATGTAAAAGTAAAAGTTACATTTAAAGTACACAGCTAGTGAAATTTAGGCATGCATGGATACTGTGCATGCACAAAGATTTGAGGGCAATGTGCCAGTACAGGCGAGCTACTCTACAGTAATTATCTATACATAGACACAAACACAGGCCCATTGGAAACTTCCAGATTATGGGACAGTGTGTAGTTTTTAAATTTGTTCCTTAGTGGTAGACCACAACCTCCATCCACTTCAGCTACAGTGTTCCCTATATGTGTCTACGTCTGTCCTTTTTCCTTCTCTCCGTCCCTCTGATTAAGACCTGCTTTCTTTCTTTTTCTTTCCAGCAACACCCCCTCCTCCACCTTCTTCTTCTTCTTCTTCTTCTAGTCTTTATCTGTGCTCCCTCACACACAGGGCATGGATTGTTCTTGGGGTTTCGTGGGTATGGTGACTTGCACAGGACACACAATGCCTGCTTTTCTTTTCTTTTCTCCTTGGGGTATTCCTGCCCTGCCCTGCTCTCCTCCACCTCCACCTCCACCTCTACCTCCTCTCTTCTTCTCATTTTTTACCTCGTTATCCCTCAAGACCCTCAAGACCTTTTCTGACTGTCCTCTCATTCTTCACTTGTTTTTCTTTCTTTCTTTCTTTCTTTCTTTTTTTTACCTGTTCTACAGTCCCTCACTCTCTTCAACAGACCTTTATTTTTTTTTTTTGCAAACCTTCTCCCCTCCCTGTGTCACCCACTTCTCCTCCCCCTTCCTCCGCTCTCTTTTGGAGGAATGTGGGCCAGCACTGCTCTTCCTGCTGGTTGGAGAAGGGGACAGGATTCCCATTGATAGAGGCATGAGCGTGGGGGTGGGGTACAGATGGACACTGAGTGAGTAAGTGTGTGTGTGTGTGTGTGTGTGTATGTTACTATATAAATTCACAGAGATGTGTGTCCAGTGTGCAGTGTATAGATTTCTGGTGAATACACCGTGTGTGTGAGCAAAGGTGAGTTTGTTCAAAAGTGAAAGAAATGGGAAGTATGGACAGAAATATAGAGAGGTGGCAGGGAAATTATGTAAAATGTGCAGCTTATACAAATCAACTGACGGGAATTATGTGATTAAATATCTATATCTATATATGTGATATAATATACATATAATCAAATATGTTGTTTTTTTAGTTGGAAAGCTGCACGGTTAGTCCTCCTTTTTCTGCTCAGATGAGCACATGAACAGAAGCAAGAGAAATACATGACAGCAAAGCCAGTGAAAAAGGCCTCATTGCGTGGAAAATGCGTGTGAGAGTGTGTGTTTGTTTGTGGCAGCAGGTCTGCTCATCTGAACTCTAATAAAGGTGTTGGGTTTCACTGTGCTCATGTGGCGCTGACAGGCTTTAAACAGGCCGTGGTGTCGGCAGGGAGTTGACCTCTGCTGACCTCTGTCTGCACCAGTATGACTCTTGCTGACGTGTCACATCCAAACAGGCCCCCCCCTCCCCATCAGTCCTGCTGCAAGCTGACCGTGACAAGCTGATAGTTCAGTTTTGTGCTGTTTAACGTGTGACACAATATGATGGTAGCTTATGATTCCACTTTAATAAATAATTCGCTGTTAAAAGTGATGCACTGTATAATAACCTGAATATATTTACTCAACAACTTAAATGCAATTTTGAGGCACTTGACAGAATAGCTGGTGATTACGGTAACTTGTCATTAATTGATTGCATGACTTTTGGTTTCAGCTCTAACTCCACTACATTTCAGAGATACTGAGCAATATTCTTACGCATTTATCTGACAGTTATAGACACTGGTTACTTTACAACTCTGAATACTTGACCCTTAAAACATATCATCATTATATAAATTATTAAGGATTGTTGTTGATGAAACTACTCAGCACTACATAAACTAGCTAAATTAGCCCAAGCTAAAACAGCTTCAGCTTTAATTAACTTAACTAATGTCTAAATTCTTCCAACACTGTCCTTGTCAAGCATGTAATTTCATAAACTTTAACGAAACACTCTGTTATGTCTAAATTGTTCTGCAGAAGAGGAGAGTATCCTGTTCCTCTATTTGATATCCTGTAAATTTGCAGTCTGTGCTGAAATTAAATTCTGGTACACTGAGTGTGAGCACTAGAACTTCCATTTAACAGGATTTGATGTGTCAGGAGGGTGGAAACTGCAAAATCAGCCATTCAGTAAATAGCAATGTCCCTGTTTGGCCTCCCTTCCTCTTCCCTTTGGTAATGATCACCATGTTGGTGGCTGATCACATTTCCAGGTCAAAGTTTGTTGACAGGAAAGCTACTCATTGCCATAATCCATCCATTTTCTATACCGCTTATCCGTCAGGGTCGCGGGGGAGCTGGAGCCTATCCCAGCTGACTACGGGCGAGAGGCGGGGTACACCCTGGACTGGTCGCCAGTCAATCGCAGGGCCAACACACAAAGACAAACAACCACACACTCTCACACTCACACCTAGGGGGAATGCAGAGTAGCCAATTAACCTAATGTGCATGTTTTTGGTATTGTGGGAGGAACCCGGAGAACCCGGAGAAAACCCACGCAGGCACAGGGAGAACATGCAAACTCCACATAGAAGGGCCCAGACCGGGATTCGAACCTGGAACCCTCTTGCTATGAGGCGACAGTGCTTTCTGTGTCAGTAACATCTTTTTTGCCTCTTTGCCTCTCCCCACCTGCTCTTCATCCTTCTCAGTACTGAGTACATGACTCACTTTGAGCCGCGGGACCTGAAGGCCTTCTCCGTGGAGCCGCTCCTCATCTACCCCACTCACTACACTGGAGAGCCGGGCTACATCAGCGACACAGAGACCTCCACCATCTGGGATGATGAAGCTGTGGCCACAGACTGGGAC
Organism: Scatophagus argus; assembly: GCF_020382885.2. Taxonomy (NCBI): domain Eukaryota; kingdom Metazoa; phylum Chordata; class Actinopteri; family Scatophagidae; genus Scatophagus; species Scatophagus argus. The sequence goes on along the minus strand of NC_058498.1, from coordinate 15,982,826 downwards.
CGGCAGCATGCCCGTAAGACGGAGCAGCAGGGTAGAATTCGCCCTGTGGCGCAGAACAGCGTCACCGGAGACTCGCCGCCTCCCGCAGCTCGAGCCTCGCGGGACGAACTGTGATGGAGAGACCTGAGGCTCGGAGAGGGAGAGAGACTGTGTGAGGGTGTTTACTGTGCCAAGTACACACAGTGAACGTCACGTGTACACACACTTGAAAAGACACTTGAACTACGAGCTGACACACACACACACACACACATACTGGTGTCCAAACGGTTAAAGGCAGAGTTAAAATTGCAGTCCACTCTGCTGCCTGATGAAGAGACACTGAGGAGGAGGAAGAAGAGGAAGAAGAGGAGAATCTGGGACGAGGGCCAGCAGGCCTTTGACAAAAGCTTTATTTATTCCCCTTGTGCCTTTTCTGGGCATGTGGAGACTTATTTGCAGGACGTGAAAGAAAGAAAGACATTCTCATAAATCAATTTTTATATTGTTTGAGAAGATTATTGTTATTTAAAAAGAACACACGTTTTTGTAATGGACAGCCGAGGAATAAAGGAATGTTAAAGCTGTCTGAAAACAACTCTTATGTGTGTGTGTGTGTGTTTGTGTGTGCACACGTGACCATATGCGTGTTGTGTTTACAGAACATGTGGGAGGAGGGAGACTGACATGCCATACCCAGGAGTGTCACTGCTTCAGATGATGTCAGACTCTCACACACACACACACACACACACACACACACACACACACACTGAGAGTGCAGCATTTCTTTGCCAAGCAGCAGGGCAGTAACGGATGTTATTAGGCTCAGTGTTTCTGTCATAGTGGGCTGGTCCTGCTAGCTAGCATTTCAGAACGCCAGTCACACGTCGCAGGATGTATGTAGGATGTGTGATTTGTCCACGTCAGACTCCTGCTTTTGGAATCTATATGTGTTCAATATTCTGCAAAATGCTGGATTGCTGTTTTATTCATGTCCTCAACAGAGACTGTTCTTCGTCCAATTGTGGCGCTGGACTGAACCAATAAAACTACTTCTTTATGTCTGTGTCCTGACTCACTCTGCAGCATAAACTGACAGGTTTTACCTCACCATTGCCTTCTTTACAGTAATTTGTGAGAGTGTTGGAGAGTTTGTAGACAGAAGCAAATGAAAAGAAGAAGTCTGAGGCCAGATTCAAACCCATGAGAGCCAAACAACAGAGTGCACGCTATCTGTGTGGGACTAGAATAGAGCTTCCATTAAAGTGTGGTTTATTATTGTTTGATCGACCGATTAGCAAGCATAAACTTGCCGCTGCTGTTCACGTGACCTTCTTCTACAGTGGATGACAGACATTTTCCCTCCATCATCCTTGCTAAGATAAGTTCCATTACATTTCACAAAATTGTTGCAAAACATGAAAGGAGCTGCAACCTCCCAAGAAATTCAAGGTTTGAGCCTTTTATCATGTTGAGGACACTCAGTGGGTGTGTTGGCTCTCACTGTTCACTGGCTGAGTGAAATTCTGCTCACTGTTTAATAGTTCCTGTCTGCTGTGGGATCTGACAGAGAGAGGAGGAGCTCCGGTAGAGACAGGGGGAGGTGGTGGAGGTTATGGGTGAGATAGTGGATGAGAGAGAGAAATGGAGGAAAGGTGAGACAAAACCTTGTTCTCAGATGAAACATCGTGTTATTGCTGCTGCTGCTGCTACTTCATACATCCCTGATCCCGTTTAATATTACTGCCATGCCTACATATTCGTTCTTTTGCAAGATGTTTCATTTACAGGTCTGTCCTGTGACTAATGTGATGCTGAGAGTGAGATTACACTGCCATCTGCTGGCCATGTGTGGAATGACTACTGCATTGTTCAGCTTTTGCTTTATGAGGCCTGTCAAATAATACAGCTCATATAATATGATACATATTGGTGTATTGTATATTAAAATGAATGATGCTATAGATAGTTAAATATTTTACATTTCATTTGCATGAAATTGAAATTTACGTCAGGCAACTGACTGGTGAATACTGCACAGGCACGGCCTCCCACCGTCCCTACCTCCCTCACTCTCTTTCCCTTACACACACACACACGCAGCACTCTCGATACATAAGATAGTGCACTTAAAATTTAAACCAACCAAACAAAAGACAAACAAAAAGCACAATTTGTAATTAAATTCATATATTTTACACAGCATATTCTAAACTCATATATTGCACAAACTTAAATCAATCTCTCATTCATAAGAACAGAAAATTATCTTTCCATATCCATAATCCTTTACCTTGCTAATACAGTATGTGTTAAATTATAACAGACAAAACTGAGACAGAAGAAAAACCTAAGGACAAGCCTTTGTGTGGACCTGGTGGACACACATCTCTTTTTCTCCCTCCTCCTCCTCTTCCTCCACCTCTTTCTCCTCTTCTACCTCTGTTTCCTTTTTCTGCTGCTGTGCAGAGCAGTGCCGTTGTTTAATGGAGAGATCCTGCACTCAGGTAAGAGATATATAATTCAATCTAATACAGAATCATTATTGTCAGACTTTAATGTAGCAAAACAAACATTTAAACATTTAAACATCTATATACTGGCTTAAGAGTTAATTGAGTTTACTGTAGGTAATAGCAATGAAATGCTGACCCACCATATCCTCCACTTCATTAATAATAAGCGAGCTTTGGGAGTCGGGATAGCAAGACTGACTACATGTCTGAGTACTTGACCCTCATTTGTGTTATATGTGTGTGTTGGTGTGTATTTCTATGTGTGTGTGTGTGTGTGTTCAGTAAGATGGGAGGATTGAAGCAAGCATACACAGCCATAGTAAACGGGGACAGCATCTGAAATATTCATCAAATCAAGTCTATCCCCTTGTAGTCTTATAGCTCCTTCACTTTTTAAACTGTACTGGGTCCACACACACACACACACACACACACACACACACACACACACACACACACACACAGACTGAAGCCATTTCTGAAGCAAGCTCTTGTGTTTCAGATGATTCGTTCTGACCTTCCAGGGAGCACATTTCCATACAGTATGAAAATCAACTTGCAGAGAATTGAACCTTGTCTTCATTTATTATGTCAAAGTCATGTGATTGTTGTGTAACTACAATCTGCAAGTGCATTGCCAACTAGAACTTAGCTTTTATAAGTGAATGTATAAAAGAAATCCTACTTGACTGACTCACACTGACTCTGACTGCAGTAGTTGTCATCTGACCAAACAGTCTCATAGAGAAAAAAAAAACACATCTTAGAAAAAGACCTAAAAACTTGTTTCATGTAAAATATGCTAAAATCAAAGGGAAATATCTGTGGCTTGTGGTGATTGCTCAACTATTTAAAAAGAAGCAGAAAAAGTCAGTGTCACTGCTCACAGGAAGGGAGGGGAAAACAGCCCTGAGCCTCCACTTGGCCAAGGCTAAAAGGTCTGATGACAGCACTACAGTGCCAGACGACAGTTCTGTCTGAACACTTTGGCAGGTGGCCGTCCAGACAACCGTATCACTTTCAAAATTTGTGACCGTGTCCAAATGATAAGTGGCCAAGGCAAGTTAGTTTTATTTATATAACTCCAAATCACATTTTCCTCAGAGAGCTTTAAAACCTCTACAACATACAACTCCGTCCCTCAGTCCATCTATTGTGAGAAAGTAAAATCCCATCCAGTTTTTGGTAACACCTATCCAAATACAACACGCATTTTGCATTGTTCAGGTTGCTAAAATCCTTAATCAACGGTCTCATGGACCTCTGCAGTAGAGGCCTGAGCTTTTGAATCCAGACAGCTACAGTGCAGGAAGCCAAATGACAGATAGACTGATTGTTTTTTTTTTTGTATGAGTCCACTTTTTTTTTTAAGAAAAACCCTACATAGCATACAAATAAAGCAATGTCTGCTTGAGACTCATCATCTCAAAAAGCTGCTTGTTACTTGTCTTTGTTGGTGGGGGCCCCAACTCCCAGGCTGGTTAGCACTGTGGTAGAGTTTGCACGCCTGTAATTCATTATCCTTTAACAGCTGATGTGATGTGAAAATGTGCACTCAAATGGCTTTTCTAGTTTTGGAAATGTATCGGTTCATTTTGCACATCTTATGTGATAGCCCCATCAGGGTGCTGCACAAAGCTATTACAGGTAAACATTGAATGCAGGACTGTTAGTCATCAAAGGGAGCAGCGGATGAAATGTTAGTGTTACTTGCAAGGATAGCAATATTTTTTTACGTAACAAAAAAGATATTGTTGCATAACTGGATGAGTCAGTGATGTAGGAAGAGGCTGGTGACTAACACTACTGTGATAAGGCCGTGTCCCTTTGACAGCGAGGACGATGTCACACGTACGCACACTGACGCATGCACACTATCCACACATGCACACACACGTGAAGATCGCATGGGGAAAAAACAGGGAAATGTAATATGAAAATATTGTTCTAGCAACACACTTGGTGCGTCTGCCTCCTCCGTCTCCATTTTTGTTTTTCCTTCCCTCTCTTATTAGCGGTCCAGAGAAAGTGTCTGTTGTCTCCTTCTGCTCTCTCTGATAATGAGTAACTGTTCAGTGTCAACAAGAGCTCCCTCAGACCTCTACTCAGTGAGTGAATAAGTGAGTGTGTGCACGAGGACAGGGAGTGTTGACAGTGGAGAAAATACTCCGGTTCCAGTGTAGCAGCAACACTCACAGCCAGCGGAAAGACAGGAAGTTAATCTCAATATAAACAACCTTATGTGATTTACTTCGTGCTAATCCTCTAAAATAACCCCTGACATGGATTAACAAAAAAAGAAAATCAAGAAATTAATTTTTGAGGTCATTGTGTGTGTTGTGTTCCCATGTTAACCAGCAGAGAGCAGTATGGAGACACATAAGTCCCACTACTGCCTGAGTGGCGTGTCATCCTCAGGAAGACAAAACTGTGTTTGTGTACTTGTATTACCATTGTGGTGTTATTATAATCAGTCTTTTTCTTGTTGTTGGTCTGTGTTTTCAGTGTAATTCAGTACATTTACCGTACTCAAGTAGAATTTTAACATACTTTTACTTGACTATTTTCATTTCTATACTAACTTGTACCACTACTTCACTATTGCTGGGATGCAAATATTGTGTGTGTAAATGAGCCAACGGTGAAGTAGATAGAATGAGTTTCAGTTACAACATTAAAACGGCACTTATGCAATAATGCATCAGAACTGCGGGAAGAAGTACACATATTATTATTATTATTATTATTATTATGATTATTATTATTATTATTAGTATTATTATTCTTATTATAACTTCTAACACATGTAAGTGCATTTTAATGTTGTAGTTCATCAGTGTATTTCCAACAGGTATAAATGTAAAGTAGTCTACATGCCTGTCAAAATTGTACTTAAGTACAGTATTTTTCTTTTCCTTTTTTTAAAGTTGTGGTAGACTGTTGCTGCTTTTACTTTGAAAGGATCTCTTAACTACCACCATTGTAACCATTGTACTTTTAATCTCTGTACTGGCATAAGATTCGATGCTTCGGTATTTACTCTTGTGCTCAGTAGAGATTTCTCGCTTTGTGTGCCAAAGTTTGGGATTTTGTAAGAAAATCAGAACGAGAAGAGATTTTTTTTTTTTGTCTTAACCCTGGCTGAGTGTGTAGTGCGTATAAAAGTGTGTTTGTTGTCAGAGTTTAGAGAGCTCTGGCTTCCCAGCTGTGTAAACTGGTGCTGGCCAAACTGGTCAAACGACTGTCAGCACACTGGGACAAAGGGAGCGAAGAAAGGAAAGAAAGTGGAGGCAACACTGATTTTACTGAAAAACAAAGTTATAAAGAGGGGTGAAATGTACATGTGAGTGTTGATGCCAAATAAAAAAATATGGGAAAATAAAACAATAATGTTGATAACTTATTGTTCTGGCAGTTTCTGGTTCAGTAATTCACTGCTTTGGCAACATGTCAGGCATCAGACCACCACAGTGAGGTAAAGTGAAGTGACTGAAAAAGGAACACAACACTCAATAACAGAGAGAGGAAATGGAGGAAGGAGGGGGGAGAGGAAGGCAGCGAGCGGAAGCCGGTTCATTGGAAGTCCATCCAGACAGCGAAAAGACGAGGCAGCATGTTTACTCACTCTTCCTGCCTATCATGCTGCCATTCATTCCCAGCAGTCAGCCAGACACACAGGGTCACTGAGAGTTATGGTCAGATGACTCCTTCTGACACTCAGCCTGATTTATCTGGCCTGATTAGAGAGGCATTTTAATGCTTGATGATAGTTTTTTTTTTAATTCCATGGGCGCCAGCTATGAGTCAGGGCTAAATATAAGCATACTTTAGGTGGAGTCTTGCTGGATTTTTGTGTGTCAGTGTTCCAAAGAAATTTTGACACGCTGAGTCAGAGTGAAGGTCTGAATCACAGCTGCAACAGTGTGTTTTCTTTGGTACTGAGCTGCCAGTGACCGAAAGAGGAATCCACCGGTGTGTTTGCCAGTGGCGGAAGATACAGTAGTTGAGTAAGAATAGAAATTTACTAACGATATTAAAAGTGAAAGCCCTAAATATAGTGACCACATCCATCTGTAGCAGCATTTTACTGCTGTAGCTGTCTGAGGTGAGGCTAGTTTTAACTTAACCACTTTAAGTGCATAATAGAGATGAGAAATATGAGTCTTTGGCAAGTAGCCATCGTAATCTAATTTTAAGAAGTGAGGTGAAGCGTGTATAGTATAGAAAACCTTCTCGGCGGAGCTTGGACCCTGGAGGTGATGAGGGGATGAAAAGGTTGACAGAAGATCTGGATGTGATGAGGGGTGGACTCTGATCAGTACAGCCTGGGCACTGGATATGATGAACTGGAGGTAAATGAAGTGGACCAGAATTGTCTGCCCTGACCGAGGATCAGCAGAGAACAGACTTATGTAATTGGCTGATTTTGTGTCAAAATCTGGTTTATTTAATTTTATTCATCGTTTTGGGCACCCAACGTAAGGAACCACTGGATGGAGAGATCAGTCTGAGGGCCTGTGAGACAATTAATGGAGTAGGAAAGATGAAAAAATAAAGTTCCGCTGTATTGTGTAATACTGGATTGATTTATGCAAGCCTGGAACAGATATTTAAATTTTAAATCATATGAAAGAGGAAAACTGTCTCTGTGGTGGAACATGACCAGGGGCCCCAACTGGATAAAGATCGAGAATTTCTGGTTAAATCTTCAACAAAGTGTTGATTTTATTGGCTTATCATAAATTATGCATTGTGAAATATTTCTCTCTGAAATGCAGTGGTGGTAGTTTTTTTCTTGAAATGCTGAATTGTATCAGCTGCCTCTGTGCTGTCAACTATAGCAGCATAAAATTCAGTTGCATCAAAAGTCCATAAAAATTGTATTTAAGCACCGTACATTACCTGTGTTTACATTTCTGCGTGTGTGTGTGTGCGCTGATCCATGTCCCTCTTCAGCGGATGTTTCTCTGACTCTGGTGTTTTTCTAATGGCTGTTTATTTACCCGAGAAAACAGGATGCGAAGTCTAACTTTACACTGAGGCAAGCCGTAGGAAGCAACTTACTTCACACTTTGTGTAATATTAACTGTTGAATCTACAGCTACGCCATGTGTTAATTCTTGTGTGTGTGTGTGTGTGTGTGAGTTCGTGTGTCGGAGCACTGCCTCGTCCCAGATGATCCTCTTCTTTGCAACTGCAGTGTTTTGCACATGACTTGTTCCTATTTCTATCCTGAACTCGATCACACATGCTCTCTCTCTCTCTCTCTCTCACACACACATGCACACACACGCAGGCTCTCCATAATTGTTACACATTTATTATGGTTTGACCTTTGCCCCCTGTCACAAAAGTCACCATGTTGTACTACTTCACATAGTGCTGAATCAGTGACTTTATGAAGCCATTTGCACATCTAAACACCCGAGCTTGTTAACACAAAAAACTTTGAACACCGAATCACGTTTTAAGGGCCTGTCTAAACTTTTTCGAGCATGAAAACTGAAAAGAAGAACCACTTCTGAATTGACCTTAGGGACAAATTAGCGCAAAATCCAGCAATAATAATGATGAGAATGAGATTCTGAGATGTCTGAAGATTTACGGAGTGCAGGATGGGATTCAGCAGAACATACGTGAGGCCAAAATTCCATCCATCATGGAAAATATGTGCTATTGTTAGCAATTCTTAGAACATCTTCCATAACATCCTCCTTTCTACCTCAGCTTTCCTGCCTTTCTTTCCTCTTCTTCACATTCTTCCACAGTCAAGCTCTCTTTAGTTAGTGGGTAGTTTTTAAGGGGAGGGGGGAGGGGCAACGAGTCATAACTCCTCCCCTTCTGGCCTGGGTGAATGCAGGGGGTGAGAGAGAGGGAGAGAGAGAGAGAGAGGGAGGGATAAAGAAAAAGGGAGACAATAGACTTTAATCACTCATGTGGTTGAGAGCTGTTGGCCAGCCAAACTCCACGGGAGAGGGAAAATAAAACAGAAGAGGGGACAATAAAAACTGGTCAGGGGGAGTAAGGAGAGGAACAGGAAGGCCGAAGACTGAGGTGGACAAGCTGAGAGGCTCATCAGTTACACCTCTGAGCTGGGGACAAGTCCAGTCTACAAGTAGACTGGGGAGAGAGGAGGAGGTGACCGAAACATCTGGCAACCTAAAGAAGACCTAAAGGAGCCCAGCTGATCCTAAATCCTGTTCATCTTGATCATCGTTACTTGAGATTTATACGTCTTCTACCCAAGAAGTCTTCAACCACTGCACCAAACTGTCCAGACTGGGGTATGTCCTGCCATCCCTGTCGCCCCTGCCACTCATCCAGGCCGTCAGCATGATTTCCCACTACCCTCTGGCTACCCTGCTGCCCTGGCCTGCAGGTCCCCACCACCACCACTGTCCAGACCTGGACTGCACCTTACTGCTGGAAGGGGAAGGAGGAGTAGCCCTGCAGAGGTACCAGCCTCGCTCTCCAGAGAACAGCCCTCACCACTGGGTCAGTACAAGGCAGATTAGTTGTGTCTGTCCACCTCTGGTGGTTTGCTGACATTGTTTTTATTATTATTATTATTTCTGGGAACACAAGTACTTCCAGTCTTGTTAAACAATCTGGCAGATGTTGGCCTCTGTGTGAATGGCCTTCCCCTACCTTCTGTTGTTTGAAGTGTGTGTGTGTGTGTGTAGAGTTTAGTGTCAAAGGTTTGGGCAGTTTTGATAAATCCAAGGATGGGAATTGAAGAGGAAAGTGTGAGAAGCAGTAAAAGGAATCAGATTAAGACAAAAACCTGAGAGAAAGAACTGAGAAAAGAATCCTGGAACTCTAAACACTTAAAGATGTGCAGTGAGGAGCAGATTGCCAGTGTTTGTATCTCCTCCAAGGTCTGTTTGTTGGATGTCTGTGGTGGTTGTGGGGAGCAGAGTGATAGGAAAGGAAAACTGTAGAGAGTGTTCATACAAGTTAATGTGTGTGTGCATGAAAGACTTGAAAGCTACAACTGAAGAAATCTGTGGTTCTTCTGGACTCAGCAACTCCGGTGGTCACATGAACAACTAACTAATAATGACACATCATGCACTCATCAGTCTACACTTCCTACATAAACCACAAGTCTAATGTACAGTAAGTGAAGGATATTTTGAAACCAAATGAAAATCCGTTTCCCCAACTTAGAGATCAATCAGTGCTTGGTTTGCCGTTTCCCATATTATTGCATTTCAGTTCCTCTGTCTGACCTTCACTCAGGGCAACTTTATGCAATAACCTGACAACTCAGTGCAATAATGCAAACGAGACAGTAACGTTTGGTGGCACAGACAGGAGGATAACTGATCTCTTGTGAAAAACAGTAATTCACACTCACTGTAACTACCTCTTATCAGTCATTGTGTGTGTGTGTGTGTGTAAGTGAGCACGGCATCCATGATTGGTCAGGGTTCACAGAAGAGGCATTACTGACTTTTCTTCAGAACCCAAACTCCATAATGACTTTAATATGATGAAAATGCTTGCATTACACCTCATGTCAGTGCACACATATTTTTGTTTATTTACCTCTGCTTGATTCGTCTGCGAGGCCACAAATTCCTCACAACACTGTGATTACCAGAACAACCTGCAGCAACAGCTTATTCCAGCTTAGCTGTGGCTGATTGTTCGCATGTGCGCACTTTTGGTATTGAGGCTAAGGCGAAAATATTCGCAGTGTTTAGATGTGGCACACTGAGATTTAGCCAGTAGAGAGATGAGATCAGAAATCACTTCAGCAGCACAGGAAACATTTAGGTCATTTACTTAAGCTGAAATACTGTTGCAAGTACAAATCTTGCACTAATACACTTACATTATAACATATTAGATTATTATTACTTATACAAAAGTTTACTGTACTCTACTGTGGTTGAGCGCATTTTGAACTGTTTGTAAAGGACAGCAGTTATTGACTATTTCCATTATGGAATCACCTGGTGATTTCTCCAAGAATCAGCTTATTATTTGGATTGTAAAAGATGTTAAAATGGTGAGAAATGCAGGTCACATTTACACAGAGCCCGAAGTGACACCTGCACAAAGCTTGTCTTGTCCAACCATAGTATAAACCATAAAATCGTTAAAAACAAATTAATGTATATGTATGTATACTGTTGAGTAGTTTCATTATAACAACACAGATCCCATTTTGGAAAAATGTGGCAAAATAAAAACTAAAATAATCCTCCCTGAAATGTGGCCGAGTAGCAGTGGAATGTTTATAAAGTACAAGTATCTAAAATTTGTATTTCCTCCACCGCTATTCAGAACCCCAGAACTCCATTATAATTACTTAACATAAAAAATAATTTAATTTTAGGTAATAGTTCATCTATGTAAATTGCTGTGGGAATGTGGTGTTTGCATGGATGTTTTACGTGTTGGGAGCTTATCATCCTTGTTGCTTGTCTGACATCCTGGCTGACGTGTCCTCCCGTCTCACACCATTGTTTCCGGCAATTGTTTCAAGGGTAACGTGGATGGTAACGTGGAGATGCTGATACTCTTCTGAATGCTGTGAGGCTCAGCTTTACATGCATCGTGCACTGTGTCCAAAAAAAAAAAAAAAAAAAAAATCAAAACCTTATGACTCTTTTTTTACAGTATTGAATTGTGATTGCCCTCATAGCTGGGATACAGCGCAATAAGTGTGATTATATTGAGGGGTGAATGCACTTGTTAAAGTTAAGTAAGAGCAAACAGGTCAGTGTGGGTTGTCATGACAGTGAATTGAGTGAAGCTTCCCTTTTGTGGCAAAAAAGCACAAATCACCTAAAACAAGCAGATCCATTTTGCAAAAAAAATTTTAAAAAATAACTGCAATTGTGCAATAACTGCACAACCTCTCTACATATTAGTTTGTGAGTCCATCAGGTAGCTCACACCCGTCATGAGGACCAGACTTTACTAATCTCAAGTGTTCCTCACTCTCCCATTGGTTAACTTTTCTCCTACCTACATTAGGTTATGAAACCAAGCCAGTCATAAAGGCAGTGATTTGAGTGATTATCTTGCTGTAATCACCCTGCTGTGCTGTTATAGAAGGCTATCAGGTCCACAGTTCAGGTCAGAGACGAAGGAGGAGCACTGAGGTGTCAAGCAGGCACCAGCAGTCCACAGGGTTCTTTTACACTCCGCTCTGTCACTCAGTGATAGGGGCAATGCAATGAAGCTGTCAATAAACTCCACTAGAGGGAATATTAGTTGCTACCTCACATCCCCTGGACTACAGTAACCAGCAGAGTAGTTCAATAACCTCAGTGGGTCATTTGCTGGAAATGCAGAAGTAATTTTCAGCAGGGAAAACAGGGACAAAGGGAAAGGGGGGGGGGGGGGGGGGGGGGGGGGTGACTATTTCGATGAAACTGCGCTTTCCATTGAAAAAAAAACATAAGAAAGCTGAGTTAGCACTCCTCCTTCCTCTTTCTTGTCTTTTTGAACAGAGAAGTGCACGTTTGAGACTGACGCTCAGTGACGTCTCAGTTTTTCCATTTCTAACATTTCGATTCCTGCTTGTTGTGTGTTTTGATGACTGTTGTGATTCACTCATCTGAATTTTAATTCTTTAGCTTTTGTCAGTAAATAAACATAAAACTGTATGACTTTTAGTGGTGCAATTCCATAACATTTATGAAATATAAGTCTTACAAGTTTTTAATATCAAGTACAGCACCACTGAGGGAGCAACATTCAGAGGATATGAAAAGGAATGGGTTTAATCATTAACCCAGTAAGCACTGACAATACAAAAAACAGATGGAGAGACCGTAATGCAATTCAGGCCCGTCATCTTTGTCCTTTCTTTTATCTCAAACTGCACAAATCAAAAAACAAGCAGACTTCTCCTTTTTCCAAAATCCAGTCAACCACTTAAGATGGTGTTTACACACTTGGGTGACCTCAAAGTGTCACGTTGTCTGGTTGCCTGCAGCCCTGCCAAGGTCCAGATTGTGATCTTGGGCCTAATTAGGTCACATAATAGGGCTGGTGTGAAAAGTCAATATCACAAGCATCGTCCCTGTCACCCGAGTGTTCATCCCAGCGCAACAACACCACAGGAGCCACTTGCTCAACTGGGGCAGAAACTCATCGCACCATATGGAGATGGGTGTGTGTTTTGAGCCAATGATGGTAGGAGGCAGAAGGCAATATGTGGAGCAGCACCACTGATTTCATTTGTGCGTACATGGCAAGGTGCCCCTACTAAACACACACAAACGCACACACACACATTAAATTCTCTAGTCCTTTTCCCGCTCAGGGCTCGCAGTATTAGCCAGGACGCATGACTAGGATCAAGCTGACGTTGTGATGTGTGTATTAGCATGCGTGTGTATGGCATTAGTGTGTGAAGCTGGAGGCTGCTGCAGCTGTCCAGACAACAGTTATTAATACGAGCTGTCAACATTCACACAGTTTGTATGTCAGCAGATTACGAACTTCATAACCCTACTGAGGCCAGACACAAAGAGATACACTAACTTTAGAACAGGAAATACATCCTGCATTTGTTTAAGTAAAACATTGTGATATATTTTAAAATCTATCGTGAGTGTTTATGCATCTAGATTGTGATTGAGTGAATATATTTTGGTGCCATGGTAACAGCCGTGCTTGTTTTTGTACATCTACTGCCTCTTTTTTGCAGCAGCTCTGATGTGTTGTGCATTACTTACGCAGTTTCATTTCCTACAACGCACATGCTTCACACTTCAATATTAACACTAACATCACTGCAGATGGCAGCATGTCATCCCTCAGATTCAGAATAAGAGGCAAGAATTAAATGGCAGTTAACTGTAGGTAAAGACTGAAATAGCTTGATGGTTAACGTATGTGTGATTTTGCACATTCTGATACAAGGAGTTTGCTGACTACTGTGGTCATTTTTTGATGTATTTTCCAAGTTTGGTACAGCAGAAGTTGTCACCAGCCTGCTACCGGCTGCACTGATGCTGTGTGTTGTTTTTGTTGCATATGTGAGAACTTTAGGGTAGCATGTATCTGCTGGGCAACAGATGGTCCATCACTCATTAGCGGGGGGTCAGACAGACAACTGAGCCAGTCCAGACTGATTCATTCAAGGCTTAGCAGGACTTAGATATGGGGGGAGGTCACGGTTGGGGCCTCATGAAGGTGGTATATGTATGTGTGTGTGTGTGTGTATGCGCGCGCGCATGCTGAGACTGTGAATTATTGTAAATCGTCTAAATACAGAATCACCTGAAAGTACATTAACACCATCTGAGTCATCATGGCTTCGGAGAGAATTATCCTCACTCTGGCGCTCCAACTGACCCCTTTTCAGTTTATTATAGCCTAAACATCCCCATATGTAAATATAACTTGGTATATTTAGTGTTAACAAAACTTAATAAAACTAATTTAAAAAAGTATAGTTTCTTTTAAGATTGTGTTGGATTGCAGGGTCAGCTGTGTTTGATGTGGAGTGTGGAGGAGGTGGGGTATCTGTCTGCAGCCCCGGACTTTACTGGAAACTAATGATGTCACCCTTTCAGAGTGAGAAAGTGGGAGAGCTCAACAACAGCCAGGACAATAGATGTGAGGGGAGTAGAGACATGACATAAGAGAGGAGGGAGAGAGAGACGTAGAGCAGCAGACAAAGCTTTTTTGTGGCCATTTCAAAAAAGGGTTCAGTTCAGTTCAGACCAAAGAAGACAGAAACAGAGTGAAAGAGAGAAGGAAAATGCAGCCCTGTGTGCATGTGTTAAAATGGAAAACCTGAAATGTTCTGTCTATCTGCGATAACATTGTTGCTACTGCTGGATCAGCAGGCACTCATCTGCTGATCTGTTACCTCATTAAAAAACAATCAGATAAATCTGTGCACTCACTGAGTGCCTTAAACAACCTGTTAAAACTGTTTTGATTCTCAGGTTTTATTGAGTTACAGCAGATCATCCTGACCCTGCATCATAAATCTAACCTCTTGGGTTTTGTTGTTCTGGCCTGGTCTCACTGCCTGCTGACTCTGGATTAGCAGAGTGGCTTATGAACTCTGCCCTCTACTGGACAGTATGCTTTGGAAACACAAATCCACTAACCACACACAGAAATGTACAGGGAGCACACTGTGTGCATGCCCCATTCATAATGCAGGAAGAATGTATAAACAAGAGCAGACAGTGGTGACACATTCAGCAAAAGATACGGGAGCAGGAAAGTTTCCATTTCTTTTTTTAACCCAATGACTTTCCATCGGAAAGTTTGGCTCCAATCACAGCTGATACACCTCTGACTTGATGAAATGTGAGTCTCCTTTCCTCTGTTTACTCGTCTCTCAGCAGAAAAGAAGCACATTGTCTGTTCCCAGTCTGAAATATGAAATCACTCTTTCTGTGGAAGCCAGTGCAAGATGGTCTCATTGGATCATGCTTGTCTTTCAGCCAGTATGGATCAGTTGCTAGCTGTGCTGTGAACTCCCCGCCTTCTGTCTCTGTCTCTCCCTTTCGCACTGGCAGAGGAGATAATGCTCTTTCAAGTTATCAACAGTGTTATACGCTTTCTCTGATACACAACCTTTCTTATCTTGGATGGAAACGCTGAGACCCTCACTCCCATCACTGTCCTCTTATTGTGTCTTTCTGTATTGTGATCTCATATGTTTATCAATCTCTCCAGCTGTATCTTCTTGCATTCTCCTCTCTTGTCCTCTTCTCTCCTCTCCTCTCCTCACTTGCGTCTATTTATTTGTCTGATTTTATGACCATGCTCGAGGCCAGAGAGGCTCCCTAGCCAGTCAGGTATGAGGACAGCAGGCTCACTGGAGTCAGGAGGCTGGAGGCAGGAAGTGGGAGATTTCCTGGAATGTGCGTTTTTCCCCACAGTGGTGCAATAACAGTACGAGCAGCACTCCTCCTGTTTTTGTCCCTTTTCTCTCTGTACTGTGGCTCCCTGTTCAGACTTTGTGGAGCAGGGAGAAGAGCAAATTCGGGAAGTTCAATAATGACAGGAGCCCATTATAAAAAAAACTGCTCTGCCGTGGTCAAGGGCTTTCCTAAGTGTAATTACGTCATTAGCCTTCAAAGAGAAAGGAAAACTTAGTATGAGGATTACTCTGTACTGCTTTGCAGGAATACCTTGTGCAAGAAGATGCAAGTCACCTCTGTTGCATTCCTTTTAACTTTTGCATTCAGACTACATGAAATCTGATTCCAAGGGAGAGAGATGATGGGCTCACTTGTATTTATCAGAGCTGCAGACTTAAAAGACACAAATATAAGGATGCGAAACTTTCTTGCACTTGCACTGTATTTCTATTTTATGCTAATTTATACATCTACTCCTCTAAATTTAAAAGCAAAATATGTTACCTTTTGCACCACTGCGTTTGCTTTGACAGATACTGTATTATAAACAAGAACTTGGTATTATCATCTCTCATCACTATTGGCATCTTCGGGAAGTCATTGGTTCCAATCAGTCCTGAGCATAACTCTTTTTTTACCTTTGGAAAAAGACAAGCAAACTTTTCCAGTCTGTTTGATAAGCTGAGCTAGCCCACTGCTAGCTCTAGCTTCATATTTAGAGTACAGACATGAGACCTGCTTTTAATTCTTGGCAAGAAAGCAAATGAGAGCACTGAGCTCCTAAAGGACTTTGGTTTAGCCCAGAATACCTAAAAACTGCTCTGACATTTACTGAACTGTAGCCTCCCATTCCTTCAACTATAAACCAGGCCTTCAGAAGCTTCTTTTCTGCTGTGTCCCATTAAAATACGAGTATACTTTGTGAACCTGGACCCCAGAGAGAGAGAGAGGAATCTTTTCATTCTCATATCAGGTTGAAACCTGTGGGCACTCATCTGCTCATCCATCATGCAGAGCAGCAACTGTCACATTTGTCAGATGTCTTGTTTGCGCTGAGATATGACATCATTCCCACTGTGAGACCAACACTCCAATCCCCCTGGGGCCGAGCTGGAGGTTATATGGGGTCACAACCTTCCCACTGCCCCTATGGGCTTCCCAGAGCTCCAGAGACCCAAGTGGACAGCGGGGCAGCTTGGCCTGGGAACTGGAGCCTGGCCAGATACACAAGCCGATGGACAGTCAGCAAGAAGAAACACTGATAAAACATATGACTACCACACACAGAGAAACACTGACTGGCTTCCCTGGCCTTCTGGTGTTAAAGCGGGCGGGGGGAAGCAAAATGGGGACCTTGTGTGCGTGGGTGCATCTGTGTGTGTGCACCTTGCTTGACAGCGTGGTGTGTGACAGTCAGTGACGCTGAGAGTGACATTTGGGGTTATGTGTTAGAGGAGTGGGTTGATATCATGCACAGACAACACTGAAAAGGGGCCCATGGCAGGTCGAACCATTGCTCCTACTGAGCCAGATGAGAATAAGGATCCAAACATTTCCACTGTCTTCTGACTCTGACTCAGTACGTTAGTTGTTGCATCAGCTGACTAAACAGACAATGCATGAACCACCGCTTGCTCACGTTTGATGTATGTTTACGATACAACTTTGTTCAAAAACACCGCACAAAACGTCGGTGCTTGATTCATATCTTCCCCTTTATTCACACAAGTGGGCTGCTTGAGTACGTGTGAAGGCACATTCACAGTGGAACAGTGTTGCCCATTCTCACACTGAGCCCATTCTCCTCTACTGTCACTGACAATGCACAGCACTGGTGACGGCATCCACAGCCTTCCTTGTATTGTCCCACGCAGGGGCCGTGTGGCTGCAGCTGCCTCGTACGCAAGACAGCAAGGGCCTAGAGTGCCTCCCTTCATCTACTCAGATGAAATTTGTATGCTAACGTTAATATTTATATGTTCATCCATTTGTTATATGCCTATTCTCAAATTATGCAAAAAAGGGGAAAAAGGGAAAGTTTTTACGCTAGGCTGAGATAGAAAAGTTAATCTCTGCTTGAGGCTAGCGGCTTCGGCCTACATTAGCCGCTGCTAGCACAACACACCTGAATCTTACCTGAAAATGAGTTGCATCATGGCTAATGTTGGCACCAGATTTTGACAGGGTTTAAAGTGTGGAATAAAACAATTCAATACTTGGTTCTACAAATGAGACCTATTTTTGACCCTCCATCCTGAGCATGATAATCTTAGAGGACTATAATGCTAAATGAGAGGAGACTTCTTCTAAGGGTAATAGGTGTGTTAGGGCTCAGCAGTCTGAGTTAGTCGAACAAAGTATGGATCTTCTAACATTATGGTCTATCATAGTGAAATTTCTCTCAGATGTCACCATACCTTCATTAACCCCATGATGATAAGGTCATTAATAAGACCTTAGTTCAGTGACTTGTAGAATTTAGCATCTTTACACAGTGCAATCAGACAACCCCCACATGACAGGAAAATAGTCAAATATTCATTAAAAGAATAAAAAAAGAAAAAGATTCGTGTCTATATCTATCTAAAAAAAAGTTTGTTCTCTAAATATAGAAAACAAACAAACAATGAAATAAAAGAGTAAAATATTCTAATATTCGTTTTATTTTGTAAAATCCCAATATTTAAAAGTAAAAGAACACACAACAGCAGTAAAGAATTAATAAAAGCAGTTGCGATTCCAATGAAGGAACGTGATTTGTGAGTCTTACGCATATTGTTGCATTGCGCAAACAAATCACAAGCTTGCGTCTGAGCGC
The DNA here is from genome assembly GCF_020382885.2 of Scatophagus argus. Classification (NCBI taxonomy): domain Eukaryota; kingdom Metazoa; phylum Chordata; class Actinopteri; family Scatophagidae; genus Scatophagus; species Scatophagus argus. The sequence continues at coordinate 15,964,653 of NC_058498.1, read as the reverse complement.
GCACGTTGTTGTCAGTCTGATGAAAGCAGGACAAAACGAGAGGAGGAGTTTAAACCGGACTGTTGTGAGTGCAGGGAGGAGGAGCTCGCCCATTCAGTAGAAGAAGGGAGCTCTCACTGACAGGCATTGGAGGAGGACTGGAGTTTGGAGTGGAGCTGGCGGAAGTGTGTGTGGTAAAGGAAAAGAAATTTTTCAGCGAAGATTTGGGATTTTTTTTTTTTTAATTAAAAATAAGGAACACATCTTCTTCTTTCCTTGGCGGATTATTCCCGAGCTCTGATGCTGTCCCCGGATCATGAAAGAAACGCTCACCATGAAATTTGCCTGGAAAACTAAAATGGTAAAAAAATCAAAGCAAAGAAAAAAAAGAAAAAACAAACTCGTGGTTTTCCATCCTGCGCTCTGTTGTTGAATTTGTGGTTTTGTAGAGAAGGAGAGCGGGAGGGAGGTTGAAGAGAGAAAGGGGGAAGAAAAAAAAGGGGGGTTGTTTGTATGCTTGGGAAAGTAGCGGATAAAAGAGGGGGGCGAGGGGTGCAGTGGGACAACAGTCGAACATTGAGTCTTAATTGTTTTTATAGTCTTCACATCCCGTTTAACCCACATTGCTGGTGCGTAAAGATGTCGCGCAAAGTTTGGAAACGCGGGGGAAAGGAGAACATAATTTTTATTAGAAAAATCCCCTGCCTACCCCATCAGAATATGAGCTCGATCCGCGAGCTTTTCCTCCCCTGATTGTGGATATGAAAACTTTTGTCTGGGGCCCCGCAGTGAAACAGAGAGGGAACAATTGGCGAGGCCCCTGCCTCTCCACGGGTCCCAGCTGCGTCCAGGCGAGGAAAACACAAAAGCCAACAGATCAGCGCTAAAGATTTAACACAACTGTTGTTGTTGTTATCTTGGGAGTATTGTTTCACGCTCAGCTGATAGGCAGATTCACATTATTTGAGCAGGGATAGTGTACTATTTGCCTGTCTGCTCTGTTTAGTGCCCTGCCTGCATGTGCACTTTTTGAACATCTTCAAAGGAAGGATCCCACAAAGTGCAGAGAGTAAACAACTCATCTCCTGTTTACAACGTACCCAGGGTCATTTGATATACTGTACTCTGTCTAAACTCACTCTAGTCTACTGTGTTATGTTTCCTGTCCTCCTCTCTCTGGTTAGTAGAAATAACACTGTGACAGACAGTTTTTCCATTTCCATGCAAGCTTCATGGAACTTTGTCTCACTATAAGCCCTAAACAAGGTGAACAAAGCGAACATTTTTTTAAACCCTGCTCTGAAAAACATCTCTAGTTCGGTTGCTGACAAAAAACAGGCTGTGTGTGAAGACTGTGAACTCAGCAGCCCAAGCTGGCCAGCACAGAGACCTCCCGCTATTGTTTTGGGAGTGTGTGGACTGCATGACTCATGCACTGATGTATTTATCTGTCTCTGCGCCAGCCATCCAGCCGCGGCTAAAGAGACAGACAGACATGCCCTTACTAGGTTGCTGACCTTAATGTAAGATGCTGAACGGGGTAGGGGATGGAGGCAAGTTGCTGAAAAATGCATCTTGGGACATGCAGACATGCTTGCTGGTTTTATCTTCCAGAGTCTGTTAAAATCCCCTTTCTTTTTACTTTTCTTCTCCCTTTCTCTCTCTTTGTGTTTCTTTGGCCTGAGCTTTCTTTTCATGTCGGCATCACATGTTTCTCTTCAAACCCAAACACAGCCCAGTCATGGCTGAGCGCCACTGGCCTCTAGGATCGTCCATTGAGCCTGTTAACGGCAACTTTGACCCTTGATCTCTTCTCTGGCAGTCCTTCTGCTTTGGGAATGGTGTGGACTTTGCCATTGAGTTGTGTAAATGAAAGTGGGGACAAGTGAGAGTGATTTTGGCTGCCACGGTGTGTGTGTGTGTGTGTGTGTGTGTGTGAGGACTTGGCCGTAATACTGCTTGCGTGGTGTTTATATTTGGCCAGTCCCTCTCCTTTGCTGTCTCTGCCTCTGTTTTTGTCTCTGTCTCCGTATGTTGATGTCTCAGCATATCTCGGGCTGTGTTTGCGTGCACCCTCTCCGAGCAGGTTTGTATTTTCATTTCAATCTGCGCCCTCCATATGTTTATGCACTCTGCTGTTTGTCAGTGATTTACAACCAGAGAGAGACACAGTGCATATTGGGCGAGATGAGCACAAATCCATTTAGTCTTGAGCTGAGCTTGTTTAAGTGTAGTTGTGCTCTCAAAGCACAGATTTGTAATCAGGCTCTCGTGGCTTGTATAATCAGTCAGACAAACAGACAAAGACATGTCAACAGAAAGAGCAAGTCATGCAAATGTCTTGTTTTATAATGTAGAGGCTTGTTTGGGAGATTTCATCCACTCTGGTTCTTATCTTCAGCTTTGTGAGCTTTAGGAAAGTAGTCGAGCTCTGACTTCAGCTCCAGAGAGACTGGGACATGGTGAAAGAGATGGATAGGGAATAAAGGAGGGAGTAAAGGCAGGGAGGGAGGCCTGGCAGGCTGTAGTGGTGGGGGTTGGGGAGTTGGTCATTCTTGATGTTTTACTGCACTTTAGTCCTCTCTTTACTAGTTTGTTTGAGTGCTGTGGTTGTGTTTCTGGGGGTGTTTTTTTCTGATTCTTTCTTCTGCTTTTCTTAGTTTCTAAAAAAAAGGTCAATTCCGATTTTGTTTGACTGTTGCAATGACACTCAATGTGGAAGTAAACTCTGCAACTGTTTACATGAAATTGCTGTATCTTTTTTATCCCAAACACAGCTCTCCTCTCTTCTTGAGCTTTCTAACATTCTCCCTCTTACTCTCTCCTTTCAGAGCTCGGTGCAGGACTGGGGGGAGGAAGTTGAGGAAGGAGCCATCTACAATGTGACACTAAAGAGGGTTCAGATTCAGCAGGCGGCCAACAAGGGAGCGAGATGGCTCGGGGTGAGTGGGCCCGTTTGATGTCTGCCAGTGTGGCAGAATCACAAGAAGAGATGAGTCAAACCTCCAGCAAAACAGATCACACTTGTGAAAGCCTGATGCTTTTCCCCCCTGAACCTGTTGAGGTGCAAAATGTGAAGAGCTGGTTTTTAACTCAAAGTGGAAGAGCATCTGTCTCTGGAATCCATCATGTGTACATGGTTTATCAAAGCAGTCCAGTTGGTTGTGTTTGCAAAACAGAAAACCTAATCTCTATTGTTTTAAACAGATCGTGTCTTTCAGCTGTGGGGCGTCTCTCAGTATTGTTCTCCGCTATGACTGTTGTTTTAACATTTGGAGCTATAAATTTTCCAGTTTAGACAACACCTTTTAGTTCCCTGCTCAAAAATCAGTTTCACCAGACCTGGACTGTTCAGCTAAAGCATGTGATTTCCTGACTTTCCCAGCTGCCAACAGCACCGCTCTCTCCCCTGTACAGCAGAGTTTTATAAAATGCTGGTGTGACAAAAAAGAGGGGGTATTAAAGGCTTTTCTTTGAGTTGTGCATTTTTTCAGTGTGTATGAGGCATTGCTGTTTCCTCCACTGTGCTGTTTATACCAACATAATAAGATGTTATACAGTATGTTATTATGCTGCACAGAAGGGCCAATTAGGGGCATTATCCTTAGTTTCTCTTGTGTGTTTTCTCAGTACCAACTGGAGGAATGTATGAGCCCAGCATAACAAGTCAGATATATGAGGCTTTCTTCTGTCCACAAGGAAAAAAACAAAATCAACATCTTGTGTTGTTAATTTGTTTGTATGACCGCTGTCTCTTTGTGCTTGACGTGGGGGATGGGGATTGGCACATGAAACAAGAAACAGATAGCAGCTCTGAGGCTTTAAAACTGTATTGATATATTGACAACGGCATGAGCTGCCAACTGTATTCGAGCTAATTAAAACAACATGGGTGCTTTATACTGTGATGTCTATTGAGTAGAGCAGAATAGAGAGCGATACCTATTGAGCCTGAGTATATTTAGTATATGAATAGCAGCAATTACAATCAGTGGGATTGTACGCCTTCACTGGTGTATTGTTTACATGTTGTGTGTAGTAGTGGGATGCAGAGTTAAGTGCTTTTCACATTCATCGTGAAGTTTGGTCCTCTAAGTCTGTGTGTGTGACTGTACAGTGGGTCACCTCACAGACATAAATAGTGGTCTTTCTTGGAGCTGTTATCAGAGGGGAGAGAAGGGAGAACTTGGTTCTGCTGCTGTCCTCCTCTCTGTCTGGAGGGACGGCGGAGGGAGGAGGGGCCTGCTGTGATTAAAAGCAGATTGGAGCGTTTCCTGTTGTAGCGTGCTAACTTCACCAAGGTCTCTTTCTCTGCACGTCTGTGCCACCTCTTCTTCTACTCTCTCCCCGCCTGTTTTGTAATCATTCATTCTGTTTCCCCGTGGATACAATAGTCGGACACATCTGGAGAAATTAAATATAGGTCATGACTGTCCTTAATCTTTCCTCTTTCCCTCCATCTTTTTTTGTATTCAAATAAATTATTCCACTTATTGTGTTATTTAAAATTTCAGAGCTTAGCTAACCAATTTCATTGATTTATGAAAAGATTTTATGTTCTGTCAGATCATTTTTTCCAGTAAATAAACAATACAGTGCAACGCAAGACATTATATTATAGTAAATCAATGAAGAACAGGTAACAAAGCAAATGATGTAAAACAAGTCTGGCACAGACTAAAAGAGAGGGACAAAACATAAATAAAATTCCACATCAGTACAAAATAAATGAAGTTTTGTTAATGATTGTGGGAGAGTAATTAACTTGGTGGTGACTTTCATCCACAGCAAAGTAAAGAAAAATTTTGGAAATCAGGTCACTGCAGTGCATAATAGCAGCTCTTCGGTTCATGTCACGTTGGTTTAACGGTATACAAACTATGTGTGTGTTTAGGCGGAGGGGGATCGTCTGCCTCCCGGCCACACTGTGAGCCAGCTGGAGACCTGCAAAATCCGAAGTATCCGTGCTGGAACACTGGAGCGTCTGGTAGAGACGTTACTGACAGCGTTTGGAGACAACGACCTCACGTACACGTCCATCTTTCTGTCCACCTACAGAGCCTTCGCCAGCACACAGACTGTACTGCAGCTACTGCTGGACAGGTATTGCTGGAGTCAGGTGTTGCATAAAGCCAGCAGAATGTATTTGTTATATGTTTTAGTGGTATTGAATGTGCTCTCTCCTCATTTTCGTTTGCAGATATGGAAGTGTGGAAGAAAACGAGCAAGACGCAGGCAGACACCGAAACACTGAAACCAACAGAGCCATCAGAAAGTGAGTTACAGTTTTATATGTTCGTCACTGTCACTTCCATATGGACGGCCCTCTGTAGATAGCATTTTGTGCTTTCCTTGCTGTCTCAGTGCTTTGGCCTCTATCTTGCGTGCCTGGCTGGACCAGTGTCCTGAAGACTTCCAGGAGCCTCCTGACTACCCCTGTCTCCACATGCTAATGCACTACCTGCGCAGGGCCCTGCCAGGCTCCGAGGTTCTTAGACGAGCAGAGGGTCTGCTGGAGCAGCTGCAGAGTCAGGCCAACATGGAAGACACTGATGGTAATTAACTCTTTTCTAACGTATAGTTCTTTGATCTGTGCAGTATTGTTTACTTTTTTTGTATGAAATTTCTTACGAGCGACATCGTTTGTGTTTACCTGCCTTCAGCTGGTTTTCATGGCAACAGTTCTTTCTGCCTGGGAGAGGAGGAGGAAGTGGAGATCGAAGTCCAGGAGGACTTCCTGTCATTCGGGGCTGACCTGGTGGCTGAGCAGCTGACCTACATGGATGCGGTAAGTGGATGAAATGGCAGTGAGAGTTGTGTAGGAGGGCAAAGGTCACGGAGGTTACACCCTTATGATGTCATACTAACACCAGCCTGTTCTGCTTCCCCAGCTGCTGTTTAAAAAGGTTGTACCCCACCACTGCCTGGGCTCTATCTGGTCCCAAAGGGATAAGAAGCACAACAAGCACAGCGCCCCCACCATCCGTGCCACTATTACGCAGTTTAACGCTGTAGCGGCCTGCGTGGTCAGCACAGTGTTAAAGCACAGACAGATCAGACCTCATGTCAGAGCGCGGGTCATCCAGCGCTGGATAGACATCGCTCAGGTTGGCAGAAACATGCACTCAAATGCACAAATACATCTCTAAACCTGCCACTGAAATTGGCCAAGTTATGACCGTTCTTGTGTTAACTGTGTCCTAACAGGAGTGTCGAATACGCAAAAACTTCTCATCTCTGCGAGCCATCGTATCTGCGCTGCAGTCCAACCCACTGTACAGGCTGAAAAGGGCGTGGGCCTGTGTGCACAAGTAAGCCTCCAGTCTCTCAGCTATGCAGACAATCTCAGCAAGTCTCGATAGAAGAATCAGCCCTCTGGCGCATTTCAGCATCTCTGAGATATTTTGCACAATTATTTTAAATCATATGTCCACTACCATTTGCTAACATGAATTTGTGCTCTACACAGAGACAGCATGCAGACATTTGAGGAGCTGTCAGACATTTTCTCCGATCACAACAACTACCTGACAAGCAGAGAGCTCCTCATGAGGGTAAGTTCTGACTATATTTACTTAATATCCGAGGGAACTGTGACAATTATTGAGTAAATTTAATATCCTCTGTAAAAATGGCTAGAATCTCTGGGACTTAAGCTTTGTCTTTTTGTTTGCTCTACAGGAAGGCACTTCAAAGTTTGCCAGTCTGGAGAGTTGTGCCAAGGAACACCAGAAACGTACCCATAAGAGACTACAGTTGCAGAAGGAAATGGTGAGACAAAGACTGAATATCTAAGAGCTTCTGCAATAAAATGCCAGAGAAATGGATCTTTTTTCAAAGAGTACTAAAACAGAGCTCTATAATCTGGAACAAGACGTTCCTCTAATGCACTGTGCTGTAAAGTGAGTCCTAGCCTCTCCATTATGATCACATGCTTAGCTTTGTTTACTCAGTGCACTATGTCCTGTGCTTGCATTAATTCTGTGCTTTGCAAAACCTACACTGGCATCTATAAACCGGGGGGGGGAGGGGGGATTGTAATAAATTAGTCTCTGGCATTTTTGTGGCATCATTAAAATATTTATTTCAACTAAATGTGGTTTCAGAGATATCAAAAGGCTGTATTTCTCTACAGGGAGCAATGCAAGGGACAATCCCATACTTGGGGACTTTTCTAACTGACCTGACTATGTTGGATACGGCCTTGCCCGACCTAGTAGAGGTAAGAAGAAATGCTTGACACCTGCTGAATGTGTGTGTGTGGGTGTGTGTGTTTTGATGTTTGTGAGCATGTGTCTGCGAGTTTGCACACCTCCGTGGATCTGAGAGCCTATCTGTGCAACCGCCGTCAGAAACTGGGGCGTAAGTTTCCATGTGTGCGTGAGGAATTTTGTCAGTCCGTTTTTGGAGTGGTCCGCCTAACGCCGTTTGTATAAGCAGCCACTGGTATGTGATGTCCAGGATCTGACAGCGTGCTCTTTGTGTCCTCTGTAGGGTGGTCTGATCAACTTTGAGAAGAGGCGCAGGGTGAGTGCAGCCGCAGTCGTCCACCTCTGACACAATTATGCCACGACAGTTATCACACGATGAGCTTGGCTGACTGTTAAACTGCGTGTAACCTTCACTCTTTCCATGCAGGAGTTTGAGGTGATAGCTCAGATCAAGCTGCTGCAGTCCGCCTGTAACAGCTACTGTCTGACTCCGGAGCCGATGTTCCTCCGCTGGTTTAAGAGTCAGGTTCAGCTCAGCGAGGAGGAAAGGTACTGCTGCTACCCAGAATACCTTCTTTCTTAATTGCACCATTATCCAAATTGGTGCATGAGGTCATGGTCTGTTGGACCTATTGTTAAAAGCAAACACAATAAGAGCTTCTTTCTGTCCTTTCTCTACGCTTCTCCCTGCTGTTCTTCTGTTAGGCCTTTACTCCCCACTGATCTATTGTATCACATTTCTCTCATCCTCTCTGATTATCTCTTTCCTTCCCTCTTTCTCATATTTCATGGCTCTATAAGCCACCGTGCATATGTTCTGATTTTTTTAAAATGATGTTTAATCAATGTTCAATCAATGTTCTTTCTTGCAGCTATGCCTTGTCCTGTGAGATTGAAGGTCTCGGTGATAGTAGTCCAACCTCACCCAAGCCTCGAAAAAGCATGGTGAAGAGACTCAGCCTGTGAGTACATCCAGAAAATAGATGTGAACAGAACCTTGTGGGGGAGGATCTTTATTTAAATGAAATTAAGTGAAGAAACATCATGTCACGTTAGAGATGTCGCATTCAAACACTGGATTGCTGTGACTTATTTATTTGATTATCTAATCACCAACTTCCTCTTCTTCCAGGCTGTTTCTTGGAACAGACAGTAACACAGCCAGTTCTCCGGTCAGAGAGACACCACGCTCGCCTCCTACTGGCAGCTCAGGGGAGAGCATGGACTCTGTCAGCGTGTCCTCCAGTGACTCCAGCAGCCCATCAGACAGCGAGGGCCTCAACCCCACTCACGCCTCCGACTCCCAGCAAAACAAGGTGCATTTATACCCTAATGTGTTCATTTTGATCACTTAGGGACAGTGTGAAAATTAATGACTTGGAGAGAGAGAGAGACGTTAGAGAAATATCTCAAAATAATGAACCAATTAATACATCTCGCTTTGTGGTTAATAACTAAAATTGCATTTAAATTATAATGTAATAATAATTCTTACATAGCCACAAAATCTCACACAAGACCAACCAAAGACAATTATACATATTGTCATAAAAATCTTCCACCTAGTCTTTCTTTTTAAACATCGAGCTGTCACTAATACATTTGACATTTTTTGACACGTTTACCTTTACTGTAGCTCTGCATAAAGTGACGGTGGGAGGTGTTCAAGTCCAGAGGGAAATGCGGCAGCGTCTCTGTGGAGTAATATTCATATTTGAGTTATTAAAGATGCTTGTCAGGACAAGCATGTCGATCCTACTGGCTAATCGTTGAAGCCCTGATGTGTCAGAAAATGTAGCATCAAGCCAGCAAACAAAATGTATGATCTGTTTAAAATCAGTACTCCAGCTTAATAATTTTCTTACAGTCACTTAGTCAAAATGCTGTCGAGCTCTGCAGGTGTCACTTTGTTCCAGTATTTAAAAGTCTTTCTTGTCTCAAATAGCTGCGAATTGATTATCAAATGATGGTTCAGTGAGCTGGTGGAAGAAAACGTTCCACTTCTGGTTTTATGTGTTTGTAACTTCTGGTTATGTTTCCTCAGCTGTCAGAATCCTCCTCTTGTACTTCACTCCACTCAATGGACACCAGCTCGTCGACAGCCAGTGTCTCCATGACCCCTGCCTCCCCCTCACTCCCCGGGCCCCCCTGCACTCACAGACGCTCCATCTCCCTCACACCCTTGACGCCCAGCTCTCCCAGTCAAACCCCAGCTTATAACACGCAGGCCCAAGATTCATGCATCATAAGAGTCAGTCTGGAGCACGGCAACGGGAATCTCTACAAAAGCATATTGGTAAACATGCGTGTTTGTGTTCGATTTACCTTTACATTTTCATGTAATAAATGATAAATAAGTAATCTTTTTGTCTTTTCCCCGTATAGCTGACCAATCAAGACAAGACTCCAGCTGTGATTTCTAGAGCCATGGCGAAGCACAACCTGGAGGTGGAGCCAGAGGAGGGATACGAGCTGGTACAAGTCATCTCTGAGGAGAGAGGTAAAACAACACGACTCTGCTCTCACATTGAACCTCATTAATAGTTTTTATAGAATCTGAGGCGTTCTCTCAAAAACCTGCACTAATTTGCTTCAAATAATATCTTTCATGGGCAGTTTTAAGAATTAAGAATTCAAATTTTATTCCAAGAGATTAAGTGTTATGTTTACAGTGAACAGTAAGCAGAAGCTGTTGCAACAATTACGGCATAAAAACTTTGATTAAACACCTTTTTTATCTGGAGTCCAGCATTTTAATCATTGCAGTTTATTCACTAATTACGTGTTTACCAAACTTAATGATCACCAATAACTCATGTATCTCTAACTGCACTTACAGCAAAGAACTAAAACCACACTGACATTTTTTTGCCTTTTCTCTTCCTCTTTTCATTTTATTTTTTCAGAACTGGTGATCCCAGACAACGCCAACGTCTTCTACGCCATGAACACCTCAGCGAACTTTGACTTCCTGCTGCGGGTGCGAGGCTCGGCAGGTCGGACAGTGCAGCTGCGAAGCAGGTGCAGCTCCACCCTCCCTCGCACCCAGCACCGCTCGAGCCTCTCACTAAGACTCAGCAAGGTCACGCTGTGACCCTGGACTGCAGGGAACCCAGCTGTTTGCCCTTACACCACTAATCCAGGTCTATACCGGGCATGGACTTAATGTGAACTGATGGGTTTTCGATGAAGAGGCTTGATGGATAGATAGATGGATGAATGAGGAGCCTTGGAGGACTGCTAATGGATCCTAATGAGACTCTTTTAGAGCTCCACTTTGACTCACCAGTTGAGTCTCATTCTGAACTGTGCCATCCCTCTTTGCCCCCTTTAGCCCTTTGCCCAGCCTTAATATGGAGCAAGGATGTGTAGCGTGACTGCTGTGCCAGTGGGACTTAACTTTTGACTAGTGATGCCTATGACAGAGTGCAACAGTGTCCCCAAGTGGCCTCCACTCTGTACAACAAAAGGTTTTTGCACATGATGCGGGAGCAGCCAAACTCCTGACCTCCAACAGTATTCTGATGTTGAACGAACTTGTTTTTGTCCTGTGATGTCTGTGTAGCTGAATATTTACTTCTCCGGCAATAGAAGTGTGATGAATGCAAAAAAGACTGATGGTGGAATAGAAGATGAAATGGACTGAGTGCCCAGTCCTGTTGCCTTTATCGATGTATGAATGGACCTCTGACAGTATTCTGAATGATATTGATCAATTCATTGACAGGAGCTGTGATGTCATTATTTTCCCTAGTTGGGCATGTTTAGCTGTCCAGCTTGTGTGCACTGTGTGTGCAAACCCTCTCGTGCTATGAGCTGTGTGATGAATGCAGCGTTACGTGCATTCTGATTGGTTCGACTGGTTACTTGGTTTTAACAAGTTCTTGGCAAATGTTGAAATGGCCTTACCTGCCCTATCTTTAGGGTGTAGAGATTAAATGTGCGCTGCTTTCTGATCCAGAAAGACATTCTCTCACATCCTCACATTTTCAGTTTGAAGAAGAAAAAGAAGGAAATAGATGTAAACAAAAACAAAGAAAAAGAGGGACCTGACTTCCTGAAATGGAAAACATCATGCAAAGTGTCTCAGTGTCCCTTCATTATATGAACTATAGAGCTGCACTTGTCAGTTGGTAAGAGATGCCAATGAGATGTGAATATAGAAGAATGAGCAAGCCGCTCTGTAAGTGGTTTTCCCCCTCTTCACTAAATGAATTACTATTTTTGTTTGTAATTGTGGCTTTTTATATGTTTTTGTAACACAATTCAGGCGCCAAAAAAAATGTGCCAGATTGGAGACTTTTAAAAGTAAATGTTAAAAAATCCAGAGTATCATCAAAAGAAAATCCTCACTGAGGGACCCTTCACTTTGTTACAAACACAAGAGCCAGACGCCTCTTCACACAGTAAACACCCATGTGTTTGTCTCATGGGTTCACTCCTCATTTCCAGCGCCATCAGAGTTTCACAGCAGCTTCACCAACACTTATCACCTGTCACATAACAGCCGCACATCTCCAGTTAAACACTCACTGAGTCATTTTTTTTCCTGTCAGTTATATTCCACTCCTGCAGATCTTACAGTGTCGTGCTATTGTGCCATTATCAGATGTTTTTACAACCAGTTAATATCCCTGGTTAATATTACACCCCCCATAAGAAGTAGTTCACTGTTGGACTTCTGTTATTGGCCCAATCATTTATCTCCATGCAGCACTTGACTTTAAAATGTAAGTAGAGTAAATCACCCTCAGTTCACGTGTTCTTCACTGCCAAAGACTGTTCCTCTACCTGAACGAATAAATAAATAAATTATTATCATTATGATGACTGTTGTTCTGTGTGTGTTTTTGATTCCCTCTAAACGTTCTGGAACCATAGCTTATAACATATCATTTCATGCATCTAATTATTGTAGTTTTGTACAGTCACAGCTGTTACGTGATGTTTTCTGTGTCTGCTGTATTTTTTTTTTTTATTTGCTATTTTAAAGCACATCTGTTTGAGTGGACAAACAGCTATATAATCATTATATAATCATTCTTCCTCTGACTACTCTGTCTGTTTACCATTTGCTGTGATCAACATGAAAACTTCTTCACTCCTGTTAGGATTGACATTATCAATAAAAGCACTGAAGGCTGTTCTGGATGGAGCCCAAGTTATTTTGCTGAGCGGAGGACATTTCTGCTGACTTGAATGCAACAGTCTTGACCTTCCTTTTCTGAAACTGGGTTTGATTTGCTTTTGCTGGTTACACAACATTTTTCCAGGAATTCAGAGACAAACATATTTTTTGACATTTATAGGAATAAATTTAAAACATGAAGACGGAGCTAAATTTAATCCACTTTCTTTCAGGCTCATTCATCACCTGAATCCCCTGTTGTTCTCCATAAAACAAAGCGAAAATCTCCCGCTCAGCCATAAGTAATATAGAAAACAAAGTGTATTTTTCAGCAGAGCCACGTAATTTCTGAAGTTTATATTTCAAATATCTACACAGGTCTTGGATGAGTTTGCTTCATTGTTTCAAGACATACAGCTCAGAGGCACAATAACCAAACCAGAGTGGAGGAATCAAAAAAGCTTACCGTAGTTGTGTGTGTGTGTGTGTGTGTGTAAATGTTTGGGGAAAAAAAACTGATCACCACATTTAAGACCATTAAGAGGAAGGTCAGCATTGGGGTTAGGCATGTTCTGGTTAGAGTTTAAGGTGGACTGAATTCGAGTCAATCCAATGTTCCTCCTCATCTGTTAAACAAAATGATGTTTCTTCTTTTAACTTTTCTCCAATTTTGTTGTTTGTTCATAGAACACCAGAAGACTGTACCTCTTTTGGCCTCTAAAAATCCTTCAAAACAAACTATTTAAGAAAGAAAAGTCCTTCACTGGTTGAATTCAGAACTCAAGTCCACATTAAGACCATAAACTGTGAGTCGCAAGGTACATATTTATCCATTACAAGCACATGTTTATGTGCTCACAGCTCAGGGCCTCTGAATGCTGTACCTCTAATAGTGAGACACAAACACATCAGTGCAATTAATCCACAAATGCAATCCACTTCTTGTCCTAATGAAAACACCAAAGCCTGTATGACAGAGTTTATCCTGTGAAAAGCTTCCGGTAAGTTCAGTCGCCACTCAGAAGGGTACTTTTACACTTTTTTATCTGTCTCATCGTTGGTCAAGGTGGGAGCAAGCTGTTAAAGTGGCATAATAGCTGTTTGATTGAATTTAAGTTCCTGCTAACAACTGGACCGTGCACATTTTTTTCTTATGTGAATGAAAATGTGACAAACTGGCTCATCAGAGTGAGCCATGCAGTCCAGGTACAAATACATATCCTCTTACCTCATGGACGAGAAACACATACAAAAACAACAATACATATTCCATGCATTACTTACTACAAGGAAGTATGGGAGCTCATTAGAAAGTACAATAGACCTCACGCTGTTAAATATCACTGAGATATTCAGAATAAACAGGGCAAAAGATGCCCCACAAAAAAATGGTAATGAGAAACAAAAGCAGGACATAAACTCAGCAGGCATGCTGGGTCGCCTTAAACAAGCATGCATCACAACACTGAAGGGAATATTCTCCACCACTAAATCTTAGTAACTTATGTGAGGAGGCTGAAAATCCTTCTGAAAGCCGGAGACACCATTTCATTAGAGGCCAGAGCTCATCCTACAGACTGGCGACTCCTTAAATTATTAAGCAGCAAGATATTATAGAAACAATGTGTGTATGCAATACAAGTGTCGTGTTTTCCTTCCAACCATACTGTTTTTCACCCAAGTATGAAGGAATGTCAAAAATTTGTGTTGTGTAAATTGTGTTATTTCAGCAATGTTTACATTTTCTAAATCTTAATTTTTGTATGTTAGAAAATGAGTTATGAAAGAAGAAAGAAAAAAGTGTACCTACTCATAAAATCTGAGGCTGAGCCTGCCAGATTATTCATCAAAATGCATGACTTATAATTATTCTGCTGTCATGTTTAAGCAATGTTGTTTAAGCAATAAAACATTTGGGTGATAACAAAGACTAAAACCAGTGACAAAATGTCTTTGTTTTAGCTTAGCTTGATGTACTTACTTTTTTTCTATCTAAGAAAGCACCGCAGTCTTCACTGGCTGTCTGCAGCCCTGTGCTGTAGTCAGCTTCTGGCAGCCTTTTCCCTCCCCTAATCTGAGCCCCTGATACTCTAATATGGTTGAACAAGGCTGAACTGGCATCATGATGGAAATACGCAGGTCTGTATGTGTCTCTCAAGCCGATGTACTGTACAGTATAGTCTAAATGTCCGACTCTACAGCTGAGTGCATTCTGTGGCAGCTCTTTGATTCACAAGCCTTGTTTCAAGTCTCCTGTTGCTGAGACTCAGCACATCCACAATCCTTTGATACATGTCAACATGAAAGGGCTTTGCACTCAGGGCTGTGTGGAAGTCAGTGCATTTGAGTGTGAAGAGCTGCTAGTTGCGTTTGATGCAGTAGGTCAGGCTGCACTAACTTTGACTTATGTGGGGGGGGGGGATGAGCCGCTGCAGCTGCTTTTAATCCATAAGAGAATTTGAGTGAGACACCAGATTGTTTATGTAGTCTGTTGAAAAAGCATGTACGTGTGTGTTTTCAGTTGTGGGGGGGGGGGGGCAGCTTATGATCCATCTGTCCCTGTTTCCCCCGCAACTCAACATGGTGGCAGACACTGAAGGGAGGCTGGGACAGACCTGAGTCCTTGTACTGCTTTAATTAAAACACATCATTTGAACCCTTTTTGGCACAGATGATAACAAGCCCATCCCAGCTGCACACAGGAAGAAAACACACATACACCAGGCAATTAAAGACTCATTTACTCATCAGCCAATAATTCACCCGAGCCTTTCTTGGATCTGTCTCATGCAGTCCTGTGAGGCCTTTCACTACAGGCAGATCATTATTCACTGAGCGCCAGAACTGCCACGAGTGGAAAATCAGGGCCTGAATGAGACACGCGTTAATGGTGATTTCTGGGGAAAAGGCTCCTTTTTAGCAGATTACAAGTCTTTGCTGTGACATCTGGATGGAAAAAATATCTTTATAAAAACAAAGAAAGAGTCCTGTTCATTATCACTTTCTCATTATGTTTTATTAACTTCTTATTCTCTTTAATTCTTGGAGAAAAAGACAAAAGCTAAAAATTAGTCAGTATAATAAACAGTGAAAAACAATGTGTGATGACAAAAATGATACCTATCACGTGTTACACCAGAAATCCAAACATCTGAATAAAAGATAAAAACAAAAGATTTTTATTTGCCTACTTAAAGCTCGTCTGTCATTGTTTTTAATCGTTCCACACTAAGCTCATGGCTTTGCTGTATTGCTTAAACGTGCTCCTCTAACAATGAAACACTCTAACAACTGGAAAACAACAACAAAAAACACCCACAACTTGGTAATTTATGCTATTGCTGCATGTCTGAAAGCAAATATGATATGATGAAACATAATAACTTAGCAACTGGACTAACTTACATTTGATACATTTGATTTACATCCAAATGTACTGTATAGAGGAAAAATATCAGTCCAATCACACAGATAAATAAAACCTTCATAAAAGAACTTGAATTTAATTTTTTGGTTAAGAAGATACTAACAAAAACAACAGGTACACTGGGTTATACTTTGGTTCATGCATACACAAGAAAACCTGAAAACCCTGACTTCTCCTCAGAAACAAAAGCACTCAAAACCTCAGCTTTTAACCAAGATGTTTAAAAGGAGCAACACTCATTGTTTAAGCTTCATTTAAATCCGACGAAACACCTCTGTGGCTTGGTGAGTGTTGCACCTTGAAGATCTTTTAGCTTGCACCTCGTGTCTAGTTGTAACACAGACCATTAAGTGAGGGTTTTGTCACGCTGGAGTGCAGTGAATCTAAAACGGGCAGTAAAAAGGAGGGATAACAATTTATCTTCTGAGTCAACCCAAAATGACTTGAACAGGGCAGCAAGCTGAGAAAATCTTGTTATACACTGTTACACACGATGCTTTCACAAGAAAAAGATGGCAGAGCAATTTGAACAAATGTGGGACGATTTGTTCTATATTGGTTAGTGATATTTCCCTACATTATCAGAAAAACAAACAAACAAAAAACATAAAGGACAATAAAAATGTTTGAGAGTGTTTTCAATTGCTCAAAAGTCACACCAGCAGCTTGAAAAGATAGTGTACCACCATTACACTCAGATCTGTGTGGGATAATAAACAGTCTGCCAAAGTTCTGCCTAAAACATGTATATATACTGTATGCAAAGACATACAAATGTTAGGCAGTTCTTGAAAAGAATGTAAACCAAAGCAGAAAGACTTGAAAAAAGACATTCTTCATTCACACACAGCCTGTTTCCTGTCTGTTTTTACCTGTCTTACAGACTACTGGTGCAATGGTCTTCATAAACATGGCAAAATGTTGTCCATCTGCTTTTAACGATCAAGTGTCAGTCACTCACAGGAGCTTAAGACTGACAACAATCATAAAATACTTCATTCCACACTGAAGTTTTAATCAGCAAATGAGTACGATGGCCATCAGCCAGCGTTAAAGAAATGAAGAGCTAAAAAAAAAAAAGGTGGGGGCAGAAAATCAAGGCCTGTTTAATTTCAGAGTTTCTCCTCAGTTCCAGAAAATCGAAGGAAACAGGAACTTTGCTGACAGCCATGACCTACTGGTGTGAGACATAAACAAGATGAGGACAAAAAGGATGAAGAGGACAGGGCTAACGCACTCTTAGACGTTCCACTAAATGTGAGAGCTTGACGTATTTTCTTCAGAGGATCGAGAACTTCCTTCTTTAAACATTTTATCTTTCAATTCTGAATATTTTTTCAAATCACTTTATTTATATATATTTTATATTCTCATCGTTGTATTGTATTTTATCTTTTTGTGAAGCACTTTGTGACACTGTTAAGAAAAGCGCTATATAAATAAAGTTTAGCATTATCATTTTTTAAACACAGACAATCTCATTCCAAGACTGGGGTACATACTGTATGTGATGCAGAAAAGACCCAAGAAATGATGGAAACGCAATTGGAATGAGAAAGAAAACATTAAAAGTATCACGGCTCATGGTTTGGTCTGTACCTCAGTTTAGGATCATAGTCTGGTTCACTCCTTGGTTAAAGAACAAAAGAAAGACCTCAGAAGGTGTTTTCATTTAACTTAGGTTAACAGCAAAAATTAAAGATAAAAACAAACGGGAAAACTGACAGAATTTTTCCATGTGGACCACAATACATGACCTCATGATTACAGTTTGTTGTTCTGTTAAACCTCCTCACCATTTAAAGTCTTTTTCTTCCTGTGGACACTGTCCGCATTATTGCACAGCATAAGAGTTTATTTGCTGCCAACACATGGCAGCTGCACTTTTAAGCTAAAAAACCCCACAACAAAACAGTGTAAATACAGTTTGTGACAAAGTCTTTCACACTCACGCACTTCTTTTTCTTCATGTTACATCAATCCATGGCCCATTGAAGGCATATTGTGCAATGAAAACGAAGCACCGGTGTGCGAAGCGTTACACGGAGCTGAGAGATGGTTTGGATGACTCCCATCTTGGGCACAGAGAGATGAAGCTTTAAGTGGGCCAGGAAAAACATGGTAATGATGATGATGTTTGACGATGACGGTCCTGGTGGTGATGGGTCAGGCGTGCTGTACTGCCAACTCCTGTCCAATGAAGCGGCGCAAGCGTTCCAGATACTGGCTGTACAGTTCGATGTCGTTGTGTCCTGCTCCCTCCACCCAGAGAGGCTCCACTGCCTTGGGGCAGCGCTCGAACAGAGCCAGGCCGTGGGAGAAGTCAATCACCTCGTCCTCTGTCCCGTGGATGATCAGCACCGGGGACGTGATTTTGGACACTTTCTCAATGCTAAAAGGGAAAAACAAAAGGGGGAGATGAGAAGGAAAAACTAAGTCACATTTTAAACAAATTGATTTTATAAAAAGCTGAAAGCAGATTGCACAGAGCAGCTCAACAGTGATGCACAGATGGCCCCGTGGATCAGGTCACAAAAAAGTGACGTCATGGTGGGTTCACTGTGCTGGTCCCGAGAATCTTAATGGACTACTGCTACGGGCTATAAAACATGTGCACTGCTTTGAAACTAATGTAATATTTTGCTGTCATTATTTTTGTTAATCAAAAACAGAACCATATGTAGAACCCCTGACTGAAATTTTTATTATCTGGGTACAGATAAATGATCTACAATTATCAGGGTCAATCTGCCAATCACAGTAGACATACTTTCATAATTTTATTGTATTTTTTTTAAGTATTCTGACCTTTAGGCATGTGTTAAGTATTTTACAACTCTGTCACAAAGACAAGAAATGACTGTAAGGTACTGTTAACATCACCTCTAAGCCTAGTGGCAAAACAGAAAAACGCCAAGTGCAGCTTCATACAACAGCAAGCATAAATCCTGAAGATTATCAGTGATCCCACCAATGGCCTGTATGACTGCTTTAAGCTGCTGTCATGTGTGTGAATGTGTTTTACATGGATTGCGTGTTAAACAAACAGGAAGAGGTTTGGTTTTATTCCACAAGCCATTAGACTTACTGAACACTTACAGCACGAGAAAAGGTAAGTTTACATTGTATACAGACTGATACACGCACCTGCCCTTTTGACCTCAGCCTAATCCTTGTGTACGTCTTCTAACACATGTACTTTTAGGTTAGTTTTTTTTTTATATCTACAAATTAATTGTCTGCATTGAGGAACTGGAACAGGAATTAGTTGAAATAAAATTGGAATTTTATTAACAGAAATTAATGTATTTACCACCAAACAAGGTGTAAAAACTGATGCCCTACTTGAAAAATGTGCAGTGGGCAAATCTTTTATGTATAATCATGTCAACTGATGGAATAAAGACAATTTTTCAAGGAAACAGTAAAGATAAAGAGAGAGAGATTCACATAGAGAAAGGAGAGATGCCAGCTGCCCACTCTGAATTTGAACAACAGGCGAACACTGGAGGCTTTCTCAGCTCACTACACACACAGCGAGGCATTCCCTGGTTTCCTACCACCTCTGCTCCTCTCCCACATGTACCATCTGGGACTAGACTCTGTTAAGGCTGGCGCTGGCTGCTACTGACCTTCGACAGACTCAGCCACTAAAACTAAATAGACAACAAGAACAGAAGGGACAGAATCTGACTAACGATAGCAGCACTCTGCATTATTAGCATCCAAACCGAGGGAACTGTTTAGTGGGCAAAGTTTAAAAATAAAAACACAGTAACAACAAATTACAGTGAACACCCACACTGCAAACACAGGGCACCAAATCTCTTCAGAGCACAATGCTGTTACTGAATATGAAGACATAAAAGAATATTAGTACAAGTGCAGAAAGAAGTTTTTCACAACCAGCCAGCTTTCTATAATGTTACTACTTTATGCTAAAACGATATCAGTTTCCTTTTTCACTGCTTATTAATACAATTTTTTAAATACTTTTTTTAAAACCACGTGTGGGCAAGAACACACGTTGTAGGTTGCATATTTAAGTTCACATTACATTCACAGTCTTTCAGGTTGAAAAGATGTGGGGCAGTTTAACATTAACTAAAATGTTCACGCAAGATGACCTTTACACCAAAGTAAAAGAGATTTGATATTAATATGAAAATTCTAATGTCTTGTAGTAGACTAATAATGCAGTGGGTACATTTTGGCACAGGTATACTTTCAGGCCGGATTTGCATAAATGATGGTAGCAAATCATTTTTAGTTAAGACAAATCATACATTGTACAGACTTTTTCAAAACTGCCAACAACCTGACTGAGAAATGGCCCATCTGTACTTCCTGCAACAGTGTCTGGTCCCAGTTTTTGTCCTAACAATGTAATTTTACTGAAAAGCTTGCAGCACCCATCCACAAGTGACTTGGCTTAATCAATACACTTCATGTGACATGTCTCACAGCTGCTTTTGAGTGAATCTGTGCTGATTAACTCCTGGATCTATTCAGCTGTATTAGGAAAAAGACAGATGCAGAACAAGATCAGTAAATGTGATGATAGTCATTGCAGCTGACATAATCATGTGTGAATGATGCACACAAAGTGACACAAATGTGAGCTGCGGCTCCCCAGCAGAATATCATGTTTGAAAAGGTTCTGGAGGAGTAACTCTCCTGCACAATAACAGGACCCTCTGAGGTGTGAATTCTTCTCTGAAGCATTACAGTATTTGGATGGCCTACTGACGTCTATGAAATAAAACAAAAATGATGTCCACATTACACTATTCTATTGGCAGATCTGCAATTATGTGGAAATGCCAACTGGCAGCACAATAGTGTGTATCATGCTTACATGAACAGAGACAGAGACCTTTTTCTTTGACAAAAGACAGCCAGTAATAGTTGCATTAAAAAAAACACACATTTTATTAACAGAATTTGAATTTGAGTGCTTGAAAAGAGAGACAGAGAAAGGCGGAGGGAGACTTACTTGGGGAAAGCGTCGAAGCAGTATGTTTTCTTTGTATCTGGAAAGGCCACTCTCATGCCGGATGTTAGAGGGGAATGAAGAACCACGGCGGCACATTCGTACCGTGACGCCAGGTCAACAGTAGGTACTGTACCTATGCTCTGTCCATACAGGATGATATTCTCTGGGCTAATGCCATACCTGCATGAAAACACAGAAAACCTTTATGGTGTAGGCTAATGGAAGTTTTGCCCTTTAACATAGAGTATACAGCAGCAGTAGCACAGCACAGAAATACACATTGTTTTCTGTGGAGCCTGGTGTTGTGGTTGCTGCAAGAACCACAACACCAAGAAAATAATTACATTCATTACTGATTAATCATTTGATTATTTTTTTGACCCGAGCATAGTATTTTGAAGCTGCAATTTGAAAATGTTTTGTAATTTTACAGAACTGGGAGGATAAGAACTAAAAGGATAATCAAAATTTATCAAATTCAATTTAAGAGGTTACGGTATTGAGACCATCCACTGAAAACTAAACACTTCTAATAAATATCCTGAAACTACAGACTAAACTGCCACATCTAAATGTAAATTCACCTCAGCCAACCCTTAGTCAATGCTCTGTGGTGTCATGTCTTCCCAGGGCTACAGCTGCATTAAGGCAGCTCCGCTTTCACTAATGAGACACTTTATCACACCACAATGTCCTTGAGAGACATCTTCCCCTCAAGCCATCCCTCTCTTCATCCATCAGTCTCACTCTTTTTTTATTCCCATAGCATTTGTCCTGATGCTGCTCTGCTCTCTTCATCCCAACTCTGTCCTAATCACGACCTCTGCCGCCTTGATTCACTCCTTCCTTGCAATCTTTTTTCTTCACTTGACCCTTTCCTAACTATCTTAACTTTTCACCCCTTATTGCTTCTTTTTGGTGTTATGCACAGCAGTGGTAGATATTTGAGTCTATTCATATTTCCTTCGATTTGGTTCAAATCTAAACTGTGCATCCTGTTTTGCCAGAGCAAGACGCTGTGTAATAAAATCATCCCTTGAAGAACACATATGGGCCAGTTACATCAGAACACACCGTGTGCGCAGGGCGTGCCAGGCAGCATCTATATCTGCATAGAGGTTCTTCTCAGTGGGCTTGCCAGTGCTGACACCATAGCCTGAGTAGTCATAGGAGAAGATGTTGCAATTTATGCGAGTGCCAAGGCCGATGTAAAAACTGCTCATCTGGCCCAGGTCGACTGCGTTACCGTGGGAGAAGAGCACTGTAAATCTGAAAGGATGCACACACAGAGACAGGTTATTTAGATAAGACAACAGCCAACCTAACACAAATTCAAAGCTGTCTATCCCTGACATGTACTGTAATTATAGCTTTAGTTACTGCTGTCTGTAGGAAATACGAATTATACTGTTGTTCTTACTATCACATAAGAAATATCCTTATTTACTGCAAATGCCTTTTATATCATGACTAAATATACAAGCTGAAGCTTTTACATTTTTTAAAGTAGTGGTCCATCTTACAGGGTTTAGGAACACTAGAACTAATAAATAAAACAAAGGAAAATTAACATCCTCATTTGAAGCTTTATTGAAGTGCATGTGTGCATGGAAATTCTTATGCAGTTCATTTGAAGCATAAAGAGTCACAAGAAGACTTACCAAAAGAAACACAGAGCGACTAAAACACAATCTTTCTTGACACATATTCTCCCTCTGAGAGGCCAACATGGTAACTCTACACTAAATCAAAGTATAAGCAACCTGTTGTTAGGTAAACAAAGCAATGTCACCTGGACTCTGTGCCAATACATGCTGCACGTTGAAGGACAAGTTTACCATGACTAACTGGGGCTGAGTGACTCTTACCTCTAGGCATTTTGGACAACCTGAGAAGCAGGGTATCCACTATAAAAGCTGGATATTGTAACGCTTGCCTTTCATTCATGAATGCATGTTGTGCTCTCTGGAGAAATCTGATCTTTCTACACAGACTGCTTTGAGATCAATGTTTTTTGTTTATGAACCCATGCAGCCTGTGGCATTGCTCTTGGCTTCTCTACTCAGAATGTGGCATAACAAAAAGTCTAACAATAACTCCTCGTACCAAGTCCAGTTTGGATTCATTCTTGTGTAATACTAGAAAGACATTAATACAAGACACGCAGACTGTAACACAAGCTTCTCCATGTCTTTTTAATTAATTTGGTAAATTAATCAGCAGCAGAGTAGTGGAGCAGGATGAGTATTAAAATGAACTTTTACATCTCAACACAACTTCTGCCTAGATTAAAAGTTATAATTACTTCTCATAAAACTATCTACCAATCACTGCCACTTTTTTTCATTACGCTCATCCTCATAAACCAGAATTAACAAGCGCAGGAGCAACTCAGCACTCAAGTTCCTACACGCCAACAGGAACAGTTAAAGAAACTGTTAAGATAAATGGCACCAACCCCTGGAAAAGCAGGAAGAGGGAATCTTTGAGTCAGCTGAGTCAACAGGGAGATAAGTATAGGAAGTAGATCTGAATGTGAGTGGAAGAAGACTGACAAGAAAGGAGGGAGTGGAACACTACTGAGGAAGTGTGACTGACTGTCATAAATGAACAGGAACGGCCAAGTGTGTTCTATAAATAGATGTAAAATAACTAGAAGTTAGTTACCACACTGACTCAGAAGGCAGGTAAATGTTCAAACTACCCACCTGGCGTTAGGAACACAGCGAATGTACATGCAGCCAATTCTGTTCCCTCGGCTGGATCGAGTGAGGAACACCTCTGTTGTGTCCAGCTCTCGCTGTGCGTACTGAAACTCTGCTCGCTCTGTCAGGTGGAGCTTCCATCTCCCCTCAACAGCCCCAGTCCCAGAAACAGATGCACCGCTTCGTGCCCGCAAGCTAGATGTTCCTGTTGCCACTGTTGCAGCGGGACCTGCCTCTGGATCTGGAAGAAAGACGTATGTGGGCTCCGGGGGCAGGAAGGCGAGCTTGGCTGCGATGCGGCTGGGGCAGGGCGGGCAGCAAAACAGGCAGCAGAGCTCGCTGAGAGAGAGGCCATTCATCCTTCACTATGCATGAGGATGACAAGAGGATCACTGTGCTATTGAATCACACATCATCCATGAGTTCACACAATGAGATGCTTATTCAAATGTAACATACAAGGCATTCAGTCTAAGTGAGGCAACAATGATGATTAAAATGCTTCTACAGTAGCTAGATGGTAACATGTTAAATTTATAGGTGATTGGATTTATGGTGTGTCATGAACATTATTTAATTTATGAAGAAACTAGATTACTTTCATGATTAACTGGTTAATCAGCTGGTTACCATCAAATAAGACAAAGCCAGCAAACCTCCTGCACCGAGACGCTGGAACCAGTGAAGATTTAGCATATTTGTTTGAAAAACAGCTTAAATGAGCAATCAATTATCAAAACAGTTGCTGATTAATTTACTTGTTGATCAACTATCCCACTTCCCAATTGCTTTAAACTACTACTACTCTTAAACTATCATGCTTTCTGGGTGTTTATTATACTAAATAAACAATTTACTTGACACTCAAATAATTATTTGATGTTGTATCCCACTTTAAACGTTCAACACACATATATAACAACAACAGTAGACCTACCTGTTGAGCTGAAGAGTTTAGTCTATAATTAAGTCAAAAAGGAGGGGGTGCTGAAAGAAAAACAAAACAAGCAAGACTTCCTCCACTTCATCCAAATTCAAACACAGGATACTGTTTGTAAAGTGCCCTGTCAGCAGGAGAAGGAAAAAGTAGTGGAGCCTACCAGCTGACAGGGAAGTGTTATTTACGGTGTATCTGCTCTGTTTTCCGTGTGCTGACTGAAGTCCACATCACACCCATTTTGTCCACTGGTTGAGGTGTCGATGAGTGACTTAAGACACAATGTGCAGGTTCCCAGACGAGCCCTGGATATTTTAGGAAAAAGATAACTTTTCTTCTGTTGTTTTTTTCCTTGTGTTGACAGAGAGGAACAAGAGTGCCCAATCTGGCCACAAAGTAACCAAAACAAACGATTTTTTGGTTACAATTTAACACTCACACTGCGGTTCCCTCGTGTACGAATTAGTGATAAAGCGGTATCGACAAGTTATATTTACCGAAGAGAAGAGGTATTTGTCTGCGCGTACCTGCTAACGCTACGCGGCTTAAGCTAGCAAGAAGATATAAACACGGCCACTCAGTGGAAACAACGCTCCTTCGCGGACATCCGACGTAAGACAGTGTAGTACGCAGTTCCCGGCGTGGGTATTTGTCCCCATGAATCCACCATAGACGATGTTGGCATGTCCCCTGACTTTATGAATGGCGTCTTATCATTTAACTCAACGTACGTGCGGTATTTTCCTACTTCTCTACTGTTTCACCGCATCCGGAAGCGACAGCTGACAGGATGTGACGTAGAGCGTTCCCATTGGACAATTAAGGGAAACCTGTCATCAGTGTGGGTGACGACGTTGTAAAACATGACTTACTTGAACTTTATTGTTTAAAGGTAGCTTTGACAAAAAAAAGGGTAAGGGGCACAGTATCCTTTGCGACCGAAGTTTCATGAATCATCACAAACTGTACCAAGTTTGACAAGAAAGATTAAAGTTGTATGAGGTCATGACAACAACTTTATTGATGTTATTAACAAAGAATAAGATGTATCATGTTTCTGTGTGAGCAGCTGTGATAAACTAATACCTGACGGGAATACATGACCTTCCCCCTCTAGTCCATCCAACACATTGCTTTTTCAAACTTCTAAGTACTCTCATCAACAGAATGTATTGCCTAGCCTGTAACCCCAAAAGAACTAATAATATACTCACATACACATAAATGTGTATGTTGTGTTTTACTGCTGCAGATGTTCACAGCATAACTGTGTTGTGACAACCGGGACAACAACCCTGTGACAATGCCTTTTCCAAAAGGGGTTTTGAACAGTTTATGTAGTTTAAGAAGAGGAATTTTCCCAACCCCCAAAAGGGTCCCTAATTCTTCAGTTTATGGCAAACACTCAAAATCACCACATCTGGAGAAATATGTACAGGAAGCATATGAAAAATTATACCCCCCCCCCCCCCAAAAAAAAAAACAAAAAAAACAAACAAACAAACAAACAAAACATTCAGTTACACGTTACAATCACATTACATTCCATCATCGTGTCTGGTCATCAGTTTTAGTTTTAGGGTGAAGAAATGTCAGTGGTAGCCAACTTAGAGCTAAAACCAGTGCCTCAAAAGATGACCAAAAGATGACAACTGAGACAGGTCCTGGAAAAATCACAAGTTTTTACATTTCTCTGATGAAGCCATATTTTATGTCAAAAACCTAATGGCCACTATAAGTGAATCTATTATTATTATTACTATTATTTTCTTTTTCCATCACTTGCACACTAAATTCATTCTCTTTCAAAGTCTTGCATGATGACATGTGAGGATACATTATTGGCACGCTTTGAGGTAAAAGATACACCACTGTTCAAATTTATTTCTATAAATAAATATATATATTTCATGTGTGTTTAATTCAGAGCAGATCAGTGGCCCTTGTTGTAGTTCCTCTTACAGCATGCACTGGAGCTGAACACTATTGTATAGCAACATTTGTGCCTATAGGGCTTTCCTTTGTATTTGAAAACAATATACAATTACAAAGCAATGGGGCCACAGTACCTGCTGGAGCAGCAAAGAAGTCATGAATGCTTTTAACTATAACTTAAATTGTTTTTTATATAACTTCTTCAAAAATAAATTATTTTCTAACATTTAGCCAACAGCAATAAAATAAACATGAATAAACACAAAACACAAATGTAATTTAAAATAAACTTTGTGAATTTATTGTTTTATACTTACTCTTACACATCATACAATCCTAAATTTTGAAAGAAAAACAAAATTTAAAAAAAAAAAATATCTGGTGGTGTTTCTGGGGGACTGGAGTGCCAAGGGACAAGAACTACAGCTCTGTGATTTCATCTGATGTCCCTCAGGCGCATCATAAAAAACAGAATGATCGAGTTGTTGTCATTCGACTTTACTTCTGCAGTGATTCATCATTCGGATCAATCAAAACCATCGCATGATGAAAACACTGATTACGTAAGGTTGTGCTAAAGACAAGACTGAAGACATCAAAAACGCTATCAAAGCAACAGTTCAGAAAGAAGACAAAATGTATACGTACTGATAACTAGATTACTCAGGTATGGCTGCCCTAATTGCTGGTGCCAAGTCCCTCATCACAAACATACAAGACAATTTTAGTGATTCAACTGTCACAAATTTTGAGAAAAATGAGCCTCCGTCCTCTGCCCAAAAACATAATCAATAATCCAGGCCAAGTAGCATGATAGATGACATTACACCTGATGTGAATTATGGTGGCTTACATTCAAACTGCTCATGTTTACTAAGAAAATATAGAGATGGGTTTTGATATGAGCAGTCAATAGAAGACGGCAAGTGCAAACCATGAAATCCTCACGATCTACATATCTGAACAATCATCTCATGTCAAGAACTTTTTCTCTGAAAGAACTTGCAACCTGTAAAGGATTTTCTTTTTTTCCTAGGGGACGATATTTTGCAGTCACCAACCCAGCAGGCAAGCCTGAACTTTTTTATTCTGAATGAGTGAGAAGCACATTAAGGAACAGCAAACTGTAGAGCTGCTCCAAACACAAGCTGCCTTGAATATGACTATTATTACTGTCCCCATGAAGTAATTCTGAATTTATATATTCCTCTAATAGTCATTAAATCACAGTTATGGGGCTTTAGATGACCAACCTATCCACAGTAAACAGTCTCGGTGCTGGCATGCCAGATCACAAAGCCATTAAGACATGTCTATCAGCAACACTAGGACACATACAGGAGTTCTGATGAAGACCAATTTCCAAGTGAAAAGAGCCAGAGCTGAAGTCAGCAAGGTCCAACTTGATATTGTGTGTACACAAGGAAAAGTGTCCTTCACCTTCATCACATTCTGCATTCGACTGTTTTGAAAATGCACCTGCTGGAAATTCCTTGCAACTTTTCGGCAGCTCTTCCATAGAGATTTACATTATGATCAAGATCAAGCAACATTTACAAAGAAATATTTTGATAATGAAAAGATGATGCCGAAAATGCCCCTTTACATTAAACAAGGGGCCTTCTGAACTTTCAGGAATATTGCTATGCTATGAACAGATGTCAGTGACAGGATAAAGACATAGACAGGGATGCTGCATAATTCAACAAGGCGAGTTCACAATATGACTAGTTTTGCAGAACAGAGGCAGAGTTGGACACTGAACACAATTTGGACAATCAATGGTAAATAACTTGTCAAAGGGGAACAAGATGGAAAAAAAAGAAACAATTAGTGCCATTTGTGGCTTTTTTTTTTTTTGGGATAATTATGAAAGCAATTTTATACACATACTACTATTCTCCACCTTTGTCCCCCATCTTTATTATCTGTCAAACGTCTACATTAAGATTATACTATATGAACAGGAGCCATATGGTATTTACATTTGGAAAAGAAACTGTAGAGTCCTGTTAACTCGCCAGCCATGCATTGTGCTACTGCTTTGTGGCCTTTTAAACATTTCAGCTTAATTTCAAACTGTGCAGTCAGTTACAAAACAGTAGGTAGATGATAGGTTTGACTGCACACATGCACTTAAGATTGATCTTCCTAGAAGAAGCTGGCGAGAAGCGCTCTTCATGGTAAGGACTCGCCTTAATCTGAGCACATTGCAAAAGCGCAGCACGCAACTCTGTAGCACTGCAACAATCTTTACTTTAGCTGAGCAGGAGGTGTGTCAATGTGTAGAGATAACTGCCCAGGTCAGTTTTCATTCAGCATGTGTCAGTGGTCTGCTGGTGGTTAGAGGATCATGGAGCTTCACTCTCCACAGAATAGAAAAGGGCATTCAAGGAGAACACGGCGCCGTACTAAACATCTCATCAATCCAACAAAAAGGCAATTTCTTCAGCAAGCTTGCTATACAGATCAGATACAAACTGCGAATGACCGAGATGCTGAACAAAACCGAGTAGGTGTGGCACATTAGTTTGTGCTCTGCAGCTGACACACTCTGTTGTGCTTTGTTTCCAAATCCAAAATAATGGACATTTTACTGCACAGTTGTAGTTGTAACAGTTTAACTGGACTCTACCCCATCATCAGAGCTTGTGTATTTTTTATTGAATGGTTATATAATCAAGATGTAGTCACTTAAATATAATTGAAAAGGTTAAGTGCAAACCTTAATGATTTGCCGACACATGCTGCCAATCCTCCAGCACAGACCAACCAAACGATAAAAAATAAATAGAATGCAATCACACAATTCAAGCTAACTACAATATATTAATATAGATCTTCTGATGTCATACGCTCATTAAAACAGAAAAAAAAAGAAATAAAAGAAAAACACAGAATTCAATCACTCAGTTAAGTCAAGGTTCTCAGCTTCCCATGCCCATGCCCTTGCCCTCCCCTACCTTCCCTCTGCATTAATTGTTCATGCACCCAATACCAGTATGATAAGTCAATATATCAAAGAGAAAGGTTTCTGGAAAATGCTGAGACTTGGGAGTTGAACATGTGGTGACCCATAGAGAAAAGAAGTGGGAAGAAAAAAAATATGCCAATTTGACAAGAAGTTGACATCATTTTCAGTCTGGGAGAAAAATGTAGATTCCAAAGCCCTTGAAAGGTCTTGCTGATACACCAAATCTCCAAGTCAGGTTTTTTTTGTTTTTTTTTAAATAAAAACTCACAAGACCTTAATTGAGCTCTTGGTCATTATTGTGTCACATTCTTTAACAGCTTACCTCTCCCCTCTCATTTCAACTACCATACAGGGACTGTATAAAAATAAGCTCACACGACCCCCCAAGTTGAGAAACAAAAAGGGGTAAAATCAAATGCCTTCCCGCACCACAGCAACACCAATGTCCACCAATCCCCCACGGCTTTCTCCCCGACTCTCAAGCAAATATGCACACACACGTTCATACAAACACACACACAGAAACACTCAGGTTCAGCCGCAGTCACTAGTGGAGAGAGAGGGAGATGCTAATAAGGGAAGCGCCTGGACAGTGGCTGTGACCTTACCACCCCACCCCGCCCATCTTAGACTACCATGAACAAATGAAGCCATGATATCAGGTGTTTTCATCCAAGTCGACATTGTTCAAATTCATTAAGTCAGAGACTCTTTCTTTGCGCTCAGTCCTCATAACTTTTGAATTTTCTCAGCCACCACGATGGGGTTCTCCTTGCGTATGCGGGCAGCAGCTGCACTCCGGTAATCATAGGGACAGTCGTGTTTGTCAGAATAACGGTGAATGGCACAGAACAGGTTGCCGCAGCGACAGTCGAAACCTTTGGTAAAGAGAAGCAAACACAGCCAGTCAACAGCAAAGCCTTATTATAAATATCAGTACATGTTTTAAGAATTTGCACACTAATTATAGAGGACACCTGTTGTTGCACTGACCTCTACGGGCTGAGAACACCCAACATCATGGTCTAGGTATATTAACTTGTTTTAAACTAGCCATATACAGTATTACTGTATCACCCTTAAATAGAGAGTAAAATATGGCATGAATAACTAGACACAGAGGGTACTCTCAATAGCAGGTTGCATTTTCACATTCATACAGAGGAGTTTGGTCACTGTCAGGCCTTAAATGCAAATATTATTTTGAAAATTAAATGGCAACTGGGGGGAGGTAGTTTGGCAAAAAGGTGGAGGCCAGCACTACTCTGTAAAATACCTTGAACTGTGAAATATACCACTAACCTGCAGTATGTTGCTCTCTGCTCTCTTTTGAAATTGCTTTGTTTTCAAAATTACAAATAAGACAATGTAAAGATGCTAGAAAGAGGATATTATGTCTCATTGATTTTAGCAAAATTTGGTGGCAGGTTTGTCGCTCAAGTGGCAGACAGCTGAGAGGGTTGTTGGTTTGAAAACAGCTGGGGTATTTACAAGAGTATATGTGTGATGAGATAAAGGCTTTTCAGATTCAATTTTAGAGATGCTTTATGGGAAGAAGAAGAATCAATGAGAGAGTCAAAGCCTAGATCTGAGTCAAAGCTCAGATAAGACACGGAGGGCGTATGTAAAACTCCCTAAAAGTGTTTTTGTTGAAAAAAAAACACCTGGGAAATCAGTTGCCCAAGAATACCATCCCTTTCGAGATTTCAGATAAAACCACAAGTGACAGTTCAAAGGACTGTTTTCACAGACATAGTCATCTCCTGGAAGACTTCTTTTGGACAGGATTTTCCTTTAGACAGAGCGATTCTTGCTTCAGTTTTTTCAAAATGGCTTCAGGCAGTGCTGAATTTAAAAATGGTCCATCTTACGCTATTGTGACACATGGTGAAATACCAAATCAACATTTGGAACTTAGTGCTATAAAACTTGAAAGACAATGGTTATGAGTTGACAACAGGGTAACAATGACCTGAAAATGGTAAATGAGTTAAAAACTGCCACGCTGTGATTGTTAGATAGGTGGAGAGTCCCCACAAAGCACGTTTGTGACTCAAACGTTTGAACCATGTCAGTAGTTACAAAGAGCTCTTCACTTAGTATGTGCGGGTAAATGAGTAAAATTTTGATCTTATTTACCAGTAAGGCCCACTTTCTTCCGGCAAGAAAAGCAGCGGTTCTTTTTCTTGTTTTTATCAGGAGTTTGGTCATTATCAGACAAAGTCTGTGCTGCTTCCCCGACTGGCTCTGGTGGAAAAAAAGAGGCACAAATCAAATCAATTCATCTATCTTCTATTACTTCCTCAAAGATATGCTTGCATAGAAGAAAAATTGCATAAGTATGACAGCGATTGTATAAAATAGCTTTGTAAGTATTCTTTCTCTCTCTTTCAGACCCAAATCCAGCCACTAACCCATCACCCTATTGACTCCTCATTTACACATCCACAGGGTGGATTTGTGATATTAATGGCCATCCTAAGCCAGTCAGTATCTAATAGAGGGAGAGAAAACTCCAGTAGCACATTTATACCAGCCCTGGCTCAAACATCAGATACCGAAAAATGGAAACTGTTTACTCTTAAATTCATTATCAAACATCATTTTAGTCATATTTTAAAAAGCATTTTAACGACCGGGTGGCACGGTGGTGCAATGGTTAGCACCGTCGCCTCATAGCAAGAGGGTTCCAGGTCCTTCTATGTGGAGTTTGCATGTTCTCCCTGTGCCTGCGTGGGTTTTCTCCGGGTACTCCGGCTTCCTCCCACAATACCAAAAACATACACATTAGGCTACTCTACATTGCGAGTGTGAGAGGGAGGGTTGTCTGTCTTTCTGTGTTAGCCCTGCGATTGACTGGCGACCAGTCCAGGTTGTACCCCGCCTCTCGCCCGTAGTCAGCTGAGATAGGCTCCAGCTCCCCCGCGACCCTGACGGATGAGCGGTATAGAAAATGGATGGATGGATGAATTTTAACGACCATGGAGGAAAGATAAAAATCAAAAACGGGGGAAAAAAAACATACTCTACCTTAAGTTACATGTGGTAAATGGTGTATTGTTTCAAGTGATGCTTGTGGCAGAGGCAGCCAAGTACACCCCATGATTTACCTGTTTATTCATACCCAGCTTCTTAATAAGAAGCTCCCCACACCACTGTGAGTGTGACTCACTTTATGTGGGTAGTGGGCAGGAATTCATTTGGGAAAGAACTGCTGTTTTCTGTGCTGCTTACCTGTGCTGTTGGAAGCACCTTCCTCTTCTCCCTCCTCAGCCTCTGCTCGATCAGAGTCTACAGCTCCTGAATCCTGGGAGATGCTCATAGCTGTCATCTGTTGAGTTACTGGACTGGGTGAGCTGGGACTGACATCACAACAACAATAAATAAATACATTTTATAAAGATAAAGGGACCATTTTCTAGTTCAAACATTGACATTCAAGACAACAACAAATAATTTTACAGTGAATGTATGGCAGAGAGATGTGTGCATTTTTTGACTACAAGTGTCAGGGGACTAAGATGCCCTTCTTGCTGTGCAGAATTACTTACAAAATATCTATGAGAAAAAATGAACACAATCCAACATTAAAGTAGCTTTTCTGACCATAGAAAATCCATAAAACAAGAATCTCTTCTGTTTTTAATCACCTGCACACATCATACCAGTGTTTTGTCTGCTGACTGGCTATTAATTTCTTGCATCTGTAAACTACCTTGAGAAATGCATTTGATGAGCTATCACAGTTAACTTGAGAAGAAACAAGCAACTACAACCAGGCGGAGCCTACAGAAAACAAGACAACAGACAATTATCCATGCTTACACTATCCAGACAGATGGAGAGCAAATCCCTTTGGATAATTCTAAAATTTCATCACACTGGGAACAAATGAGTTGACTTCTCTGTAGACATTCTGGGAAGAATAAGTCCATTACTAACCAACTTTTATAATAGCTGGGCTCATTATGATGTGGATAATCTGTGTTTTCCAAGAAACTCAGAAATGTAATTATCTATTATACTATGGAACAATTACTGCTCAAATATTAAATTCCCCCAGTCTTTTGATTTTCTTTCTTTAAGTTCCTGGTCTATTGGGTTTCTTTCCAAACATCCTTTCGAATGATTGTCACATCTATGAAACAGCACATACAACACAAAATCTTTTTTAAGAGTTAAGAACAGCCTTCACCAGCACTTTGTCATCAAATCAAATCTCATTTATTGGCATAACAATAGCAAACCATACATAAGCCCTTACAAAACGCTTAATTACATAAAAGGGGCTAAGCTTTCAAGCATTATTCAACATTATGCAGCCGTTTTAGGAAAAAGCCCTCAAGCAAGACTAAAGAACATTAATCTTCGGCTTTATTGCGTTACTAGGTAAGTAAGTAATTAAGGTATAGCTTTACTTGCTTACGGAGAAGGGTGGTGGTGTGTGTGTGTGTGTGTGTGTGTGTGTGTAATTTTACAGATAAGGAACATCCAGTATATTTTTTAAACAAACAAAACTGTCTACCTCATGTAGTCTCAATTGGTTTCATGGAAGATGTGTGCAAGCTAAATGAATATGCAAAGTCATGATACTCGGGCACCAAGAAATTAAATTACAGCACTCCCACATCTTCTGTGTAAAGTGGGGCTACAGACACATTTAACACACTGCTGAATGAGAGCTCCTTCAAACTGGTTTAAGATTTAAGAGCTTTTACTAGAAAAATTATCATGTGAAATTAAAATTATCTAAGTGACCAAAGGATAGTAAAATGATCCCACAAGGTTGTACATGAAGGATGGATGTGAGTTTACATATAGTAACTTGCTGTCTCTGTTTCATGTTGAAGGAAGCTGCTGTACTTAATTAAAGGGACTAATGAGTACACTGCATTACAGCAAAATGTGCTGAAGCTAGTGATGAATTAATCTACTCATTATTTAGTTAATTAAACAGACAAGTTAACAATATAATCAAACACCATGAACACACGATGAGGACACAGTTTAACCTGTTTGATCATCTTCTTAAACAAACAAACAAAACAAATGGTGTACAAAACAAGGCTGAGCAGATTCCCCATCCACCATACCTGGTCGTTTGTTCCTCAGGTGGAGTCCCTGCTACCTCTGTGCTGGGTTCTGAGTTTGTACTCTCCACAGTCACACCAGCTGACCCTGGTGATCCTGCCGGTGATGTAGCAGCTGTGTGGGGACAAAACCGTTTGACAGCACGAAAAACACAGAACCTGTTGTTTTGAATGGACGACTTTCCATTTGTTTGTAAGTATGTTATTATAAACCATTCACTGCTTGCCACTGTCTACCATGATCAGATGTGTTTGAGTTTATGCAAAAAAAAAACAGATGGAGATGTCACTCTCTTGCTTTCTGATGCCACAGTGTAGGCAGCTACTGCTACCTCTGATCTCCAACCCCTTTTAGCAAATTCAAGTGCCCCCCATGCCTGCACAGTTTTTGAGTGAGCCCCAGTTCCAAGTTCCTGTCTTTCCCATTTTAAAGACCCATATCCAGCACTGCCCTCCTGCTTTTTATAGGTCATGTCTCTCCCATCTTCCTACCTTTCTCTCCCGGGGGGCTGGATCGCCCCCCTCCCTGTTGTCTCTGCAGGTGTTCCTTGTAGCAGACCGAGCACATGCCGTTGGTGCGGGGGTTACCATAGAAACCACATCCCATAGTGCAAAGCATTGGCACCTGCGTCTGATTGGTCTCCTGAGCCATGCTCTGACAGAGGGGGTAAGGGGGATGGGAGAGGATATTCCTGAAAATGGGGTTGCAGAAGTTAGTCAAAATGATTAGCAGTCCCTACTTGATTACATGTTTATTCACTTTTTTAGCTAAAAGAGCTTGGAGACTGGCATTGGAGCATGAGAGTAGAACTGGAGAAAATGTGAGTTACTTTATGAGTTAAGGGGTTATGTTCACCTAATAATAGCTGTAATGAAGGTCAAGAGGTTCATACCTTCATCAACCAAAATTCATCATCACCAACAGTGCGACAAAGCCCAGGTATGTCAGCACTAAACCAAAACCAGACTTTAACACACTTAACTATGAATTTAGTGTAAATTATGTTTCTAAATGAATGTAAAAGACAAAACCAATCTCTGACACCGATGGCAAAATACGAAATCAAATAAACACAAAATAAAAATGACCACATAATAATGTAATGCTCTTCCTGCAGCATTAGGGGTAATGCCTACAGGAGTGTTCAAAGTAGTAAACTGTGGAACTGCCCAAAAAAATAGGTGAAGAGCCTTTTACAGCAATGAAAATAAAAGGTACAAAGAGTCGTGCACAGTTCTTCTATAAAAGTAAGCTAGCTCGGATAGTTTATGCTTTCTTCCGCCGCACAGCAATGTTTTGGTCAGGACAAAGTTCACAAAAAAAGGAACAAAAGCTAAAGACATGTCTCAAGAAAACCATGCCGAAAACTTAATCGAAACCATTAAATTAACCGATGACCTGGCAAACGCTACGTTGCTTACAATTTAACAAGCTTAACAACTTCCAGCTGATTGTCCCCAGTTTGAGTTTGACCGCAGCAGAAAACAATTGGCGTCCTATGCTTGCATAGCTCAAAGCAAACACTGTAACATTAGCAGCCTCACTAGATGTTTTGTCTGTCTGACACTGAATACCAATCCAAAAGAAAGGACAGAACTCGCTCGGTGGCCTTCTATCATAATAAAAATCGAGAAAATAAAAAATACTGCGCTCTTAGCGACAAACCGTAAACAAATCCACTGTTTAAAATCGAATAAACGCTAGTGTTAGCCGGCTAACGTTAGCGGGATCGCTAGCATAATGAGCCAGCCCCAAAAAACAGAGCGCTTCCCCACAGTGTCCTAGCTGGTTTAAAATCGGTTACACACAGCGGAAGTCACTTATAGCGGTCTAAGATGAAGACAGTACCTGAAATTCAAGATACCGGGGGCTGTCGACGACCTTGGGCTTCAGATTTGTACAAGTTGTGTCCCCAGCAGAGCGCACGGCCTCCTACCCAGCGCTAGCTCCCGACATTCGAAACAACGACCATGACGTCATCCCCAGCATCGATTCAGCCTTCAGTCAAACGGGCCAGCACGGCAAAGTCCGCCACCCCACCAAAAACAACAGCACAACAACAAAAACACTCAGGAACAACACTTTATGAATGTATTAAAGGGTGACACAGACACTGTACTGTGTCATAGTTTTATTTATATGCCAGCTCATTGACAGTTCACCAGCCGCTGCCACAAACCCATCAACGTTCATACACAAAATGCTGAAATAAAAAGGGCTACCGGTAATCTAAAAACAAATCGATGCATTATGGACTCCGAATCTTATTAAAGATGCATACTTATGTCTGACCTATGTTAACAGGCACCATTTTTTCCTTAGTTCTAGGAATGCTTTGAATTTATTTAGGCACTAACATGTAATCAAAAGAGCAGTACAGATATATATGCAGAATTTCGACAAATGTAAACTATTCTTCTCTTTTCCAGGATAAATAGTAAAGTGCAGAAATGCATCAATTCTCTAAGGCCACAGGTCAGCACTTAAATTGATAATTAAATCATATTAGAATCTACATCGCAAATGTAGTGCCACTGACTAATACGTTCAAATTTAGTGTATTATAAAGAAAATATGATCACATGAATTTAACTTCTCTTTCATTAAAACAAGGGGATACATTTTTAAAAAATGGTCCAACTACACTAGTAGAGCATTAACAACAAAGTCTTCAGGTCTAGTTGTGTGGTTCAGTCTGCTCCATCGTCACATCTCCCTCTGCCTTCTCAGTAATCTGAGGGGCAAAAGGTCCCACCAGCCAGTTCAGTGGTGTGTTGTTCAGTAGATACTCCACGACACCATCCAGAGACTGTTGAACCTACGAACAAACAAACAAACACTTTCAAGTATAACTTTTAACAAATTTAATAAACCATAATCAAAACAACTACTTAACCCCAAAAAGCTTTATTCTGTGTAAGAAATACAGTTTATATTTGCACATTTTTAAATACAATATAAGCTTGACCTGGTTTCATAAATGCATGTGGATGAGCAGACACAAGTATGCAGGGGTGTCCTGCTAAATTCCTATTCCTTAATACTTTGCAGGGTATTATTTAAGCACCAATACAAATGTAACTGAAGGACCAACTGTATAGAGTGACAGTAAAATAAAAATTCAAGCAGTAGACTATATTTTCAATCAGTACTTGGGTCAGGTGGTGACGGCTCTGCTCCAGAAGGAGGGGTGTGATGGAGCTGGTGTTGCCCAGAGAGGAGTACAGCTCTTCAGCTGATTGTCTTGCACTGGTTAGCTGGTCCTGGACTGCACTCGGTAGGCCCTGAGCACTTGACACCACATTGGAGCATGCAGATCGCAGCTGGTCGCTCAGACCACGCACCATAGAGAGGGTCCGCCATTCCAACTGCTGTATAAGAATAGATACTATAGAATTATGAACATTACAATATTATGACAGATTATAATGACAGATGATGACGATGACTGTAACATATCATTTCTTCCCAAATCCCTTCCCATCCTTAGGCCTAGGTAGTTTCTCCATTCCATCTCAGTTGTGATGATACAGTGTATCTTCAGCCTTGTCCCACATGAGTCTGTGAGGGCATGACAACGTCAGCCTCTTACATGCGAGTTTGATTTATTGCTGAGTTTCCCAACTTTTGTCCTGTTACGTCTATCATGATATAAGATTTCATTTGTTCAAACAGTATTACTAGTCACTTCAGAGGATTAATGCTGCATATGTACAGTATCTACACTGTGAATGCTGTGAAATGTAAAAATAATCTGGTTAGAAACCCATTAAGTCAGTTCCCAAATGCTTCAGTCCTGACCTTGGCCTCATCTTTTGTCCCATCTGGCTCTGACTCAGTCTGTCCATCTCCATCCTGCTTCTGCTTCCACTCTGTCCAGCGCTGCAGCAGCTGCTCAGAGGCTCCTCCAATCTGGTTGCTGGCCGTACCCAGACTGGTGCGGGCGCTTTCTAGCAGGTTCAGAGTGCTGGTAATCTGAGCCACTGCAGCATAGGTGGTATCCCTGGCATGGCGTGCACGAATGAGGGACTGCTGCAAAGCTCGCTCCCGAACTTTGTCAGAGAGTTTCCCCAAGCGGACGAAGTAGCTTGGGCTGGCTGGTTGGGTAGTCACCTCACAGGTGGCAGATTCAGCCACAGCAGCTGAAAGGCAACATTGTTAATCTCATATATTTTCAAAATTAAGTTTTACGTGAGGGCTACCTACTACCTTTTGGTGTGAGCACTAACTGAAGAAGTACAGTATATGTGTATTCTTTGTGGCACGGGCCAGTGAGTATGTTTGCTATGAGTGACAGATAGAGGCACCAGTGGCTCCCTCTCACTGTGCCAAAGGGGGCACCTGCTGCAAGTTGGACTACTTGACTCTGACATGCTTAAAGTACATCTGCTCAGGACAGACAACAAGACTCGGGAGCCACTTCACTTCCACCAGCCATCAATCTGTGGAAGCTGAGGGCTATGCAGAGCAACACTGTATCCCTATGCCTTTCATTAAAAGGCAATTTCATGTGTGCCACTGAACAAACCTAAAATTTCCCACCTGCTGTCATTTTGGGCACTTTCTGCTGCTGCAGAATGCAGCAGCATCTTTTAAATATTGTAATAAAAGAAGAGGATGGCCTCTTGAGTATTAGTGCTATGCTGGAGTACGGCAGGTTGTCACGATAACATGACATCACGGTAGCAGGTGTCAAAGCTGTGAGTGTTGGAAACTGTAGCTGCTTTTTAGGCCAACTTCACAGAAGGGAAGTTCATTGTAATGTCATGCCTCACTCTCTATGAATAGCATCAACCATTCATGTGCTCAGATCAAGTCACTCTGGTAGAATTCAACACTTTTATTATGATAACCCCATCTTGCCACGTATCTTGCCTTTATAACGATAATTTATTTGGATAGTCTCGACAAATTTAGTTTTTGATCTGTAGATCATTGAAGCAAGGACACAGTACTGGCTACTGACTATACTAATAAATGCCAAATCATTCACGCATATTAATTATAGAATAAATTAAGTCTCAGTCAATGGAAGCTAGAATTTATAACGCATGAAATTAAGCTTGCAGTGATATAAGGGATATAAGGTTAATCTGCTAAAACTTGAAAAATTTCCTCTTTAAAGCAAATCAGCAGAACCATTAATAATAACCTAAAAGTAGATAGGAGATCACTGCCAATGTGGATCTAAGTACTAATTGTTTTGTTGTTGTTTTGAATCATTTGACTGCTAGTGCAAACTGAAACTGAAAACAGTAATTAAAGTAATGTAAAAAGAATAAAACAGGGCCAAAAATCTTATTATGGTGATGTAGCAGAACGTGAATGGCAATTGAAGGAATTAAGAGAAAACAACTACTTTTGTTTCTATGAAATATATATATTCAAAGGGTGCAATCTATGATCTAAATGTAAACATAAGCCCCACCATCAAAATGTAGAACACAGGACTGGAATCATTTGCACTTTGATTGGTAGATAACTTCGAGGACTAACAATAGAAAGCAAGCAATTCTAAGTTAAAGGTGATCTGTCTGAAGTTTTGCTTATATCCTCATAAATGATGATAATGATGAAGAATTACAATGAGGGGAGAAAAACATAACTGCAATAAAACGTGAACACGATTTAACTTCACATGATCACAATACTAAATTTCTTTGTTATCCCGTAAGCTTTAGAATAGAAGACCTACTCTAACTGTTAAGAATCATTTGTGATAAAAACCTGACAAACTGGCCACTCATTGTCCATAATTAATTAATTCCATTTTCAGCCTTGTTTCAGCTTCATTTGATCCAACTGTCAAAACACACCTGTCTATACCTCAGCAGCAGACATATGGGTTTATCACCTCCCCTGGTCTTCATGGACTGATAATGCTTTCCACATTTAGAATAGCTACTGACCCAGCTCCCTCTCAGTGAGTGGTAGGTTCTGGTCAACCCAGTCTTCAGAGCGGCTCAGGGCCAGGCCCATCCCACTGCTGACCATCTGGCCCATCCTGGTGCCCATGGCGGTGATGATGCCTCCACTGACTGCAGCCCGGGTCAACTCGACACCGCCCATCACAGCCCCCACCACGGCGTCTTTGGCCCCTGCTACTGACTGGTACACCATACCCACTGTGTCCGACACCACCTGAGGAAGAAAGAGACAAATTATGTGCCGTGCTTGGCGAGTAATGGTGGTTCTGGTATGTGTTTTTACATAGCTCTTATCCAATCCACAGATATAACATTTGAGACTATCTGACCTTCTAGGAGCTGTTAACAGAGTAAGTGATAATACAGGGCGCAGAATAAGGATGAGGTAGAAGGGTAGAGGGTTGCTCCTGAGTGTTTTATCCAGCTCCACCAAGGGGAAAGTGTAAATATCGTTGCATGAGTAAGTTAGCACACGTTATGATAATCAATAATCAGCTTATCCAAATGCACTGTAAATATGTGAAAAAGTACAGTAGAGTAGAATGATCTTCCGTCTGACCTTATCTGCTGGTTGGTGGAGAATAGGCAGCTTCTCTTCCATCTTATCCAGCCCTTTCATGGCATACTCATTCACTGTTGCAACTGAAACAAGTATAAGTAATATGATTAAATGTTTTCAATAATGCCGACTAAAACAGCAGGAGAAAATACCAAATAACAAAACCAGTAATTGTTTAATGTTTCCAGGCATTTAAAATAAAAGTGTGCAGAAGAATTTTTTTTTACTCCTGTCACATTCTGGTATCAAGTCATGTGCTATTCTGGTAAAAGGGGACTTGGTGTCAAGTTGACACCTGTAATATGCAACAAGCTTGCAATATTTT
This sequence comes from Scatophagus argus, assembly GCF_020382885.2. Classification (NCBI taxonomy): domain Eukaryota; kingdom Metazoa; phylum Chordata; class Actinopteri; family Scatophagidae; genus Scatophagus; species Scatophagus argus. The sequence goes on along the minus strand of NC_058498.1, from coordinate 15,923,459 downwards.
TTTTATAGTGCATTTCAACGTTGTAATTTTTATTGCACATATATTACATCACATTTTGCAGAGAGAGGAGAACCTACGCTGTGGTTCTATAATGTCCAAGAGAGGCTTGGACCCCGTGGTGGCAGCTGCTCCCAGGGTTCGGACCCCACTTTCTGCTGCATCCATCACTCCCTTCAGCATGGGCACGCTGTCTTTGGTGCTACTGTAGGCGCTGGAAACCACCTCGCAAGCTGAACTGACCAGAGGTAAATTACTCACTCGGGAAACAACATTCTGAGAGAAAAAAAAAAATCTAAACATTACTTTCACTGAAAAGAGATTTAAAAAATGTGAAATACAATCCTGACTGTACAAGGACAAGCTCTTTTTGGTAGTCTGTTAGACATAATGATTGATTCTCCAAAGCAGCCCATAAAGATGATATTCCAGGCTTCAAATGAGTTCCTAATATGCCTCAGTTTTGTAATAGGTGTCATTTTGGGTCACAGTGCTCCTCACCTGCTGGTCTCCATTAGCTGGTTCTGCTGCTGAAGCTCCTGTCTCATTAGTTTTCCCGCTGTCTGCCATTGTGATTGCTGGATTCAATCTCTGACATGGAATACAAAATGTCAGAAACAGATAGATTCACCTCACATTGCTCAGTATGCATGATGAAATAATCTTCCTCTCTGATATTCTTCATGTAAGCGGCTGATACACTTCATCATGCACAGAAGTAGTGTGTCTTCTGAATTTAGTAATGGTTCTACTGTCCTGTCATACGGTTTAATAATACAACCAGAGAGGCAAGCCAACCATGTTAAATTAATTTGTCAACACCATGATGCAACGAGGATGAAACTACACTTTAAAAACAAAATGGTGCAGCCAAGCAAACAGTTCAAGTCTCCACGCTACGGTAAAGATGAATGTTAAAAACTGAATGATACATTTGGAATTTCTTTCTGTCTTATTAATTCCACACAGCAGGATGTGTACAACATCCTGTTACAATACTGGTTTCTTAAGCTGATGCTTGCTTCAATGTGATGATTGCCATGGCATTAAAGGAAAACAGACCCGATAAATTATGAGGAAGTATTCAGGGGACCCAGAAGTCATTTCAATTTGAAATCACAGATGAAAGTCAAGAGAAAAGCTATGAATAATGATAAGAACTATGGGCCACCAGGGCACCAATACTGGAAATTGATTGTTCACAAGCTCCCATGATGAAGATATGCAGACAAAATGGACCTCAACATCATTTATATCAAGTGAAAAATCTTAAATGTAATACTGCACCTCTACTAATCTAAAAATATTGCTTGAAATAAAAACTAGGCCAATAGAATAATCAAATGAAATAAATGCATCAAGTGAAAACTACCCTACTGCATTTATACAATGAAGTATTGCCTATGATAAAAACTAAATCTAATACTTAAATGGCTGGCAGGAAAAGGTGAAATCCATAATTCATAATTCTAATTCAATCAGTCACCCCATTATATATTCAGTTTCCATCCTTTTAGAAGTAAAGAGGAGAATGTATATGTGATTTTAAAATCAAAATCGATTTCGCACAAGATGGATGACAGAGTGAACATCTCTTAGAGGAGTAGACGATATGGATAAAATTCTGTATCATGGTGCACTGTATGTTATGTAAGACAGTTTTTATTATTTTTATTATTGATCAATCTGCCAATTTTATTCCTCAATTAATCAATTAAACATGCAAACTATAAAATGTTGGGAAAATGTGAAAACCCTGGAATAGTTTAACTTTAATTAAATTTATATACATCTAATTATAGATGACTATTAAATATTCACATTTGAGAGGTCAGAATCAGTAAAAATGTGTCACATTTGCTTTTAAAGTGACTTAAATGACTCTTTCCATTACAGTAGTGTAAGTCCTAATGTAATGCACAGGACGGTACTGGTGTGTTGCGTGTAATGCATATCAAAATATATTGCCATTGATTGAGAATCTGTTTATAGATAAATTAACCAGATGGGAATGTCTCATTCTCACTCATCACATTGAGGGAAACATCCCAATGATGCCGTAAAGCTGTCCTGCTCATTGATTTGCAGCGTTGCCTTCAGTGGTCTAATACAACCCGACATATTAAAGGTATATCTGCCACGGTATACACAATGAGGCCAAATTTCTGTTGGCAGACAAATTTATAATATCTCATGCAAGTATTAAATTATTACTCAATCAAATATTTATCTGCAACTATTTTCGTAAACTGTTAAATTGTTTAGTCTTTTTTTTTTTTTTTTTTTTTTTAGAAAATTGCTCTCATTTTCTGGTTACAGATTCTCAATTATGAGTATTTCCTGCTCATCTTTGTCTTATATGACAGCAAACTGACTGATATGTTAGAGAGCAAACAACTAATGAAGGAAATAACAGGCAGATTCATTGTTAATGAAAACAATCAATAACACAATGAAGAGACCCAAGCGAGGCCAGTAAAGTGGCATTACAGCTGTTTGGAGAGAACCCAACATGTGGACAACATCTGTTTGTGTTCTACCAGATGGCAAAGGGATACATATAGGGAGTCCACCTGTTAATGACCGTCTGCCATGGCTGACCTGGTGTATAAGGCAGATCTGTCAAAGAAGGACACGGCCTCTGTGATTGCACTGCTGGGGAAACATACAGCGTTAGTGTGAGGAGTGCAGCTGACCAGACGTAACCTGCTGCCAGCACGCAGTAAACGCTCAGGTAGATTAGGCTACACATCCAACTGCCAGAAGGAATTGCGAACGAAGAGGCGAGCCTCGTATACAGCAGGCTATACCGAAGACAAGCAATTCCAACCATGTATGACCTCTACAGAGAACACTTTTCATTTTGCTAATTCTTTTAGACGTTAGAGTGAATAAAAAACTCAAAAAACTGACATTTCTATGACCCCAGACAATCTCTATGGACGCTTAAAATTGCATTTTGTTGCAACAGCTTGGTTGAGCAACATGGGTTTTTCTTTTTTTGAGAGACGGTTGAAATCGTCCCTGGCTTCATTACAAGGCAAAGGGTGACACTATCTTCCATGCTATCAAGGGTAAGATGAACGCGAGATAATTGTCAAAGACACAGTACATTTTATGAAAAAAGCTGTTATGCAACACAAACGCTGCTGTTTCAGATTTTCTGAAATAATTGTCTCAGTGACAAGTGATTACAGCAAAGTACTCATAAAAAAGGCTATCTGTTGTCTTCTTATCCATTCTGAGACTATTTGTCACATCTTTATAATGTTGAGCTACATCATCTCCTTTCAGAAAAGGGAACACTCCCTTTGGAGCTGACATGCTATTTGAACTTTGATATTGATAACTACTGAGACACTTGCCACAGGCGACAAAAGAGGGATCACCACGAGACAGTGGGTGAAAGAGTCTTGTATTTCAGCTTTATCTAAAATGGTGTAGACCCAGATCAGTGACATTCATTTGAGAGGGTTGACAAGCATTTAGCCAGAGCCCAACCCGGGGGTCAGGACCCTCCAAGGGGTCCTAACATTAATATGGAAGGTCATGAAAAGACTGAAAGGATGAAAAGGAAAAATCAGATCTGTCACACAAAATTATGTCCCTATATTTTTTTCTTGTGAAATATTAGAAAACAATCTGAGAGGAAAAAAAAAAGTCACAAGTGCTCAGAGCTCACGTCCACACACCAAAAGGTTAGAAGTAGTGGCTGCTTCATTTAAACGGGTCACTGTCTCACAATATGAGACACAGCAAAGACCTCTCGGACATAACGCACTGTGTTGGCATTCACAGGAATAATAAGCAGTCTTCTTACTTGACAAACTGTGTCAGTCCAGCTGAGAAGATGATTTCCACCAGTGCTCAGCCTACAGAGACCCCCTTTTCACTACTGCTTTTTAAACACACCACTGTGTCCTCTCAATAGGAAATAGCAGCTGTCACATCCAGTTGATGAACTTTACCCCAGATGGGGAGCTAAGACTAACTAACTTCAGCAAACGACAACAACAACAACAACCATCTTTTAGTAGATTATTTCTTAATTTGTCTCCACTCCTCGATGTTAACAAGTAAAGCTGAGTGCAGTTGTTTCCTCAGGCTTCAAAGGGATATAATCGAACCAGGCTAACTTCTCAACATCAGGGTTAAGTTAGCTAGTTATCGTACGAGTAACATTAGCTAGCTTAGCATCACGCCTTAGAGAAGTTGAGGATTGATTTTTAAAGAAAGAATAGAGAGGTCAAACCTCGCTGGCAGCCTGTTAAGCTTCTGTCCTGCTGTGACCTGCGGTATAACGTCAGTCAATGAACCGGTTCAGCCCACAACAAGGTCCTCTTTCTATCGGACTGAGCAGCTGTCACATGCAGTGCGGACAGAAAGGCGGAGTGTGGCACCGTCTTAGAAACTTTTAACCAATTAAATCACAGCACGGAAGTGACTGCCAGTGCAGGCCACATCTGTCACATCTGGTACTTAACATGCAGCTACAACACTGACATTTAATCCTGTTTTTTATAGTCTCTGTTTTCAGTAACTTTATTTGATATCGTCTGAGTCTGGTAACAAACGAATGGGGTAAATTGGTAGACTGCGTGAAGATTTGTCAATTAAATTTGTGTTCAGAGCAGTAGTGAAAACCTTACTCAAGTACTGTATTTGGCTACAGTTTTAAAATACTCTCATTTAGTTGCTCTTTTTTAGTTTTAGTTACATGTTATCACTGTCTAAAATAAGATGCACACAGATTGAACTCACCAAAGTAAACTGGCATCTGTTCTTGTTACTAAATGATCACTAAATTGTCTGAATACTTCTTCCTCCACTGTTACCAGGTAACTGTATGTCACATTCGTGTGGCCATGTGGTATTAAAGTCCGCACACAAAAGGCTCACAGAACTACTTTCACTTTTCATCAAAGATCCACTTTTGGAAATTTTCAGCATTCGACCTCTTGTGGATTTGTGATGTAGTCACATAATAACAGGTGGTTGTATGAATGAAGTTTGATGTTTATTAATGTGTTTGTCCTTGACTTTAACACCTGAACAATACTGAATGAATAACAGTATTGTACAGGTATACTTCAGTTATATTTATTGATTTTGTTTATTAAGTATTTGTACATACCACCATGAATTATTCTTCTTCACCCTCCCTCCAGCTGCTGATGATGACCAGAAGATGTGGTGAGATGCTACAAGGAAGCTCCACAAGATATTTAGTAAGTGAACCTTCACTAAAGAGTTTACTTGTACTTACTTATAAACAGCTTTAATCCTGTCAGTGAATGATGTGTTTATAAATGTTTTATAACCCACTGTAAGGTTTCTTTTTCATGTATATTATCATATATATAACACTGTCTTATTGATTTTTAAATAATTGCTATAAGTAATTATTATCCATTGCAGTCTAGTGTGTTTTAAGCCATTTATTAAGTGTGCATAGAAAAACAGCGGTTAAATAGGCGACTTATTCCTGGTGAATCACATATGATGCTGAATGCTGACGTGGGAGGCTCTCCACACTGTGTATGCAGCAAGATGGCTGAGCTGTGGAGAAAGTCAGGCAAACAAGTTAACTGCAATTGACGTAGTAAACCCTGAGAGGGCAGTCTTTACCCATTAAGACAAGTCAGACTTTTTTTCTCTGTGTGCCTCACCCACACTGAGCTGGACTCATTCACTGTTGCATCTGTGAGATCTTTTTACTGCAGATGCCTTATACAAGTCCAGATCAGAGAGTCTATCATGTATTAAATATTAAATAATAAATTGTTTTAAAAAAATGAAAAATGGGGCATGGATATTAAAGGAGGACAGACTGTAACATTAGTTGAATTATCTTGGTAAAGCCAGTACAGAGACTTTGTCTCCTGGATGCTGCATATCATCACCAGCAGAACTCTATCAACGCTCCCTTTTCATTTAGAGAGGATTTTCATTATTCAAGCCATTAGTGTTTTCATTATGTGCACCTTTATATTTTCCCAAATGGCTGCACCAGGTTCCAGAGAGAGGAAACAGATTACCTCTAATGTTGCTATCAGAAATTCATTAAATATGACCTGCTGTAGGTTTGTTTTGCCCAGCCTTAAAATCCTGGCTACTCTGGCGACAGTTTATGTTAAAACAACAGACTGAGGCCGTGAGTGTAAACGGGTCAGAGCGAGAGAAAATAGCATGAGCTGGGAAACATGGGTGTGTATTCCTGACCGCGGCTGCGTGGCTCCTTTCCCTCTATCCTCTTGTTTGATATGTTTCTGAATGGCCATGAAATTTCAGTGTCTGTATCTTGTACCTCTAACTAAAACACACAAGTCCTTGCACACCAATGTCACCACATTTTCCTGCAAAAGAGCTAGCAACATGTACCCCAAAGGCTCTCATCTGTTCCTGCTTAGCTCTCAACTCTGCTTCACTGGATCACTTGATTGAGGCCAAAATTGTTCTGGATATTGAGTAATTGAAGATTAGTAGATAACAGGAAAATCACTCATCCCTTAGAGGGAAATGATCACTCCTCCCACCCCCTCGCTTTTTTCCAGCCTGAAGACGTACCTTTCAAGATAAGAGCAATAAATTGGCTATTTGAACAGATTTTCATGGATGGGAGAGCAGAACCCACAAATCTTATTTATATAGATTTATCTTTAAGACATTTTGTGCCTTTTACTTTCAGATGACTTGCTCACAATAGAAAAGAAAGACACAAGCTGCTTTATCCAAAGCAACAAATAGCACCAATAAACAAGCCAAAAAGAGAAAATGCAAAACTCTGGACCTTATTTGCAATCCTGTATAGAAGCACACAGATGTACATACGTCCCCAAATAAAACAAACAAATCAATAAAACATAGTGATTTGAGCAAATATCCAGAAGGCGTTACCATAAAAACTTTAAGATGTTGAAATCACAGGTGCATTTTAGAGTCTCTGAAGCATTTCATATGGAAGATTAATTGTTTCATTAATAAATCCATCATCATCAAAGTGTACTTTTGCAGCGACGTGGCCTTTACTAGTCAGTGAAAGGAGCAGCACAGTTATACTGTAATGAAATCCATTTGCTCTGTTTCATGTTTATTATTGAACCACAAGTCTCAGGTGTGCTGAAACAGATTACATCACACTTCTTTGTCTCAGCATTCGTTTTCCTATATCACCTTCTGCTCTTCATCGTCAGCAGCCTCAAAAACCACAGAAATTAGCCTCCATCCATTAATAGCTAACCAGATCTGCTTGGTTTCATCTGAACTACACCATTGATGGGAATCTTATTTCTAACATCCTGCAACAAATTTCCGGAGAATTGCCACACAAGGTATCAGTAACATGCAACACAGCTACAAGCCAGCTACAGCTCATCTGCAGGTTGAAACTTGATATGGACCTTTGCCCTTACTATATTCTGACCAATAACATATTAATAAGGCATAGGGTAATGCATCAGCTGTGTGTGAGACCCACTCCATCATGTTGAGATAATAAAGAGACAGGAGGCTGACCTTGAGTCACATGCTGGTAAGCACAGTATTCATTATTAACATTCTTTCTTATCGCATTTATTGATCTTCATGATGTTAACCTGCACTGAAAAGTTTAAAGCAACAGTTTGACATCTTGGAAACGATGCTGTTTTACTTTCATGCTTAGGGTTAGATGAGAAGATTAACATTAACATTTTTATGTCTGTATGGTCTTTGAGAGCCACTTAGTAGCACATCTAAAGCTCACTAAAGTTACATCTTGTTTGAATACACCATTCAAAAACAAATAGTTATATGCATGTCATGCTGGTATTTCTTGACCTGCAACAATGGCGCTTCCAGGGAGTTCCTGGTCCCAACCAAGAAATAGTCTGGCACATAACAAATAGGCATTTTTACACTTTATGTACAGAATAAACAAATTAGGTATAACATGTTAATTAGTTACCTTTAGACGTTGTTCCCTCTTTCACCTTGTTTTAAGCCTTTATGCTATGCTAAGCTAACCAGCCGTTTCGGTCACATGTTTATCATACAGACATGAGCATGGTATCGATCTACTCATCTAACTTCCTGTGAGAAATGATGCTTTCAGACCAAAAATTGTATGGATACATGTTATACACAATGTATGTTATGATCTGTATAACAGCATATTATCAGCCTGAGTCGATGTCATGTTCTTTAAATTTTGATTGTTTATTATAATTGATAAAAATTGATTTCATGAGTCCCGTGATATAAGACACTGCCTGGAATCCAAGGCCTTAGGTTTATCTGTTCATTCTCAAAAGCCAAATAGTCAAACTTCTCTGATTACATACAGCAAAGGTCTATGAGAGTTCCAGCATTGCAAAAGAGTGTGTTTATAGTTTATGAAGTGGAAGCTGAAAATGAAAGCTCATAGAAGTCATTAACGTTATGCTTTAAACTTTTTTGCGAGAATAACAGTCTTTAATCTTATGAGTAAAATTGCCCTGGGAGGAAAACTTAACTGGCTACAGACGTTTTATGACTGTTGTGCCTTTGGCTTAAAGGATATTGGAAAAGTGATTTGTGGGGGACCTCTAGCAGACCTTAAAAACACATAATCTAAAAGATTTGTAGCCACAGTCAGAGAACATGGGAAATGCCAGGTCGCTGCATGCAACATGCAGAATACAAAGCAACAAATAGTGATGTGTCTTGCCATGGCCAACAGGTCTCAACTTCGCTTCCATACAGAATACACAATTTCCTCACACTGTGTTTTATGACTTCCCATCACTTTTTGAATACCAGTGGCTGCTTTCTATTTCTTGGGTCTCCCCTGTTTATTTTGGAGAGCTTATTTCACCCCAGAGCCCTGACAACAGGTCAGCTGCCACATTGGAGGTGGAGAGGAAATGTGGAAAGAGCTGACGGGCCCTGAAATATTTATGGTTCTTTAGCGTTGTGATTGTATGAGTTTGGACAGTGATGGCACATTACTGTGACCCTTCCCCAAACTAAAGGCCTGATGTGTTGCTGTCTGTTGTGACTTGGAGAGGTGAGACAAAGTGCATGTTTTTTCACCAACATGCATCCATTCTCTAAACTTTGCTTTTTCCCCCCTCTCTCCTCTCTGTGTATAGAAGATATCGCAGTATATTTTAGTACTGATCCTCACCCCTTTCAGTATGTTGCTTTTTATTTGCTTCTTTTACCCTTGTCCACCATTTTCTCTCATATTGTGGTCTTCAAATCAAAGTGTGCTTGCCCTCTCTCCTCTCTATGCCGTCTCTTCCCACTCAATATCCCATCTCATTTCCTCTACCTTGTCATCTCTGCACCACATTCATAATGACAGATTGATGGCTGCCTCTGCCATATATCTTAGTAATAAAAAAAGTCAACTAGATTGGTCCCAACTAATTTACAACAAGTCTGTTTACACAGTGAGAGTAAATTATTTCTTATTTAGACTGCTTAAATCTTATGAGTAATCAGAAATTAAATTTAACTGAGAGTATTAATTACATATGTCATCTTCAGATTCAGTGAGGTGCAGACTAACCGAGGACACACAACAGACCTCTGCACAAACAGTGAAAAACTGAATAAGTTACATAAACATGAGTTAATGTGAAATTGAGTTAGCTTGTTTCATGTAGAGGAGATGAACAAACATCCATCATTTATGACAGCAGACTTGTTGTTTCTCTCATACAAAAACCCAACCAGGCCTTTTTACTTCACTGTTTACATGTCATGCTGAGAAGAGGAACAATTTAAAATTGAGCACTGTGCCTTGATGTTTTGTATGAATACCTAAGCTGGAGTCTCACACCAGGAACTCCAACTGTAGGCCACTCTTTGTATTTTCATTTGATCCAAATGCTGCCCTCGGTATTATCAGTCCTCATGGTATTTCTTCAGTTTTTTGACAATGTAACTCAAACACTAACTAACACTAGCACATTATTGTAACACTAGTCTTCGTCAGTCAAGTTATTTAACTGCTGTCATTCTTCTTCTCTGGTTGTTCTTACTTGACATTAACAAATTGCATCTCTCAATTTTTCTGCAAATGAACAACTTTAACTTGTATTTTTATTCCAACAAACATATTGGCCAAAAATCGCACTGCATTAACAGCCATTTCAAATTGATTCTTTTAGTTCTTTAAAAAACTTTTTATGGGCTTTGTTGATATTAATGAATTTCTCATCATCTTAGAGCCAGAGATGTGAACACACTTATTAAATGGCTGAGCTCCGTTCACTAAATTGAGCCATCAGATTGACTGCTGAGCCTGTGAAGTTGGGTCTGATCACATGAACCCTGCTTGCTGCCTGTGTGTCTTTGTTCGCAGCTTGGTGAACCATGTGATTACTTTGGTGGGATAGAAAATGGTCACACTGGAGACTGAGGCATCTTTATGTTGCATTCATATTTCTTCGGAGCTGGAAATTAGAGGACAAAAGCTGTGTGTGTGTGTGTGTGTGTGTGTGTGTGTGTGTAAGTGTGTGGCTGAGCTGGCCTTCCCCTTTTCCCCATGCTGTTGAAAGATTAAAATGTGCATCCTCCATCAAAGGTTGTAGTTTTGTTGCAAAGCTTTCTGGCTTAGCCTTCTTGTGGCAGCGCTTCCCTTTTTTTATCTGGCGCAGGTCTACTGCCTGCCTGCTCTGACAGACTGAGGGATGAAAGGAAACAGATGAACAAAACAAATATTTATTTATTTATTTAATGTCAGAACACAAACTTTGACAGGAGATGACATGGCACGAGTTCTTTTGTTGAACATGACTCAAAGTTTCTCTGTCCTGAATTGTTTCTATGCAAAGTAGCTGGAAACAGAATAATAAAGCTAATCTGTGGATTTTAAAAAACTGGAGAGCTGTTTAATATTAGAATAAAGTACTGTCAGCAATATACCTACAGCATGCATTTTGTGGAAGTCCCTCCTCCCTGCATCTAGGCCTGTCCTTTGTTACTAACACTACATTGGTTTCCCCAAATATGCTATTTTGGGCAGTGACTGGAAGACATATTCAAGAAAAGTGTCAATACATGTAAAAATATTCTCTTATAAATAAAAATCCTGCATTCAAAATTTTACTTGAGTATAAGTACAGAACTGCCATCTAAAAAATTCTACTTAAACCTGAGGTAACAATTTTTTTGTTTGTTTAGGGGCAGCAGAAACACAATGTTTACATTTTTTTTGATATGTTGTTGATAAGTGATAAGGTAAAATATGACAAACTTGTGAGCAAGCGGTTGCCAACAGGCAGAAGAAGAACAAGTTAGCATTCAGTTATCTGTTTCTGTCCATCTGATGGTTTGGTGTCCATATTCACTCTGTTTTAAGCTCTATTTTTGGTCTCCACCATCTCCTGACAAGGAAATGTCTTTAGTTTCTAAAAGCTGAAATACTACAAAGCTGAGTATAATAAGCAACCTCTTTAACATAGAAGTGGTCATCTGATTGACAGCTAATGTAAAGATATTGATTACAGTCCCTTAACGTAAAGTGAAATATTTCTTCTTTCAAATAAGTGGAGCAGAAGGATAAAGTTGGATAATATGTTAACACTTAAGTAGAGTTGCCTAAAAATTGTAGCCCATACGTAACTTTTGAAAGGAAAAATAGCACATTGTTCCCCTTATAAATGAAAAGTTGAATTCACAAACAATAAAACATCCTTCCTCAGTTTCACAGACTTTGTTTGTGTAGATACGGCCTTGGTATGGTATGACCAGTAGCTAATAGGGGTTAATGTTAGCTGATATTAGTACATGTTAGGCTAGACTGACTTGATAACTCACCTCACATGTTTCACCATCTGTATTGCTTAACTGCAATGTTATAACAAAACACTTCGATTTAGATTCTTAAAGACACACAGACAAGTCAGTGTGTGTAGGGACAATTCATCATTATTCCAGAGCTGGTGAAACAATTTCTCCCTGAATAATAATACTGCTGTCAGAACAGAACAGTCTCTTGTAACCACAGTGAGCCTGTACAAAGACTTTCGGCATGTCTCCCCTGGACAAAGGAAACTTTTCTTTTTAAGTTTTAATTGTGGAGGCTACAAAGTCACAGGCAGCATGGGATGATAAGGTAAGCAGGATGAATAATGTTAATAAGTATTACAGTGCTGGTGCAGGCAAATTTTGGCTGTGTAAAGGAAGATAAGACTCAAAACAAAACGGCAAACAACAAGCAAACCAAAACAACGTCCTCTAATAATATCAGTGTCAGACAAAAGTACCCACAAAACAACTGCGTGGATTAAAAAGAGAAGCTTGTCTTTTCAAGCCCTCTGCTTTTCAAAATAGCTTCAAACATCAAAGAAAGTGATTATTTTAAGACCTTTACTTATATAATGTACATAACGTAACAGTTATCCAAAAATATGTTTTGGATTAAATCTTAAGATAAAATAACCGTATGCTTAATTATATTCAGTAATAGCAGGGGAGCTTTGTTATTTTTATTTTTTATATATATTTCTCCAAAATCGGAAGTCGAGTCATCTGATTTGGCAGTGCATTTAGCAGATTGTATCAAAAAGGCTGTCAGATGGCTGGGAGTAGTTTTATTCAGATGCTAAAGAGAGTGAGCAACACACATGAGCCCTGGAGCTTATAGAAGTCATTATTTTGGCAAATCAATTATGCATGAATCAAATCTTGAACGTGGAATTGGTTCCTCGGTTCACAGTTTCATGGAGAGGTCCAGAATGTCTTAACTCTTTTAGCACATAACACATTACCATTTATTCTGCAGTAATTTTTCCATGTGGTAATTATGACATCGGCCATTTTAGATGAGGTCAGCATGAGGGTGTCACTAAAAAAAAACACAACTGATTTAACCCCAAACTCAAACCCCAAAGTGAAGTAAAGCTACAATTACATTTGGCTGGAGGCTTATTGGGATATAATTAGGCTAAATTATTCCTCTGTTGTGTTAATTTAGGCTCGATGGGACGATGCAGAGAGACCTTAAACTCAGGGATGGAAACAGTTTTCAAGTTCAGTGACTCCAGTAAATTGGACTTTCAGGAATTGTAATTTAAACAAATTGCTTTAACTAAAGTGTGTCCCATAAAATATTTACTCTGAATCATATGACATGAAATGGGCAAATTTCTCACTCTGCTGACATAGTGATGGTTACATATTCCACGTAACAGCCTTTTTATTTATCGTGTTATGATGAGATGAGATGAGATGAGATGAACTTTATTGATCCCGCAGTGGGGAAATTCACCTGTTGTGGCAGCTCACAAGAACACAAGAAGAGTGCAAAAAGTGTGCATAAACAGTTACAAAAAAATATAGAGGTGAAATAAATTAACAATTTACAAGGTAAGTAAAAATAGTACACTATAAAGCTATATACAAGTCCTCATAAGGGAAGAAAGAGGACTAGACCATAGAATTATACAGTCTAACAGCAGCGGGAATGAAAGACCTGCGGTAGCGCTCCTTCCTACACTGAGGGTGTAGCAGTCTGCCACTGAAGGAACTGTTCAGAGCCTCCACTGTCTGATGCAGAGGATGAGAGGTGTTGTCCATGATGGATGTCAGCTTGGCTAACATCCTCCTCTCACCCACCTGCTCCACGGAGTCCAGTGGGCAGCCCAGGACAGAGCTGGCCCTCCTGACCAGCTTATTTAGTCTCTTCCTGTCCCGGTCCGTGCTGCCCGGTCCCCAACAGACCACAGCATACTGAATAGCAGAGGCTACCACAGAGTCATAAAAAGTCCTTAGGAGGGGCCTGCACACTCCAAAGGACCTCAGTCTCCTCAGAAGGTGGAGGCGACTTTGGCCCTTCTTGTACAGGGCATCGGTGTTATGTGACCAGTCCAGTTTATGGTTGAGGTGGACACCCAGGTACTTGAAACTGAAATGTTCATTGAACACATGACAACGAAAGAAATACATTTAAGTAAAATATTTGGAAACTGGGATCTTACATGACACCATTGTTTGTGTTTGATCATAGACCAAATCATCATCACCTCCTGGTTCTGGAGTCTTTTCCAGGTAGTATTTATCACATTTCCACAGCAATAAACAAGCCTGCTTTGAATCACCCTCGTGACTTTATTTAAACGTCAGCACAGCCAGTGTAGCCTTTTCTAAGCCGTCTGTTATTTGTCTTTTCAGTATAAAGGTTCCTTGGAATAAAGTTCACCCAAGAACAGTGGCTGCCTCTCTGGCGTGCGCCCCAGGTGTAGTTTGGCCGTGGCCGTGTCTAACAAGTTGACTAATTTCATTGCTGATATTTCCACCGTGACATTTAGTTGATACGCAGTAAGCAAGTTTTTGCTGCAGCGGGCCTGCCTTTGAAATGCTAGGGTATTTATTAGCGGTTTTGACCGTTTAAAATTAATCCCAATTAGTCATTAATCAATTCCATTCCAGTCGCTGCGTTATTCTGCTTCAGGTTTTGGCACTAACAGCCTTTAGGAGTCTCTTGTGGGTGACAGCGGGGAGCAGAGCCGGAGATGCTGTAGCACACACAACCGCTAGAAGACAAACGCCGTGGTCCTCCCACCTTACCAGAGCTCCTGAGTGCAGCTCAAGGAGCAGGAACTATTTTTATTAAACCGATGAATGGGACTTTTCCCCGCGCTGAATCCCGCGTCTGGCTCTGCGTGAAAACGGGGCGCATAAGCAGACAGAAGGACAGTCTTTTCTTTATGAGTTAAAGCCGGGGTGGAAAAGACGCAGCACTGACTGAGCAGCAGTCGTGCGCAGCGGCGAAATAGACCAACTATTGTGAGGACAGAAGATTGATAACACAACTGGGTGAACATCGAGAGCGACAGATGTAATTTCCAAACGTTGCAGCTGGTTTGATGCCAGTGGTGTGCTGGATGGCTTATTGTTGCGTTCTCCTTTTCATCATTCACTGCTCCCAGCGTTTCCACATTACTTGGGGATCTCGGACGGCTGTCTGTGAGGGAGTACTGCTGTAGAGACTAACGGGGAATGCCATGTGTCGTTGTGCGACATAGAAGCTCTTTGTGGGCTGTTTTGCACCGGGGACAGGTGGTGCCGTGTGTGTGTGGGTGTGTGTGTGTGTATGTTTGTGTGTGGGGGTGTGTGTGTTCTGTGTGTGTGTTGAAAGTAGCAGGGGGCACGGACACACAACCCCTGAGACAGTTGTCTTAGGGATGTCAGGCCGGCGTACGGGATCAGTTCTTGCCAGAGACAGGTGCGACAGGGAGGAGTAGTTTACAAAGACCTACACAGGATCTGGGAACGCACTAACGAGCCTCCTCTCTCCTCTGATCACTCTCGGATTTTTTGTAACCAGCGGGACTCACAATCAACTCGCACTGTCGTTGTCTCAGCGGCACGTTTTCCTCTGATAACGAGAGGTAAGTGACCCGAGCTGTCCGGTGTGGAGGTCTGTGGTTGGCAGTGGCTGATGGTGAGCTCCGAGGGCGCAGGCTCTGTCGCGCCTTGATACTTTGGATAAATTGTATCGCTTCTGATAACACGAAGGAATTTAACTGTGGAAGATTTGTTTAAACGAACTAGGTCAATACACAGTAGCTGATTTGTGGTCTTTCTCATCTTGGCTTTACAGTAGGTTTCATTGTATAATGCCTAATTTCATACTGCGTAGCATGCAGCCGCGCACAAAACGAGCAGCTTTCAGCTGTCTGGAGCCTGAAGAGGCACTTCACCATCCATGTATTGATTGGATATTGACACGACTCAGAGCGTGTGATTAAAATGGCTGACAGTATTGACCAAGATCATATGTTTCAACACAGTTAAAATACTGTCATCGTACCTTTGTGTCAGCCACCCTTCTTAATTAAGCAGTTTTACCTCTTGGAACTGTTTAATCTGAGAAATCTGGGACTTTTCCTGTCTCTGTCACAAAGATTTCCCCCTTATGATATGATATTACAGTTGATTTAAAGCATAACTGTAAAATTTCAGTGAGTTGCACAAGGCAGAGACTGCATGCGTTTTCACCGTGAGTTGGTCATAATGTGCCCTTCTCGCTGTGTCATTCTTACTGTGTGCACTTGTTTGTATGGTGTGTGATTTGTATATTATCTGCTGGTGGTTGTATAGCCTGTGCTCCACAGTCCTACCCGCTGGGGCCCCTGGTGTCCACTACTCCCTCCCTCAGGCTCTGCCATCCCTCCCTCCCTTTCCCTCTGCAGTAGCTGCCGTCTTTACAGTACATTGAGCTAGTTGGCTGGATGGTGTCAGAATCACATTTTTAGCTTTTTGTGTGAGGGCCACCAGCTCTCAATAGCTGGCTCCAAGTCTAAAGTCTAAAGTTTTGTTATTTGGAAGCTGCATGTTTGGTTTTTTTGTTGTTTGGTCCCCTTTTTTCATATTCAAATTGCCTTTCAGCTGCCTTTTGTCCAACACTGAGGTTTGTGGACTGGAAAGAGAGACAGAGAAGTAAGAGAAATGCCCAAGGGTCAGAGCATTCCTATAATGAGCCCTAGTGTGTGTGAGAGGAGAGAAGAGAGAGAAAGAAAGACATATCTAAAGAAAATGAGACAGTGCTCCTCATCCAGTGCACGGGTAGACACAGCCATGGGAATACCAGCTCCTTGACTAACCTTTCTGTTGCTCTGACTGTGTCAGTCAGCCTTGGTGGACAAGGGCCTCTTTAATTCCTCTTCCTCTCGGCTGTCACCCACTCTGACAGCCAGGAGTTCAGGGGTGCTGCCGTAGGTTACACGTAGATCTTTCGTTGCTGATGCTACATTAGGGGGTGAATGTGCCGCACCAGACCCGGTTTCAGACCTTTTTTAAGCAGTTACAGCAGTGCAAATAAGGAAGGTACAGTTGGTGGTGCAAGTGAAGAAGTTAAGATAAAACATGAAAGGAGAGGTGATCATAAATTAGATATTGTCTAATCATCCGAGTGCTGCAGCTTCTATGCGTGACAGAGGAGGAGTGGTGCTCCCTTTTCTCTCATGTGCTGACATCCGCTTGTAGGCCCATCGTGCCACCAGTAATTACAAGAGAAGCGCTATCAGAGGGAATGAATTAATAGACAACAGAGGAAATACCTGTCTGATACAATCTCAGATCTTCGTAGTGTACTGCGTGTAGTTTTAATTTGCAGAGAAGTCAAGGACAAAACACTTCGCGTGAACTGAGAATAGAAGATGAGCAGCTTTTTCTAGTGATTCAAGGCATCTTAAGAAACTTTTGAAGGGAAGTCTCCCTAAAAATATATGTATTTCTTTTATCATGGGCAGCGCAGAGTTGTGAAAAAGATCAAGGAACCAAGATGATCCAGAGACAGACATTACAGGATCTTACATACATCTTGCTGTTAATCTTATTGTAATGACAGAAATATCAACCTTTTGAGAAAATTTGACTCTGCTTCTTTATAACAAGCTTCCTCAAATGAGTTTAATTCCTTTCTGCAGACAGGGGACAGGGGATTGATATTTTCTCAGTCACTATATAAATAACCAGACTGTACTGTAGGAAGCATCACTCCTGCCAAAAGAAATGACTCGGTAGGGGGCAAGATTGCACAGACAAGTAAGGCAAACATAAGGGAAAGCAGTCGACGGAACACTGTAACCTGATGTTAGAGCCGCAATCCTGAACGTTAACAGTGATTAGGGGAGAAACCTCAACAGGAAAAAAGCAATAGTTGCAAGTAAAAGCCTAATATAGGAACAGGATTTTGTGTCAATGGAGAACTCAGATAACAAGGCTAAATGTGTGCCCAGGAAACCAGGCAGGGGGGTTTGTACTGTTCCAAGGTCCCAGTGCTGATGTCAGTGTTTGGCGATGGTTTCTCTGTCCCTGGTGCTTCTCCTCGCAGCTTAACAAACTGCTCACTGGAGCAGGGCTAATCCCAGGCTACCAGTGCCCAGTGATTTATTATAAAGTTACTTAATTTGGGAAAATGCAACATCTGATCATACACAGATGCCCTTGACAGATCCCTGCTGTCTGAACCGCGCAGTCTGCATCGCCAATTAGTCTTAA
This sequence comes from Scatophagus argus, assembly GCF_020382885.2. NCBI lineage: Eukaryota > Metazoa > Chordata > Actinopteri > Scatophagidae > Scatophagus > Scatophagus argus. The sequence continues at coordinate 15,905,486 of NC_058498.1, read as the reverse complement.
GAATTGTTTGTGTGTGTGTGTGTGTTTGTGTGTGTCATTAAGAAAAGAGAGAAAGACAGAGCGGGAGTTTGCAAACGTCCATCAGAGAGAAACATAAGGGACATTGTTCATCACATTGTGTCTGTTTGCCATCCTGTCTTGTATGGACTTTGTGTGTGTGCATGTGTGTGAGTCAGTTCATCTGTGTCTCAAACAAGTGTGATTCAGCACTGTCCAGCAGCGTTTCAATGGGTGCACTGTTTGCACCTCGTTTCTGACGCCAACAGCCGTCACTTCATCCCTCTGCCTCAGAGCAAGTGTTGCGGCCTATGTACTAAAGTAACAGGTGTCTTTACACAGTGACTTAATCCCTCTTCCCCGCCTCCCTGCTGCACCCTGCTGGGGGTTACATCACCTGTGGGCCTTGATAGCACATAAAAGTCATTTTAGTCATCATGAGCCACACTAATCAGCCTGTGAAAACAGTTGTATGATGTCTTCTGTGATAGAAAACTTAGAAACTGAACGGTGCGGGGAGGCAAGGAAAGTCTGTTGTTGGTCCCATTGCATCATGGAAAATGTAGGATCTTTGGATCCCAGACATATACTAAAAGTCAGGATATCTGGACCTCTGCTGCTTCAGTTTTATCTTAAACTGTGTCTTGTGAGTCTTTCAGCTTCAAGTGCAAGACAAAACAGTCAAGTTCAAGGCCATTCTTTCTTATTTTCTGTATCTGGTGGTACAAAACCTACTATTTTAGATAGTTTTGGTTTCTGTCACTGAGATTTTTCTCTGCCTCAATACATCAGACACAAATGGAATTTCATGCGATTGGCGTGAACAGGGGGCGGCACGGCATGGTGGTGCAGTGGTTAGCACTGTCGCCTCATAGCAAGAGGGTTCCAGGTTCGAATCCCGGTCTGGGCCCTTCTATGTGGAGTTTGCATGTTCTCCCTGTGCCTGCGTGGGTTTTCTCCGGGTACTCCGGCTTCCTCCCACAATACTGAAAACATGCATATTAGGTTAATTGGCTACTCTAAATTGCCCCTTGGTGTGAGTATGAGAGTGTGTGGTTGTCTGTCTTTGTGTGTCGGCCCTGCGATTGACTGGCGACCAGTCCAGGGTGAACCCCGCCTCTCGCCCGTAGTCAGCTGGGATAGGCTCCAGCTCCCCCGCGACCCTGACGGATAAGCGGTATAGAAAATGGATGGATGGATGGCGTGAACAGGCCCTTTCAGTCATATGGGTTGCTTCTGAGTACGTTTCGATATTACACCAACTATATGTGCATGAACACCTGTGTTTCTTTTGTCTCTCCTGAGCTTGTCCAGTCTGTCTTATGTTTCTGTGGCTTTTGGCCAATCTAACGCAGATGTATTACTGTATTGTTGTTGGTGTATTATTAAGTGTCCTCTGTGGGAGCAGAGCTGTCGCCATCTACATCAGTCTAGTCTGAGACTGACAGACAGGTCAAAAACACTATTGAGGTGTGTTAAACCTGGCATTCCTTCTCCTCAGCGTTCCCCTGCTTGTTTTCTTTCACACATTCAGCTTCCATAAAGCTGCCTCCCCCCTCCTTACACCCCCACTGCCCCTCCGACCCACCTCCTCTCCTCCGTTTTCTTCCTCCCTCCTCCTCCTCTCTTCTGGACCTTGATGTCAAGGCCTTTCAGGCAGTGTGGTCTCTGTCTGCAGGCTGTCAGGGCAGGGACACTGCCCACTGGGACCCTGAATGGGACAAATTGACCGTAACAATGTTCCCACTTAGCATGTGGAGCTGGGAGAAAGAGAAGGTGAAAAAGAGGGCCTGATGATTGAGGGGCAGGCCGGCACGATGGTTGGGGGGTGGTGAGAGCAGGACGGCTCTTTGAAATGTATGAATTTAAGACTTGCATTAAAACACACACCTCGCCTTTTAAATACTCTCTTCACATCGTCTTTCACTCTTGTTCATGTACACGCACACACACATACACACAGATTTTCTTGTTGTTATTTGCCCAAGGCTAGTGCTGGGGTTGCCATAGCAGCAGAATAAACACATTTGCCAATGACCCTGCGAGCCCTCACTCACACACACTTCATTCTCAAGGTCCAGATGCCCTCCGGGTGGGGGGAGACAAGTTCATCAGTCCTGGCAGTTTGATCTGCACCAAGGTGGTACCACCGCCTAACAAAGGGTCAAGGATCATCCAGCCCCCCATTAAAATGCAATAACGGCTATAGCCCAACGGGACCACCTCCGCCATTTAATCACACACTGCTGTTCCCTCATCATCTGCTCTCTCCCTTTTATCTTTTAATCACTTGTTTTTCCAATCCCGTCTTCCTTTCACTCTCATCTCTCCGTCTGCTTCATGGTTTTCACGTATCCAGTGCAATGCCAAGGCAGCCCGAACAGATGACAGAGTTCAAAGAAGGAAGCCCGATATAGTCAATAATGAGCGCTCTTTCATTTTTCTTTAAAAAATTTTCTCAGTGTCTCTCATCGTCAGCCGTGGGCTAGTCTCTCCTTAGAGTTTGTGAAGTCCGTGATTTCAATATTTTTTGTCAATGCCCTTTAACTGTGACAGAGTGTCTTGAAGAAGTTGGGGCGATATGTTGTGTAAGCCTGAGGTGGAACAGTATGACAGGAACAAAGAATGCAGCTGCTATCACCAAAGGCCAAGTGACTGCTGAATAAGGATGCTTCCCTTTGGTAAAACTGGCATTCCATGTAGGCTTATTGTACCTCCACAGGGGGAGTGTGTTCTTGGGTGTGTCTTTCCTATATTTCTAAAAAGTAGATACTGGGGATTCTTCCATCCTCTGCAGTGGTGAAAAAGGGACATTTCCCTGAATATAAACTCCATCCTGGTGGCAGCGGACCGTGAGTGATACTGTGGGAGACAGGATGAAAAGGCAAGCAGACAACACTGAGACGGACACCAACTTTTACTTCCTGGACACGAATAAGCATTGTGTGTGAGCTGAATTTTTTCACAGCCTATTTGCTTGTCATTAAGCTGTGTTCACAAGGCTTTCTCTGCGCTCTCTTTCTCTCTCCCTCTCCCTCTCTCTCTCTCTCTAACACACACACACATACACACACACACACATACATACACACAAACTTTGTCGTCTCTCTGTCTCTTGCACTCTTATGAAGTCTCGGTGTCAGCAGAGCCCCAGTTTGTTAACAAGAGGAGAGACTAATGAGGGGTCAGGAAGGAAGAGGACAGGCCGGTCCCATAAACCACCCAGAATACATGAATACACCCCGACACATTGAGGCACACACTTGCATATTCCCAGACATATACGCACACACACACACTTGCAGCTAAGTAACAAGCCACCACAAGCCCAAAGCATATTCAGCACCAGCAGCCATACTGCAATTATATTATTTTTCTTCTCTGCCATGATATAAATAGCAACACTTATTTCTATTACAGCATTCACTCACACATCTCCCCAGCTTCATTCCCATGCCAGGTTGCTATGATCACTAAGCAGATAACTAATAAGGCAGAGTTTAACTATTGTATGGTGGGAGACATTACATTGTGGAAAGGATGGTGGTCACACACATCCTGAATCATTTCCCACATCAGCACAGCGTGAATCCGAAGAAACCATGCCCTGTGGGCCAGACTGGTATTATCCTGCTGCTGTTTTATAGCTGATTCATTTCTTTGGGGAACTTCCAGCCCAAATGGCTCTATCCTGTAGTTTTATGGTGGTAGAGAAGCTGCAAAAATAAAATGAGAATGTTCTCATTGCCTGAGTCTGTTACTGTTGTTGACAGTATTGTTTACTGTTGTGGCTTCAGCTGTAGCTATTGTTGTTGTGGCCTCTGCTTGTCTCACTGTTGTTCTGGTTTTAAGTTTGTGACTGCACTCTTTAAAAAAAAAAAAAATTAAATGTCTCCTCATTTTGCTGCCAGGTTACCACTTGTTTTGTTCTTTGAGGTAATTAACAGCTTAATGCGTTCATTGACCTGGGGGATTCAGTCATGCTGAAAAAACAAAAAGAAAACTCTGGCTTGCTGGCACTGGGCACAGGGCAGTTGGCAAAGTGGAGGGGACAGAGCAGAGACTGTGACCTGCTGTCTCTCTTAGTTCGCTGATGGTCAAGTGAAGAGAGAAAGGAGAGTGGGTGAGGCGAGAAGGCCTAGCAATATAACAGACAGTTAACAGTTAACAGACGAAGCTGAACAGTAAAGGTAATGGGGAAAAGTAGAGAGGCATCAAGCGGAGAGAAAGGAAAAAATGGAGAACAGGAGAAAACAGTGGAAGAGTCTTGAGAGGATGCTTGTTCAGCCTCTGTTGCTGTTGGAAAGTGGAAGGAAAGTGGGTCCTTGAATGTACTCGCCTAAATTAACGGCTCAGAAGCACCAATTAATGTACAGCCTCGCTGTGGGTCTCTGCTGTGCCGAATCAAAGGGGTCTTGCTGTGCAGTGCGTCTGCTCATCTCCCAAGCATGTGTGCATGCACTCACATACACACTCAGAAGGGGTTTTAGCCAAGAAAACTGGAGCCAATGAGTGAGAGATGAGATGAAAGTGCCGCGTGGAGCTGAAAGCTGAATGTCAAGGTTAAAGAACAAAAGAATGGTGATTTGGATGATCAATCAATAAGTGGTGAAGGGATGAAGGGAAGGTGACTTTTGATGTGCTTATGACAGAATGAGAAGATGAGGAGGTGAAATAAGGAGTGGAGGAGGAAGAGGACGAGGACAGCGTGTGTTCTCCGAGGGCGGCAATTACAGAACCAGACCCAGGACCCATCTGGAGGCAACAGGTCTGGTGACAGCAGGCAGGTTCCTGATCCAAGTATCCCAGCCGTGGGTGACAGCCAGTAAGAGATCTAGGGTCTCGCCTTTTCCAAGACCGCCTGAGACCCCTCCTGTCCGCCAGCAATCTGTCCCCTGATACTAACTACTTCAGTATGATAGAGAGGCGTATTCATTATGACGGGTTATGGATTATAATAGTTCAAATTGAAAGTGGATGGTTGATTACATGGTATTAGCACTGCTGTCATAGATGAGTGGATTCTGTGGGGATGCTGTGTATACTGAGGAGTTATGTTGAAATGATAGAGAGGATTTAAGCTCCTTCACAGCAAATCTGTTAATGCAGTACATTATGTTCCTGGTCTGAATTCATTAACATTAATTCTGTTTCATGCAAGGAGTGGTAACAATAGCACCCTCAAACCAATGCGCCAGAAAAGCAAAAATAATTGATATCCAACACACATAAAGCTACTTCTAAAGCCTGTGTACTGTTACAATAGAGCTGGTGATTGGCAAGTCCTCTGTGCTGGATTTTCTGTGGTTACTGTGCATTCAGAATACCATAGCTAGCGTGCTCACAGTAGCTAGTGGGTCATTCGTATTTGCATGTAAATGTTTTTCACCTCTTGGCTTGACTGGTGGGGCAATCAGAATGGCTCTCTGTCTGCATTGCTAAGAGGGAGGCTGCAGTGAGTGACTGTGACATTCACAACTCAGGGCAAGCTTCACCCTTTGCTTTCATTCACTTGTCTGCTCACATGTTCATTTCTGTGGGAAGGAGAAGGCAAAAGACAGGAAAGGGTGTTTTTTTGGTGTGTGTGTGTGTGTGTGTGTATTGATGTGATATCCAGTCAGTAGATGCTACAGTGTATATTCACAGTCCCATTATCAGCGGCCTGATTTGCTCTAGACATGAGAATTATCCCACATTCTCCTCATCATCCAACCCAAAGCCTCACCTCCATCATCCTGTGGCGCCACTGAGATGGACACTTTCAAAGCTTTTCTTGTGCGGATCAGCATGCCACACACATACACGGGCACACCCACACACACCTCCCACATGGCGACCATGGATACGTGCGCAAACGCATATCTGCACGACGGAGGAGTGTTTGTGCTTGACTCATGTAGCACATCCCAGGGTTTGGCAGTCTGTCTGACATTTATCAGCCTCTGTCATCAAATGAAACGTGGCCCTATAGCTCCCTGATCCTGACGAGTTTGATTTCCTCTGGTTGCTGATCGGTTCAGAGGAAATGAGTGAACTTTTGAGTGAGTGAATGAGGACATAAATAATCAAAATATTCATTTCCCCTATTGGTGGAATGTGTATTTATACCACAAATCCATTTAACTGACATCATTTTAAACATGTCTGTTAAGGCAACCGCAGTGCTCCTCTGTTGAATAATGTTACTCCGTTTGTTGTTCGCATTTGCTGTATTCTTCACAACACAGATGTAGGTGCATTCTTCCTCTTTGTCTGGGTATGCAAGTGTGCCTCTGCCAGTGTGGGAAGATCTGTGTGTATAGACAGTCTAAATAAACACAAAAACTAGTCAAAAAGTTTCCCTTTCCCAGTTTATGCTGGAGCGTGTTTGATGTGACAATGCATCAAACATTCCTCTAATCCTCCTCCTTGACATTTGAGCGCTCAGTTGTTTTATACCAATTATAGGATGTTACTGTATGGTTTGTCTGCTGCAATGGAAACATCATGTTTGTTGCTGTTATTATGTGTCTTCGCTGTATTTGTGTATCGGCTGCTCTTCTAAATATAGTGTGAGGAGCTGTGGCTCCTTGTGGGCTTAAACTGTCTCTGTGTTAGCCTTTTAATCATACCAAAATGTTGAAGTGTAGGTTCTAGTTTGCTTGTTTCTGGGTTCACGATGTATTGATTTGACTGCTCATTAGTAACCCGTCTCTCAGGTCTTGTGGCAGGAACTGCTCTTTTTGACATTGTCCTCACCTGGCGACATCATCACTGTGTTGCCTCGACATCCTGTTGTGAGCATGAACGTGCTCTAACCTTTTCAACAATTATCTGCTTGCTTCTTATAAATAGCCTCCCTTGTTCTGTCTGTTTCATTTCAAAAGCCAGCCACACTCTCCCCTGGCTCTCTGCTGCAGCAGTATTACAGGGAAACTCGATCCGGGAGTCTAAACCGAAGTAATAAACAAGACAGAAAATGCCTGAGTGCCAGCTCGTGCAGCTGGCCTGAGATATGTCATGTACCATGAAACATTAAATGTGCTGTGATGAGGTTAAAAAAAAAAAAGCATTGACGAAGTTTTTCCATGCATGTTGGAGAAGAATAGCAATAAAAGCCATGTTGTTGTTGTCGTAATAGCAAATAAACAGAGGAGTTGGCCAGAATAATCTGAATCATGATAGAAACATGCAGCCAGTGACTAAGCCCTCTGATCTGCCTCCTGCCTTCACAGCAAACTCCTAACTCGTAATAGAGCAGTTTTTTTTTTACTCCTCATTTTTTATGTTATTGATGACTCTCACTGAGTGTGTATTTAATTGTGCTAACCTGAGGGGATGAGCTGAGTGCGTAGTTACAGACATACTGGTGAGCACTCATCCTGCCAAATGTTAAAGATGGCAGTTATTCTTGAGTGAGCGTTTTGTCTTCTTTTTTTTTTTTTTAGTTGTTACATCTCCTGACCACCGGACAACGCAGTTTTTCGCTGGCGGGCATTTTTTTTTTCATTCTCTTTTTCTCTGTTTTTTGGCTCGGGCCGCTTCACCTGGCATAGAGGTCCTCTCTGCTGTCATCAGGGCCATTAACGGCCACAACAAAGTAGCTTTGAAGCTCTGCAGGCCTGAGGCTGTAATAGGAGGACAGCTTCAGGCCCACGATATAATGGAGACAAAAGCGCAAAGACTGTTTGCTCCTTAGTTTGGTAAGATAAGGCTCTAAAGACATCTGAACCAATTACTCTGTCTGTCTCTTTGTCAACCTTTTTCACTGCCTCTCATCTCTGTTTTACACTCTGACATTCAGGGTGAAGTCCACAAATGCAGCAGCAACTATACGGGATAAATATTGCTTAAGTGGTGAATGCCTGACAGTAAAATCGTCGCCTTCTGGAGCTGCTTTCAAGACAGAGGTAGCGACTGCTGGAAACTCAGTATTTATTGCTGTCTCTTCTGTTAATTGGATGCATTATGTTCATTTCCTTTGCCGCTTTTCAAATCTTAATCAGATGGTTAATTTACTGACTTGCAGGCTTTAACCAGCTGGCTCCAAACGTCTTCATCCTCCCTCTATTCGTCTTCTGTGTGCGTCTCCATGGTTTCCTCTGCTTGTTTTGAAGTCAAGCAGGCAGGGTTTTGTGTGTCAAAATGTGTGTGTGTGTCCCTGTTTATGTTTGAAGCTAGGTGGCTAGGTTAATGTAACACTTTTGTCTATTGCCCGGTCTGGCATCAATACAATGAGGCAAGTGAAAATGTTGGGGATGGGGATTTTTTGTCCACAGAAGAGAAGACTAAGCCGCTGCAAGGAGCCTTCATTAATATGATAACGCTCTTTATGTGACATCCACGCACACACACACACACACACACAGATTCTCCATGGCCGCCTTGCTGTTTATTTATATATTTGTCACTTTGCCTTTCACAAAGTTCACAAAAAGGAAAAAGGAAGCTGATTATGCTCTCCACAGTCACTTCTCCTTGTGTTTTACAGGCCATCAGCTCAGCATTTCTCTGCCATTGTCAAGTTGGTTCCTCGGTGCTGATAAGAAGTAATTGCCAGTGTGGCAGTTGACTTGCTTCTTCCTTGAGAGTTCCCATCCAGGCTGAAGCAGGCTTTGCAAATCTTTTTGTTCCCCTGAAAAGGCTACATCAATATCTTTGTCTGGAGGTGGGGAAGATTTTGTTTGCATCTGATAATCCCTTTTCACTCCTGAAATTAGTTTCTCTCTCTTGAGGCTAACATGCAGAAGCAAAATTACAAATGAGTGAGGATTACAAATGTAAAAGTGTGAAACAGAACAGATAGGGAAATGAGTGGAACGCGTATGTGTGTGTGTGGGTGTGTGTGTGTGTGTGTTTGTGGATGAGGCCTCTCTGTCAGCAATCAAGGACTCTTGCTGGGATACTCACCTGATTGAAATGAATAGATTTCCTGGATAGTGGGTATAGGAGGAGGGGAGTGTGGAGTGGCAGCTGGAGGACTTGTCTTTCATCAAAGGCATACACACACACACACACACACACACACACACGATGCTGGCTCAGTGGCTCATTAATGCACCTCAGCACCACCGGCTACACCAGGCAGTGAGCCAACCCAAAAACAGAAGCTAAGAGGTGATGCTCACCATGGGCCACCCTGAGCTGGGTAGAGGGGGTTAAGCTGAGCCTCTGGCAAGTTTTAGGTATCACTCATTAGCATCCATGCACAAACTAATGAAGAGCCTGGAGAGAAAGAGAGAGAGAGAGAGAGAGAGAGAGAGAGAGAGAGAATGAGGCACCAATCAAACTGAATAAAGCAACAAAAACACACAAACGTGTGCACACGCTTCAGCACAAGCGCTGGCGTACACACATCCGGCTGTAACGGCAGCTCTGCTAACAACCACTGATGTTTTCACAGAGGATTTGATATTTTGTTAGTCTTAAGGCTTAGGAGTGTTTTTGTAAGTGGATGTAGTGATAAGTCTTAAAGCAGAACACTCTTCCTAAGCAAACGCTGTATTTTGGTGAACTAGTTCTCTTCATTTAAATGCCAGGGGACGCAGGCACACAGGGGAGACTAGTTATAGAAATAGCCTGGGTTTTTGTTCCTAAACACACCCCCCACCACATGGAGTTGTACTCTATGGGCACAAATTTGTAGGTCCGTGACGGAGCTGTTTTACAAACCCCCAAACGACAACTTGCATTAGCACGATTGACAGGAGAGTGATATTGATTACGTCAAAGTGGCTTCAGAGGCAAAACAGTGTTATTTAGTCTATTTATATACATCAGGACATTTTGTTATTGTTGTCAGGTGGCTTGATAGCCTCGCTCAGGAAAGCTCAGAGTCAGGTTGCTTATTTTTTAAGGCTCAGCGAGTCTACGGCCAAGACAGCTAGTTTCTCTTCCAAGCTCTCTCGAGACTCAACCCTGAGGACCTGAACTAATTCTTCTGCATCACATTACCATTCTCATTAATGTGACTGATTATACACTTGGAAAGACTGGGCCACAGTCGTGAGCCAACCGGCCCAAGTGTTTACTGGCACACAAGTGTGAAAAATCAGAATGCCCACTCCTGTTGAGTCACTGTAGTCTTAGATCATTCTGACGGCTGCGCACAGACCTCTGACATCTCATTCTCCTTCAGAAATGGATTTCCATCTTATTTAGATGGTGATTTAGTATGCGAGGGATGTGTTTGTGCTCGCACTTGTTGGTGTGTTGTGTCAGTGTTGCTCCTGTGCTTACAAAAGGGAAAGATTTTCCTAGAGTTAGAGTTAACTTCATGTTGCTGACGGTTTTGCTCACACACTTAATTAGCCTTTCTTGACTACATGTTGAAATGTGAAAATGAAACAACTTTATGTGAGAAGGACACTGCAGAGAATTACCTAAATAAAATGTTTCAAGCAAGTAAATGCAATTTTCCCTTTGACAGTTTTTTTGTAGGAAAAGCAGGAAAAGTATTTCTGTCCCGTTGGGTTTATTGTTTGAGAGAAATCACAACAATGCTCCAAACAGCTCATTAGAGAGTCAGACTAAACAAAGAAACGAGTAAATATATGTAAACTAGAAGGTCACTCGAGAGTGCATACCTCCAGCAAGGGAGGTATGCACTCACTAGTTCACTCTTCTATGATATGTAGTCTGCAAATACAACCACTATATGCTGGCTATATTTCCATAACCATTATAATTATGTCAAAATATTGTTGGGCGTAGCTGAAATGTCAGCATCAGCACTCATTCATCACTTATGGCCGACTAGAAGTGTGTGGTGGTGTCTGCAGAGACCCTGCATGTGTCTGTATTTTCTTCTTATTATTTTGGGGACATTTCAGTCTTTGGATAATGGGCACGTAGCCCCCAGCCAATGACAGTGTGCTGGGTATGAGATCGGACTACAGGTTAAAATGTAGCGACCAAGTTGCGTTGTTGCCTCCTTCTCTGTCCTTTGCTCAGTGTGTGTCATGGATGACATTAACTTCGGTCTTTTCACACAAAACCCATCCATGTGACCCATGCGAACCTGTCCCATGCTACACCTCTGATAAAAATGGGGCCAATAGTTTTCTCATAATCCTGCTGACAAACAGATAAATCAGCAAACTGAAAACTTGACCTCCTTGGTGGTGGTAACTAGAAAATGACTGCCTTAGTCTTCTCGGTGCACTAAGTGGTGTCCCTGAATGGGTAAAAAAGTAATAACACTTAATATAAAAGCCATTTTTGTCACGATTAGATACTGTGCAGAGACAGACGTCAGAGGAAAGGAAAACACAAACCCCCCAGAGCCATCACACTGTCCTGATTACAGCCAGTATTTGTCTCATTACAGCTAGAATGTAAATAGCTTGTTGTTTCTCAAAAGCGTATTTTCATTAGTTCCTCACAGAACAGCGAAGTGCAAATCAGACCTGACTATTGTTGCGCTTGTTGTGTGTATTTTTAATCAGTATGCTCCTTATTATAGACTGCAGCAACCTCCCACTACTAGACATGCACTGTAGGCTTTATACAGAACAGAAATCCCATCTGCTTAATTCAGTCAAATATATTTATAGTACAGGGACACATTTAGGAGCAAGAGTCAAGTTTACAATTTAAAAACTACAGACTCTCCAGGCTCCTTTGCAATAAAGGAAAAGCAAACCAAGTAAATCAAGATGTAATTCGTGATAACAGTTGCAATAGTTTAATCAAGCCTTTGTTTAGCTCCATGAAACTAGAGACGTTACTCAGAATATCAAGCTTCAAAAATATTTTATGACGAAATTGCCAGCATGTGAATTTAGAATGGGGCTTTAACTGGGCAACAACAAAGGCTCTGTTTTTTTGGAGAGGGGCCGAGATACAACCTGATCGCACTTGCCCACTATGAGGCTCCACATCCTTCAGGGTCTGTAGACTTACATATCAAAAACACTGACAACTCTCAGGATTTACCGATTTTCTTTTTTCTGTCTGGTTGAGTGAGCAATGTTTGACACGTTAGTAAGCCAACAATGTTAAGTGAATGTCAGGATATTCAACTCATCCTTTAACTCGCAATATTACTTGTGAGTTATTAAATAGGCGTAAAAATGGTGGATCTGGAATGACACATTTATCTGTTTTCATTAAGTTCATGATAAAATATCACTTGTATACATGGGGTGAACACATTAATCCCCTCTGCCACACTGTCTGTTTTGTCTTTTAGTCTTTACAGCAAGAGCAAATGTGCATAGTTTATGTACAGTGAATTTTGGTTCAACTTAATTGAACTTTGACCACAAACGCACAATGGTTTGTGTAGTTGCTTGGGACAGACGCCCTCTGCATCAAAATGAATGACCTTGATGTATGCAGCAGCACCCTTGTGAATTTGGTATGAAAGCAGTGTAAGAATCAGCCCTAATCCTGCACACTGACTGGAGTTCTTTATGTCATTGTATTATTGCTGTCTGTCTTCCCACCACTGACCTCACAGAAGCCCCTGGCTATCAGAAACAATTATCTAAATTGTGTCAATAGTCAGCGGAGCAGGTGAACCTCAGGTCACTGACAGTGAATGAGGGGGTAATGGCCCTCACTTACTACAGTGTGTGAGTTCAACTGGAAGAAGACCAGCCCAGCCAGAGAAGCTGTGTGCCTCTCCACAGGGACCTTTGTACCAAGCTGAGCAGAGTGGTGCTTTCAGAAGAAACAAAGCACAGTATTTGTCTGTTTGTGTGTGTCTGTGTGTATATGAGTTTATGTTTCTGTCCAGTTTTCTACCCCATTGCCCAGCTGACCTGGAGTCCGTCCAAGGCCATACTACAACAAGCTTCTCCTCTCCTCTCCTCTTCCACTGTGTTCTCTCTGTGGGTGTCAGCTGGGGCACAAAAAGGAGAAGAGCCTGGGTCACTTCCAAAATGATTTCCATTGCCGCATAAGTGCCTTTGGAAGAATACAACATGGTACATGCCAGGAAAGGAAAGAAATGAAGGACCCTAGAGTGAAAGCTTGAAGTGGGCCAATCGAAGTTTGGTTGGAGGAAGGCTGCGGTTGCTTCTTGCCAAGGCCCAGCAGGGCAAATTGAAGAATTTGGAGCAGCGGAGGGAACAGCATGAGGTGGGGAAGGAGAATAAGCTAGAATAAATGAGAAAGATTGTTGGAGTTTGGAGGAAGGTTGTTGCTGCTTTTCGTGGCCAAGGCTGGGATGTAGACGAGATTTTGAGAGGAGAGGCCACGAGATTACAGCAGGAGAAGATAAAGGGGAACAAAGCCTTGAAAACCACCATTAAATTAGAAAAAACGTTGAAGAATTGAGACGACAACTAAGCAAGTGGGCGTGAGGATGGAGAAAACAAAAGCTAAGGGGAAAGCAACGTACCTCCTTTGCATGTTTGTAATTGTTTTGCCGTGTTCATGTTCCATCCCCCCCGTTGCTCATGCAATTATCATCCTGAGACCAGGGGCGGTCTCTGTGAAGTTACAGCTCTTGAGACACTTGGGTGGCTTGATGGAATTTGGCACCTAGCAGCGCGCAGGCAGGGCCTAGAGACACCACTTAGTTAATTAACCAAAAAGACTAAAACTGATTCTGCGGGCCGATAAACAGGAATGAGGTAAATGTCTTCTCCTGCCCTCATGAGAGAGACTCCAGAGAGGAAAATCTTGCAGGTCGTTTCAGGCTGTTTGCTTTTCTCGCAGCAATAAAGGCTGGGAATCTTATCGGCTGAGAACGGAAGGAGGGGAGGTACCAATTTCAGCATTATTTGAAGTTGTTTTTCTTTGTGGAAGGATGAGAAATTTGCCTTATCATAAGTCGCCGCATTTTTATTTGCCCCGACTCTTTGATACACATTCAGCCTATATTCATTTAGTCATTCAATAGTCATTTTTTTCCTCCATGCTGTGCATTTATAGAAGGCTTCCTGTGGCCTCCACCTACAGAATATAATTCCTTTAAGAAATGTTGATGTACACATGTTTCTGTCTACAGCGTGTGTGTGTGTGTGTGTGTGTGCTTGTGTTCTTATGCAGCAGAAGGAGAATGTTGATGTGTATGGATAAATAAACGGTGTGAGAGCGTTGGCAGACAAAGCATGCTGAGTTCTTGTAAACCAGTGGTGGAAATGATTAACATCTGCACCATCCCCAAATGAACCCTGACCGTTTCCCCACTGCCTCATTTGTTGTCTCTGTCAGTCTGGAGGCATCATTTCAGTCTGGAAGGAAGGCGGTGTATAATTGCTTTTAAGGAAACACATTTTTCTATCTTAATTACTGTCTTCATTTTTCTTATGATTTTCTCAATTTCACGTGTTCTCCTCTCCAGTGCCAAATTAGGTCTACGATATGGCGAAAAGATGTCTAACCTGCTGTGACTTGTCTCTCACACTGTCTGTCTCCTCGTCCTGTTCCCACGAGTATTTTTCTGAGCATTTTCTGCACAGTGTCCTGTGGTTTTGGGAGACAGATTATGTCCTTGCTGTGTCACTGCTGACTCCAGCACACAACCTGCAGAGTATGCAGACGTCCTCTGACCCCTCGTGCCTTCACTGCTCTACGCGTTTTGCCATCGCAGCCCTGTGTATTGCCTGCACCCTGTGCCCCGACATTTTAGCTTTGCCCTCCTATTTGCCCTGTCCCTTCTCATTATGATTCCTCATCCATTGCTGTCACAATGGCTCTTTCAGGCGATCTAACTTGTGCCCTTACTGCCATGCACTGGATTCACTTTGTGTGCCCTCTCTCATGTTTTTAATAACCACTTGTACACTTTTTATCATTCACCCCCCCTTTTTTCTCTCCATCCTGCCCCTTCGCTCCTCCACATGCATGCATCTTTGCCACAATGAGCCACAATGCTCCTCTGTTCTAACATCCCCTCCTCGCTTTGCTTCACGCTGAGATGCTCAGCTCCTGCCTGCGTGACTGTGGTCTATGAATGCCGATCTAAACATTTCCCTTCATTAGACCAGGTCTCGTTGTGGCTGCTCTGCAAATTGGCCTTACAGAAAAGTGAGCTGTGTTGTTCATTGAGCTGCCACGTCAGTAATAGTTGCCTGGCACCAGCTTTTTGTTCCCTTCAGAGGTAATTGCTGCCGAGGGGATTAAGTAATGATATGACAAGGGTGAGGGCATGGGCGTGCCATTCGTCATCCATCTCTGAGTGTGTAAGTGCAGCAGAAGGATCTAAGGATCTCCTGTGAAGGAAGAAGTGTCATTCTCTTGACATTTCTTAAGTTAAGACCACAGGGCTTTGGTGTTAATCACCTGCAGAGTAAGACAGTGAATTAATATTCTGTTCAGATCATGTGCAATTGAACCATTTGGTTTTGACTGCTACAGGTGTCACTTTCACTCCTTGCCATTTTTACTTTTCCTTGCATCACGCAATCTGTACTTTCACCACGTCTCCCTGAATCGAAATGTCAGCGTGCAGTTGGGCCATAAAACTGTTTATCCTGGGCTTCAGGTGGCTTGAAAGAAAACCCACAGCGACATTATTCTTGCTTTCCCGAAGAGAGAGCGACACTAAAAAAAAATGGAGATTACATCGAATAAAAAATGCGAATGTGCACAGAAACACAGGTGCCACCTCCCACGGACAAGTAAACCCAACAATTGCCTCTCACAAACTTTCCTTCTTCTCTGTCCTTGGCTTTTCTCCCTTTCAGCTGTACATTAAAGTAGCATAAAACAGAGGAGAAAAAACGGGTCCTCAGTGTCTTGGCACTTAAATGGCTTGATTTCCATTCTGCTAGAGACATAGTGTCTTGGCCTGCCAAGTGGTGTGTGGACCGATCATGGCCCAGGTCCATAAAGAAATCAACTGTACAGAGTGTCCACTGGTAATGAGATGTAGTCTGCTTCCAGCAGATCCGAGTCTTTTCACTTCTCCTCTGTCACTTTGGACTGAATCACTTTGACTGAGACCAGCTCTAAATAAAACACATATAAAAGGTGCCATCTCTCTCTCTCACACACACACACACATCCAAAGAGACATATATCTGCTTACCGAAAGGGACCCCTCAGTGAATTATCACTACACAGTGAGGCGAAAAAGAAAGAGACAGATACAGAAAGACGCTGTTTGACTATTTGACTCTTCTCTGATCTCATTTAAACTTCGTGTCCCCTTACAAACACATCGGAACATCTGCTGATGGCACCTTGCCCTCTGGGTGGGAGAGGAGAGATGCTGGGAGAGGGGGCTTCACTATATTAGACTCCTTTCTACTCACCAAGCACATATCACATCCACACATACACATTTCCCGCCACTTAGGTCCCAGTGCAATTTACAATGGAAATGAAAACCCTCTAAAGACAGAATTTGACAGGGTGTTTTTTTAAATATGGCCCTTTTTCTTTATTAAACACTACTCAGGTGAGATGAGGACATAAACACCGCTCCAGAGTGTTAAGATATGTTTATATTATCCCAATCCCCGCCTCTTTTTCAACTTATTCATGGCTTGACAACTCATGTGCCTCCATTCCACCGGCCACCCAGCTAGTTACTGAAAGCAAACCATTTTTGAGGAGAAACTGCTCACTATAGAGGATCTGTTGTCATGAGTGTTTGCAGTCTAGTCTAGACTTTTAATTGATTTGCATGTAAGCAGTTGTGTAGACTCTTCCTGATTGAGTTATGGTAATTAGATCAGAGATGAGATGTCTGCATGTCTGAGGCGTCACATATTTGAGTGAAAATCATGATGTTAATCAGGAGTCTTTCCTCCAGGTTTAAGTCTTTCTGATCGACAGAACACCTTGGCCCCAAAATCTGCTCTGCTTAACTCGCCTCCCAGCAGCCCATCGCATTTATGTTGAACTGCTCTACATGCATACAAGCTGTTATTTTTTTTTTATTTTTTTTTTGGTTTGAAGCTTGTTACTCTAAATCTGAGACTTGATGCTGTGCATAAACTTTATGATATCATAAGAAGAACAACAGCAGCTTGTACAGTCAAGTCAGAACATACTACTGCTGTAGCTACTTGTACACAAAACCTGTGACTGCTTGTGGTAGTAACACCAGTATAATAAAATGGGATCAGAGCTGATGCTGATGGGGTCAGATTCTGCTATGTGGGTTTTAGGAAAGGGATTGTGTTGTTTGGCCGTCATACAAGGATCAGAGGCGTGGGGACTGATGCCAAAGAAATACCAGAGGATCTTTAGAGAACTGCCAAAGGAAGGGAAACGGTTGCTCAACAAAGTTCCCTAACACGTGTTTTGTTTGGCCACACAGCCCACCAATACATATGACTCCCATTTGTCCTGTTAACTTAATCTCCCTCCTTCTCTTCCCTTCTTTCCATTACTCTCCTTCTCTCTTGCACATAGTATCACACCCTAAGGGCAGAGTAGTTTCTGATTAAGGAAACTGAATCAACTTCAAACTGCCCGGGGGACAATAGGGAGCAGGTGATATTACTGTGCTACAGGATGGCCCACCTCTTCCTGGCTTTCCTCTACAGCGCCAGGTTTTTAAGCAAGGTTTAAGGATGAAGGCAAAGCTTTTCTGCTTCCAAAACCTCTTCAGTGAACATTTGCAAGTGCACAAGCATCCAGTCGCCTCTGAAGAGGTTGCCCCAGCAGATGGCTTATCGTGTCACAGCCATCAGGAACATTTTATTTCGCTGTTTGTCATGCTTTAAGTCATGGG
This sequence comes from Scatophagus argus, assembly GCF_020382885.2. Taxonomy (NCBI): domain Eukaryota; kingdom Metazoa; phylum Chordata; class Actinopteri; family Scatophagidae; genus Scatophagus; species Scatophagus argus. Next base: position 15,887,869 of record NC_058498.1, on the reverse strand, counting down.
AGACCTCAATCTCTCCCCCCCTCGCCATCTACAGTGACCCACTATGGCTCCAGCCAGAGAAGGCCTAATGGAAACTCTCCCGTCAGTGCTGCAGGCTTTAGGGAGGGGCTGTCCGACTGTCATTCTGATGGAATATTGTTAAGCAGGGGTCAGAGGTCATGTTTACACAGCAAATTCTCCATTTCCTTCGTGTCACGTCAAACTGGAGATATATGGCAGACCGGGGAGGCGAAAAGAGAAGCTTGACTTGACGCAGCATCACATCGACTTTCACTCTTTTTCAGTTGCTGTCACTCAGCCCCCCTCTCGCCCTTCCTCTCTCTGTCTGCATCTCAGCTTGTCACCCAATTTGTCACCTGGTAACTACTTAGTCTGTCATAAAATTTTACACACATCCAAGCTGACCTTAATATTAGCATTTAAATTGAGTAACCGTTGAGGGTAGGGTTGGGGTCACAATATTTCTCACTGAATACTTTTTATTCTGTTTAGCTTCTTTCGGCTATGGGAGAAGTTCAATAACCAGCGTCTTTCTTCTGATATGATAAAGAGCTGTCATGATTGATTTCAATGCTGCCACAACTTTGTCCCCTGAATTAATTTGGATCTGTCTTCCGCCTTCAATTCTATCCCTGTTTGCCCGTCTCTTTGTTCGCTTTCTCTTACTCACTTTGCCTCTGCACTGCTCCCAGAGCTCATTTAAAATACCTTAATGCTGTCGGCCATTGTCTGTGGTCTGCTGGTGGTGCTCTGGCACGAGCAGATGTTTGTGGATTTCGACCGCCTCTGACATGAATGCTAAAAATGTGCAGGCGGTTTCAAGCAGACGCTCGGCAGTGGTTCTGAGGAGCCAAGTCAGGAGACAAAACTTTTGTGGAGAAGCTTCAGCTGAGTACTTTTTGACGCTGCAATCCTCAACTTAACTGAGCTCAGCACCAGAGATTACAGAGAATATCTATGAATACTTTTTCCCTTTAATCCCTCTTTTGCGTTAAGAAGGGCAAGAGCTTTATCTTTGTGTGTGTGTGCTTGCGAGTGAAAAAGAAAGAGGTGAAGAGAATAGCTGAGGTGATGCCGGAGATGATTGGCCAAAGTGGTCTGTATGAGTCGTACAGATCAAGGTCACATCACTAATTCCCCCCCCGGCTGCTAGGGTGAAAGTGGGTGACCTCTGCTTCATTAACTCCATAATTCGCTCGCAGCCCTCCCTCTGTGTGTGTGTGTGTGTGTGCGGAGTGTGTGTTTGTTCGCACGCATGTAGAGAGGCTGACGAAAGGTTGCTTCTAATAAGGGAGACAGCATCAGGACATGAGAGAGAAGAGCAAAGTGAGCAAGAAAAAGTGAAGTTTCTCCTGCCAGCTTCTTGATGCAGACCCCCCCACCCCACACACACACACACACACACTTCCCGCCCACTATCCTATTCCCTTCTTCCAAACTGAAGAGGAGGGCTGCAGGCAGAACAAGCAGACAGGTCTTTGATCTCCAAGATGATGGATACCAAGCCCTCTCTTCCTCTCTCTGTGTTTATGTCTGCCTCCCTCTCCTCCTTTACAGCCATACCACGTCCTCCACAGATATGAGCCTAATCACAGTCTAGCCAAGCAATGACACACCCAGCACCTTTCTCTTCTTTCTTTCCACCTTTCTCTCTCCGTCTCTCATCACCAGTTATGCTACTGCAGCTCCGTCTTCTCACGTCACCTCTGTCTCCTTCATGCGGTGATTGTGAGAGCAGTAAACACGAGTTGTCACACACTTCATCCCCGGCTCGTCTCAGCACAGCCAAAGAAATGATGCATCCCGTCGACACGCAGGCGACGAGTTCGAGGGGCGGCTGGCAGGCAGGTGGAATCATGGGTAATAAACAAAGAGGATTTGGATTCTCTGGAAACAAAAGAGTTTGAAACCTGCCTGGACAAAAATCGCTTTAGGGCGTAAATTGCAATGTAATATCCCTTTTATTTGTTCAGTCAGTCTACATAATGGGAGATGTTCCCCTGAAGTCATGCGTTGTTTTGTCTCTAATTCATAAAAAAAAAACAACCTGGACTTACGTTTCAATGCAACTTTGTTTAATTGGATCAGACTGAATTTGTTTTAGGATTTGAGCTGAATAATCACATTAAAGAGTGAGACCTCGCTAGCTGGCACTGTGTTATACGCTTTGATCAACAATTCTCTTGGCAACTTAAAAGGCAGTAGTATTTAGCAAACTCCTAATTTGTCTATTGATTTGAATTTAATTTATTTCTGCCCAAATTCAGCCAGCCCCAGGAGACCTGTTAGAAGATAATATATTTACTGTAGTAATCAACTGTAAGTAAGCAAGCAAGCGTTTGGATGGCTGCACTCCCACTGAGCTCCATTTTGTGTATGTATGTGTGTGTTTGTGTGTGTGAGAGAGACAGAGACCAAGAGAAAGGCTTTAAACAACTGAACTGAAAATGTCACGATGTCAAGATTATAGAGTTTGGGGCTATTCTGCTAATAATGACTCCATAACTGTAAAGAGTCGCTTTATGACAAACTTAATTGCGAAGACTCTTCTGAAGTCCATGAAGGTGCCTCACACTCATATTACAGACATCATCTTTCATATATGAAGTTAGGAGAGGAAATTCAAGTTGTGCTGTAACTTTAAATAGTTTGCCAATAGTCACAGAGCAGTTTGCAGTTTTCAACGTGTCATTAGTGTCTGATTGTTGTGCTCAGTTCGACAACTAGAAGTTGTCACAGAAAAATAGATAATAACTAACTGGGTTTTGTTCTGAGGAAGAAAATTAATCATCGATTCTGAGACATTTATTTGAAGATTACTGAGGCGACTAATTGAATGATATTAGTGCAACCAAAGGGAAAGCAGCCACCCAGAGCAGAGGCTGGCAGCAATGCTGTTAAGTGTTCTGCATGCAGGTGCATTTCCATTGGTATTCTTCCCATTCACTGCAATAAAAACAGGTTAACGCTGTCAGGATTCAAGTGGGATAGAAAAGGCTTATAAGGTAGGATGGTGTATTTTCCTCTTGGCTTTCTGTCTCTCTGAGTGTACCTCTATGCAGCTCTTCCTCTCTCAGCTCTCTCCTCCCTCTGTTATTCTGTATGCTGGGTGTGAGTTGTTTAGACCTTGCAAAGTCCCTGATCGGGGGGCTGTACTGTGAAACAGCAGATAACTCTGTTTTTCTTATTTCTCCCTGGATGGAGATGGGCAAGCAGATGGACTAACAGATCGACAGGTAGAACACCGGGGGAAGGATAAAAAAATAAAGTATTGGTGTTGACTAGAGCAGCAGGAAGTGTAACTGATGAAGTGCAGAGGAGCTGGATGTCATTTGCCTCACCAGTTGTATATTTAAAAAAGGCCTTAAAAATGTCATCACAGCCCAAGTGATCTGGTCATTCATTCATTTTTCTATTCAGGTTCAATTTAACAAGTGATTCATAATGAAAGTAATAAGAGCATCTCAAAGCCTGCACAAACCCCCAAACAGTGTTAAAGGTTTCATACTGATTCTTTGCCAACTTTGGGCGAGCTAAAGAGGCATTCAAAAATGTTAACATTATGCTATCCACAAAATGGGGAGAGAAGTTCACTGAGGTTTAGATTGTGCAGCCTTTAATACAGAGCCATTGATTTGCTGAAATTTCATTTGCTCACAGTCAATTGCGAGTTCACAGCGGTCAGCAGGGATAAAGTTTGACAGCAGGAAAAGACCAGGCGTTTAAATGTTACTGTCTCAATCAGTCATCATTGAGTAACAGCATCTGTCAAAGAGTGACGTGACTCAAACTTAAGCGCTTGGTGGATGAAACTATGTGACTGCATGGGTGACAGAGTGATGCAGAAATAGCAGATGTAGTTAGAGAAGATGACCTGGTTTCGGGGGTAAGAGACAGACTGCAGCAGGCGAAGTGACAGGTTGGTTAGTTAATATGACAGAGTGCGGTTCGAGGTAGGGTTTGCCACGGGGACGATCAGGGTGAGCCTTTAGTCCAGTGAGGAGCAGTTATGTGGAGCACAGACCAGCGATGGAAGCAATGTATCAGACAAAGTGTCATGTAGATTGGGGAGCTGAGAACAGGTGGGTGTTCATTAGCAAGAGTGCTCAGCAGTGTAACAGTTTTAACTCAAACTTTCTCTCCAGCATGTGCGCACATGCACACACACACACACACACACACACACACACACACACACACACACACAACATCCTCAATTTTAAAGTAATAGAAAGAGGAGAGAGAATAAAATCTCCTGAGAGGAGGCTGAGAGGTGCTAAGGGTGCTGATGTACCACAATCTAGTTTCACCTTCTCACAGATTAAACCTCTTGTGTCTCCTCTCTGCCTGTCTTTGTTCCTACGTCTCTCCCTGTGTGCAACCTTTTCACCTCGACTCCCTCCTTCCTCATCCAGTCATTCAGTCAAACTGGAGTTAGGTTTTTTTTCTCTCTTTCTCTGAGATTTCCATTCTCTCTCAAATTTTGGCAGCAAGCTTTTCCATTCGCACACAAACAGAATATCGGGCCTCGTCCTCAGTCCATTTAACTGCCAGCACATGAACAAAGCAAACAGCTGCTATTGTATTTGAGAACAGGGTTCAGTTATGGAACACTTATAACTGCATTACAGCTGTGCTCGTTTCCTTAAAATAATTTGCGGTGGCTGATAAAGGACAGACAGAATACTTTTAAACCAAGCAGGAACACATGTTTTACATCTGTACATGGCTGGCAGATACTTTTCTTTAGAGGAAATAATTTTTAAACTTATTGCGAGTCAATTTAATAATTTTATTCTTTTTTAAAAAATTTGAACCTCTCTGGTGGACTCCAAACTTTATAAGAGCACAAAACGCAACTTCATAGTGAGTTTCTCAATTAAATAAAAGCCAAATAACAAACTCACAACATTGCTGTGAAATTCACATGGAATGAATGAATTCACATCCATGTTAAGTGAACTAATGGCCTATTCCCAGCCAAATCAAGGCTATCAAAAAAACAAGGCAACATAACAGTTGATTTCATCATGAAATATTTATTGCACTAACCCTGTCAATTGATCAATAGATACTGTAGCATCCATACTGTGCGTGAATGAGAATTTAAGTGTTTTATGAAAGATAAGTCCAATGCATAAAAAAGAATATTAATTAAATTGTGCCACACTGGCAGTGTATTTGGATACAAGCCTTCATATTTGGACTGTTGTATTTTACTTCACAAATACAACAAAGCTGAATAGAATATAGTTAGTGGTTCAACATTAAAAAAGTACATTAGTACAAAGTACACAGAATTCATATCAATTCCTTTGGTAACAGTAGAGTGTTTGATACAGTGAGTCATTTCTTCTAACCAGCAGTGTTGGGAAGTGTTGTCAGACAAAAGACGAGTTTGACTCAAATTTCTGTGAAAAAGATGTTTAAAGAACCACATTTCTTAGGAGGTTTTTAGATCCTCACAGGTGGGTGTGTTTAAAGCCTTAGGACTGACTCACTTTTATGTCTATTGTGCAACTTGCAGCTCATCTCACAAAAGCACTAAAATGGATTTGGAAGAGTAATTTAACCCCTGTCGGATAGTATAGCCCTGGGCCGTGGCGGTTTACTAGCTAGCGTAGTTCACCACCTTAGAACAAAGTAAGCCGGGTCTAAGCCAGCTGGCAACATGATCCGCTCTGCAATGATTCCCAGGCATCTGGGGGTCACACACATGAACAAGTCCCTCAGAGGTCCATGTCACATCGGAGAGGACCATTCCCTTAACACTGGCTGAAGAAGAGAAACCTGATATGCACACACACACACACACACACACACACACACACACACACACACACACACACACACACACACATTAATTCACACCCCCTCTGATGGGCACAAGAGTGTGAAAGGGACAGGGCTGAGTTAAGCGTCCTGGCCCTGCGTGAGGGAGAGAGTGTGTGTTCAGTATCGATTAGTATTTGATCCCTGCCACTCGCTCCTCTCCTGTGTCTCCCTGCAGGCTCCATGCTGACCTTCTCTCTGACTGTCTGTCTCCACACACAAACACACACGCGCTGAGCACTCACAGTGACCGTGATAACTTACCCTTGATGGAGATGGTGTGAGATGGTGTGTGGGGGCGTCAGGGGCAGGAAAAAAAACAACAAAGGGAAGTAAAGAAAAGAAAGAATGAAGAGAAAGATTTGGCTTTGGGCATGTGATGGAAGACAAATGAAGTGACTCAATAGGTCCATTATGAGCTGGGGTGGGGGTGGCGGTTGAGAGATGGATGGTAAAGACGAGGCTTTGAGAGGATGTGAATAGATGTAGGGAAGCATAGTTAGACCAGGCAATCTGCTCAACCAGCTTACTGCTCCTGGCCTAGTTCCCCACTCTCCATCCTCTCACACTTTCTGTGTGTAATCAGACGTACTTCGATAGCAGTTATTATCATAACCCTGCCAAGTGTGCAAAGACACAGTCTCCTCTAATATTGTTATTAAGCAAATTCCTGTAAGTCTTTTTACATTTCTGTTTACCTCTATTTGTGACTCGGGGTCTGAGGATTGCAAGACATTTTCAGTATTTCCAGCTGGCTATATTTCTGCATGTCCCCTCCACTTATTTATTCCTTTTATCTCCACCAACCAACTGTGCCCTTCTCCCTTTAATCTATGTTCATCTCTTGTGCTTGATTCCCCCTGTGTTCCCCTCTGTGTCTCTTGTGCATTTTCATAGCCCTCTTCGTCTTTGCTTCATCTCGGCCTCTGTAACTGTAAAGTCATGTTTTGTAGTTACATTTGCTGGCTGGCCCAGCCGCTGTAATAGAATTGCTCCTTCCTACATGGACAACAGTTTCCAGGGTAACGGAGATGGGGGAGAGAAAGCCACGGAGTGCACTGTGGTGTAGTCAATTTTATCACCAGAATGTTTTGGCCCATTCCTGATACACACTGCCTGCATCGCTGGCAGCCTGAGGTGTGCAGATGAAGATGTAAGACAGCGATGTTTCTCTCAGCCAAAACATTATTGCAGTTGTCAATTTAGGTGGTTGCATTTACTTTTTAAAATGAGACAAATGTTTGTGCTGGCTGCTATGGCTTGTTGCAGAGGTTGAGCAGGTGATACATTGTCCATTGTCAGAAGTAACCCTGGCTGGCGTTTGTAAGGAGGAGGAGTGAGCTGGTGTGCCTCACAGCCATTCGCTGGCATTTCCCTAATCACTCCACCTCATCTTTTATTACCTCAGAAAGTCGTTCTCCTCTCGGGTGCTGGCACTGCAGATGTTTTTAGCGCCTGCAGTATTGGACATTTTGTCAGCAGCAGAATAGAGGAGAGCAGGCAGACCATAATATGACTATCAGTAATATCCTTACATTGCTCTTGGGAATTAATATTCGCATTTGGAATTGCAACAAACTCTTGCAGGTCTGCAAAACTACATTAAGAAAATATTCCTTCGCCAAATCTTTATGTCACCTTCGGGACTGAGGACAGAGTCACAGTGCAAAGACGAACTGTTCCTCAGTAATCTACATTATTACAATTCTCTGAACAACCTCACGGGTATTTAGGAAAGCAAACATTAATCAAAGCAATAAACCATGAAATCCCATGCTTTTCACAAACCGAAAGAGCAGCCATGATGATATTTCAGTTATTGTAGCACAGTAGCTGTTGACTGAGTCAAAAGTGTCCATTTTGTGGGTATTTTACCATCACAACAGAAAAGCAAAAATGTCTGTATCTTTCTTACATGTTCCTTACTCAGTGACCTTAACTTTAAAGGATTATATCTTTTTAAAATGAAACCAAAAGTTCCCCAAAGAGATTGTTCCCTGCAAGTTACAGTAAACAAGGTCTTCTTGCGGTGAGCGATGTTTGAATTATACTTCATGTAACAGAATGTGAATGGGAAGCTGAAGTAAAAAAAAAAACAAACAAAAAACTCATTGTTGCCCAATCCTTCAGAGTATAGAAAAAAACTCAATTAAAATACTATAGTTGTGCAAAAAGCATAGTTTTGCTTTTGCTTTTTTTTTTTTGCAAGTTGTGCATAGTTTTTTACAATCTGACTTTCACTAAGATTTTTGTATTTTTTGTTCAGTTTTGATCCATTAAAAGTCTGATAAAAAGAAATCAACTCCCAGTTAAAAAAAAAGAGAAAACATTAATAAACAGTAATAATTAGCCAGTGCTTAATATAGAGCTGAAATCACTCTCTAAAAACTGCTTTGCAGTGACCCTCCACTCTTGGAATACTGTTTTCTAGCTGTCTAAAGATAGACTGATACAAACACACATCACCGCTAAAATCAGAGTGTATAATGTTTGATGGCCACCTCTCTGGTGCCAATAGATCCATGTTTGTTATTCCTGCCCACTGTGTAATGTCATCAAGTTTCTATAAAAGGGGATGAGATGAGAGAGGGATAGTGTAACTCTTTCGGCTTGCCTGGCTGCTGTACTTAGTTTGCTCCAAACGTCAGGCTGAAAAGGGGGTGTATGCGTGTGTGTTTGGGAGACTGGTGTCGGGGTTTATTGTGCAGAGTGCTGCAGCGTGAGGCAACAAAAGAGGGAGCACGGCTATATTTAGTCTGACCTGAGTGCCCGTGTGTGGACGAGGCCAGGCAGAGAGACAGGTGCAGCAGCTGGTCATTATGGAAGAACACAAGGGCCTCACAGTCAGAGGCTGATAATGGGGCCTCATCTGACAACTACCTCTAGCCCTACCTCACCGCATATATTTAGCTCCGATTTGAGACCAGCGGTTGGGGGTTTAGAGCTGTGCAAGTGTTTGTGTGAGTGCAAGTGTGCAAATGTGTGCTGGGACTCCAAGAAAAACAGTGGGTGTGTGGGTGGGGATTGGACACTGGCAGAGCTGTCTCTAGGGAAACTGGCATCTGTTTGAAGACGACATACTGTGTTAGCGGTGTTTGCTCAGGCGACGCAGCCAATCATAGAGGTGTCTCTGACCTGCAGGGTAATGCGTCTCAACATTACAAAAACATGAGCTGCCTCGCAGTTTGTCATATCCCTGTAACATCTGCTGGTCTGTGCAAGCATGAACTACATGTGTCTTCTCTGTATTTTCGAGACACTCTTGAACTGGCTACTGATGTTACACTTCAGTGATGCTGTGTCAGGTAAATATTTGTTTTACTCAGAATCTAAAAAAAAAAAAAAGCTTACAAATCTGCTTCTGTCAGGAGATTGTAGAGGACTCTGTTTGTGTATTTCCATCCTGTATTTTCTGACCCACACAGCTTGTCTCTGAACAACAAAACAAATATTGGCTGCCATGTATCAAGTGGAGTCCATCATATCTTTCTACCCCTGTGCCTGTCTGTGTGTGAAGATCCAATCCCCAGAGGGAGAGCCTGAAAGAAACAGTCAGAGTTTCAGAACTGTTCAACCTTGGACTGCTCTCTAGGACAAAAATGCTGTGTCACCATACCAAGCAAAAACAAAAATGACATTGCATTAACTTTCTAAAGTTGAGGTAGTGCATCGACAAACTGTGTCTTTAACTATGATGGATTTAGCAAAGATGTAGTCTTATTGGGACACAGGAAGTCCCCGAGCCTGGTAAAGAAATAGTCTAGCACATTGTCCTATAACACTGGGACATGCCGTTGAACAGTTCACTTAAGAGTGAGAATCAGTCATTATCTACTCAGCCTCATGCAGTGAGTAATTAATGGCTGACTTTTTAAGTGTTACCTGCTACCTGAAAGCTTGTATCACGTCTCGACTCTGCTTTTAGCTTAGGGGCTACAGTGATCTTGGAGCTTACGCGCAAGTTGTATAGATCAGTTTTATGTATTTTTCAGTTGTTTTTTGTTTTTCTTCACTTTCTAAAGCAAGTTTCCAGCGTTTTCAGTTTAGGAGAATGCTGCAGTGCTGTTTTACTGTGAAGCTTCAGAAATGTTTTGTGGACTAAGAAACTTTCCACTGGCGATAGATAAAGACTGAATTTCCATCTTTTCTTTAAACTTGACATTAATGATACAATACAATCAAGCTGAAAGGTCTATTGACTGCTCATTTGAGGATCAGTGCTCCACTTGTGCCCTTAAGACGAACATGAATGGGAGTCAGTCAGGTTACAGGTTGGCATCAGAGTGTGAAAACAGAATGTCTCACTATGGTAATCCAGTGTGTGAGAGCAGATACCTCTGATAATTATAATGTGTTGGCTCTGTCATAATGAAATAATACCCCCTGCTCCAACTGCAAACACCCTGTGGAGCGGAAGAAGAGGGTAAACTCCAACGCTGGCTCTTTCGATTTCACAGAGGAAGAGCACTGTTTTTACAGCAAATTTCAGAAAATGAGTTTTTCATGCTCTCACTGGTTTGATTTGTGCATTTTTATGTTTCTGTTTTGTTGCCAAACAGTGAATGAGTCAGCTGGGAATGCAGCATGTCATAGGAGATACCATTTTATCTGGCCCTGCCTGTTGGCGGCAGATTGCAACAGGAGAATAATTTTCCCTGTTTGATGTATATGGCAGCGCTCCGAAAAGTTGTCTTCATGGTTGTGAGGGAGGAATTTGTTGGAATAGATTTGATTAAACTGCAGTACAAGTTGTGCTGTGTTTATTGTTGCTAAGTGAAAGTTCAAAAGGGGGTTTACAGATGACCTTTAGTTGAGCCATAAATTGTCAGCTGGACCCTTCGCCCTGGCCCCAGTCTGCCCTAGAACACACCATTTAAACCATTAGAGTGTAATTTGAGAAGAAGGGGCCGGCTGCACGGGTGGGTGTCAGCGTTTGGACAGTCAGTGATTTTTTTTTATCTGTCTTCTATTTCAGTTCAGATTGTCAAGGTCACTGCCACTTGAGGGCTTCCAGTGAAGACACTTTGCATTCTGGTTTAAGAGAGTGAAAATGATGATGATGGGCAGTGATGGGGGGGGGGGGCTGCCTAAATGGGCGAAGGAGACATAAATAGAGGTAGGAAGCTGTAGTGGAAGAGTCTGAGGACGTGAAGGCTAACAGAGGCCTAACCTTCCTGTGGCAAAGAAAGACACAGAACAGGGCCAAGATGATAAAACAGAAGAAGAGTTGTGTCTGTAAGGGTTTGTAATTTAATCTCTGGTCACTGAAACTGCTGGGCAGTCTGGCCAAAGTGAGCAAAAACAAAAAAAGGTTCCAAATCTGTCGAACCACTTAAAATTGCCGTTAAAAATATATAAAAATCTAGTTTGGATCAACTCACATTTGTGCTCCTTTCCAACACTTTGTTTTTAGCAACATAGTTTGTGTGCGATTTCAGCTGAGGATGTATGAATATGTATGAGTTGAGTGTTTTCCAGTGTGCTTGCTTCCCATCACATTAGCTCGTTCCTTTCCTAACATTTCTTTTTTCTTTTTTGAGAGGGAGAGATAAAAGATGAGATAAAGGCTTCAGGCGAGAGTGAGCATGAAGAGGGAAGGACGTGAAAAAAAGCTGGTGTAAATAGTAAAAGGGATAAGAGTTGGTGCTGCTTCAAATTCTTGCAGCATCTCAAAATCTAATTTAACAATAATAATGCATTTTAGCTTGTTAAAATAATCCTGAAGAAGAGTTGTGCATTATAAAATAGTTTTATAGGCAGGAGGAAAACAAATAAATCCTATAATTTGTTTGCGGGCAGCGTAAGTACACTATTAGAATTGCCTCAAATTAGATAAACAGATACATCTGTTGGTTTAACAGACAAGAGAGACCAGTTAATAGAGTGGAGCTCTGGAGTTAATTCAGTCTGTGCGTGCGAGTGCATGTATTTAGTTCTGCTTACTTTATTGATTGTCATAAAGCTCGCCATAGATTTCTTTATGTACAGGTTTCCATGCACGCATATATGCACAAGGCAAACTCCGTCTTCCCCTCACACCTCTTTAAAGACACGTCCCCAGCAGCAGTGAGCTGCAGTGACTCAGGTTCTATGTTCGAACATGATGTGCCGTCCCAGTTTCCTTGCCTGCAGCCTCTCCTCAGCCACAGCCAGCGCATCTCACCGCCCATTTATCAATCGGCATTAGGCTGTGGTAGGTAGGCAGACGGGTCAATCCACCTCCAGATGGGCCCATATTAGAGACAGCCGCTCCATCCATCTGAGCCCAAACTATGTGCCCTCTGTCAGGAGTTCACTCGCTCGACTTTAGGTGCTCTCAACGGAGTCTGAAACGCTTTCCGAACATTCCAGAAGTTAATACTGAAGAGAAAGAATTTGGCGTAGAGATACATGTGAGGATAAATATATATAAGCCTCTGATACATTATTCCCTCTCAGATCAATCACATTTTCTCTCACTATCATCGGCCTCTCTTTGCAGCTACCTCCTCTCCTTCCCTCTCTGTCTCTCCCTCTCTGTCTCTCCCTGAGCCCATAAAAGTTGGAGCACTTTAATAAGAAAATGAAAAGGGGGAGAGGAAGTGCATGATGTGATGGAGATGAGAGAGATGATGAAATGGAGATAGATTGGATGTGGATGGTTGCCACAGGTGACAGGTCTCATCTCCTTTTCCTTCTTGCCCAAAAATCTTCCTGTTTTTTTATCCTCTTTGGCAAATCCCACAACTCCACTCTGCCCTTCATTCCAGCCATTTTTGCTCCTTGCTGTCTCATCTTCTGTCTTCTCCCTGCCTGAATGCCTGCTGCTGTGTCTTTCTCCTCCCTCCTTCTCCCTTCATATATAGGATGTGCATGGTGTGGAGGAGCGCTTCGATAATTAGCAGCAGTTTATTAATTATGAATGAGAGCGGGTTCTGTGGGAGCCAGTGAGTGGGCCTCTTGCAGAGACTCATCAATTAAACAACAGAGTTTCCCAGCCTTTTGATTAAAGATAAAGAGGAAATAAGATGATCAATAGAGACCTGTTAGAGACTGGCAGAACAGATGAACAAAATGCAAGGAAGGAGAGACAGAAAAAGACAGAAAAACAGACGAGGGGAGGAAGGAGCCCCACCAACGCACAACAACTGCCTGCTTTGAGGTTCATGTGACAGCATTAAAAAGTGACTGGATAGATCGACAATGTGGGATGTGAGTGCATAAGACACCGGCGTGTGCGTCGGCGTGTGAACATTTCACGTGACATCGGCAGCATGGTGGGAAAGCCTCGCAATCCGTCTGCATCAATCGTTATACTGCCCACACAGACCAATGCTTGGACCGATGCCAAGGTGCCAGCATGCTGGAGTGCCAAAACCCTGCTGTCTGTTCTCGCCCTCCTTTCTCCTCTGCCTCCCTTTTTTCCTCTCTGGCCTTGCCTGACTCTCTTTTGTTCTCTCTCTTTCCTCCCCACGCTTTTCTTCTCTCTCCCGTCTGTTACTCCTCATCTTTTCTCACCTCCCGCCTCCCACCCCTCTGCCACTGCGTCTCGCTGTGGTCAGTTGTTCAACACGTCTTCCCCATCAGGAGGGTCTGGCATCTCATTTTGTTCCCCTGAGGAGAGTTGGAGGTCTAAACCTCTTTTAAGTCTTTTTTTTCTTGTCTTGTTTTTTTAAATTTATACAAGAGTGAAGCTGGTGGGGAAAAGGGTCACATTTGACTGTTGTTTCGCACGATGTTGCACATTCACCAAGACACCCCCATACAACCAAGGCATTGCACACACACACACACACACACACACACACACACACACACACACACACACACACACACCCCTACTGTCTTTATATCTGAACATATGAGCTTCTCACACAGCCACCCACATGCCCCCCCCCCCCCCGCCTCAGCCGCATTGAAGTTCGGGCAAAGCATGCAGTGAGAGGCCTTTTGAAGTGCTGTAAAAGTCATGTAAGATGTTGTCATGTTAATCACAAACACACACACACACACACACACACACACACTCAGATTAAAACTTGATTGCCCGCCTCTCTATTGAAGTGAAGTAAAAAACCAGTTCCAGTTCCAGTTCAATTACTTTTACTCTCTTTCGAAACTGGCTTCCCATCACACATCAACGGGGCTGATGGTAAAGATGTGTTAGACATTTGTCATGAGAAACCTTTTCCTGCTGTAGTTATTAATTCAAACAAAACATGAAACCTGTTGATTAATTCAGCCACCCAGCCAATCACAGACATTCAGACAACCCACCAGACCAGAGAGGAGTAAGATTTTGAGGTGGTGGTGAGAGTGAACATAATGCACATTTTGAGGCCAATATTATTTGCATTTGATGGTGAAGAAAGTGTCAAAATGCATGACATTCATTTTGATTAAGCATATTGTGGAGACTGGAACAGGGACAGGCTGAATGATAGTTCAGTGCTCATGCCCCTCCTCATAATTTTTAAAATTACTGCTCCACCCCTGAGTAGGTTTGTTCTTATACTAGTATAATGTAAAAATTAAGATTTATAAATCATTGTCAGACCGAAAGGTTATTCGACCCAAATCCCCCAGGCTATAAAGCTGTGTTCTGTAACAACAATCAATGGCACCTGCTGACAGCACACAAAAAAAAAGAAAAAGGTTTTGACGCAAGCCATGAGAATGAAAAGAATGCAGTAAGCGCTTGAAATATTTCTAAAACGTTTTTCGCTATAATGCTGCACTCATCAGTGTGTCCTCTCTGATGTGTCCTTGTAACTGTGATAAAGATGTCAGCAGGAAAGCACCTCAAGTGGTTCTTTGTAGGTTTTTGGCATTTGAAGATATATTTTCACCACTAGCGCTTTTCACTCTATTCTCACAAGCGTTTTTGCTGCTTCTGATTTGGCAGGGGAGCTATCTATGGCCGCCCATCACCAATTTCAAGGGCATTTGTTTGAATAATTACTATTTTACATTTCTTGATCTATTCATCACTGTCACTTACTTCTGTTTGGATCAAACACAAAAGAGTTGATTCTGGAAAAGAAAACTGAGCCTCCCTATATTCCCAATTTGTCTTCTTATCTTGTTAAGTTTTTGCTATCTTTGATCATTATAAACAGCATCTGGTGCTTTTGGACTAACCAGCTCCCCTCCCACTCACAGGAAGACCACCTAATAGAAAATGCATCCCAACATCTGGTCAGCTCAGCTCTTTCAGCACCAATTGCATATTAACAACACTGGAAGCCAAAACCAAACGGATTTTGTGATCATGCATGCATATGTTTTGTGCATTTCGAGGATCCTTTGCCCTCTGCCACCACCCCCCCAAGGCAACAGCTCCATTCTCCTGGCATCCTCTTGTGTAGCAACATGCCAGGTTACATGGCATTACCCTCATTACTCAAACCCCCTTCAAGTGCTTCACTCATCATGGCTTCAGGTTAAATGAGGCGGCCTCCCTGGCCCCTTTGAGAGCTGAAGCTCAGCTCAACGAGTCAACCAGCCAATGCAGCAAAGAGCAACTTCAGTTAAAATTCAACTTCCTGGTTTACTTGTGATTGGTTATGGATTTTGGCCTTCAGTATTTTGCTTTCTCCTCACACGCACAGGCTCTGCTCACTGAAAATCAAAATGAAAGTGCTTTGACTCTTGGCTTTTTTTGCGCCTCATGTGAAAGGCTGTGTTGGTTTTCACATCCTCTCTGAAGTTTCGATGTATAATGAGAGCTCTCAACAGTTGTGTAGGAAGTTTGCTATCATTAGCAGCTACAATACTTTGAGTGGATGTATTCACAGGAAAATGTACCCTGAGGCTAACATCATCTCTGACCAGACAATGGTTCATAACAGAAGAAAGCTGATGAGGGCTTAATACGATGGTTGAACCTATTCAGTTTGGACTTAATAAAATCAAATTATTAATCAGTCCTTGTGCCGGACAGAATAGCTCAAATTATTTTTCATCTCTATCTATTATGAACTCAGTTGTGTAATGTGGCAATAAAATTCGACTTCCACATTGCATTAATGGGATAAATAAGCACCAGTACACAAGTCATTTTAATATAACGTCATGTGAACTCTATTCTGTAAAACAGAAATGTAAAAATATAATCTGAAGATATAGACTGATTTACATTAGAATAAAGGACCATTCACACCAGCAGTGAAAAATGACAACGTTTCGTGGTGAAATCATGTCATTCCAATGGAACTGCCACAATCAATGAGTTCATTTATGCAGACAAAGTTCTTTTTTTTGTCAAGATGAACAACAGTGTTGACCTTTGAGAGACAGGGATCTGGGGTTTCTAATGTGAAAGAAGCTGTCATGTATTAGCTTTATTTAAACTCCTCTTCCAAGTATAAACTACTCCACATCAGAGGTTTGGCTTCTACACTCTTATTAGACAGGAATTGATGATATAAACATGTATTTGAATCAACTGTGTAATCTTATTGTCATTATCATTACCAAGCTAACAAGCTTGTGAATCAAATCTTATTGGCTGAGTGTCATGGTCCAATTTTATTTAAGCTCCTTTGTCAGACTATAAACTGCTCCACAAAAGATGTATGGCTTTTAGACAGTTACTGTATGAGGCAGGAATCAATATTTTATCCAAGGTTCTGTCCATGTTTCAGGGCCATAACACATAAACTCCACACTAAGTGATGGGATATACACACAACACGCACAATATTTCCATTTCCTGTAGCAATCGTGCGATAAAGAAGTCACGGCTTCAGTCAAAAGAGCGCAGCTCAACACAGGAACTGAATTTGCCAAGAGGTTCAGATTAACATTGTTGTAGCAACTTATCTGTGAATATAATGTGGCAAATATGTACGAATATATTCAAAGAGAGACAGACACATATTCAGTGAGACTGTCTTGGTGCTTTTGCGCTTGGTGGCACTCAGGGAGGCAGTAATGGAGAGTGAGAGAAAGGCATAAGGAGGAGGAAATACACAGAAAGGAAGTGAGTGAGAGAACAGCGAGGGGTTGATGCTTAGGTTAATGAACTACTGTATGGCTGAATGTTTGCTTGTTCACACTTATGTTGTTATTTCCGTCGTCGTCTCTCTTCCTTTACTCCTTTTTACCTCTCTGACAGGATTCTCACAGTATGACTCTGACTTCTGATTAGCACAGCCATTCCAAGCTTGCAGGTGCTTTGACGTATTGCCTAAAACACAGTCTCCTCTCCTCTGTGGTTGCAAGTCTGCAACATAAGAAGACAGAGGAAAGAAAGAGAAATGAAGCGACCATTACAGCCTCATAAAGTCAGTGGACTAACTGGGGAGTACCAAATTCATGAACTGTGTCTGTCCTTTTGCAACGCTCTTTAAATTCCATTCAGTGCTACTGTAACAGCTAATCATTTGCGTCTGTGTGTGTTGTGTCTATGTGTGATTTTAAATAGTAGTGGCTCCGGATAAAGGATGTGGGGAAAAAAAAGAGTGTGGGGAGCGTTATTCAGCCACCACTTGGGATGAGTAAAAATGGAGGCTCAGGTTGTGATGGCTGTCCTTATCTTGTCATGAGTCAAACTGTTTTAGCAAGAGAGCACAGCATTACCACACGGCAGGCAAGGCTGCCTTTCCACTATCTTTCCATTTGTCTCCAGCTTTTCCAATCCAACCCTCTATTTTCTTTGTTATCTTCCTGTGTCATCTCGCTCTGACTCTAAAATTCATTTATGCCCTCTTTCTCTCTCTCGCTCTGAGCTTACCTCTCTTTCTCTTCTGTCTTTGTTCGCTCTCTCTTACCCATTTTTACCATTCTTCCCCATCCTCACCTCTAGATAGATATCAGTTCTGTCTTTTTTTCCCCTCTCTGTTTTCAATTAGGGTTTCCAGGCTTGACAGTTGTCCTTCAGATTTACGTGGTGTTTCCACAGCCGTGTTGTCAGCAGATGGAGACTGTCTGGTTAAGTAATACTTGAATCGTGTGTAAACAGAGCTGCTGTACGTCTTCGTCGCTGCTTCATCAGTACAGTACATCAGTAATTTGGTATGCTGAGGATCCTGGTGTGATATCATTACGCTGTAGCTTAGAAATTATTTTGTTATCAAACTCTCAGTTTTGGTTTAATGTGACTTGGTTCTTATTTTCATAGTTTTGACCATTTTGGTTTATTGTAATATCATCTGAATTGCTGAAATCTGGGAACATGAAGTTACACTGATAAAAGGTCTGATAAGGTTGTCACTTCTTCAAAAAAATCAAGTTTGAATAAGAAGTAACACAAAGCATTAATCCAGACAGATCAATTTTGACACAACTTAGGTTGCACAGCTTAACCTTGAACTTCACCGTAGACTTGAAGTTAATTCCTTCTTTTCCATTGCTGAACTAAGTCACTGTAAGGCAGTTGATTTTTTTTCCTCAAATAATTTGATGAGATGATTATCCATTCAGCATAACAACACCATATCTTACTGATAGGATGGGTATGAATAAGAATATTGGGCCTACAGATTAACTATGGAAATATTTTTAGATTAAAATGGTAGTTAAAAATCAAATTAAAAGTGACAGTATTAGATGGAACACAAGAAGATGATTAAACAGGTTTTAAACAAACTCACTCTTTAAAGAGAAAACTAACGTGAAAACTAAGGTCAAAGTGTGACCCAAACTTTACAAATATATAGCGAGTTCACCTGCTACTGTATGCACCTTAGTTGTGTGAACACAATTTTCCTGTGAATTAGAGACCAACTGACATTTCAGACACATTCACTTTCAGTTTAGATTATCTGGTTGTGCTCGACTGTTGGAATACACACTGAATTTTGCATTGTGCTTGTGTCAGAAATGCAATTTGCACATCACATTAATGCAGTAAGTTATGTTGAGACACTGCATTCAGTTTGAGAGGGGAGTCAAATCCATAACTCAGAAAGTAAGATAGGTCTTAGTCAAACTGTTATGTCAGTGCTGGACTCAAGTAATAACAGCCTCTGTGCTCTGAGGCTGCACTTCTTTGTTGATAGGAAAACCAAGCCTGACATTAGCAAGGGAATATTGAATAGTGCTGTTTCTCACATGGTCACAAAGAACAGGGGGCATGGGAGAGAGAGAGAGAGAGAGAGAGACAGAGCGAGAGAGAGAAAGCTGGAGCCCAACAAAGTGGCCTCGAGGCAACTGTGCAGCAGTGAAACCCCGGAGATCTGTCAATAAACAGGCAGGTTGTTGTTGCAGGATCAATCCAGGCCCGGAGCATTGCTTCACTTGTAATTGCTATGTGCACTAACAGAGCAGCACATGCTCTCATTGTGTTCGTGTGTGCCAAAATCTTTAGGGTACTTTTCACATTGTGTTAACGGATTTCTGCTGTACAGAACAATGTATTTTATATAGTGTTTGAAAGTTCACAAGGAATCATTTAGAACCACATACTACAGTATTACTGTACTTTTTAACAAGGTTTCAAAAAAGCCATCTTCACCGAAGAGCTGAGACTTTGTAATTTTTTGGTTTTTTAATGTGCTTTTCTTTTCATATTGCTGCAGATGACTGGCCACAGGTAGACACTGTGGCAAAACACCAACAGCAGATAACAGAAACAACCAACAGAGACATGAATGTGAAATGGCGTCTTTGGAGATCATATCATATACGCCTGAGATAGCAACAACAACATGTGCAGCACAGATCAGCTGAACATCAGCAGCTGCTACCTGCTGTTCACTGACCAGCTGAAAACAAACCCCATGCATTATTAAATTTAAGCTAATTTAGGGACAACTAGTTGCCATTCTCACTTGTATGTGATGTATCAGGCATCTGCACCATCATGTAGTCTGAACAACAATGGGATGGCTTGGCTTCATTCAATCAGTTCCCACTGGGGGGTTTTGTTTCAAATTTATGAATTTTATGTCAATCACAATCAAGCTGCAGGGATTTGAGTGTTATTTACTAGTCTGTTATGCAGACACACATTGTGAAAAGAGGCAGTGATACCAGTTTCTCTGCTGACGGTATCCACTATAGTCAAGAGAAGAAGTACAGCCAGAGGCCATGTTAGGTTTTTGAGGGGTTTGTTCCTGTACTACAGCTTTTGGTGTGTCCACCTACACACACAGAATGCATCATATTTACATTCTCTCAGGGCAGTTCAGAGTCAATGGGGGAAAATGTAGGAAAACTTAAGCAGAAATAGACCAATCTGGTTTTAAGGAAAGTGGGTACATGTACATGTGCTTCATCACAACACAGCTCCTGGAACTCACTGAACATCACAGCTTGAGGATATATAACTCTGTAAGAGTATCCAAAGGAGGAATTTTCCTTTCATGCAAACTCCCTCTTATCTTTTTGGAAAGTGGAAGTAAACTTAAACCCCAGAGTATTTGTTCGGATATTCCAGCGGGATGAGAGTGTTGGAGGACAAATTGTGGTGAAACGGAGCCGGGCATTTTTAACTCAACACCTTGTTGTTTGTCCTCTTCTCAGTGCTTTTAAATGGCAGCCTCTGTCAACAGCCTCGGCAGGGGGTTAGTCTCCTCTCTGTTTGCTTCTGCAGCGTTATACCCTGTTGCTCAAAAGCCCGGAGATAGACCAATCAATGAACAAGCCACTTACCCTGTTATTCAGAGAACAAAATGAAGTCTGTGGCTACCAATCTGCCGAAGTGGAAGGAGCACAAAGAACCTGTGTACCCTGCCAGTGCTTTAATGGGGAGATGTGAGAGGGGGCTGATGGAGCTGTGTGTTGGATTCTTGTTTTTGTTATGTGGGATTTAAGAAGGCCGATGAGCTGCTTCATTCCTCTCCACTGACTTCATGACAGGTAACACAGAGAAAACAGCTCCTCCATACTGCCTTCCAACCTCACACTCCAGCCATCAAAATCAATACTACGAGTGTCCTGCATAGCATGGCTTTTCTCTTGTTACTAACTGTGTCATACAAGTGAGAGCTCACCAACATCTTGCTCTGCGCTCCTTGTTTCCTTTCTGGTTTTATTGAATTAACTTCACAACCAGACCGGGCCCCATTGACTTCCAAGGGAAATGGCTTTTATTGATTTGATCCACTCCATGAGATGCCAGGTACAAAATGACATTGTTGAACATCCCTGCATTCACAGACCTGGCAAGGAGGCTTGAGCTTGAGCCCGTTTTATGCAAATAGGAATTGATGCTACTGGGTGACTGAGCAGAGAAAACCCCATTGAGATGTTATCTCTGAACTGTGTCACGTGAATGCATTTATTTTTAAGTACAAAACAATGGATGGAAGCCAAGCTCCAGAGCCTTATGGGGTAAAATAAAGAAAAGAAGCTGTTCACCGTGACATGTCTTCTTTGACAGTCTGCCTGGGCCTATTTAGGTCAAGAAGCAACATCTCTCTTAATTTGTGTCTCCTGGCCTTGTACCATTGTTTAATAAACCTAAAAAGCCCCCCTTTGTGCTGGGACTCTGCCCATGTGGAGCTATTGAATAGACACACTCTTGCTCTCACCACACCCCTTTGTGTTCTCCTTCTCTTCTAATTTCCCCTGTTCTATCCCCCTTTCACTCTCCTCCCTTGTCATCTGTCACACTACTGTTATCCCTGTCTGCACTGAGATGACCATCTCTCTTCACTCCCCCACTTCATGACTTATAACTGAGTGCTTGGGTGGAAATCTCCTTAGGAACCATCTCTAAAAACACACAACGACTATATCTTTTCCTGCACAAGTTTTCTCCTGCCTTCCTCCCATTCTCCCTTCCTTTTTTTTCCTGTCCTTCAGCTTTCAAAGCTCATTTTTTTAAAACTCGCCCTATGAAACTCATCCAGCATCCTACAACCACCCACCCCGATCCAGTCACCATAACCAAATCCACTTTTACACAGGCACAAACAGATCACAAAGTCTCATAGCGAAGGGGAAGGAGAGGAGAAAAGGGGAGAGGGGAGTGACAGGAGGAGGGGAAGGACGAGGGCAATGAAATGTCAGACTGGTGGACAAAAGTGAGAGATCTCCACTGAACCCTGCTAAATAAACCATCCAATCTTTAGTGTCTTAAATTCCATCAGTCTATCTCATTTGGGGAGGGGCATGATTTGTTGTGATGGAATGAGAGCTTGCGCAAGAACAGGAGAAGAAGGAGAGGAATGCAAGATAAATCCAATGAGGTAGAGGTGGAGAAATGGGGTTTGACAAGAGCAAAGACAGATTGGAGAGAATGGATGCAGACAGAAGCAGAGAGACGAAGACAGAAGGAGTGAGAGCAAGAAAGATAGAGACATATATGGCTGAGCTGGCTACCTCCTTTGCTGATTAACATGCCTCTCAGACACGGTGAGAGGGATCAAACTTGCACACAATCAGGCCTGGGAGTTATGCCTGCAATGCAATGATTGTGCCTATGTGTGTGCGTGCATGCATGCATGCGTCTGTGTGTGTTTATTTATGTTTGTTTATTTGGATCTACTTCTTGGCACACATGCAGGCATGTGTCTTTGTTCACAGCTGCCTTCTGTGCACAGCTGTCAACTGGAGATGTCTGCTGATTGACACCGCTGTGTGTGAATGTGTTTATATGTGTGTGTGTCCATATACCACTCGAGATGTGACATTCAAAGCAACTGGGAGAGATAAAGCAAAAAAGGGAACCCAGAGTTACTGTAGTGCGTGAACTCATATTGAAAAAAGATACAGGTGGAATATTTCAGACTAAATTGGGCGAGCAGGTGGTTGATTTGTGGTGAGAGAAGATAGTGTGGGAGGGGAAACGAAGGTGAGAGGATGTGGTGAAAAGAGGAAAGAACAGTAGAGAGATGCATGTCTGTGTCTAAGATGCTGATAATATATTGAGTTTGACTCTCTCTCTCTCTCTCTCTCTCTCTCTCTCTCTCTCTCTCTCTCTCTCTCTCTCTCTCTCTCTCTCTCTCTCTCTGTGTGTGTGTATGTGCATACAGATCTACAGGCTTGGGTGCATTAGTATGTGGGTGCCAGTGTGAAATCAGATGTTTGGGACTTAGAGGTACACTTTTCTATCTTAACCAGTGCCAGCCCTGCAATGTCAGGCTTCCACTGGGAGAAGAAACACAGCCTCCCCATCTCTCTTGGTAAAGAGAAAATTCCTTTTAGGTACTGTTCATGATGACAGCAGAGCACGTAACAAGATGATTTTCTTACAAAATTTGACAAAATGAATAAGAAATCCAGACACAGCTTTGGGACATATCATGCCTGAATGATATAGCTTGTGGCCTATGTAGCCATGTCATCAACTTTGTATTTAATGTGTTGACTTGGACAGTAGAAACCAAGCAGTGGCTTTGTTTGACAGAGTTTCATGAACTGTGCAGGAAGGGAAGATTACAGGAGGGGAAGGTAAACACCATTAGCATGCAGAGGTATTGTTGTGAAGCCTAAAATGTATACAAAACACTGTGTTTCTTCCCCTTCTGACAGGTCTTTTCTGCTCTCTAACAGAATCACTTTTGGTGCCCTTTCGCATATTGTATTATGCAGCGGTATCTGTTGTAATGTACAATCTGACCTTGTTCAACAACGTTGTGTTGTGTTAAAGACACCAGGACACTTTTTTTTCCCAGCCACTTGTTATTTTTCAAGGTAGTTGCAGTAGTACAACTTGTCAGTTTTGAAATTTAAAGCAATAGCTTGAAATTTTGTGTAATACACATATTTTTTCTCGTTAAGAGTTTTATGAGAAAATCTGTAGGACCATTTTCTCACCTGTACATATAAACCACAGCATACAGGTCGAGCCATCAGACTGTTAGTTTAGCCTAGCATACAAGAAACTGCATCAAATCTGCAGTCCAGCACCACTAAAAAGGACAATTTTTATATCACATTTATATGTTGTTTGTTCCTTCACTGGGTGAAGTCATTTCCTGAAGCCGCTGCTGGTCGGAGTGGTAACAGTCTTCTCATAACTCTCATCAAGAAAGGGAGTAAGTGTTATTTACCAAAATGTCAAACTACCCTTTTAATACACAAAGAAGCCACTGTGTCCAGTCACACAGGATTAAGACAGCAACTGTAATGTAAACATGTTAAACTGTGGTCATGCAAGATGTTGCTGATCTACAGCAGCTTAAATGAGTGATGCTGACAAAATCAAAAAGCATGTTTCTTTCTTCTTTTTGTTATCCCATTAGCGTTCAGTATTTTCATAAAGATGAGTGAAAACAAGACTAAGATATGATGAAAATAGCTGTGCAGTTGAACCATTTATTGTTATTTACTCTGTAAGAATGACTCATATTACCAGAGGCATATATTGGACTATTAGTAATTGTACTATTGTGTAGAAATAGGCAAAACAGCCTTCAGACTCTGTTTTCATTTTTTGGTAGCCTCCACTTTGCCCCAGATGTTCTATTTTTGCCCACCATCCAACCTCCTGGCCCCACCGACAGTCACTTGTTGCCATTACAATAAATCCACCTCTGTTCCTGATTCACAAGCAAAAAGGGCATACAGTCTCTGAATAGAAACATATTGCCCTATTGAGTTACTCCTGAGTATTTATGCAAGATAATATGTGTCCTTGGGGGAATTTTAGCAGAATAATCACATAAACAGGAATTCTGTCATGCTGCAGAAGCTTTTATTACCATTAGCAAAGTTTCTGTATTATTTATAACCACACTGGAGATTATCGCCTTGTGTGTTTTCCTTTACTGGCTTTATGGAGCCTCCAGCCAGTGATGGATGGATTTGCTTTTAGCCTCCTGTCAGTCTCAGAGTGTGTTTTCTTTTTAAATCTACTGCAATGTAGCTGGGTTCCCCTGAATGTGGATAGTTTGAGTGTGATTTATGGCCGTGGCCCCTGATCCCTGCCCTGCTAATGATGGTTGTAAACTGGTGGGAAGCCAAAGGTCAGGCCTATCTCTGCTGTTGTGATGTGACATCATGTTTCTCCTTGTCTCGTGAAGCATGTTGAAGCTTACAAAATGAAAGAAACAAGGAGAAACAATATGAGGGTATGTGTGCAGTATGGAGAATAAAAGATTTATCCCAGCGCTCCTTCTTGGAGAGTGTTCCTTCTGATTCACAGACCTATAATTAACCTGCAGACGTTGTCAGGCAGTGCTGCAAAATCTTTGTTGTACACCTTCTGGATCGCGTCTACAGCTCCTCTGTCTCCCGATGTCTCTGCAGCTGTAATTTTGAGGACTGTGAAGGTTAATGACAGTGACAGAACTCCGGGGAGACCTCCAGTGATACTCAAAGATATCCATTCATCAACAGTAAGCTATTACAGGTATTACATTACTGCTCTGTCATGCATCGCTCTTTAGTCAGCCTTCCTCTCGCTTGTTAATGGGAGCACATGTGCTGAAGAGAGAAATAGACAGAGATTATCTTATTCCAGCGCCAACCTTTAAATCCCCTGAAATTATATACCCATTAGACACATGGTGTTGTATAAAGAAGATACTGTACTAACTGATGTAATTGGCCCCACTGTCAGGTAGCAGAGACAAAGGACATGTTCTCATGATCTGATTGTGAGAAAAGAGGAGTGTTGTAGATATGTTTTGTCTTGCTGCACATGCTGCACATATTTCCAGCTACATAAATCCACAGTGTTTCTCAGTGCCTGGGAAAACTGTTTCTGTGCTCAAAGGTCGCTCTTCATTTTTCATTGACTGTATACTCCCCCTCATTTTTTCTCTCTTGACCTTTTCACTTTCTGTCCCTCTCTCTCTTTAAATATGTGCAATGTTATTGAGGCTCCAGGATTTCATGGTGATGCAAATATTTAGTAAACACACGCGTGTGTAAGTCTGAAGTAATGGAAACAAACAAACAAACAAACAAAGTCATGTGTACTTTTTCCCCACATGGAGGGAGTTTCTACATCATTTTCACATTAGGTCTGAGAGAGATAGAGGGGGAAGCCTGTGGTTTGGCTTAAGTGAAGACACAAGGCCCAGAAGAGATGAATGTGTTAGCTGCTCTGTTGTTTGCACGTGTGTGTTGAGTTTATAGTGTTCATAAGGGAGAGGTTAAGAGACTGGGGTCAACAAAGCAGACTTTAGGTGCTAAAGTGAAGAATACAAAGGTCAGACATATCGGGTTTCATAGACACAAAGTTAAATGTTGTAATCGCCTCTGAAATTAACTGGAGGCCAATGCAGAGAAGTGACAGGTGTTTTTTTTGTTACCACCCAAAGACATTTTGAATAAGTTGTAGTCAGTCTACAGTCT
Organism: Scatophagus argus; assembly: GCF_020382885.2. Taxonomy (NCBI): domain Eukaryota; kingdom Metazoa; phylum Chordata; class Actinopteri; family Scatophagidae; genus Scatophagus; species Scatophagus argus. Next base: position 15,861,862 of record NC_058498.1, on the reverse strand, counting down.
TTAGTAGGAAAGATGTCTGTCCATACTATACCTCAAGTTTTAAGTCACATACAAATATTCAGTGCCAGCACACGGAGTAGAGTGCACTTTATGTAGCAAGCCTGAAAATATGCAGGAGTATACAAGACAGGGTGCATGACATGTGTCATATTTGACTTTCATGCCAAATTTTGTCCTGTTGCAATCCTGCAATTAAAGGAGTGGTCCTACTGTTTTCCATTGCACTCCTATAACATTGTTGGATTCACAATGGACAGTTTTCAAAACAGTATTAACATCAATGCAGCCAAACCAGGGATGTAGTCTTGCTTTTATTAGAAATATTTTTGGTCCTTGTCCAAACCTGTTGCCTACATTCCACGCAATGCAACTCTTGATACAAAGCTGCAGGCCTCAAGAGGAGTAGTTGGCTACGGAGGTCTGGTAAACACATTACTTTATCCACACTCCTTAATGTTTGTTCATTTTCAAACTTGTAGTTTTCAAGGCAAACAGACATCACTTGAGACAGCTTTTTCAGACTTCAAACAGCTCCTGCTGAAACCTCAAAAACCTTATACTCCCTTCTTCTCATATGCAGTTTTTTTTAATTGCCTAATCTTAAGCATACTTTAGTTCATTTGCCATGAATATAATAATGATAACACTGGTACAGACTATAACTCTGTGTTTTGCAGAATGATCCAATATTAACGTGCAGGTTTGGTGATACGGATGAACCAACACAAAACACACGTTTAAGTTAAGTCTGAATCCATTGGGGAGCCTTTGACTCTCATCATATTTATTAAAATGACAAAACACTTTTTGTTTTACTGGTGATGTGGCTTTAGGACATAAGATCACAATCAACAGTGGAACCCAGATTTATGACCTTTGTGGTACTGTACTTCCAGGGTGAAAGAGTCTAATGAGAACATATTTCCTGCCACAGAGGTTCAGCACCAATAATAAGGATTTGGTTTTGTCTTTGTTGGGTTGCAGGAGGTTGTGAGACATAAAGTTCTTTATGTCTTTAATGCACTCAACCGCTGACTTAAGAAGGTTGAGGTTTCCAGCGGGCAACAATAGTTACTGTATAACAGTGTATCATCAGCATAGTAATGTTTTACGTATTTGATTTATGTGGTCTGTACAGATTGAACAGCAATGGTCCAAGAATTGCCCCCTGAGGGATTTTACTACAATAAAGAGATACAGAAAAATGTTATTCCTTTAGATGAGTTGCAAGCTAGGCAAGTAGAGAGCCAGGAGGTCCTTCCCACTAGGCTCCTCTTGGCTCAGCATTGAAAAAATCTGGCATTGCAAGTGTACTACTGGCTCCATGCTCTTCCTCTCCTCTGTTTCTTTGTCTTTCTGTCTCTCTCATTCCGGACATTCTTTGGCTTCCCTCTCTTTATGTCCGGTGTGACTTCCCCTCTCTGTTTGAATGCCTCACTTGTCTCTCTTTCACCTCTGTTTCTCTTCATCACTCCCTGTAGTGCATTATTTTTGGCATTTTCTTTGTCCTGCCTTGTCCTATCTCCACTCTCCAACCTCCTTTTTATAGCCACTCTGTTCATTTTCATCTTTGCCTTAAAACCTCCCTCCCAGCCTTTTTTCTCATGTCTTGTTTTTTATTCCCGTAATCCCTTCTGTGCACAGCATCTTATGTTATTGCTGATTGAGGAAGATCCAGCATCAGGCTATCACCTGTCATTGATTCTACACACTCCATAAAGCAGGCTCTCTTCTCTCACTAATATGACAATTAGGCCAGTCTCTTTCGAAATCTATGGGGTGTCTTTAAGTCCACATAAAGAAAATGGAACAATCATAAAACCCTTCACTGCTTACTTAATATACTCTCCCATGTACCTACCTGCACAGTCTCATGTACCGAGCTCTGAAGGTCAGTCTTAGTCATGTGGTACAAGAAAAGCAGAGCAAAGTAGAGCTTACCCTTGTGCCTGCGGCAAAGCAGTAATTCTTTGAACATTAATTTCTCTTAAAAAGTTATTAAGTGTTTTAAGGATAAAGCTCAAAGTCTTTTGGTAGTTTGCGTCTGTCTCCTTTGCAATAACAAAGGTTATTAGAGCTTGAAACCCTTCAGGCTGTTGTTGGCTCCACTACATCATCTTCCACTGGTAAGGTAATTTCCACTTATGTCATAGGACAGACATAGGGACAGACAATGTCTTGTGTGTGAATATTTCAAAGAGAATACAGATCTTTGTGCAGCTATTATCAGTCAAAGAAAACTGGTTGTCTTTTTATACATTCAGCAAACAAAGATCAATATTTGCATGTAGTTGGGCCTGAGTCATCTAGAAAATGTAAGTCAAATTTTCAGTCCAGTATTAGCTCTGCTTTTAAAAATCTGTCTCTTTAGCCACTAAATTCTCCACTGTATTCATGAGAATTGTGAGAGTGAACCCAAACGATCAAGTTGTGGCCCATACAGCTTAACTCTGTGCTAAAAGAGGGTAAAACATTCTCTTGAGCTGATGGGAACTATAAAGTAAAGGTTATAACTCTCTGTAGTTTATTGAGACCATCTTCTTTCACATACAAGTAGTCATGTGATCCATTGATAATATAAAAACATTGCTTACTGAAGCTTTAGTATGTACAATACTTGAAAATACTTGAAAAATGTGCAATACTCTATATAGTGCTATACTCTATATAGAAAATATTCATAATTTTTGGTGAACAAAGGAATATATCACTGCCTTGCACAAAGATAATAAAAGGATTTTAATGGAAACAGTTGTTTTGAAGCTAGACGGAAAGGGATTATATCAGGCTATTGCTTGAGTACTGTGTTCTACTAGCACTGATACCTCTGTATAATAGCTGACAGCCCCTCTGTTAAATATTTTAATCATAAATACCCTAACTACCACAGTGTCCCTATTAATGCTGCTCTATTTCATTACAATTTTTCCTATATCTAGGACAAGCATAATCTCGGTTCTCTTTCAACTGTCCAATCTTTATTGCAAGAACCTTTTGGCTGTGAAATGAAAACACACTGAGAGTGTGCACATGAACAAGACTGAAGCTAAGGGAGAGCAAGAGAGAAACCAAACTGTAACTAGTGAAAGGGGAAAGCTAGAGACACACTGAGGAGAGGAGAAAGCAAGAGCCATGGCAACCATAATAAGTGACAAAAAACCATTTCAGAGCATATTAGCGCCTTCATTTGATGACGAGGTGTTCTATTTGCATGCAAAGTATCCAAACCCCAGGGGTAGAGGGTCAAGATCTCAGTATAACCAGCATCCAGTTCCAGATTATAGACACTGCTCACATCTCTTCTTTGCTGTCAAACCATTTTCTCTTCTCTTTCTGTAGCCTGACCTGACTTTGTGTCAGTACAGTATCAATCCCCATTAGGGCTTTACTAAAGACACTAGACATCATTGATTAGTTGGTGATCTGTTATCAACATTATCTGTGTTGGTCACAGTCTGAGGTTGTGTTGATGGGGTCCAGGGAGACACAGCATCCTCCACCCATAATTCTCTCCCACCTTTTTCTCCCACAGCAGCTAAATGATCTCTTAATGGCTTTGTTTCAGAAATTACCTGCTCAAACACCCGTAATCAAATTGATCTGAGGTGGTGAAAACAGACAAATTAAAAAGTCTCTGTTAATCCTGTCGAAGTGAATGGAGCATGTTGGTGAGCTCAGGAGTGTTGTTTCATTAATAGTAGCCAAAGGCTAGCTGAAGTGGATTGGGGTGAAGTCGGGCATTAAAGCTCAGACTGAAGATTCATATGCTATGGCTTGTATTGTTCCTCCAATGTCAACACATGCCTTCTGAATTAAACACACAGTATGTAATATCAGCTACCAGTGCTCTGTCAGTCAAAATGATGAAAACAAAAGATGCGGTTTGACAATATAGTGAAATAGCATGGGATCATGGGAGTTGTTGTCTTTGTTGTTAAACTGCAACCATTACCTGTGAAAAATTGATGTGGCATGACTCAGGCAGAATTGCTTAGATATGAGGTATGATATTTTTAAGTTTTATTCATGTTAAGTTAATCAGGTTTACTGACTACCCTCCTCACTCCCTGACTCTCTCCCAAAAGTTATAGCAGCAGGCGAACCATTGAAATGCACTGTTACCATGAATAAAATTTCAGCTTTCTTTGGGTTTGAATGTTGCTGGAGATATTTTGGATGATTTGATAAGTGCACAACCAAGTAAAAGATATAAGCAAGATCTAATAGTTTTTAGGTAATTTAATTGGGAAATATTATATACTATATTTAACTTTTCACCCAAATAAGATGATGAAATGTGCCTGAAATGGTGCCTGAGATGAAGCTCATCTTGTCTTGGGACAGCAGTCCAGGAGACATCCTGACCAGATGCTCCAACCACCTAAACTGGCTCCTCTTGATGCGGAGGATCAGCGGGTCTACTCTGAGCCCCTCCTGGATGTCCAAGCTCCTCACACTATCTCTAAGGCTGAGCCCAGCCATCCCATGAAGGAAACCCATTTCAGTTGTTTGTATCCATGATCTTGTTCTTTTAGTCACTACTTTGGTCAGAGCTCATGACCACAGGTGAGGGTTCGGACATAGGTGGACCGGTAAATTGAGGCTCCAGGAAGATCTTTCTTCACCACAACAGACTGGTACAGTGTCCACATCACAGCAGATGCTGCTCCAATCCACCTGTCAATCTCCCACTCCATTTTGCCCTCAGTTGTGAACAAGACCACAAGATACTTGAACTCCTCTGCACGGGGCAGCAACTTTCCTCTGACCTTTTCTGGATGAGAACCATGGCCTCAGACTTAGAGGTGCTGATCCTCACCCCAGCCGCTTCACACTTGGCTGCAAACCACCCCAGCGTGAGCTGGGATGATGCGGGTGATGCCAACAGGGTGAGAGACGGAAAGCAAAGGTCGCTGAACCTGACACCCTTCGCCACTTGGCTGTGGCTGGAAATTCTGTCCATAAAGATTATGAACAGACCAGTGTTCAACAGCCAGGACAGCACTGTTCATCTCAAATCTGAGCTTTAACTAACAGACAGATGCTCCTTTCCAGCACCCTGGCATAGACTTTCCCAATGTGGCTGAGGAGTGTGATCCCTGTATAGTTGGAACACACCACCCTGGTATGCCACCCCAAAGGCACTGTCCCTGATGACCACATAATGTTGCAGAAGGATGTCAGCCATGACAGCGCTACAACATCCAGAGCCTTAACAAAACTCCAGGCGGATCTCATCCAACCTTGGGGCACCGCCACTGCCGAGTTGTTTAATTGCCTCAGCGACTCTTCGAGACTGACTGAAAGTCTGTCTCCTTGGTCTCACCAAACTCCTCCCACATTTTAGCTTCAGCAACTGCCTGAGCTGCACATCATTTGGCCTGCCAGTAGCTATCAGCTGTCTCAGGAGTCCCACAAGCTACCCAACTCCCACCTAAGGCAGAGCTTCGGCTGAGATGAAGCTCAGTCCTTGAATATGTTTGGCACAACAATGGAAATACTGTCCCCCCAGTGAAAAAAACTGACACAATAATTTGCTATTGTCAGTGTAGTTTTGAACTTTTCTTAAATCCACAGAGCCCACACATTGTGGCAGCTTCAGTATGACTTCAGTGACATCTACTGCCATTTCAATTTCGAACACGGAGTGCAATAGTACCCTGGGGTTGAATGTTTCAGATTAGTGTCTCCTTCAAGTGGCAAAATGTACATGTGACTTGCAGTATGCCTTGTTCAATGATAATGGCACACTACTAGCTTGTGCTTGTGCCATGCAGTGAGACTTCTCAATGGACTCGGCTGCAGCCATTTGTCATAATTACAGTGAAACTTTTGCTCTGAATGCCACACACACAAATTCGCTTTTATGCTTGTGTTGTGTATCTACTTATTCTCCTATCCCATGAAATTGTATAGCCCAGGGTGTCTAATTATACTAATCGAATGCGTACCGCCTGACATTTATTCATGCATTATTAATAGAAGAAACAATAGAATCTCCAATCGACTTCCTGACTTCTCATCTTCTCTCTCTCTTAATGTTTCTCACTTATCTCTCTCTCCATCTCTCTCTCTACCCCGTGACCTCCTTTCTTCTCTTGATGACTCTTTCCCTTCACCTCCTGCAATTTTGCTTGTGGGTGTTGAGTAATTAGCATGCCTCCCACTTTTATTCTGATGTCAGAGCAGGGAATTTGAGAAATGTCCCATAAAGATTATGTGTCCTGATAAGGTTATGTCTGGGACACCATAAAAGAGACGGGCTGCACAATGGCTGTTTGTATCCTTCGGGGGAGACCAACAGTGAATGAGATGGAGAGAATGAGAAAAAAACTGAAAATGCCTGAGAGAGGGAAATTGTTCATATATGCCAGCATTCTTCATGCTGCATTTACTCTGTTTAATTTTACTTTAATTTAAGATTAAGATGAATTCATCAATTATTGTACTTACCACATCTCCCTGTGTGTTTTATAAATTTACTATACTTACTTTATTTGACTTTACTTAAATTACTATACTTACTATATGGCCAGAGCTATGTTGAATCCCCTGTATATGTACAAATGGTGATGGTTTGAGACACTCTGTGCCGAATTTGCATGCTCTCCTGGTGCCCGAGTTGTTTTTTTTCTGGGTACTCCAGCATCCTCACACAGTCCCAAAACCATGCTCATTAGGTTAACTGGCCTCTCCACGTTGCCGCTAGGTGTGAGTGTGTGAACATGTGTGATTATCTGTCTTTGTGTGTCAGTCCTATGACTGACTGGCAACCAGTCCAGGGTGGGGTATAGAAAATGGATGGATGGATAAAATGTTGAATTCATAAATGTCTCACTGGCGTGATTCTGCGCACTTAGGACATTGGCCTCAGCCTAACTTGGCTTAATGATTCTTTTCTACTTGGGATTCTGTTAATACTAGCGTATGTTTTAGCATCTATAATTATCCCATAATGTGTTTATTCCTGTTAATTAATGCAGTGTAGACCTTTTGCTCAGCAAAGTTACATCGTGTTGCTACAGTGATATTTTACAGAAGAGTGTGATTCCAACTATATGTTAACTTTTTGGGCAGTTTTCTATCTCAATGTGAACATGGGACCTTCCCCAGTTTTGTACTAAAGAACTGTGCTGGCCTACATGAGAGCATGGAGCATTGACCTCACCCCCTTTCATCACCTTTGGGGAAAGCTGTTGGGGAGGCTGTTACAGCGGTATACTAATGCTAATGTTTTTTGGAAAGACATGTTTATTTAGCACAGATTCATATAATGTTCTGGTGTCCGCATACTTTTCATTGTAGTGTATTTAATTTCATATATGTAGAATCTCATTTTATTGTATTATATTTATTGCTGTTCTTGTTGGATTCAAAGTTTATTGTATTAACTTAAATTTCAATCTGCGATAAAATACAGTCTTTGCCAGTAATGCTCTCAAACCCATAATGCAGTTCGGTTGCCTAAATTAAAAAACTAAATTGAAGACATGAGGAGAGTGTAGAGACTGGTGTGAGGGATGCATAGTGTGATAGCGTACATTCAGCGTTTGTTTTTGCATTGTTTTACACACTGTTCATCTGTGACCACAGTAAAATGCTAAGAAGTTTTGCATAAAGAAATACAAATTCGATATGTAGCATGCAATGTTTGCGTTTGTGGCAGTGGAGATTTTAAGGTCTCTCCACTTGATTTTCAAAACAAATTACTTGATGTTGCATTCAGCGCTGGGATGACAACAAGATGAACGCTGAGTTATGGGGTAAACTAAAGTGTGTTTCGAAGAAAACACAATTCCATGCCAGGATCAAATGGAGAGGAACAATTGATAGGTGATGACAGATCAGTCAGAGCTCAAGATAATAACAACTTGAATAAAAATGGTTGTTGCATGCACATTTAATTCCACCACACATATGCTATAGTAGCATAGTTGCAGTTGCAAAACAGCACACAGAGGAAGTGTCCACCCAGTCATGCTGACTGAGGTTTGTGGTTGCAGTCAGTAGCAATTCTGAGAGCTTTTCTCCTGCGAGGTGGAGTGTTTGATGCATTTTCTAGATGGATCTCTGAGGGTAACTTAATTTGGGTATCATTTGTATCCAAATGAATCACATCCGAGACCTGAATGCGCCTCTGTACAGCCTGATGAAAAATACAGACAGTTTAGCGCTGCCGTCAGAGAGGTGATTTGTGTCGCTGGCACGCATTTAATCTAAGTAAACCACTACTTCTCTCCCTCTCTGGGTCTTTCGTATTCCAGATAATGCTTGATGTCTGGAATGTTGTTGAGCTTTTCACTCACTCTCAGCCTGTACAGATTTTCCATTTATCTACTGGCCATACGTTGCCCTCTCTCTGTCCACAGTGTTGACCCATTGTCTCTTTCTCATTCTTTTCTCAGTTGTATTGTATGTGACGAGTTGTTAGATGTGGTCATGTCGTGCCACAGTGATCAGTCTGCATTCAGAGCTGATTGGACACTTCTCCTTCAGTGGATGACTAAATGCCTCATTCTGAGAAACTGTTTATCTCTCACATCAGGGCACAGAGATAGAGATGCAGTGGGACTACAAAGATAGAGCTTCAGTCAAGATATCCACTCAGACAATTAGTTAGTCGGTGATTTATGCGTGTCTCACTCCTCTGCTTCATTTACTCACTCGATTTTCATCTTTTTTATCTTTTAAAAAAAATATCCACAGATTCCACTGTTGTGTTGCTATGAAGACTGTGGCCCCTCCGTCCTTCTTCCTGCTGTGTTGCCTGCTCCAGACGGCCCTCTCTGCATTCCCTGAGGAACCAGGGCCTCTCAACTTCATCCCCACTGAAGGTATTGACCTCCTGACTTTCTCGCCCTCTAGCCGCCTACTCCCCTGCATGCCTCTCTCCCAGGTCGTCATGTGTGAGGTGTGGGGTCATACCCTAACATGCAGGGTGTTGAACCTGGCGGGGGTGGAAGCGGCTTAGGGTCATGGTTTGGGCTGTGGCGGTAAGACAGGCTCTCACACGAAGAGTGTTGACTGGTGTGCAGGGCAGAAGGTGTGGGGTCACACTCAGGAATGAGACCAGAGTGAAGGACAGGGCTTTTGAATTCATGACTTTCCCACATATAAACTCATACCCTCAAGAGACACGGCTTCTACACACTCAGACTTTGAGTCTCCATATCAGCTTGGCAGTCTCCAGCTTAGGCCAGACCTTGATTGATTGCATTCAATAGTATTGATTGATGGTTTCCCAGCCAAGTCCAGAGCCCTCTCGACATATCAATACCAAACAGTAGAGTGTAGAGGTTATCAGGCTACCGAGAGCTGGACTGGAGCAGCTGCATTAGAATCAGTAGCTGTGGTTTACAGCAAGTATGTTATAGTAGAAAAGGCAGGTTCACTCGATGGACAAAGAAGAGAAATGGAGGAAAGTGTGCGAGTGAACAGAGAGAGAGAAGATGTGGTGGACAAGGAGAGAAAAGAATGATTCACAGTGGGTCTCAGGATGGAGTCCCATGGATACCATAGGAAGACATGACAGGATTGAAATAAAGAAGAAGCATTCAAAGTATAGAGGTGAATAAGAAGAGGAAATGGATGAATGGACTATAGGGTGGGATATAAAGGAGCAATGATGGAAAAGCAGAGAGAAGATCAAAGGATATCAGCTGAAAATAGTCTTATTCACCAAAGTCAAGGACAAAGACAAATAGCCTCACTGGTTTTACAGAGTAATCCATCTGATTTATATGCAGCTGTTATTTCTGATCCTCTCTTAACTTTATTTTTTTCTGTGTGTCTTTGCACATTAGCTGGACAACATAATAATAACATACTGAAAATGCACAACCGCTTTTATCTTAGATTTCTCTCTGTTCAGGTTTCCTGCATTTCATTTTACTTTTTTTCATGTTTTTGAAATGCCCCTTGTCTCTGAGTGTCACTCTTTTTGAATTATCTGAATCAGTTTGCTGAACAGAAAAAATAAAACATGAGGTATCGTTCAGACCTCTTTCATTTTCCGAGGATTATTTGTTTCTTGTAGCTCAGTTGCTGCTCTGCTCTGTGTCTTGTTACATAGCAGATATGCTGCTGTTTCAAATGCAGGTCTCAGACTTCTTTGCACATCACCCTGAATGCCTGTTACTACCTCTGAACTGTCAAAACAAACTAACACAAAACCACTTTTATGTTGACTGTTTTTGTAAAAGATGGATGTCAGTTTGGGATGAGCCGCTGTGTGTTTCTGTCTCCCGTTCACTGACAGTGGCGAGAAGACACCCTGTGTTTCTGGGCCGACCCCACCGAACATGGCCGAGGCAAGAGCCTCTACACATCCAGAGGATCCTCCAAGTCAATCGGACACTCTACATTGGAGCCAGGTACAACACACATCATCAGCACCCACAGACACACTATTCTAGTTATTCTTGTGCAACTTCACCTACAGTAAGAAAAAGTTTTAAGAAATCCTGTGATGGTCTTTGATTCAAGTACAGACATATCTCTGTCAGAGTCATTTTCAGATTCTGTGTCTCTTTGATTGACGGTTACCATTATATTTGTTGCCAGGCATTGCTTTAGGAGTTATAGTGTCTGAGCCTCAAAAGTAAACTTGCTAATAAACAGATCACAAGTATTTCTGCCCAGCACATATTCCTCGTTCTGCTGGGGCGAGAGGATACTATGACACTGTGTTTTAGCACAGCTGTTAGCAATCGTTTCCTCCTATACACAAAACAAACTGGAACAAGTTCAAGTTGGCACAGCTAAGTTCATCCACACAGCCCCACAAAGTAACAAAAGGAAAGCTTGTTTAGGTAGCAGCTACTCACGGATGCAGTTGGTGAACTATTTACCTACTGATATAATTATTATATGACTATTTCTAGTCAGTCACAATCATACCTTTATAATAGCTCGATAGCAGATGCAACGATGGCGTTATTCTACGCAATGAGAATTGCTCACCTGGAGCCAAAAAAGGTTTCTAACTTCTGGATTCAGCACCTGAGTACATGGCCCACTATATATGCAGTTTTTCTCCCACTGGCCCCTCCACTGACTTCCCACTTATCCCGTAGACTTATCATTGTGATGGCAGCAGAGATTTTAATAGCTTTTCTTGGCTCAGGGACAGTTTTACAAATATAAAACCTTAATGGATCAAAAGTTCATAATAGGAAGGCTCGTAACTGACCTTGTTTGTAGTTTGAGATACTGGGTCAACAGTTTTACAGATATCTCTTTAATAATTGTGGTTTGTAGTAACACAGTTGGTGACTGGTCTATATATAAGGCTATATAGACCTAGACGGTACAGTACAGTTAGGCTACAATAGCTTCCTCTGTTTTGGACTCTCCAGCTTTTGTGTCCCATTCAGTAAATCCACTGATTGGGCCAGTTTTACTGAAGTGTTTTAATTTCTTGCTGATATAAATGCTGATGCCTTAGCAAGAATTGCATGATTTAAACATTAAAAGTTGGATATAATAATTAAGGATGCTGCCATAACCTCCACCTATTCACAAGTTCTGTTATCTCTGCTGGTTACTTGCTAAAGTGAATACACTAACTCTATTAGATCACTACAGAGAGAGATGAGGTTTTTTGTAACAAATCTGTTATTAGCAGCTGAAATTTGGCAGGGTAAATGTTTTCTAGTTTGGTCTCCAAATAATGATGGTCCCCATATGTCTGTCACTCTGGTGAATGTGCTGATCCTGGACAGACAGTAGCACTGATGGTCAGGAGGGCCAGACGAGGACAGCCTGCTCAGCTGCACCAGGTTTACACTGTAAAGCTACATCTGCTGCTCCCCCCCGGAGCCATTCAGGAGCCGACCTGAAACAGACTGAGCTAACAAAAAACACACACTTCAAGATTTACTGCCCAAGTTGTCCAAAAAAATAATTTAGTTTGAAACATGCTTAAAAAAAGACACAGTTGGTTTCCACATATGGCGCTGGTTATTTGCTGTAGTGGCAGCCTGAAAGACGACTGAAGTGGTTTCCAATAAGAGACGCCACTGTGGTCCAGGAAATGACCCAGTCCCCGGCCTCCAGCTGATCTAACCTCACTACGGAGAGTTGGTAGTAAATATATCAAACCATGTAACATGGTTCCAGCCAAGCTGTCTGTGCTGAGAGGGTCTACAAGCACGCACATGCCTGATAAAACTGCCCACAGATAACTACTGTATGGAAACTGCAGCTCTCCTTTGAAATATAACCAGAGCCATGAAGCAGTCAGAGACGTTAATCTCAATTTACTGCTACAGATATTCTTACTGAAAAGGTAAACTGATATGAATGTTTCAGCCAACTAGATGATAATGAAATGCTAGACTGGCAGGCGGAAAGATGAGAGAGGCGAGGGGGGTTGATGACATCTTGAGAGTTTCAGGGAAAGAGCGCTTCAAGAGTATTTTTTTTTAATATGTTTTTCGTGAGTGGCTAATAGTGTTTGCAGCTTCCTGACATAAAATGATCAGTCTAGAAGAAAACAGATCCATGTGCAAATGCTTGTGTGAGCCACAGAAAGCTCAGGGGGGAACCAGAGTTGTAAAATGTATAATGTATAAATAAGTACCTGTGCAGTGGCAGGTATGACTGCCAAAAGCTCCTACAGAGTGCAAGGCCTGATAAGGCGCCTCACTCATCCCCAAATCCTGTCACTATTAGCATAGCTGCTCCTCAGACTGCAAGCACTGCTAAATCCCTGCCCCAAGCACCTGCTGAGAGCAGCTACCTCTCCCTGTCCTTTTTCCATCCCTGCCAAATGAAAGTAAACTATGTATTTGGCTGGCGACAGGTGGAGTTAAGCACCTTGCTGTGCTAAGCCCCATTTCACTGGTGTCAAGATGAGCAGCTGTGGTTTCTGTGGTCCTCAACCCTCACTCCGATCAAAAGGGCCAATCCACCCAAATATAAATCAATTTGTAAGTGTTTATTTATTGACAAGATGACCAAAAGAATGAAGGCAACTCCCTATTAACTGCTCCAATTGCGATAAAGCTTTAAGAGGCTTTTGCCATCGGTGTGTGTGTGTGTGTGTGTGTTTATGTTTTGCATTAGGTGGAAAGGGAAAGTGTGTTAACTGACTGCCTGGCTGGAGGTGATTCATTTTATTAGCCCACAGACACTGAGCTCAGAGGTCACTGAGGGTCATGAGGCAGTCACAGCCGGGTCAGATGCCTCATGGCAGACAAACAGGGGAGATGCTCCGTTGTGGCAAAAACTGGGATGCTTGGGAGGTAAAGCTGCCAGGCTGTGTGGCTGTGACCCAACTAGCAGAGAAAGTTGAGTTCAGCTAAACTGACTCAACAAATCAAGCACTAAAGGTAATATAATAAATGATCGTACTATTTTAGACACAAAGATAAACTCTGCAAAGTAAACTACAAATACAACAGCAGAGGACAATTACTATTGAGTGGAACAAAAGCATTCATCTGTTTTCTTATGTGTGCAAGTTGAAAATTCAGATGTGTGAGTGCTGGAAGGTTACCAACAATTAAATCAATTGCATAGCTGCAGTAGTGGTCATGATAGTGAAAAAAGTAGCAAAAGTTCCCACCATAGATTTCCAGAGCCAATGGTGGCATCTCAAAATAGCCTAAAAAGCACAGTTGCCACCACAATTAGTTTTAAGCAGCTCCTACTTTTCATTCATATTTATTGCATGGTGGGAAAACAGTCTCTGTCACATTGGAAATGCAAACAGACTCATTCTAGTTCATTAAAATAAGTTCATTAAATAATATATTAGTAGGCTATACTTAACGTTATTACTATTTAATTTCATGCCAGTATTAAAAGTGTTGCTCATTTTGTATTTCCTCTCTAGGATTTTCTGATTGAAGGGTTTTACTTTCTTTTAATTGGTTCTGATTCCACACATAGACGTGCCACAGAGAGCTCTGCCTCAGTCAGCACAAGTGTCTGGGTAACGGGGTGGTCGGCTCCAATCTTTCCATCCCAGGACCAGCTTTTCCCGCATACTTCATTTGCAGGCTCAGGGAGGTTCAGCGCTGTTCGAACTAAGCCACAGAACAGCTGCAAGCAAGAAGAGGAGTAGGAAAATTTAAAAAATGTAGGAAAAACTTGGTGGCTTAAGATGTCTTGACCTTGAGTCTGCTGTTGTTTGGCAGAGCAAAAGGAGAAAGTTCGTGAGCTGGTCAAGTAAGAAATCTAGGAAATGTTTACAGTTTCTCTTGATTCTTTGTTGACTTTGTATTAGCCAGGTCACAAAGGGTCAAAGGTATGAAATAACAGCTCAGACACATGCGCATCCAGACAAAGAGAAATACGAGATTTGTAGGTTTAATTTTTTTAGATTTGTAGGTTTTAGGACCAGGTTTTGTAAGTAAATTATGATCTAATCCAGTGAGTCAAGGATACTCGAAGCTGTGTGCACATCCTGCCACATAAAGAATAATACGATTTTTACACTGTTCACATGGAAGTCCTTAATCTGAGTTGTAACTTCTCCTAAATCCAGTGCACATTATATAAACAAAAAAAAAACATGCAGGCCACAGGCTTTGCATCATTTGAACAACCTGGAAGGCAAAAGATGAGATGGAAAGAGAAAAAGAAGCAGCATAAATAATTCCCCCTCCTCTGCACTGTGAGAGGCAACATTGCTGGCTGCCATCCATTCTGACTAGGAGGCCTGGTGCTATATTCATTATGTTAATGCTGAGACAACGCTGAAGCAGCCTGGATGAGATTATGCTTCACACTTTGGCCCACTCCACTGTTTGGAGAACGCTTAAACTCTGACCTGTTAAGCAGGGATGCATCAAGCAAGTGTTCTTTGATTTCACACTTCTCCGCCACTTAGTCGTCCTGTTCTGCAAGGGTTGAGTACAGAATGCACTGGGAAGAAAATTCAGCCCTGAACTTTTGTCCAAGCCTGCTCACCTATTGGCTTGCAATCACCTGTTTTTTGTTTGTTTGTTTGTTTGTTTGTTTTTTTAATTAATACGATTGGATAACACATTCTGCTAAAACACAATGTTAGTACAAGAGTAATGTCACTCTCCCTTAATATGCTTCTGTGTCCTCTCACTTTGACATCACGGTTAGAAGTCACACTAAGTTGGACTCGAATGGCATCCCACCTGAATCAAAGTAACGAGTGCTAGCCAGTCACAACGCAGGAGGGCGAGACTTGGCATAGAATGGATGGGGAAAAATTATTGCTGGTCTCTCTCACCATATATAGGGCCATGCTGAAGCAAACTGAATAAAGAGTAAGTACTAGCTTCTGCTAGTTCTTACTCCTGATTCTTACTCAAGGGGAATGAATTATTTTCAACCAGTGAGGATGAATTATTCAGACTGGAGTAACCTGATGGCCTACCTGTGCTCTCATCATGTTCACTTTCTCACAACTCTCTCTTCTGGAAAAAAAAAAAACAAAAACAAAAAAAACAGATGCAAATACGCACTGATATGCACAGTCAGGTGGTAAAGAATATTCACCTGAGCAGGTGCTTTTTCATGGCTGCAAATATGATGACCTCTCTCTGTCAAAAAAAGAAAGCAAAACCAAGAAAACATGCAGCACAGATGGGAGGCAGAGCTGGATCAGAGATGGGATCGATAGTGCTGCAATGACACAGCTATGGCAGATTTACAGATTAGCCCATTCAGAGCTTGGCTCTTTGCTTAGATGAAGCCCAAGCCTCAGATCCATCCCAGCAGATACCAAGGCCTTGATCAATATGCAAACGTCAGCTTTTAGCTGCCTAGCCCAGCTCTCATTTAGCTGGCATTTTCTCTGGAACATCCAAGGTTACTGCAGAATTATTGGCAGATTAAGAGTGCGAGAAAGCAGTGTTTGGGATATCATGAATACATGCATGGTGTTGGACCACGTGTAGGCAGCATGTGGGGGTATGCAAGCATCAGTATAAAGACTTGATTAAATCATCCATTAATTTAATTTCAGGCTTTTGAATAAGACTAATAAGCCGAATTTGGAACCTAGGAGCAAATTCAATGCAGCAAGTCAAGTTTAATGAGTGAAGGCAAAAGGCGACTGGGAAATATGAGACATCATTATGCAGTCGGGTACCATTTCTCATTTATACTGGATGAAACAGAAGACATTGTAAAGCTGTTCCCTAATCTCTGAGGGTCTGATCAACTTGAAATGAATAGATGCCTCCGATATGTGTGCATTAGCTGCACACACAGAATTATTGAGTAAAACTACGTAGATTTAATATACAGTGGAAATATTCATATTACAAGTGTGTATTAAGCCTGTGGCCTGGATTTGCCTTGACTTGCTCTGTCCTGAGCTAGCAATAACACCTGTGCTGTGCCTCTGCTTTAAACTGGTATTCATGGTTTGCTTAGCACAGTATCTTGTCTCACCTTAAGATTTGGGTAGTGCTGTGTTGGCTGAGTGCCCCTCTTACTCTATCTCTCTCTGTCTTTCCCTCTCCAGGGATGACCTTTACCGTGTGGAGTTGGACATGGTTGCAGGAGATGAGATGTTCTACAGCAAGGTGAGCACCTTCTGGACAGACAGAGAACATTTAAAATTTTTAAGTGGATGTACTCGTTACTGGCCTGGAAAATGTCATTTTCTACTGCAGAGAAATGCAAATGTAGCTAAGCTCCAGTGTGTGTGTGTGTGTGTGTGTGTGTGTGTGTAGATGAGAACATGGGAGTCAAACAAGAATGACATCAGGATCTGCAGGATGAAGGGAAAGCACGAGGTGAGACAGCATGTCTTTTTCTCCATCTTCTTTTTCTTTTTAAGAACAAATGTGACAGATTTTTCTCTCTGACTCTCTCAGAATTGCATGACATCGGGAATTTAACCTGCCTTAATTGATTTTTTGGGTCAGTTCAACAACCTGTAAACACAACAATGACATAATATCTTCTTATGAAGTTGATATGGCAAAAAACATTAGCATTCATTCATCATGTTTCAGACCACCTTTAGCTTGCTTTGGTCTCTACAAACTCCTGAGCAAAATATCTGCCTCTTTAGGTGCTAAATGCTTCACTCTGTTTGTGAGCTAGTCGCTAACCTTGTCTGTCTGCTGTTGTGCATGTAGCACACAGTCGGTTTGTCTTTGTCTTTGAGTCTTTGGGTTTGTCACCTTTTTATACAGAAGAAGTAATTTGATCAATTTTTAATCTAGATGTATTAATTATAGCTGCTGTAAAGACTGTCCTTATAAATAATGACAAAACATCACTTGTACTTTGCAATGACGGAACTGTGGTTTGTGCTTTATTTTTTAATTATACAAAAACAAGATTTTATTAATGTTTAATGGTTAAAAATGGGCCAACATCAGATCAAATAATGAATTACAAAAACCTGCCTGAAAAACAGGTTGTAAAATACCATTTGAAGCAAAACTCTATTTATTAATCTCATTTATGGATTTTTAAATTATTTCAGCATCTCATTTACATTTTCATAATTTTCTTTTACTGAAAACCAACACGTTTTTAAATCCACAGGAGCATAAATTCTGGGTAAACCCCCCAAACCTTCAAAGATTATGTACAAAGAACAGAATTACAGTTCAGTGAAACTGTTGTATTAATGTCTGGTCACTGAGCTTCTCTCTTTCTTATACACGTTATTATGGCACATGTTTTACCTGTCTGCCAGGAGCTTTGGTTTCATGGCACCATTCACCTGACTGTCATGCCTGCTGACGCAGCCTCAAGCAGAGGGAGGTGTTATTATTTTATAGTTATCATCTCATTGTCCCTGCTCTCCTAACCCGTCACACAAACACACACATCAGGAAGAACAGAGCCACTCCCACCTATACACCACTTGTTCCACCGTCATGAGTTAGGAATGCGCTTTGTGCCCTCAGAAAATGCAGGTGGGCGTTGGGAAACCAAGGTGGTCGGAAAGAGATGGGGTGAAACGTCCCAGCAGCCACCAGCAGCCCACGCCTGACTACCTCTTATATCTCCTACACACACACATCCCTAGTTTCTATCTGCCACACATAAACAGCCTGTATTCGGTGTCTATGTGTGTGTGTGGGTGTGTGTAGTGGTGATGGCTGTGGTTGGCGGCAGAAACATGGGCTCTGTCCCCTCCAGGCAGAGGAAAAAAAAGACTTATTTAACACAGTGAGAGAACACCTGACATTAAATCTGTGTGAGACAGTGCCAGACAGAAACACAATGGAGAATATGGGGATGGCGACAAAAAGCTAGGCAGGGGGGGTGGGAGTGGGGTGGGGGGGGGGGGGGGGGGGGGGGGGGGGGTGGGGGTGGGGGTTAGAAAGACAGAGAGGTGAGAGAGGTAGATAAAGGAGAGGAGAGGAGAGGAGGAGGGAGGGTGTGGGTCCCTGTTGGTCGGCCCTGAGGAGAGCTGTGGGGCTGACTGAGATATGAAAGGTCTTCTTGCCCCTAATGACTGTGCTGCCTGGTAAGGCTGTGTGACTCACACGGCAATGTGAGGGAGATAAGAACACTGCCAGGTCCTCTCAGTCAGCTCTCTGGGCTCTAACACATATGAATGGATGTGCTTCTGTGTGCATATGCATCTACGCAGAAGCTCATTCAGTCACATACACATACAGTAGACACTCGCCGGGCTACAACCGATATGGATGTGTAAAAGCCTATACAGATTAGTCACTATATTCAGTCTTTATTACTAAAATGTGACAAAGAATGGAATTATTTTCACTCCAAATAGCAGACACAGAGAAAGTGTGAAAAGATTGTAAATGTTCATTTCTGAAATACTTGTAAAATATAATCCTGTAGAGCAACAAATGCAAACTGCAGCCTCAAAAATGACTGTAGAGTGTAGGGCACTCTACACACTAAAGGGAATCTATGGAGTTTCCGTCAAAGCAAAGTTTACATTCAGGGTTTCTCACCAAAAAGAAATGTGTTGAATGCATTTCCTTTCTTATAAAACATTTATATTGCTAAATTTACATTCCAGTTTGCTAGCTTGCTGTCTTTCTCTTCCCTGGTACTTTTCTTGGCTCTTCACAGCAGGCACAGCGCCAGGATTTCAGTTTTGGCTGGGCCGTTTAATTGCAGAAGTTAATACTGTTTGCCTGCCTCTGACGGTTTCCAACTAGTCTCGCTAAAACAGAAATGACTGATGTCGTGCTGTGGAATGTGACCTGTGCATCTGGCTGATGATGACACTTTTTATATTCCTTTTCTAGTTTGTTATTTACATGCAACAGTTTGTATTTATTACAACCGGCTGACACAAATTTGTTGCTCAAATCATGCAAAAATGAAACATAACATCCTGTCTTCTGTCTGCTGTCGATGGTGAAGACAAATCCATTCATTTAGCGGACTGACATTTTAACACTGTTTGAGGAAATGTCATCTTGTTTGGATAATCTGACCGGATTATTATTTGGTTAAATTGATTGGAGAGAGAGAGGGACTGACTGCTGGCCTGACTGAGCGAATGGTGCACTGTGCTGTCACTTCATAAGCTTGTCTCATTAGAAATGGTCTCTATGCTCTCGAGGCACTGAGACAGTCATGGCATCATCTTTTTTTCTGTTAAATATTGAACTCAAGTACAAAATTGCAGAAAAATGCAGCCTTTAAGAGCCGTAAAATATATAATTTACGGTATGTTCTGTTGTGATGATGTGAATTCTATGTCACAGTTTCTGTGGTGTATTGTCTAGCTACAGTTTACTGTGGGGCTTTTGGACTGAAATGCATTTGTTTTTTATGCTGTTAACTGCTTTGCTCATCATGTTAGAGCTGCAACAAAAGCTTTTTCTGACTCTAATGCACGCAAACACACAAAATGGAGGTTCTTACATACATGTAGGTGGGATTACCAACCCTCGTGTACATTATTTTATGTTCATACATATTCATGATTTTGAGTGCCTTTTTTTAAAATCTGCTATCTCTTTGTTCTTGCCTTCCGCTCTTCCTCTCCTCCACTTCACCTCCTGAAAATGTCCTGTTCTGCTGGGGGGTTGGTTGTGTCAGATGTGACACATTCACTACCTCGTAATTGGTTTTGTAATTAAATGTTTCTGCTTGGTTGATCACAAAGGACATAGTATTTTCCTTAATTAGGCTGAAAATTCAATATCCTAATTCTTTAGCCTTTTTAATTCTCCTGTGTTGACCAAACGATTGTCAGTGAATGCAACAGTCGATCTTGCTGTCACTCACTCTGCATATTCCCATCATATTTTCCTTTGTCCTTTGCTTTCCACTGTGTTTTTATCTCCCCGTTTTCATGTCATCCCCTTCCTGTGTTTCACTCCTTACCTTTCTGTTAAAGCAAAAGAGAGCAGCAGATAGTGGATGAGACGTTCCCCAGAGGTGGCTCTGTGCCAACACATCAGGCCAGAGCAGTGTGGCGTATACCTGCTGTCGTGGAAATTTTTCTCTTTGCTGCTGGTGAATAATGAAATAGAGACTTCTGCCGGCCGACAAGGTTTTATTTTCTTTGCAAAGAAAAGGTCAGTCAACACGCGAGCGGTCAAAGTGAAGAAAAGACCCCGAGCATGGGGAGACCTAAACATTTATACATGAGGGACAGCCCCTCATCATGTGTTTTACAACCTTTTGTCTTAATTCGAGGGGCACCCCCCTCCTCTCCCAAGATATGCTTCTGACCTCCTGCTGGTGTGCTTCACCCCAGGTTGTCCTGCATGACCTCGCACCTAGGTGCAAAAGTGGGTTTTAGGGTTCACATCCTACAGAGATAAGAGGATCTTGTACCTTATCTTAACAGCAGGGAGGTTGAGTGTCCCAAATAGGTTTGTGGGACTGTGGGAATGGGGAGGTTGTGTGTCTCTCGTGACTGAAACAATGAAAACTGGATTTTTACCATTACAATTCTCCCTTTTGATTATTTAATAATCATTAACAGAGAAAAAAAAAAAAAAAATAATAATAATAAAAGTAAAATGAGACAATATAAAAGGATTCACAACTTAATTATCCGACACATTAATTCACATGGATTTTAAAATGTATCATCATGGCAGTTGTTTGGTTGAGGAAGGAGAAAGAGAGAGAAAATAATAATAATAATAATACGAACGAATTTGACCTGATCGCCAAATTTCAGGATACACGGTGCAGGTGAATGTTGTATTTTGTCCTTCTGTAAGAGTGACAGTTTTGGCAGGTTTGTAGGTGTAGGCTTCTGTTAGCACAGTCCAACATGCTAGGGTCAGGGTCAGGTGATACATGGTGTTTGTGTTGTTGATCAAACCGGGGGTCTAGTTGGTGGTTGCTGAATCTACGGAGTTATCCCTCGTGTCGTGCTTTTTTTGCGCTTGTTCGTCCTCGCGTTGTCCGTCTCCGCGGCGTCCGTCCTCACGTTGTTCAAGTCGACAGCTGGATTCCTCTGTTGGTTCAGGGACCTTTTTGCAGTGGCTGGCGTGAACCCACGTTGCTCTCTCAGCGACCTTCACTGCCGTGTGTGTTGTCAGGAGTACCTGGAATGGGCCTCGCCAGCGTTTGGAGTGCCAGTGTTTTCTCCTGAAATCTTTTATCACCACCCAGTCGCCAGGTTGGAAATCATGCAGTGGTGTGGAGGCTGGTTGTGGAAGGGCTGATTTCACCTGTTGAGAGATTCGAGAGAGAGTAGATGATAAGTTTTTGCAATATTGTAACATGTCATCGTCACATAAGCCGGTAGAGGGGAGTGGCCTGGTTACAGGTTCCACTCCTAGGGATGGGGGTCTGCCGAAAAGAATTTCGAAAGGGCTCATGTTCACTCTAGATCTTTTCCTCATTCTTATGTGTGTTAGAACAATAGGCAGAGCTTTTGTCCATGGCAGCCCCGTTTCCTCGCAACATTTTGCTAGTTTTGACTTCAACGTGCCATTTTCTCGTTCAACTGCACCTGCACTGGCAGGGTGGTAAGCACAATGTGTTCTGAGGTCGATGCCAAGAAATTCACTGATTTGGGTTATTGCAGTGTTGACAAAGGGTGTACCATTATCACTGCTTAGTTTAGTTGGTATTCCCCATCTGGGAATAATTTCTGTTAGCAGAGCCTTTGCTACCACTTGGCTGCTTTGGTATCTTGCTGGGAAAGCTTCAACCCATTTTGACCACATATCAACCATCACCAAGCAGTATTTCTTCCCTTCTGCTGGTGAAAGTTCTATGAAGTCCATCATCAAGTGTTCAAATGGCCTATCTGGTGGTGGGTGTGCGGCGTGTGTGATTGTTTTGGTTTTACCTGCGTTATGTGTTGCACAAACCATGCATGATTGACAAAACTTCTGTGCATGAACTGAAAAACCTTTGGTGAACCAGTGTCGAGTTATGATATCCAACATCCCCCCTTTTGACACGTGGTCCAACCCATGTGTCAACTTTGCAAAGTGAGGAAAGAAATGTTTGGGCAGACAAGGTTTGCCGTCGGGTCCTCGTCACACTTCTTCTTTCTGTGTGGCACCACAGCGTCTCCACAACGTCTTTTCTTGTGGTGTGGCAAAGGTTTGCATTGCTGTAAGAGAGCTTGGAATAGAGACGGGGGTTGAAGCAAGCAAAGGATTAAGGATGGTGGGCTGGAGTGCAGCTCTTTTTGCAGCAGCATCAGCTCTCGCATTCCCTAGGGAAACCAAATCTGAGTTGTTAGTATGGGCAGGGCATTTGCAAACAGCAATTGAAGTTGGGAGCAAAATGGCATCTAGAAGAGCTGCAACCTTGTCATGATGGAGAATGGGTTTTCCATCAGATTTTAAAAATTGTCTGTGTTTCCACAGAGTACCGAAATCATGTACCACACCAAATGCATATCTGGAATCAGTGTAGATGGTTACAGTCTTGTTGTTTGCCAGTTTGCATGCCTCTGTCAATGCTGTGAGTTCTGCTGCTTGTGCAGAATAGTGAGAGGGAAGTGAGCCTGAAACAAGAGTTTCATGATTAGTGACAACAGCAAATCCAACTCTGTTGCGACCTGTCTGTGGGTCACGGGAGGCAGATCCATCTACAAAAACAACCAAATCAGGATTAGTTAATGGAGTTTCTTGCAGGTCCGGTCTTGGAGAGCAGACCTGTTGGAGGACGGCAACACAGTTATGTTCTTGTCCATCGTCAGGTGTGGGAAGGAGAGTGGCAGGATTTAAAACATTGCATCTTTTTATAGTGATGTTAGGCATTTCTAAAAGCACAGTGTTGTATCTTAACCATCGTGCTGTGGAGAGATGAGAAGTTTTTTGTTCGAGCAAAATCATGGACACAGCATGTGGGACGAGGAGGGTCACATCAGAGTAGCTCACAATGTCTCGGGAGGCCATGATTGCCTTTTCAGCAGCAGCCACAGCTCTGAGACATCTTGGGAGGCCTGCAGCCACAGGATCCAGTTTTGAAGAAAAGTAAGCTACAGGCCTTAGTCTATTTCCGTGATCCTGCAGCAACACAGAAGTCATGTATCCATTTTTCTCGTCTACCGTTTGAGTGAAAGATTTGGTAGGATCAGGTAGACCTAATGTTGGGGTGGTCTGTAAGGCAAGTTTCAGCTCAGTGAAAGACTGTTCTGCTTCAAGAGTCCATGTGATCTTATCTTGTGATTGTAGACCTTTGCCATGAATGAGGGAGGAGAGTGGAGCTTCAAGAATGGCATAGTTTAAAATGAATTGTCTACAATAAGAACACATGCCCAGAAACGACATCATTTGTTTTTTTGTGATGGGTTTTGGAATATTCTGAATTGCATCTACTCTTTTTGGTGAAAGAGTCTTCCCTTCAGAAGTGATGACGTGTCCTAAGAAAACAACCTTTTCCTGAACAAACTGAAGTTTGGACAGACTGGCTTTGTGACCAGTGTTAGCCAGATGCTTCAAGAGTTTTACTGTGTCGGCTTCACATTGCTCTTTGGTTGGGCTGCATATCATAAGGTCATCAACATACTGTAACAAAGCAGAGCCTGGGGAGAGAACAAGAGGTTCAAGACTTTGTCTGAGAGCTTCATTATAAATGGTGGGGCTTTCACAGTAGCCTTGGCATAGGCGAGTGAATGTGTAGCCTCGTCCATTGAAATTGAAAGCAAACCAAAACTGGCTGTTAGGATGAACCGGAACACTGAAGAAGGCATTAGAAAGATCTACCACTGAAAAGAACTTTGCGTTAGATGGAACCTGAGACAGGATGGTATAAGGATTTGGGGCGTTTGGTGCTCTGGGTTGGACTGCTGCATTCACGGCTTGCAGGTCCTGAACGAAACGCCATTCCGTTGGTTGATCTTTATCTCTGATTTTCTTGACAGGGAACAGGGGTGTACGCACTGGGGAGTCATCACAGGGAACAATTACTCCTGCCGCTTTTAGAGACTCAAAAACGGGTGTTATGCCCTCAATGGCTTCTTGTTTAAGCGGGTATTGAGTCTTGCACGGTCTAAAGTCTGATTTCGGAGTAATCACAACAGGTTCACAATTTTTAATGAAACCAACATCATACTTACTAACAGCCCACAGTGTCTTAGGGACCTCCTGTAGGGCCGTAATAGTGTTTGCTTGTTCTTCAGACAGAAAAGAGAAAGATTTAGAAGCGCTTTTAGCTACCAGCTGGATTGTTCTTTGAGTGTGCACACTAGATGATAAACTCTTAGAAAAACACTGCAGTGTAGGTGAAAAAAAAATCGATCGATCGGATGTTTCTTGCCAATCGGCTGCGCGCTGACATGATTTTACAAATGGGCCCAAATCTTCGCAATCATCGGGTGTGTGTTTTGTAAGTGTGATGTGTGGGACCGAATGGTCTATGGTATACATATCACATTGGGCTGGTGTGAGAGAAACTGATATAACACATTTGGGTTGTGTCCAATAAATGTGTGTCAGTGTGAGTTTATCAGACCTCTCTCTCAACCAGCCTTCCTCATATGGCTCATCAGGTCCTGTTGACACATGAGAGGTACAATGCAGATCCTCTGGTGTCATAAAGTCTATTGTCGCTGTTGGAACTATCTCCCTGGCTAAGGTGAGAAGCTCAGATGCAGTTGATGGCTGCAATTTCCATTGATATGCACATTGTAGATCTGGGGTGTGATGAACAAAGGAGTGTGAAAAGTGTTGCTCCAGATCAGATAATCTGTGAACTTTGACACCCTCTGGGGTTGAGATCAGACAAAGGCCTAATTTGCACATCAAGTCCCTTCCCATCAGGTTAATGGGACAGACTTTTGAGAGCAGAAATGCATGTTTAAAACTTATATCTGGCCCATCTGCACATTTGAGTGGGACAGTAAAGTTCTCTTTAATTGTTTGACCTGATGAACCAATGGTGTACACGTAATATCCACTCATTTTTGGCTCTGTATCCAACTCTAACGTTTTTATCACAGAACGTGTGGCTCCCGAGTCAACTAAGAATGTAATCTTTTGTTCTGCAATGGTTAGCGTATGTTGAGGAAACCTCTCGAAATTAGCAGATGTGTACTGAACATACGTTAATGCCACTGCATGTCTATTGTCTGGATTTTCAGCAGATTGTATATTAATCTGCTCAGTATGTGTGAGTGAGTATGGTGCAGTACCTTCCTTCGATTTCACAAGTTGGTTTGGCTTGTCAGCAGGAGTCCATCCCTCTCCGACAGCCCTTGACCATTTTCAGTCCGATTTGTCCACTGGAATCGATGAAGTTTTTCTGGAACACTCATTTTTCCAGTGTCCATATTGACCACAGATGAAACAAGCATCCTGTGTAGGTCTTTTTCTATGTCTGTGTCGACCCTGTGCTCTTCCTTTTTGTTCATGGTTCGGTTGTTCACGTCCTTGGACTGTGTTATACATGGTCATTGCTGCCATGTGAAGCTCCTTCTGTGTTGTCTCTTCTTTTTTCTTTTTCTTTGAGAGTATTTGGTCGTGGGCGTGTATGGCATGTCTGCGAAGTTCTGACAGACGTGCGTCGTTCCATCCAATACAGGAACTTTTAACAGCTGAGGCAATGTCTGGTTTTAGTCCACTTAAGAAACTGTTGCAAAGATGAATTTCCCACACATCCGGAACATTGTTTGGTTCGTCAGGTAGTTGCAGGCCACTGTAGGTGTTGAATACCTCTGTCAGGCGGGTGAGATATTCGTCAGGGTTTTCATTATCCTTCTGCTTGCAGGCAGTGATTTTCTCCATGTTGATTTTTACAGGAAAAGCTTGAATAAATGCATCACAGAGAAGACGGACAACATCTCTATAGTGGGCATTAGATTCATGTTCCCAAGTGATGTGCTTACAACGGATATCAGCATCTGGGAATTTCCCAGCTATTTTTTGCCAATCTGTGGGTTTCATCTTGGTGATTAGGAGTCTTTTTAGTTCATTTACGGTGGGTTTGAATTCTTGGCAAAATGTGGAGAATTGCTCAGCAAACATTTTGCCTGATGTTGTTGGGCTGGGTAGATGTTGTGAGGCTGCTGTGATGTCAGCAGAAGTCCATGGGCGGAAAACCAACGTTGTACCTTCTGGTCCAGATACTTCAACCATGGGCATGTTGAAGGCTGCATCTTGATTTGGATTACGTAGTCTGTGTGCTATTGGAGAAGCTACTCCTGTGCTTGTCTGTGGCGTGATGGAGTTTGTTTCCCTTCCTTGGTTGGGTGTTGTAGTGTTGTATGGTGGTGGAGCTGAAAGATGGATGGGTGGGCTGCCGTCAAGGTCTGGGTCCAGCTTCAAAGCCGCCAACTGTGGAAACAAAGAAGAAGTCTGCGAGTCTTGTGTTCCTTTTGTGTGTGAGATTTGCTTTTCATTTGTTTCAGGGTATTCACATGGAAAAGGGAGTTGTTTCTGCACTGTTTTCCTACTTCGCATCTCTGCTTCCCCTTTCCACATCTGAAGACATTTTTTTTTTTTTTGATCTTCTATGTTTTCTAATTTCCTTACAGAAATCGTATTTTTCCTTCACATTTCTTGTTATTTTTTTTTTTTTTTTTTTTTTTTTTTTTTTTCAGTTTTTCCTCTAATATCGATATGTTTTTTAAACTGAGAGATCCCCCTATTGGGAATCCAAACTCAGCTGTCCAGACATTCAAATATTTTAAACTTTTATCCTCATATTTCCTTCTCATGATATCCACAATCGGCCCCTCCGGAGGACCCACCTCAACAGAGCTTTTACTCCCCATCCCGAAATGGGGTTTGTGCACAACCAATTACGATACAGACGTCTCTGTAAAGGATCACTTCGTTTAAGGAACAAGTGATAAAGACCCGGTCACTTCGTTTAAGAAAAGACCTGACCACTTCGTTTAAGGAACAAGTGATAAAGACCTGGTCACTTCGTTTAGGCTACAAGTGAGAAAAACCAGTCACTTCGTTGTAAGGAACAAGCGAGAAAAACCTGGTGTCATTCGTCGTTTCGTTTGGGCTACAAGCGATAAAAGCCAATCACTTTGTTTCTGGACACAAGTGATTACAAAAGACCCCCCGCTTCGTTTAGGCTACAAGCGATTAAAAGCAGAACGATTGTGGATATGTGAGAAACAAACATGTAAAGCCAAATTTTACCCCAATTTATAAAAAAGAAATAAAAATAATTTGTCAATATTTCAGTGCTCACCAGATGAAATTTGCTGAATTTTGTTGTTGTTCGTGGAAATCCCAGCGGCGACGATCCGGGGCGTTTGCGGTCAGTCCTCCCTTCTCAGAAGAGGATTTTGAGGTTGGAGGCTGAGAAGTTTTGTCTCCCAGGATGGCCTGTCACTGTCCGCGTCCCGTCCCGGACGATCGCTCGAGGGATCCCACTTCTGACACCAAATTGTCGTGGAAATTTTTCTCTTTGCTGCTGGTGAATAATGAAATAGAGACTTCTGCCGGCCGACAAGGTTTTATTTTCTTTGCAAAGAAAAGGTCAGTCAACACGCGAGCGGTCAAAGTGAAGAAAAGACCCCGAGCATGGGGAGACCTAAACATTTATACATGAGGGACAGCCCCTCATCATGTGTTTTACAACCTTTTGTCTTAATTCGAGGGGCACCCCCCTCCTCTCCCAAGATATGCTTCTGACCTCCTGCTGGTGTGCTTCACCCCAGGTTGTCCTGCATGACCTCGCACCTAGGTGCAAAAGTGGGTTTTAGGGTTCACATCCTACAGAGATAAGAGGATCTTGTACCTTATCTTAACAGCAGGGAGGTTGAGTGTCCCAAATAGGTTTGTGGGACTGTGGGAATGGGGAGGTTGTGTGTCTCTCGTGACTGAAACAATGAAAACTGGATTTTTACCATTACACTGCAAACAAAGGCAATTCCACATAGAGCACTTTTAAAGAGCGGTTGGGCATCATTATAAGCAGCACTTAGCGAGATTGTTTGATCAATATTGAGTTGATCATGCTCTCTAAGGAGTTCCAGGTTTTCAGTCGTCTGACCCAAATGCCTTCTCTGAGTCTGAATGGCAGAGGATGCAGTTTCACAGCCTTTATTTGACTCCTAAATTAATCGATTTCAAACACCAGATGTGGAGTCACTTTCATTCCTTGAAGAGAAAAAGATTAGAAAGAGAAGATCACGACTGATCCTCTTTTTCTCGTCTTTTTCCCTTCTCTTAATCTCAGCAATGCTTCATATGTAGAAAATTTCTCGTTTCTCGGCTTTTCATGTTCCTGTACATTGAAGACTTTGCTACTTTAAATGTTTTTTTGTTTGTTTGTTTTTTGAGACAACAACTATGCGCAACTGAAACACAAAGGAACAACAAGGTTGAAAATATTAAAAAATGAAGCAAAAAAGATAAGGCTAAAGTAGGGGAATTAACTTTCAAGGTTCTTTATGCAGTTTTCCATGTAATTACTTTTGATGATTTCTTCTCATCTGGCATGGTGGTGAAGTGGTTAGCACTGTTGTTCCACAGCAAGAGGGTTCTGGGTTTGAGTCCGGGTCTGGGCCCACCTGTGCAGAGTCTGCATGTTCTCCCTGTGCCCACGTGGGTTTTCACTCTGGCTTCCTCCCACAGTCCCAAAAACATACACATTAGGTTCATTGGCTACTCTCCATTGCCCCCAGGTGTGAGTGTGTGGGTGTGTGATTGTCTTTGCGTGGATGTAACCCCCCTCTCACTCGTAGTCAGCTGGAATAGGCTCCAGCCCCCCGTGACCCTGCGTAAATTAGCTGTATAGATGATGATGGATGAATTTCTTTCTTATTTTGGCTTGTTGTGTTGATTTATACTCCGTTTTTATGATATGCTATAATTGTAGAGCACATGATGTACCTGATGCATTTCCCACATATAGAACATATCTGTTGGTTTTTTTTTTCAAAAATAAGGGACTAAAAGCTGGCTCTTTTGTGAAATATTTGCTCAACTATGCCTTCTTTACTCAAATATTTCCAATTTTCTAGACAGGCATCCCTGCAGTGACACATGTATTAAAGACAATTTGCCACCATTTTCTCAGCAGGTTGGCGGAGAGCTGTCCAGGGGTGATTCAGGTTAAGTGTTGTGCTCGAGGACTGAATGGTGTGAGAGTGTGTGTGTGTGTGTGTGTGTATTACCACCAGGGAGTGGAGTTCAGCTGACCCCTCAATCTGTAGGTCTTGCTGCATGTCGGCTTCACTGCTGAGGCTGCCACATGGCTGACTGGCCTGGAAAACTCTGTTTCGTCCTTCCTCTCTTGCCTTCACTTTATCCTTTTTACTTTCTCTCTCTCTCTCTCTCTCTCTCTCTTTAGTTTTTCCTTCTATCACTATTATCTCGCCTTCCCTCTGTCTCTCTCTCCCTCTGGTGTCTGATGTTTGTTTGTGGCCTGTGGTGTGTTCAGGCAGAATTACCATCAAACAGTAAGGAAGGGTTGCAGAGGGACGCGGATTAGCTTTAACATGCTGAGTAAGACCGCAGCACTCAGAACAGCACATTGCAGCTAATTTGGTACCGCTGTTAATTTATCCTCCGCCCACATGCACACTAACA
Organism: Scatophagus argus; assembly: GCF_020382885.2. Lineage (NCBI taxonomy): Eukaryota > Metazoa > Chordata > Actinopteri > Scatophagidae > Scatophagus > Scatophagus argus. Next base: position 15,831,989 of record NC_058498.1, on the reverse strand, counting down.
TACACACACTCTTTTTTTCTTGTCATGGAGAGTCACTGTTTTCAGTCAAAAAATGTGCGTCAGGGATTTTTCTGGAAATGACAAGCCTGTTGTTAACGAGTAGGGAAGAAGGCTCGCCAAACCTTTGTCTATGTGAGTGTATATTGTGGAAACTGTGTGTGTGTGTTTGTGTGGGAGTTCTGGCTCAATGGCGGCTCTTGGCAGCTCTTTTCTCCCTGGTCGCTAACATCAGGGGACCAGCCAGGCATGTAATGGAAACTTTAGAGATTTAGACGAGCAGCTTGCTAAATACGACCCCCTGATGCACTGCCTTAGATGGCTCCTATTGTGTGAACATTACTAAAGCAGGTCATCATGAAACTTTTTATGAGAAAATGAAGCATGCTGTGGGTGCTCCTAAAGCAGGAAAATGAGCAGAATATTTTATATTGTATGAACATGTTTTGTGTTTTGGTTAGACCAAACACGGGAATGCTGATTGTAGCCAGAGGCAAAACTGATGTTAGGTTAGGTTCTTGGATACAGCCTGGTCATTTGAACAAATATTGAACCCAGGCTTAGGCTAAATGAACATTTGTTTATCATCTCAGAGGAAAGGTTGAGTTCTGGACAATAGATGGAAAGCAGATGCAGAATTTCGGCGCCTCCTTAGTTTTAATGGTGTCTCAGTGCTGCAGGTTGTGAGCAGATATGTTGTAGCAACAGAGAACTTGTTGTCAATCCTCTGACTTTGCGAGTGTGATCGCTTGCATTTAGATGTCTTAAGAACACTTTTGGCGTATCTAAAGAAAATGCCCGTCTGTGCTGAGAATCCGGGGGGTCGGGGAATGCACTTGCTCGGTCAGACTCTGCAGAGTAGAGGTAGCCTCGCTAACGACGTGTGCAATAAGAGCAAGAGACTGATTAAAAACATGCTACCTGCGAAGCGTCGAGTTTATGTAAATGCAGATTCGCATATGAAAACTTGCTCACAGACACACACACACACACAGACGCACACACTCTTTCCACACTTGTTCTGGTTCTTCTTTAAATCTCCCCGCTATTAACAACTATGTCCATATTTGCACTCAGACGCGTGCTCCTGTGTAATTTATCTGTGCTGCAGATGAATTTTTTAGAGCCCGGGCAGCTCGGCCGCTGTCAGTAAGAGGAGCGGGAGGAGGAAGAGGAGGAGGAGGAGGAGGAGGAGGAGGGCTGCAGTTGTCTGGGTCTCAGGAAGGCTTGCCAGCCAGCACAGGTGGCGTTTTGTCTGGATTCTGCCCAGGGAGCGAGGGAGCAGAGAGAGGGGTGGGCAGAGGGGAGAAGAAGGAGGCACCATGTACAGCATTTGGATTTGTATACAATTATTTAGTTCTCTGTTTCATTGCTTGATCGTTTGTTAATTTTTAATGTTGAAGCCATAGTAAAACCCTGACTCTTCTGACTGAACTGGACCTTGAATAAAGAAAGGACCATATCTAGTAGTGCCAAATCATCCAGGAACAGATGAATGAGGGTTCTTGAAAAGCATGCATGCAACATTGGATGTATTTTGATGGTGTCTGTAAAGTGCAAATTGAAAACAAAATCACTAGTTGGAAAGCTACCAAGAATCCAACCCTTGTTTTTATCTTGTAGTCATGAAATATTTTATTTTATATGTACAAGCACTGCCAAATGTGCACATTTGTGCAGTGGTATTTACTCCCCTCTTTGAGGACTGGGTTGTTATTAAGAGTGCTTCATCTGGCTTTGTGATTACAGCTCTGACCAGGCTGACAGACTGCAACCCCACCGACAAACAGCATGCAAATGATTCTCACACATGAGCATGCATCTGTGCTGTGATACACAGATACACACAGAGAAATATGCGCACATGAACACATGCCGTATGTGTGTGGGGGGGGAGTGACACACACATACATGCACACGCACACACACACACACACACATACACACAGATACTGTCACAGCAGCTCCTCAATTTGTCACACAGTGCTGTGCCATTAGAAATTTACACCTCACACTTGACACGCCCTGTAATGCACACACACACACACACACACACACAAACACACTATGCACTCACATGAAAACACTTCCTTCTTTCCTGTTTTTTTGCTGTTGAAAACCGAGAACCCTGCAGGGAGTGAAGTGGGAAGGTGGAGGAGTAGAAGGGTGTAGGGCGGAGCATCTGGAATAACACTCACCCGCCTCTCATGTCACTGCTTTCCATCTGATCTCTTACACACACACACACACACACACACATATTTACATGTATGGACTATCATTTCACATTCCCGCACCGCCGCTTCTGCTCCAGCTGTACTTCTCTTTCTGATGACATAAGTGCCGGTGGTGGTCTTGAAGTAGACCCCATCTGGTGGGTGTGTGTGTGTATGTGTGTGTGGTAGTGCTGGTGCCATCCTGGCTGGGACAGTAGTAGTTTGGGGAGAGGGTTGCTGGCAGCTGCTCACCAGTGATCTACTGTACATCACCACTCACTCTGCGCACACACAGGTGGTGAATCTGCCCTGCTAAGGCAAATCACTGTCCGTCCTTCATGGCTTTGAAAGTCAAAGGACATGGCTGGAATTTAGGTTTGATGAGAACATGTAAATGGTGCACACACTGATTAACCGATGTGTTGATAGGGTCTTTGTTTATCATGTTACCTCTTGGTCGTAAAGTCCTTCAGACAGTGGTTTCCAACCTGAGGATCAGAACTCCCCAAGTGGTTCTAAGATAAATCCGAGGGCACTAAGGCCAGAACCTGTGCTGACAGGTCGCTAGATGTTGCTTCATTTTAAAGCTCACACAGGGACCACTGCCTGAAAATATATAAACCACTTTGTTCCCCAGTACTTTTGGTATATTTTTTTATGTATTTTTCTTACTTTGCATCTCTGTCTCAATCAGCTCTATCTCATTCGGATGTGTAAGCATATATATGTTGCAACTGAGTGAAAACAGTTAGCAAACAAACAGAACCAGGTGAATTAAAATAGATAGCTGAAAGTAATGAATAAACATTTCAAATAGTCAAAAGCAGATAACCAGTTGAAGTAATTAGCTGAAAGTACTACATTGGAAGTAAGCAAATGGGTAATTAATAAGTGGTTGCTTGTTGAAAGCAACCAGTAAACACTTGAAATAGTTAGCTAAGAGTATTTGATGGATATTCAGTGTTATTTTCAAGTGATTCAGAAATAATGGACTGACAATTTCAATAAATAGCCTAAAACATTTGAAATTGGTAAAAGTGATAGAACCAGTGCAGCATTGTGTGATCATCACAGCAGCATTCCTCAGCATTTGTCATTTCTACTATAAACACACTAACGCACTGTTCTTTTGTCAAGGCAGCAGATTCAACTGAAAGTCATTTTTCTCAGTTTCACTACACCAATTACTTTTTGGCACTGTGGGGCAAAAGCAGCTATTAAATCATGTGGTGCTTACATGACTTCTTATTTCAAAGAATAACTGCGGAAGAATGAAAGTAACTCTGGTTTATTTAGTCATTAGACAGGCTTCATGACGCCTCACGGTGGAGAAATTAGCCTTTAATCTGTTGCTTGTTTTAAAATCCTGAAGCTGGTTTGGATTACCGTCTGTCAGTCAACGGCAGCTGTGTATGTGCATGTGTGAAGAGGGTAGACATTTAAAGTCTCCGCAGGCTACGTTCATACTGTATCAATATGATTGACAGCGTTAATGGTGTGATAATTCCACACATCAGGCAACTGAAAAGCTTCATTTCACAGAGCAGTTTGGATAATCAGTCTCTGAAAAATAAACCCAAATTTTCCTCTATTTGCGCCATCCTTTTCCTTTTCTTCCCATCACTCTTGCCCCTCCTGCATGTTAAACTCTCTTTATTTTTCTCTTTTCGTGCAGGATGAATGCCGTAATTTCATGAAGGTGCTGCTCAGCAGACAGGGAGGCCTGTTTTTGTGTGGGACTAACGCCTTCAACCCGCTATGTGCCAACTATACTGTAAGTAAACATCAATCGTGCTCGCAGCTACCAGTACAGCTGTACATGTCCCAAGCCTGTGATAATGTCAACATGTAGCCATGATAATTGGTTTGATGTGATTGATTAATACCTCATCTAGTATGCCTGTTCAGGAGAACATTTACAGCCTGATTAGAGCTGTTTGTTCAGCACTCGATGCAGTGTTGACTCCCTCCCCAGGACTTATTTGCCTTGTTTTCCTGACATACAACAGTTGTTATTTCTCGGTGGTTAAACTTTGTGGTCTGCCAAGCTTGTTATTGTTAAGTCAGAGACGGATAATCAAGAGGAACACAAAGAAGGGAGAGGAGGAAAAGGAAGGTATTCATAGAGTAAGGGTGCTGACGTGACTTGTTTGCCTGCTTAGATTTCTTCTGCTAGTGCTTAAGAAAGCAAAGCAGTTCCCCAGAGAAGGTTTCAAGCTACAAGTGTTCGTGTTGACAGACATGATTCAAACAATTAGACACAGTGTACTCTGAATATTTCCTCAACTCTGTCCAAAATATGTTTGCCAGAGTCTGAAGCTTTGAATTCTCCACCATGCAGCAGAATGTGCTCCACTTCCCAACCAATCCCTGTCTCGCTCAATTACAGTAACGATTTCAAACTTGTGGAGAAGAAAAAAAAAAAAAACTACGCATGAATATTAATCATCGGCTCGGCTGATTTCACATCGTTCTGCAGGAATACTAAATAAGAGATGAAGGCAGTTGAGTCGGAGAAAGTGAGAGAAAAAAATCCTTTCGCTATCAAAGGCTTTTTCAGATAAGTGTTATTTTCAGTCTCTCACATTTCAAACATAGCGCAACAGTGGAGCTCTGAGACGTACATGGCCCATTATCTGTCAGCCACTAATGACATTCTACAACGGAGTATAACACACCTGTCTCTGACTGATAGGCTGTCTGTTTCTCTGGGGACTAGTTAGTGATGCTAGCTGCTGTTTTATTTATAGTTGGTTTTTAATGAAATGACACCTCTAAATTTCAGCCGTGGAAGAGAATTAGACTCTGATACTGAAATAGTTTGTGTCTGTTGGGCGATGTTTGTGTGCAACAGAGAGAGCCGTTTCACTGTGTAAACATGCATGTTTGTGAGTCAGAGGTTGAAGCTGTGTGGCTTCATGTGGGTGTATGGAGCCCCTGTGTGTGTGTTTCTTGTATTTATGCATGAGAAAGTGACTCTCTTGTTGTAGTTGCTGAGTCTAATTGCCACCAGTGAATCATTAGTTTGCACTTAGGGTAACACTCCCTAATTGCCATCCTCCTTTGTTGCTTGTTTTCATGATGCTGCTGTAGATTCATTCGTATTGTTTGGAGTTTGCTGATGGATGCGTGTGTGTGTGTGTTTATGTGTGTGTGGTCAAACAGGGAGACACTCTAGAGATGGTAGGAGACACGGTCAGTGGTATGGCGAGGTGCCCCTATGACCCCAAACATGCCAATGTAGCTCTGTTTGCAGGTAAGAAACACCTCTTCAATTCATCTGCTTTGTTTACTTCATTGTATTTAAACGCTCAACTATAATCAAATCAGCAGTGTTTTGTGGCTGACACTGTAGGGAGCCATTACTGTTCAGCCATCATTAGCTAGAAGAAAATATTAGCTTTTTTTTTTTCCAAAGTTGCAATTATGTTGCTGCAATTTCATTGTTTAGTCATGTCATGTTTATGATGCAGGACTTTCAGAATAGAGCAACCTTCACTCCAGCTTTATTGTTTGCTCTAATTCTGTTGTTTATATTATTTCTGTATGTGTGTTTTTCAGAGGGGAATCTGTTTACAGCCACAGTGACAGACTTCCTGGCCATTGATGCAGTGATCTACCGAAGCCTCGGGGACAGTCCCGCTCTGCGCACCGTCAAGCACGACTCCAAATGGTTCAGAGGTACCTACACGTGTGTGTGTGTGTGTGTGTGTGTGTGTGTGTGCGCTTCTGTGTGCCTGTCAAGGTGTGTTTGTTTGTTTGTCAATGCACGTAAGTGCACCGGCGCAATTTTCTCAAGTACGTCTTCTCGTCAGCATCATCCTTGCTGTTGTTGTTTTCGTCTGATGTTTTAAGTGTGCGTCCGCATCACTTAGCAGGATCGATACATGTTTCAGCAGCATAGGGCTGAGTCAGCAGCCTGGCAGCTCTGTGTTCAGGTCACTGGACACGATGCTGTCAAAACTACTGCTCCCTGACAGTTTGGACCATCCACATCACGGTCACACCTAACAATGACAGCGTGACAGTAAGAAAATACACAATATCAGACACATTGGTCCTGGGTGTAATAGCGCCGAAATGCAGAGCATGAAACTGAGTTCTCAGAAGCATCAGGGAGTCATAATGCGCTTATTGTTTAGTGTGAAATCCCCTTTCACCATGTAATGAAATTAAGCATGGCCTGTGCCTCTTTCTCACTGCCCTCATGCTACCTCCGTGTCGTGGGAGTGAATGATGCATTTGCAAATGGAGACACTGTTTGCTGTTTGTTTTCCTGATGGTTCATCTTTATTTTATAAAACCCCCACTTTCCACACACCTCTCCCATACACTTTCTCTTCTCACTTTTTCTTTCTCTCACAATACAGAGCCGTACTTTGTCAGTGCTGTGGAGTGGGGACCTCACATCTACTTCTTCTTCAGGGAGATAGCCATGGAGTTCAATTACCTGGAGAAGGTATAGACATTACTCTGATAACACATACCCATCTTTCACTTCTAAACAGTCAGCATTCACATAGTGAAGTTGCTGGTCCATTCAGAGCATCGTTCAAAAAGACTGTAGAGGAATATGCAAGTGTGTCGTTAAAATGCTGCACCATGTAAGGAGGCGCGAGAATAATATCTGTCTGCTGCTATTATTTGGATGCCAGTATCAAGTCTTTTCCCACAGCTTCACTGACCTTTCATCCTTGTATTTGTTTGTCTGCATATATTACATACAAATCACAGTCTGAGCAAACAACTCATCTCTGTATTAACCCAAGAAAAGCTTTTTTTTCTGTCTATTCACTAGCCTTACCAGAGGTGGGGTTACATCTGTCAGAGAAAATAAGAGCATCAGAAAACTCTTTTTTTTCTGATAAATTAGCTATTCACATTTGGGAAAAAGTGCTTGCACAAGGTCTCAGGCAGTGACATGTTTACAGAGAGCAGAGTAAATGGATATTTAAACAGCATCACCGTTTTGTGGATGAGTGTGTTCAAAGAAGCAATTTTGAGACGTTCTGACATTTTCATGAATAATTGATAATAAATTTACCATTATGAAACAATGATCTGTCAAAACAAGGTTCACGCATTGCAAATAGCATGCAAATGACTCTTCTGAGATCATCCAGGGTTGAGAAGTGATTTTAAATATGCCTTTTTGAAGATGAAACCCAAACCCTGGTAAATATATCTTAACAAATATATCTCAGCTAATCACCAAAGTTACACCATAAAGACAAAAATATTGAGACAAGGTTGAGAGTAGAGTTGGTCTCTTCTTTGCAGCTACAACAGCTTCCACTCTTCTGGGAATGCTTTATACAAGATTTTGGAATGTTTCTGTGGGAACTTTTGCCCATTCATGCAGTAGATAATTTGTGAGGTCAGACACTGATGTTGGACCAAAAGACCTGGTTCACAATCTCACAATCTGGTGTTTGGAGTTGAGGTCAGGGCTCTGTGTGGGACAGTCAGGTTCCTCCACACCTCATCCAAACTCATCCAATCATGTCTTTATAGACTTGTGTACAGTGTACTTGCTTTGTACACTGGGACACAGTCATGCTGGAATAGAAAAGGGCCTTCACCAAACTGTCAACACAAAGCTGGAAGCATAGCATTGTCTGAAATATCTTGAGGCATTAAGGTTTTCTTTCACTGGAAGTCAGGGGCTGAGCCCAACCTCTGAAAAACTGCCCCATACCACACCTGAATTCTGTAATAAAAGAGTTGTGCCCCGGTACCTTTGTCCATATCGTGTATATGTGAGCTATGCAAGCACACAGTCATTATGTTGCAGATGTACTGTCCACAGTCATTTTCTGCTCCTACACCTGCTTCTCTGTGCCTAACAACTCACAGGTGGTGGTGTCACGCGTGGCTCGGGTGTGTAAACGCGATCAAGGTGGGTCTCAGCGTGTCCTGGAGAAGCAGTGGACATCGTTTCTGAAGGCCCGTCTCAATTGTTCCGTCCCTGGTGATTCCCACTTCTACTTTAACCTGCTCCACTCCACCAGCCCCATCATCAGGATGCACGGCAGGGACATAATTCTGGGGGTGTTCTCCACTCCGGCTAACAGGTACAACATAGATATCTAACACTTACCTGTAAACATGCTACAACACACATAGATATGTCTTTCTCTCTCAGAAATGCACACACAAGTTCATTGGTTCCTAACTGGAGGCCTGTCTGATGAATTCAAGTACACCTTCATCAAGACCATAAGCTGTTTCAGTCATTACTTTCAACTTTTTCAGCTGTTTATCTGTTTACTATTGGCTCTATTTTAACCATTTATTAGTTGCTTTGGGCTGACTATTTGATGTGTTAATCAGTTACTTTTAGACCTGGCTATATTTCAACTGTTCATTTATTTAAACAAAATATTTTAACCATTTAAGCCTTTCTATTGCCTCTGTTTATCTTTTAACTTTTAACTGTTTCAACCACATATTCATCACTTTTTGTGATTTCTTTAACTGTTATTTATATTTTGGCATTACTTTTAGCTAGCTGTTTATCCATTTTTGTTATTCATTACTTTTAAATCACCGTTTCAAATGCTCTACTTGCTTATTATTATTATTAAAATCCCAATTTCTTTTGTTTTTCAAATTACTACTTCCAGTACTTATTACAAGACCTGCTCCACAGGCTTTCCATATACCTCAAGCAAGTGCAGACCCTAGCTGATAATCAGCACTCCAGATCAATACTTACACCCGAGAGTTTTCTTTATTTGTACACATATGTGTCTTTAAGAGCTGACTTGGAGGGATTTCAATCCGTGGCCTCTCTGGAAAGAGGAAGGAGGGGTCTGTCATACTGATAGTGCTTATTTCAGATTTACACAGACAGTAGAAACGCACCTTGACACACTTCCCATGGAGACTGAGATAGACACCCAGTGTGAAGCAGCACTTACACGGCTCACCTTGAAAATTTAGTGGACCACCATAGTTTGTTCCTTCACCCATGAAGTCAGAAAGAGCAAGGCTGCCTATAGGCCAAGCGAGGCTCCAGAGAAATGAAAAAGGCTGTGTGGCAGTGCAAAGGTCAAGATTGTGGGGTACAGAGTAATTTAAGACAGATGGGATGCTTTCATTGAGGACAAAAGGGTGATTTGTTGAAAGACAAGATTAAATTGAAAAAAGGTGAGAGGAGAGGAGAGGAGAAGAGAGGTGCTGCCTGTTAAATTGGGGATTATGGGAGACTGAGGGTATTTACAGGGAACAACATAGAGAAGAATGTGACAAAAATATTTATGTGAGCCACACATTCAGTGTAATTCTGATCTTTTTGATGCACAAAGTATAATTTTTGTTTCTGCATTAGAGAGACACTAATGTTCTACAGTGACTCAATCCAGTGTTGAGGCTTAAATTTTGCTAAAACAAGTGAGAAAACTGTCAGCTGGATGAGATAATTCCCCTTGCTGCGAGTGCAACTAAACAAGACTGTTTTTTTGTTTCCTGTCTCTTCCCTGACACAGTAAGAAATACTGAGGTTTGTTGAATACACTTGCTGAATGCTGTATTTCAGTAAGAAAAACATGATCTTACATATTAAGACATTATAGTGTGCATGTTTGAGGGAATGTCCTCCATTTATCCTTCAGGATTCACAGGGATAAACATTTTCTGCATACTTTAAAACTGCTACTGTATATTGCAGTTTATGTAGATCAAATCACTGAAAAATATTCAGTTGACTATAGTTTGTGTGACATCCCACTCATCTCACACTGTCTTAATGGCCCTCAAACCATTTACTGTGTCTAGTAATGCAAACACAACACTGTCTCTAGTTTTATATGATAGGAAAAAAAGTCTCAATACAAGTTGCATGAAACTGGACTCTCGACTTCCTAGTAAGAGACAGGAGACAAAGAAGAGAACAAACAATCAGCAAGCAAATGTGAAAGGAGAGACGACACAGAAAGGAATTAACAGAGAACTGGTGAGCAAAAGATGGATGAGAAACTCAAGGACAAGGAAGTCAGTAATGGACAACACATGCAACCTCACTCTCTGGGATCAAAAACTGTTTCATCAGCTGCATCTTATCTGTGTGTCTGAAAACGCTACGCTATGAGAAGGGACCACTGCTTCTATATACAGATGGATGCTTCTCACACACACACACACTTACAATGGTTGCCAGATAACAGCATTTACAGCATGCCACAGAGGAGAACCACCTGAACACACACATACACACCCTGCCTGGGTAAACTGCTGCTGAGAGAGAGAGCGAGAGAGAGAGAGAAAAGGGGGGGCGCGGGGTGGTGTGGGTGGGGGGTAGATGGATGGATAAGGACATGTGTGATGGAGGAAAATAAACACAAAGAGAAAGGGAGAAGATGTGAGGTGATTTGCAAAACTCCCACTGGCCTTGTGTGGCCCACTGTGCCACACTGGCTAAGTGCTTGCCAGACAAATTGCTTTGGCTGGCAGCATACAGTGAAAACAGCATGAAGCAGGACCTGGGAGTGGAGGAGTAGCAATTCTCTCCTGCCATTTGGCCCTGTGCAGCTTATTTGGGACTCCAGTATGGGAATAACAGGATGAAGTCTAGGTTTTACTGGGCTCTCCCTGAGTCTCCCCTCGACTCTCTGAAGTTACTCATCTCCTCCTGTGGCCGCATTCTTCAGGTATAATTTTTCAGCTACATACCAGCTCCTCAGCTCTTATTGAGTTTGCAGGATGCTTCAGTCTCTGTTTCCACAGTATAAAATCACTCCCAGTTGCCAGTTCCTTTGTGCATCCACCTCTGTAGTCCCAGGCCCTTCCTCTCAAAGAGGGATGAAAGAAGAGTTTGCATTCCCCACTGAGCACCTCCTGCACTCACACTCCTGATGCTCAAGAGGTCAAGGAGGTATAGAGAGCAACAACAAGTACTTTCTGCTTTATTTAACAACTCAAATATACTGTATATGTATGTGTGGAAAAAACTGCAGCAGAAACGGTACTGAAAACAAACAGTTCTCATTATTTTTGAGCTATTGTTTTGGCAGCTGAAAATGTCTGTTGCTGCTAGAGTAGACTGACATGGGCTCATTAGGCTTAATGGAGCCACACAGGAATGCAGTGAAAACATCCCATGCAAAGTAAAGTAAATCTAGTGCATCCTGTGAGAATCAGAGTCCATGTTTGGTTTTGGTAGTAAAGAATCCCCTGTGACAGGGTCAGACAGCAAGATGTCCCTCTGGGAAAACACAGTAGAGGAGGGGAAATGAGGAGGACAAGGAGCAGGAGGAGAACAGGTTTACAGTGCCAGGAGAAGTGTGACACAGGGGAGGATGCACAGATGTGCAAGCTGTTCCCCCCCAGGCCTGCACAAGTAGTTTGGGATCTAGCTAGAGCTTGAGAAATGAGCATGGGAAAGGAACGCTCTGTTTAGCTGACAGCAGAGCCATGTCGCAAGGAAGATACAGAGTTGTTACAGAGGTGTTCACTGGTCCATATGGGCCTGAATAGTCAGGAAAGGGATAGAAGAGAATGCCCACAGGGGCCTGAAGTAGAAAGGTCAGGGAAAAGTCTAAAAAGCAAGTTTGCTTAAAACAGTAAAGGAGTGATAGATTTGGCAGAATAAAAGAAAGAAAAAGAATCAGAATGAAGATAAAGGGTAGTTTAAGATCTATTAAGAGTCTCATAATTAAGACCTAACTTGAAAGGGTTCAATATGAATTTTTTGTTAGAAAGATTTGAGCATAGCTTGAAGCCGAAACAGGCAACTTTCCCCCCTAGCATTTCCGAGTGGTGTTATTGTTGGCGCTGCTGTCACAAAGACAATCGGATCACTTTCCCTTTTCCTATGAGCTGCAACTACCACCACTAGCAACAATCACAACAACAATAACAGCAGCAACAACAAGTGTGAGTTTCTCCTTTCATTTAGTCTATAATGGAGACTTGAAAGCAGATAGAAATGGTGCCAGACTGCCAGCCTGACTGGATTGCCAGTCAGCCTTTATTTTTTCATGAGATTTTATACCTCAGAGAAAACTGCATAGTGAGAACCAATCAAAACGCTGTTTCATCGTAAAATCATTTACTTCATAATGATACTTTAACACAAAAATAAAAACTTGTCTATTACCAGTTTAAATATCTGTGCCATGCCATGCTCCTGAGCACATAATTGCCCATTTTGAGAGAGCCAGGCTAACAGTGTCCCTCTCTTTCCAGTCTCTAGGCTAAGCTAACCATTTCCTGGCTCTAGCTTTATATTTACCGCACAAACATGAGAGTGACAGCCAAGAAAGCCGATAAACATAGCTCCCAACACTCTGAAATTATTCCTTTGAAATGCCACTGGAGCCTTGTTCCACTGAACAAATAAAATACACTTCGGGTTTGTTTGGTTCAAGGTCATTAATTCAGTGAAAGGCCATGTCCACTGTAAACGTTTCCATTCCATCATGGCCACAGAACTGTTTAACTGAAAAAGTAACAAAGTTTATCTGAAACTCCTCTGACTTCACATCCATGAAGGAAATCAAGTCAATTAATAAAGACCATAAACACAAAAACCTTGAAAAAGCAGCTCAAATGATAAAAATTATCCAAAAAAAATTCAAACATCTGCTGAAAATTGTCCGATTGACAAGTTCGTATGCTACAGAGCATAAGAGCAAGTGTGCTGGATTTCTGACCTTTAGGTTTAAAAACATTTGAACAGAAATTATATAGCCCCCATGTGCTTAATTAATAACATATTTCACATCCTTATTAAGGGACAGACATTGAAACTTCCCATGACTCCAGCCTTCTTCTCCTCTTCCTCGTCTACACCTCCCTCCGAGGCATCATGTGTCCATGAGGACTGTGTTATTCCAAGCTGTCAGTCAGCTTGTTAAACAGTGAGGAAGTACTTAAGACTCCACAGCAGCCCTCTCAAACAGACACCCCATGCATCTAGCCTGGATGGCCTGTCACTCAACCCCTATCAAGGAGAAAGAGTGAAAGAAGGACAAATGCCTGTGGACAGAGAGGAGAGAGGGACAGGCAAATCTCAAAGTAAACAAAGGAAAGTAAAAAAGTGTGAGAGTGACTGAGAAAATGATTGAAAAACAAATTTGCATACAATATAACAACAAACATGGACTCTGGAACAAAAGCAGGAAAGCCCTCTCCAGAATAAAGATGAAAATTAAGTGAATTCAGAGAGAAAACAGCTCAAGGCCTTTTAGCTTACTTCCGTTAGACACATAGCCCTACACGGGGCAAACCCCGAGACCCCGAGCTCAAGGTGGGGGTTCAGAGGGGAGAGGCAAGGTAGAGAAACTAAGCCAAGCTGGCACCCGTGCAGAGCTGGCAGACATGTCACATCTGGTGGCTGTGGTCCATAGAGGGATGCCGACTCGTCCACAGATATGCCTGCAGCTCTGCCACACTGGCCCAAGTTGACGCGCATCCCTGCCTATGAATGATAAGTACTGAGGGAGACACCATGACCTGATCAAATGGCACATCAGGAGCGCACGGCTCCCTGCTGCAACCAAAATCCAGTCTTTGGGCTGTGTCTTCCCAAACAAACTCCTCTGTGTTTCTCAAAGGGGTGCTCAAACAGAAACGCTGCTGCAGAATCACGGGGGCACAACCTCCATTTACCAGCTGGACGTTTATTCTTCAAGACAGAAAGAGAGAAAGAAGGCAGGAAACAGATGGGCTATGAGTGGGATTTATGTAGCAGCAGGTTGCAGGTGACTCAGTCTCTCAGGTTTTTTCGATGTGCATGTATCACTAAGGTATTAACGCTTAGTCACTAGCTCTCACACCACGCACACCATTAGTCACTGACGAGGACACACTCAGAGCAGGGATCTGAGTCTCAGAGCAGGAAGTATGAGATGTTTTGTATAAAACTCGTCCCTTATCTCATCTTGACACACTTTATTTCTCTGTCTCTGTTGTGCTCTCTTTAGCCAAAACACACAAGCATAGCATGAGGCTCAGTGAAGAGATTTGTGTGAATGTGTCTCTATTTGTTGGTTGTGCCTGTGTCTGTTTGTTTGTGTGTGTGGGCTATGGACACATCATGGAGCAGATGTTCCGTTCCCTGCTGTGGGGTTCACAAGTAGTTAAACAGCCTCCACAGCACGCTGGGATTTTTACAGGAATGTGTCAGATTTACGAGAATCTTCCCCCCTTTTTTTGAAAGGCAGAATATTCAGTGAGTCATTTCCTATTTCGTTTTATATTCCAGGAATTCCAGCCAAGATCTTTTCATGAGCCTAATCTAGCTATTGCATCCGCTGTATATCTATTCTTCGCTCAGGGAGTTGACAGCGTCTATCTTATCCTGTCTTTCTTTCCGTCTCAGCAACAATTTCCTTTGTGTTCAAGCACTGAATTGTGAAAATATGAACAGGCCAAATCCAATTTGTCATCTTGCTGGGTGCCAGTCACTTTCTCACACTCACAATTGACTATATTTTAACTTCTTTTTTACATTTCACAGTCAATTTTTCAGTCTAGGTATTATCTACCTTATCTTTTCCTTTTCTGTCACTTATTCTCACTGCACCACTGTCAGAAGGGAAGCCCAGGACTGATAGTTGTTAGGTATCAGTTCAAAGTGTACTATCTCCTGACAGTCTGTGTCTCAATCTGTCTCTGTCTCACCTCTCTGTCTCTGTGACTACAGTATCCCAGGTTCTGCGGTGTGTGCCTTCGACATGGAGCAGCTGGCTGGGGTGTTTGATGGGAGGTTCAAGGAGCAGAAATCACCCGAGTCCATTTGGACGCCCGTTCCAGATGAAGCCATCCCGAAGCCAAGGTGCAGATGGCTGTAATCAATTTATGCACCTGTGTTCAGGTTGTGTTTGGAGAACCGTAAGAGGAAAACAGAATTATAAACAATTTATATTCTGTTCAGTCATAACACTATAAAAGGTGTGTTTTGCAGATTGCGGTTCATAGCTATGGTTTGATGTAATAACAAAAGGAAATATATACACAGGCCACAACACATTTAGTTTTATTTCACCACATACCATGTAAATGCTGCTCACAGGCATTTTTGAGGTATGAGGAATTAATTTTTTGCAATTATACAACTTGTTCTTTGTAAAATCTAGAAGCATGCCACATGCAATCATCGCTTGCAAAATGCTTCATTATTGAGATTCTTTTGACTAAATCAATCCCTTGTTGAAATGTGTGTGTCTGAATTTGAGACACTCAGACAGACCAGACTGCTTATATAACTATATTTTAATGAGGCCTGAAATAGTCACACTTGAGTATGCCACTTGGTCCTGCTGAACGTCTGCTGAAACTTGGTATCTCCAGACCTGGTGGCTGCGCTGTTGAAGGTTCCAAGTTTAATTCCTCAAACTCGTTCCCCGATGAGATGCTCAACTTTGTCAAGACCCATCCGCTGATGGATGAGGCCGTCCCATCACTCGGACAGAGACCCTGGATAGTCAGAACCATGGTCAGGTAAGGCTGAGCTCAGACAGGCAGTCAAACACAAATCATGTCTTTTGAAGCAGAATATATGGTTTTTAATCAAAAAAAAGGTGTCATTTGAATTTCCATTCTCATCAGCATTATGAGGAAAGTTTTTTACAAAATCATTCATTTGTTATTTATTTATACATTTATACATGTATTTACCCATGGCAACGAAGGCATAATGAAGGTTTTTTTAATCGTTGTGTTTACTCATTCCACTCACTCATGGTCAGGGAAAGGCTGAAGTCTTGGTTTTAAAGTGTTTACATTTTTAACCTTTAAACAATCCTACCACCTTTTACCAAAGTGCCATTTTTGCCTGAACAAAACCTCCAACACCTGCGACTCAGGATGCACACCCTGGTCTCCTGTCTCAAATTCCTGTGCTTCGTGTGCCAACCGCCCTCCCCAGCCACCTCCATATGACTTCTTTTGGTACTAAAACTTTGCACATCCTACTCTCAAAGAAATGTTATCATTGAACGCAGTCCAGGCAGACATATTTCCTCAAGACATACTTGGCAAAACAAACTAGTAGTGTAGAAGCATAATTTCGGTTAAAAAAAAAAAAAGGGTCTCTAGAGAGTTTTAGCCATCAAACGAGCTGCTGGAAAGTCATATGCTAATTGTGTGTGTTTTGTTTTTTTAATTTGGATTTTTTTGTTCATGTTTTATTTTATTTTATTTTTTTTTTTGAAACTTAATTTGCTGAATTTAGTGAATATTTGCTCAAAACATCATTTTAAGTCACCAGAGTTCGGAGATCAGAACTCAGTCACTTTGCTAGTTATTCAGCTGTTTGTCTGTGTGGGCTGTGGGCTCCTTCTGGTAAAGTTATCCTGGTTGTTGTCTGTGATAGCAGGCAAGCAGCTGTAGCACATCAAGTCTCACATAAATGCATGCATTCCTCTGTCTCTCCCCACGCTATCTACTCCATGGGGTCCCGCTGCCGCCCAGTCACCAGATTATTATGGGCACTGGATATATGTGGAATATTAAACATTCAGCACAACATGGCTTTTATTCTCATCTATTGACTTGGCCACACAGGACTGTGTGTAGTTCAGCAACACTCTGCTATTGTTCCAAGACAAGCCCATTTGTTTGACTGATATTATTAATGACTGAACGTGTGGCATAATTAGTTTATTATGCAAATTAGATGAGCAGTTTCTTCTCTGTGGAGGATTCATTTCATTTTGAAGTGACTCAAGAGAAAATGGTATATTATGATTTAAATTCACCAGAGTCTGCATTTCTACACCTAAACCAATCACTTGTAATGCACTTAAATTATAAACTTCCCTCCAGAAGCTACTTGACTCTGCTTTT
This sequence comes from Scatophagus argus, assembly GCF_020382885.2. Lineage (NCBI taxonomy): Eukaryota > Metazoa > Chordata > Actinopteri > Scatophagidae > Scatophagus > Scatophagus argus. The sequence goes on along the minus strand of NC_058498.1, from coordinate 15,814,983 downwards.
ACCTTTCAAAAAAGATATGTCTCAAATGAGCCTCGCTCTGCCCCTCCTGCTGTGCAGATACCAGCTGAACAAGATTGTGGTGGATACAGAAGCTGGGCCGTACAGAAACCGGACAGTCCTGTTCCTCGGGTCAAGCAGAGGGACCATCCTCAAGTTCCTCATCATGCCCAACCAGGACAACACGGTCACCAACAGCAACATCTTCCTGGAAGAACTGGAGGGATTCAACCCTGACAAGTAAGACATCAAATGGATATATATTTTGAACTGTTACAATAATAGTTAAACATTTTTGGAAATGTACTAATTTGTTTTCTTGTCGAGAGTTAATATATATGAAGATACAGCCAACAGGTGGTTAGCTTAGCTTAGCAATGGAAACAATGTGAAAAGGCTAGTCTGACTGCTCTGTCCAAAGGTAACTAAATCCATTTACTAGCACCTCTAATTAACACATTATAGCTAGTTTGAAAGCTGTAATGAATGTAAACTTTAGCGTGAAAATGTAACATTGAAGTTTTGCGTTGGTTATGTGCTGGATTATGTTTTCTTGCCATTACTGTGAGGTTGTTAGATGATGTAAGGTTTAGAAGTGCTTTTCTTTTGTCTCTGTTTGTGCCCAAGCCAACTGGCTGCTTGCATTAGCATGCAAGGATATAAGGACAAAAGTTTTTATTGTCATTTCAATCATGTATGTGTAGTACATAGAGCAATGAAACATCCTCCGGGATGCTTCATGGTGCTTCATGAAAGAGTAAACACTTAATGTACAATCATCAGAGCAGTGTCAGTCTTCTCATCTAACTCTGTAAGAAAACAAATAAGCATATTTCCCAAAATATCAGAACTATTCCTTAATTATGCAGACTTATTTAGTTAGAGAGCTTGGTGTTGAATAGCTGAACACAGAGCAGAAGAGGTAGAGAAAGAGTCAGATGACATCTGGGGTTGATGTATACACGGTGAGGGGAGCTGGTGGTGAGTATGCCTAGGAAGAGAATCGCAAAGAAAAAAGCCTGACATGTCCTCGAAACATGTCCTGAATTATGCAGAAAACCTCACCTATTCTTCAAGAAGTACTCATAATTGTGCAGGAGCCGAGGTGATGCAAGCCCCTGCTGAGAATACAAATAGGGCAAACAGAAAAGAGAATAGGATTAGAGGCTAATATTCATTATCGGGAAATCTGAACATCCTCTAACGAGGCTGATACAAAAACATCTGAAAATAATGCAGTGATAAAAATCACACTATCCTTAATCTTGACAAAAATGATATGCTGTCACGAAAAATGACCTCTTATCTTCAGTCTGAAGTTAAATTACATTTAATATCTGGATCTTGACACAAGATTGGAGTGGATTGGACTTCTTGTCCCTTTTTAATTTGCATTTTGTATCAGGCAGGCAGCTTTGAGGTTTCACTGGATGCCCATCACTACGTAATGGATGCTGGGTACAATGCCTTTTCAATCTTCATTTTCACTTTTGTTCTCTGTTGAGACGCAGTGTTCCACATGGTGGATGGCTGCAGGCTTGGGGGGTAGGGGGAATTGTTACGCAGATGCAGGCAGATTCCCTGGTGATTCACCAAGGCTAATTAGAGGCATCTTAAAAAGAAATTATATATATAAAAATATATATATGTGTGTGTGTGTATGTGTGTATAAAACACACGTTCTCCCTACAGTAGAGTCCAATCTGCTTTTACTGTTTGACTTCTTAGTGAGTAATACACTTCCTTCCTTCCAGAGTCCCTCAAACATATGCACTCCAATTTGTATCTCAGCTTATTTTTTCAGCTTTTTTTTTCTGCGTGACAAAATGATGGATAGTGATTGCAAGCGAAATGAGGGGACTGTGTGATGAATGAGCTGGTGTGGACTGGACCCAGTGTGAGGGATAATTTGGTGTGCATGGTGATCCCACCAGGAGGTCAGTGACAGTCCAGCTATCACAGCAGGCATCCAGCTAATCACGAGACATAGCACTGACATATCAGGGGTTTTTTTTATGCTCCAGGCCAGGCCACCCCCCACCTCACCTTACATGCACAGACAAAGCGATGCCTTGTGCCCTGTAATAAACTCCAGGGTACACAGACACAGACCTCCTAGCACAGTCATCCTTTTAAGAAGTCAGCACAGATAGAAGTCACTGGTTTGGCTTGTTGCCATAATGAAGCAGAATATGACCTGAAAGAGGTGCAACATTAATAGAGCCTATCTTCTCCTCTTCTCTCCCCCTGTCTGATCTTGGTTTTGTCTCTTATTTTCTTTTTATAGGTTTTCTTTTTCTTGCATTTGTTTGTTGTTTATTGTATGTTTTTTCACTTTCCCCTCTCCCTTCCATCGCCTGCCCTCTGTGATATTGGCTGTGAAGAATGTCTCACACCTTGGCCTTAGCAGAATGATAGATTCTTCCTAATGACTAGCGTTCCACTGCGATGTTATTTCCATAAACCATCCAGATACAAGTGACGCATGAGTGCACATGTGCACAAAAAGGTATAAATCCACTGCACACAGGCAGTTTGGTGCCGGCTCTTGTAGCTCTAAGTGCCAATTAGAAGAATTCACTTCCTGGCTGCTGTTTTTTGATGGCTGCCACCCTCTCGACCCTCCACAATCAGCATACCGTGTATTTGAATTGTCATAGTAACAACTGGCTACACGAATTAGCCTCTCATCTCTTTCACTTTTGTATGGCTTTTATTTATAGAGCTGTCCATGTGTGGTTGTGTTTCACATTACGTCATGAGGAATGTTTGTTTCCTGCTGTGTTCCTCAGAGTGAGGTCGGAGGTTTAATGTGCAGTTTCGGCCTGGTAAATGAAATTGCCTAATGCAGTTTTGCTTTTTATGTGTGCCTGCCTGCATTTGTGTGTGTGTGTGTGTGTGTGTGTGTTGCAGGTGTGCTGAAGACTCTCCGCAGGCCAGGCAGCTGTTGTCTCTGACTCTGGACCGGCTGAGCCACACTCTGCTCCTCGCTTTCCCCTCTTGTGTGGTCAGAGTACCAGTGGCACGATGCCAGCTCTACTCCCGATGCATGAAGTAAGTCTGCACCAAATACTGTACGCACGTGAATATTAAAGGTCAGCACGGCAGCATAACAAGAAGTTTTGTGGCCATTCAAGAACCATATGGCCTTCACAAGTGTCCTTCAGCGCTGTAGCTGACCTGAATTTTTCTGCAATAATAACCATATTACAACTTAATAACAACTGTCACTGTGTCCTTGAGCAAAGTGACAATCTGGTGACTGCTGCATAATCCTAAAATGAGTCAAAATGCAATAAAATGTGCCATTAAGTTGGAAGGAAATCTAAGCTGCTTGCGTTGTACATCGCCATTAAAAATAAGGCAGTGTTATTACCTTAGCCTCTTTAACTTTATGTGCCATAATTAAACATTAACAAAAAATATTAACATGGTAATGTCCACTGACAGCATAGTTGGTAAACAAGTGATGATAATAAATGATAATGATGCTCATGAGAGTAGCAACAATGGAAGAAATACATATAATAGTAAGAGCTGAATAACAGTACATCATCAGTTGTGATAAGCTGTAGTATGACATGTTGTGAGGAGTTAATGTGTTATGTTTTATTATTAAATTTAGTAGCTATAATTTAAATTATGTTTTTTTTAAAAAAGAGGGATTATATTTCATCACTGCATCCTGCATTTGTAAGACTATCAGAAGCTTCAGTGAAGTCATTCGTTTTGTTATTCTGGCCGCTGACCAGTCTGAATGTGTTTAACTTAATCTGAATGTGCGGCAGGGAATTTCTGAAAAACAGTACCCCAAGTCCACTAATCCTTCATAATTAATCATAACAATGCATATATTCAAAGTAAGGATATTTCACCTACATTCACCCACACAGGTTAATACAGACTTGCATTCACTCGCTGGCACACTTGCAGAGTCTTGATGCCTGTGGCTGTGGCCCGTTAGGGTTCACTGACACACAAACACAAACCGACGCACACGCACACCGGCACATCAGGCATGCAGTTTGTTCACTGAACCAGGTGAGTCATACAAGCGTGTAATCCAGAGCACATTATGAAACGCTCACATGATTTCTTAGGAGTGTTTGGTGTGTGCATTGATATGTTTAGATGAGAGAGTTAATGTTCTGTATGCAAGTGTGTTTGTGGTTTCTTAGCCACGCTTCATCAGCTTTCTATCAGAAAGAATGAAAGAATGTAATTTCTCACAAGAAATTATTCGCTCGACCCATACATGCCAATATACTGGTAACTTCCACTCCGAGAACTGCACATGGTACTGTTTTTTGAGGTCTTCATTGCATATAAGAGTCTGGATGGAGACATGGATGTAAACTGCAACTTGACTGGTTAGCAGTGGGGTAATTCTAGTCTTTAAAATCTTTAATAATTCAAAATTTGACAGTAAAGGGGCTGCTTTACTATGCATACTGTCACAGATTGACCTTATAACCTCATTTAACCCTCCACACAGTCCCGTCATTAAAAAGTCATGTAGTGCTTTTAACCCCTGAGCAAGCCCACATCACGTCATTAAAGAACAATGTCTGAGGTTTTACATATTATCACTCAACAACAAATCCCTCTTAGAGTACTTGACACCTCTACAAACCGTTCAAAATGCACCACACATGCTTTTAGACTGATTCTCTGACTTTTAGGTAGATAGTAATTTCTATTCATGACATTAGTGCAGTATAGAAATACCACAGTGATACTGTGGTATACACACACACACACACACACACACACACACATATATATATATATATATATATATATTCAGAGAATATTTCTATTTATTCCGTTGCAGTTTAGAACATTTCATTATAGAAAAAAAACGTTACTTGTGGCTCAAGTCAAGGACATTCAGCTTCTCTGAGTTGAACATTATCTCATTCATTTTATCTCCATTCATTTCACAACCATGTTGTTGTAAAATCAAATCCTGAAGACAAACCGCGAGCAGCACGGACATTGTTAAACTGTTGCTGTAATTAAATTTTGGTGAGTGCTTGCATATAAAAGGCTGGCGCTGGATGGATAGCTCTCACATCCCAGAATGTCTCAATTACCACAAAACTAGAGTCAAGTAATAAAACAAAACAAAGCAAAACAAAAAAACAAAACAAAAACTTAAATCCACTAATTAGCTTTTTCCAGAACTTTTAAGTGCATCTGTAAGCTGACCATTTTTTTCTGTCTGAACTGCTGTCTCCCCAGTTAAGAATTAACTTGAAATAACAAGAAAGCAGTTTTTAAATATGTGTTTCTACGCTAAAAATGTTTTTCAATTTCGCCCAGTGATGTAACTTTAACGAGGATGTAGGTGACATTGTCATTCACTGTGATGAGTAACATTACGGAGAAAGTTTTAAGTCTCTTAAGAAGTTGTAAATGAATGGAAATGAGCAGCTTTCTAGGAAGTAGGAAATTAATCCAAAATATCATGTCATACTTTGGGAAATGACGACAATGTAAAGCACTGGCATTCAGCTGAGACGTGCAAAAATCATCAGCAAGAGATGTGATGAGATATCTGCTTCTGTCCTACTGTGAGCCTAGTATCACCTAAACTAATCAATCATGAAAATATGTTAGTTGCAGCTCTTACTTGATAGGATGAAATTGGTGGAGTGCTTAAGTTGCATTCAAGATGAAGCAATTCAGCATTTACTATAAGTTTAAAGCTACATAAAGGGAATTGTAAGTGGGGCAGGGGTTCTCTTCAAGCTGTTCAGTGAATGCTTGTGTCTCCACAGGAACTGCATTGCCTCCAGGGACCCCTACTGTGGATGGACCAGAGGGAGCACCTGCTCTTTCCTCAGACCTGGGACCAGGTAGAACAACATCTTATGTACATCTCTGAAACACACACACTGTCTGCACTGCTTCATGCAGGATACAATACCTGCCCTGCATCACCCTTCTGACACTGTATTGGGTTTATTCTGTTTTATCTTGTTTTGTTTTGATTTGATATATTTCTACTTCGATCATTCCTCTCAAGGTTATTTTTTTCTGACAGCAGACCACCCATAGAGTCAGCTCATGTATTATTTATCTGGTTTAGAAGTCCTTGGTTCTATCTATGACTATTTGAGGTTTTGAGTAACATCTGTGCCCTCTAAGTGGCCCGTCACACACAGTCTGCTCGGTGCACACTCATTGATTCAAGATGTCTGCTGCTGCTGCTGCTGTTGAACAATATGTTATTTCACCTTGCTTGTTATCAAGTGACAGCGCTTGTGTGTGCAAAGTTTTTTTGTTTGTGTCCCTGTTGTGCGACACTGTCTGCATTATGTACATGACCCAGACAGCGTCTGGATATGTTTAAATGAATGTGTGTTTCTGCCTGGATTCCTGGGTGTGTGTGTCAATGTGCAAGTGTGTGTGTGTGTCTGTCAGTCTGTCTGTCTGTGACCTGTCTTTCCTCCTGATACTGAAACACAGTGGTCTGTCTTGACAGCTCATGGCTGCCTCCCTCCAGTGAAATCAAATCTCTCTTTAGTCAGGCCGCTTATTGAGTTAAAGCTTCAAAACACAGGTGTAGTGCCAGCAGAACAGACAACACGGGCCTTAAAGACCACCTCAGGCTGCCTGCTTATATTATTAAAGGCCTCTGTGTTGGTCCTGATTTGATTTACCAAGGGCAGTCAACTCGGCAATCGATTTTGCATCGAGTTACTGTGGATTTCCTCTTTGTGGACTAATGCAAGCTCCCTTTGTAAACTGAGCTCAGCCGTTATATAACATTAGATTGTAGTTTGTGCAGTTTCTGTGGAGAAGAAGTTTTATATTTTTTATGAAAGAAGGCCTAGTTGTTATAGTTGTTACCAGGGAGTAAAAATGCCTTTATGTTTGGTTTTATTGTTGTGCATACAGTGTTTCTCATTGTCCCGTTTTCATTTCGTTCACTGCTGTTATTGTAGTGTACAAAATAAATCCTCACCTTTTAGGTAATTGTTTCAGCTTCTCTGCACATTGTCTAACTATTCACACTCTCATAATTACATGCAAGCTTCCAGTCAGTACTCCTGGTTGGGAATCATTGCTGTAAGCACTGCTCCAGCACCCAACATGAATAAACATGTGGTCTTTATCATTTTCTCTTTCATTATGAAGTCTTTAAATATAGGGCCAATGTAGCTCTGGGAATGTGCTGGAAATAAAAATAAATTAATAAATAAACACACCCACACACACACACAGAGAGAGAGAGAGAGAGCCACAGGCAAACCTAATGTATACAAAGTAAATAACCCACAGTCCGTGAAAGGCAGTCAGCTGAACACAAACCATTATTCTTTATTAAGATGACAACCGCTGTAGGTTCACAGTGCACTGTCATTTGTCACCATGATTTCTAGGCAGTGAAAGCATGAATGTTGGCTGCGCTGCTACATGAGCCTTTAGGTAGCCTAATTGCAGAGTACTGACTTCTCAATCACTTGTTCTAGTGAGCCTTTTTCAGCATCCTCAAGTGGTTGGTGCTCTGGCTCTCCAAAGGTTGTTTGTAGGCCAAATAGTCATCCAGTGTCACAGCACTGTTTGTGGGACCACGTAGAATTTTAAAAGTTGTCAGCCTGACTCATAATTACAAATGATCAACCACAATCTAAATATCTTCCTCTTTTAGTCAGTATTCAAAGCATGCTTGACACCTTGAAGGCTTCTAACTCTAAATAAGCTTCCCTTTGTCTCAATGTTCCTCACGTTAGCATCTCTTCTGCCAGCTGCTCACTGATACGATAGATCTTACTGAAACAAATCGGAAGACTTTGGCCACAAGCGCAGGCTTAAGTCAAGTCTCAGGTGGATTAAACCTAGTTAATGCTTAAAATATTTGCCCTGATGAGATCATGCATTAAAATCAAAGCATTTTTGTAATATGCCAGTTTATTAGAGAAATTGTTTGATCTGTTCTGAAATATTGTTCACCTCCTGAGACGAAGACTTGCCTGCCTAAGAAATTGTTACAGTGCACAACTCCCAGTAAACCCAGAGTTTGTTGTGGTCAGGGATTTTTCTTTGGACAAGACGAATGAGTGTTAATTTGTGACCTTTAAAAGTGTTGACAGACAGATTTTTCTTAATAGACAGAGTTAGGCTAACTGTTTAAAGTCTTTATGCTAATCTAAGCTAAAGCTGTAGCTACACTAAATAGACAAAAGTAATGGGGTGGGGCTGTCTTTCCAAGAGAGTCCCTGTTGGTGTAATGGTCAGGTGTCCCAATACTTTTGTCAATGTAGTGTACATATATATATATATACACACACACACACACACACACACACACACACACACATTCACATAGCACATTCTCTGCCACTTGGTGCTGTTTTCCTTCATCTGAGCCTTGATTAGGAGCAGTTGTGTTTTCCTTGGTGAGCACCTGGTCTGTGTGCTGGTCTCATTTCCTCTCTGTTTCCTCACCTCTTCATAAGTTATTGTCCTTTGACTTTTCCATGCTCCCCTGTTGCCTGAATGGGAAATGAGCTTTAAAGCAGGGGGATAGAGCTGAGGAAATGTGATATGTCGTGGGGTCTGTAGAATGATAGAAAATGAGCGAAGTCTGACATCTTGTTGAACATTTACTTTTGTTTTGGTATAGTAGGTTTTTCTTCAACAGATGTGGTGATTGATTCCTACCTTAAACTCCATAATAATGACTAAAACAGATTTTTTGTAACTACTCTAACTCCTTCACACTTGAAGACAAGTAGTTTGTATTTATACCACAAATGTGGTAATGCGAAGGCAAGTATGCTGACCTCGAATTATTTGAATTTGGTGCATTAATTAGCTTAATTAATGACCCTGCAGACATAAGCAGTTGTCTCAAAATAATAATGGTGATTATTGAAAGATATTAGGCAGCTCAAGGGCCCCTTGGGGTCTTTTGTTGTTTTAATTGCTTGTTTTTTTCACTACTCTCATTTGTCAACCTGAAAACAAAGAATTCCACAATCTAAGTGTTAAAGGAACTCGTAGACTCCCTTGTAACGTGTCCCTTGCTGTAACATTGAGATAGTTTTCCTCTATCAGAGTCGATCTGTGCTGTGTGTCAGTGGCCGAGTTGCTGTGCCGCTGCGTCTTCTGATTAATGACCGTGTCTCTTCTCCTCTGCAGACTGCCGTTCGAGCAAGATGTTGAACAGGGAAACGTGGCCCACTTGGGTGACTGTGACGGTAAGAGGACTGTGTGTTTGTCTGTGTGTTTGCCCACTAGTGTTAGTGCTAATAGTTTTCTTGTCTTTTCCCAATTCCTTATATAACTTGTGTACCTTCGGGGTAAACAACAATACAGTAAAAGAGAGAAAGCCTGGTAGTTTCAGTTTATACAGAGGAAACCCACAAATAAACACAGAGACAAGTCCCAGTTCACCTCAGTGCTCTGTAGTTTCTTACGTCTCCCAGGAGTAACCACCCAGATCTAAAACGAAGATGGTCTGCTCGTGTCATTTTGTCTCCAAGCTGGCAAGAAAATCCCTGTGTGTTTTAGCTAACTTGCCTGTGTGCTATCTTTGCTTTGGTCTGCTAGGTTTTTTGTTGCATATACATGTGGATAATTATATTGAACTCCAGCTTGAATCCCCCTTGATGTTTTTTTTTTTCTTTCCATATCATTATGAAAATAGAAGTGGTACACAGCAAAGCAAAATCTCTATTCTAGATACGCAGAGGTTTTGGATACTCCCATGACACCCCCCACTCTTTGATCTGAGCGCTAATTCCAATGCGTGCAAATTAATCCTGTGCTTCTGAAAGTTCCCAGAGTTCATGTGCCGTGCTCCCTGAGAAAAGAACAGATAAATATTGCATAATCAGAACTTGCACACAGCTCTAATCCTGTTTCAGATGGGTGCTCTGTTTGATGCTGCTCTCTCAGTTCAGGTCCTCTGACCGCCAAACCACAGGGGGGTGGCCTCTGTAGCCGATGGCTGATGCGCGCTCTGTGCACGGTGAAGCTTCAGCTAGTTATTTGTCTTCATTGAGCACACATGTGGCCCCTTATAGAACATGTGGACCTTATTCATGATCTTGGTCAGGGAGTTTGTTTTAACAAACACAAAGCAGATTATGTTGAGCATATTTCCTGTTCTAGACTGCTGCTGGTTAGTTTTTTTTAATAAAATTACATAAAATAGATGTAACATCTGAGAAATGTATTCTCTGCAAGGAAACTCCAATTCGGCAAATACAGACTGTTGTGCAGGAAGCTTGTAATTAAAAGTGCAACGTCTATGATCATTACTGCACTTCTGTATTACACCAGCGGGTGAGAGATGAACATAATTATTGTTGCTCAGAGCTAATGAAGTGTTTTACAAGCTCCAGTCTCGTATCCTCTTCTTATAGTTGTTATATGTTGACCTGTGGTGCAGGGTCTCAGGGTCACAGAGTGACACTGATACCAAAGGTGCAGAACGCTTTTCCACTCGCGGCACACTGCGGATCAGCACACTTCTGCCTGATCTCCTGTCGCTCGGATTCATCCTCATTTCTACATTGTTTTGTTCAAAATCGTCTGCCAGATGGATAAATGTGTGCCGTGCATAGCTCATCCCTCATGGGATTATAAGACTCCTTCACAAAAAGCCACAGATTTCATCTCCCAGCATACTGACCCATTTTTTTTTAGGAAGAGGCAGTTTACCATCTCTCATCTGAGCACAGCTGTTTTACATATTTCAAATACATCACCCAAAAACACTATTTTCAGTATTCTTTTATTTTTATTATTACATACAGTAAGTATGCAACTTTGGTGTGCTGCAGACCATTTTGTCTTACATTTTTTACCTTATGAATCACATTAGAGATACAGTCAGTCAGCTCTAACTAGCATGGGCCAAGCCCCAAAACACTGTATGGTACAATTCCCATAATGCAACTTAAAAGTGTCTTACTTCAGATTTGACAAAGCTTCCTCCAGAGCAGAAAAGGACAGAACTGTTTTATGAGCTGTGTAGTTTTTGCTATGATGGCTAAATTGACTTAGATACATAAAATCCGCGGAGTACTCCTTTAGACTGGCCAGAAATATGAAGCTGAATATCAATTTTCAGATTTGTACGCATCAAATGATATCAGTTCCACGGAGATGAAAGCGTGCCGTGCCCCGATGGCTGCTTCTCTCGCACTGGCGTCAGATAGAGAAGTGCTGCTCTGCTCTCTGCCTTTGAGGAATATCCGAGCTCGGAGCCATGTTTGCTGCTGCGTCTGATCCTGTCATAAAATATGCCCGAGCTGAACTCTGTTGACAGAGGTGAGCTCTGTTGTCTCTAGATGAGTCGGAGCTGCAGGCCTGGCATGGCAGGAATGTGATGCAGCATCCATCTGACAGCTGCCACCAACACTTAGATGGCACTTTGTCTCAGGTATTGTGATGAACTTGGTGCCGCGGATCTTTTCATCATATCTCTTTTTTTATTAGACACTTTCATTGTCTCTGATATGGATGCTTCCCTCAGTGTTTCCTGTTCCTACTTAACACTCAGTCCATCTTTCTTTGTCTTCCTGTAAGACAAAGATTCTTTCAGCCATCTGCAAACGCAATATTCATTCAGGGGAAGACAGAGACGAGCAGCTTCAATGAGCTTGTCATGACAAACTGTCGCAGACGCCGTTAAGACTTTGCCTGTCTGCGCACCCTCGTCTATATGTGCCTCTGAGCATCGTCTTCTGTGCTCCTCTTAATGTGCCTCATTCCTCACCTGCACAGGACATATACGATTCATCTGCGCTCCTACAAACACACGCATATGATCACACACACCAGCACAAACTCTTCAGAGACTTGTATTGTTGGGGCAGACAACAGGCTTTTGGTTGCTGAATATTTCATATCTCTATATTGGACTCATTCCACCTGTCTTTAACTTGACCCAACAGATGGAGGTGAGATATGGTCTGGCCTATCTTTCTCTCTTTGGGGAAATTCAGCAATCTCATTTTCACTCTCCCCAGACTTACTTCTTTTACTCGAAGAGGAGTCTCTTTCTGCAGCTGCATGTCAAACAAAATTTTCCCTCTCAGGCCTCCAGTCGTGATTAAAATTCCCACACACGTCCTCAACAGTCAATAAGCATAAAGAGCAGCTTTTTTAAATCATGATTATGGTTATGCACATCAGGGGCTCTCAGCCTGCAGGTCGCGGTGACTCAGCAGGTCACAAGATAAATCCGAGGGGTCATGAGAAAATTAATCAGAGGGGAAAGTAGAAAAAATGTTTTTCCCTGACTTTTCTCTAATCTTTGCTCATTTCAAATAAACTTTGGGGTTTTTATCTCTTCTGGTACCTAACAAATAAATAAAACAAATAAAACAGGAAAGCTGTGAAAGGTGAAAAATCCTCTTTAGAACTACTGAAACTCACTGATGGACATTTTTTGGTTTTGTGGGATCACAAAAATAGTTGACCTAAATTTCAACTAAATCACAGAATACACATTTTCTCACTACTTCTAGTGGTACTGTGAAACAATGGCATGTTCTTTTATTTGCTGTAGTTTTAGAGAATATTTCTTGAGCGCAAAGTACTTCCTGCGAAGAGGTCAGGGCATTGTTTCGGTTTCAGCTCGTCTTATGGCTTTCACAGTTTGTCAACTGTTGAAATAAATGGTGTCTTTTTTCCATCTGAGCCTTTTTCTTCATCAAGCAGGCTTTTTTTCTTCAATGGGCCCTCGAATCAAAATTTCAGTCACTTCAGAAATTGAAATATATCTGAAAACCTGTTCAGATAAAACTGTCCCTATGCCCTGCAAGTGAGAAGGAAGTTGTTAGTGATGTGAATGAAGTAGTTCTTTAAGATTAAGGTCAGGCTGGTTGTATTCAGTTTTTTAAGAGGAAATTGTTCTAGTTCTGGCTTTGCAGCTTGTCTGAAAAAGGACAAGTCATTTATTCTGCCATAGTCTCTGCTCCTCTGCTGCTCCAGCGCCTCTCCTCTCCCTCATGCTTCATCTCTCTCCAGTCACAGTCAGTGCCACACTGATCTCAGAGCAGCCTTGTAGTCAGATCTGAAAGGGAGATGGATGGACGGCCTCACTGAGAGCACAGCTAACTGCCTCCCCTTTCTCCTTAGCCAGAGAGAAGCAGTTGCTGGAGGGAGAATCGATTTTCATCTCTCTTCAGGCTGATGGCAGTCGAATGGATATCAAGGGTGATTCTGCAAGGGGAAAGGAATGGAGCTGAGAGGAGCGAGGACACGGAGGAGAGGCAGGGTAAATCAGATGCAGCAGAAGAGAGCGAAGCAAAAGGAGATTGAGAGATCATAGGAAGAAGGCAAACCTTGAGGATGGAAAGGGTGAAACGGTTCGGGGGATCAAAAGTGTGGAATAATAAGGGTGAATGAGAAAACAAGTGGAGTGATAGGAAAAGAGGACCTAAAGATGGAGGTCAGAAGAAGAAAGAAAGGCGAGGTGGCTGAGGTAATCGCATAGGAAAGAGAGAAAAGACAAGGGTGAGGGTGGAAAGAAGCTTTGGGAATGGGGGGGAGGTGCAGGGAAGGGAGAGGAGCAACTGTTCTGCTGAGTGCTGGGCCAGGCCGGTGTGACAAATGGACTGAGAGTGTCAGCGGCGTCTCCAGTGTCACGGCACTGTCACTGGCCTCCTCAGCGGGCTTGTGGCCAGGCTGTAACTCTGTCAAGGTGATCAACACCACATGACTCACATCCCCTTCATCTTCTCTTTGCGTTTATCACAGAGCTGCTGCCCTTCTCCTTACTTCACACTAGTATCTACATGTTCATTTTGCATCATTTAGTTTTTATTGATTTGTCAGAAAAGGTTGCTGAAATGAGCAAAAGTTCCTTACTCTGTTGCTAAAAAATGTCTTTCTGCAATGTCAGAAGAGATTAATTTAATTACAGGAAAGTATAGGAGGAAGTCGAGTTTAGCTAAGGGTATCGGCTTGTGGTTACGCATCGCTGTCTCTGCATTTATTAGAAAGCAAAGATCACACACACACAAACACACACACACACACACACCCAAATATTAGACGTGCCATTGCTCTAAACCTGCTCTGATCAAAGCAGAGTTTGGAAGCACAACGTTAATTGAGGGACTTTGAAGGAAGAGATGAGGTCAGAGGAATACCTGGATTCAATTAAGAGTGTGTGTATGAGTGTGTGTATGCGCATGATGTAGGTGTATTAGCCTATGGGCTCTAATTTCTCTCAGGCGCTAAGTGAGCTAACTTTATTGTTGTTCAGTAATTGTGTGGGTCCAAATAAACATACTTGCTCTGAGGGGGCTGAAGTGACGCAGCTCCTCAGGCACGAAACTGTGCACGTCCACCTGCTGAGGCCACATTTTATTACAACCACAAGCATAAACAGTAATGTTCAAGGCTTTAGCATCGTGGACGTACTTACACAAATCTCTCCAAAGTCAAACCAAAAAATATTAATGTACTTTGAATTTTGCCTCTTTGACTCTGACATACAGATTTTCCCACAGCGCACATCAAAAGACCATTCTCAATACAATTTTAATGCTTTTAGGGTGAACTTTAATGATCTTTCCCTCTTCACCATTATACAGCAGCTGGAATAATATGTTTTTTTTTTATTATTTGCAGTCTGTAGTTTAAGCAGTGTACTGCCCATATTTACTCTCAGGTCAAACAGTGTGGGTACATTCATCAATTATTCAATTTTCTGACACAGCACTTGGATCTAAGAAAACAGATACACAAGCTTCTCAGACTAATAAACTACTACAAACACAGACTCGAGCACAAGAGACTGTTGGAAGTCTAAAAGCTGTTTCTTTGAATCTTTGGACGTTTTGTTCTTTACTCAAAATCTCCAAGTACCATTTTCAGGTGGAGTTATTTCCTTTCCGCTTGTCAAACTGTGCTGATCGTAACAAACAAACACTGTCTATCACCCAGTAAAGTGCTACAAAACTGTATTTTAATAGTTTTTGGACAACAAGAGTTCAGCACAAAGGCAATAGATTGTAATTACACAGATGATACTTGGTAGCAGGATAATATCATATTTTGTTTCTTCAATGAAATGATGGATAACGCCAGCCCTGCATTTTAACAATGGACATAATCTGCCTTTGAAACCTTGTTAAGAGCAATGAATAAACATTTATTGGCATTATTTCAATAAACAACAACAGAATATTAATTTCTGCTTCAGCGTCTTCTAGTTGTCCCTGTGCTATGACATGACTGTCCCACTGGTTTCTAGAATTTCAAAAAAAATGAGTTGGTCACGCCCACTTGTGTTCAGAGTTCGAGCTAGTAATTGTTCTCCTAACAGGGAAACAGACACATTCATGTCTGTGTGTGACCAGATGTGCAGATGAGTTCATTTAAGAGCCTCTTCACAGTGGACAACTCAGCCAACATCACAAACTGCAGCTGGAATAATTTAGCTTTAATGATGTTTGAGTAGAACACAACCTGTTGCCAGAAATCACCTAACTCACTCTGACCTGCCTGGGTTTGTGTGTGTGTGTGTGTGTTTGAGCATGTGACTGGTAATGTAAACCATTTCTGTAAACAGCGTAATGAGTCAGATTTGGTTCAGGCATCGACAGACGGTATAAGACGTCACATTCACTTACGGCAGGCCATCATGACGTGTTGATTGGCCGGCTTCAGCGGTTCCAAGTCATGACCCTTGCTGACACACAGATCAGTTAAAGCACAAACAAAGGCTAAATGGTCTGTCAAACCTCCAACTTCTCTCTTTTAATTTGCCACAAGAGTCTCTTAACTCTAAAGGAAAGAGATTCTTACATCCAACAGCAGCCCTGCCACAGGCTTGAAAAAGCTAACCACTGCCTCATTTCATTTTGCTGTTTGTAGGCCTGTTGGGGGAACGAGTCAAATTGTGTTTGCACAGACAGCTCATCAGCTAAAGTCAACTCTGCTAAACCAGCCATCAAATAGGAGCAGGAGGCGGTGTGCGGAGGTGTGTGTGTGGTGCTCTTGCTACAGGAGACAAATCCTGCTTCATCACATTAGCCTCGTTGTTCCAACTCACCACTTTTCTCAAATCTCTGCTTCCTCCCTGTTGATAACGGCAGAGTAGGCTTCCCTACAAGTGCACGCATCCAAACCCACACCGACACACGCAAATGTTCACACTCGCGCACACACATCCGCCACCCGTTTTGCTGTGAACTCACTCAGCCGTAATGACACCGCTAGTGTTGCCTCAGTGTAGCTACAGATGGAAGCAATTATGGCGCTGTGAAAATATTTCCAGAAGAAAGGCAGTGTTTTGACTGGTGGAACAGCGGGATGCAATCGCTCGGTAATTGAGGTCCACTGAAACATCAATGAGGCAAAGGCAGATTGGAGATTCCTTGTTGTGGCGTCATGATAAGAACGGATGACGATCGCCGCAGAGCCAGGAACGACTCTGCCTTCCTCTGCGGTGGTTTTAATGTTGCAAGGAAATGTTTGTGCAGGAAAAGAAAATTTGTTGCCAAATTTACGACCGTGGTCTCATCCGATTCCATTGTAATTGCTGCGGTTTGGAATGGGGCCTGAGTTGAGGCTTAGGAGGGGAAACCCATAAAGCCGACACAGTTCTTTGTATTTACATGGAAACTAGTTAAAGCAGAGAGTCTTAAGTCTGCTGATGATAAATGTGCTGCCCTGTAGCTTGAACCCCAACAGAGAGACAGACAGGAAACCAAAAAGGAGAGGAAAGAGAGAGCATTCGCCACAGTAGTTCATTTTTGTTTGATGCGGTTTCCTCTTTCAGACAGAGAGAGGGCGCATAACCTTGACGCCACAGTCCTCCTCTTCTACAGTAACTCCCTCTGCTGTCACTCCCGCAAGTCAGACACCAAGGGCAAAGAGAGACAGAGAGACAGAGAGAGAGCAGGAGAATAGACAAGTAGAGATAGAGGAAGTGTGGCGTGTAGCTGTGCATCCCCAGATGCCAGACTGTGCTCTAACTCACACATCTCACCCACCCCACGGAGCTTCTGAGAGGCTTGAAGAACAGAGCTGATCCCCTCTGTGAATTCTGAGGCTCTGCTGATGAAATATGAGGACCAACACACATTTGACGCGTGTGTGTGTGTGTGTGTGTGTATGTCTACTTAGGCATAGCAGTAGAACAGGAGGAATACTGTATGGCAGGTTTTCAGTTCAGATATGTGTTTATTTTTTGGAAAAAAAAAAAATTTTAGCGAGCGAAAATAGGAAGAATAAGGTTGTTATAAGAATAGCAACCTCAGCCTCTGGAAAGCTTGGCGAGGTGCGAGGACTCCTGAAGGGCTTCAGGTCTTTCATCTGACTTCCTCCTCTGAATCTTCCCTCAGCTGCTCACATCTCCTTCCCAGCAGCAGGCCTCAGAGAGAGCCTTGAAAAACACAGGGGGCCTGCTGACCCCGCAGTGAGCCACAGGTCCTCGCTGATAGATGTGTTTTGTATGTGTGCACGGGGTTGCCATCTTTCAACAATTGGTTGAAGTGAGATTTTGGGTGGTGAGGATAGTACAAACATAGCCAAGATCATTTTAGGTTTTTTACTACTTTTCACCAGAAAACACATCAAACTTTGAAGAATCTGAGCCAGTATCTTGAACCTGGTTTTCTGTCCCCACACATGCAGAAGTTTGCACAGTATACCTGGCCCTCTAGTGCCCTTAAAAGTTCAAAAAATACTTGAGGTAATGTAAAGCAAATAAGCCATGCAAATGCAAATGAACAGCCCATTTGTCCATCTGAGTAGTTAAAAAATGTTCTTAAAGAAAGAAAAGAGACACACAGATTCCTGAATTATCAATCTTTACCCACAGTATGTAAGTCACTAACATCATTTGTTCAAGTTCAGTTGGCTTAACCCAAGGTTGTTAAGAAGAATAAGAACAACGTTGGGTTAAATGTCAGTAAATGTCAATACATGCATTTGTTGTCCTATAAAACTGCTCTGAGATAAATGCATAGATCCTTTTAATTACATAGCACAACTTGGAGGAACTGACGACTGAGTTGTCTTAATTAGCTTGAGTGAAGGTGTGAAGTTCTGGTTATTTTTATTTGAGAGGCCTGGATCTGTGTTTTTTCTGTGCTCAGTCAGAGAAAAGTGATGTCACTTTCTGCCTATACATTATATAGACAAAAGTATTGAGACACCTGACCATTAATCCAACACGGACTCTAATGACGTTGCATTCTAAATAAACAGACAGCTTTGCAGCTACAACAGCTTCCACTCTTCTGGGAAGACTTTGCACAAGATTTTGGAGTGTTTCTGTGGGAACTTTTTCCCATTTATGCAGTAGAGCATTTGTGAGGTCAGACACTTATGTTGGACCAAAAGGCCTGGCTCACAATTTCTGTTCCAGTTCATCCCAAAGGTGTTTGATGGGGTTGAGGTCAGGGCTCTGTGTGGGCCAGTCAAGTTCTTCCACACCAAACTCATCCAGCCATGTCTTTATGGACTTTGCTTTGTGCACTGGGGCACAGTCATGCTGGAATAGAAAAGGGCCTTCACCAAACTGTCAACACAAAGCTGGAAGCATAGCATTGTCCACAAATGTCTTGGTATGCTGAAGCATTAAGATTTGCCTTCACTGGAAGTAAGCGGGAAAGCCGAACCCCTGAGAATTTTTTATTCAACTTTACTTTTTTGTTATTTAGCCATAAATATATGAATCAAAAGGCTAGCACTTGATAAACTGTGACGTAAGGGCACAGATAAAGGTGTTGGAGTCCAAAGACTTCATCAAATACACTATATAGACAAAAGTATTGGGATGGGGCTGTTTTTCAGAAAATGGCCTGGGTCGCACATTAAGCACTGTGTGAGTGGACCTTTTTGGAGTCTTTTTGCACACAATTGCACACAAACATACGTGCAAACACCAGTGTGCATGTAAGGAAACTCACACAGACAAGTGGAGTGGACTGATGAAGGATATGGGTTTTGGGCAGATCAGTGCTGAGTAGAAGTTGTCCAATAAAGTGCAGGCAGTACCTGGAGACGCTGTGTAATGCCTCTGCAGAGAGTCCTGCGGGGTGACATCCAGGGTACTGTAACTACTCTCCACTCACATCACTGGGGATCGTTTTTGTGTCTATCATTCAGACAGAAATCGACCACGGCGAGTTCCCCTAACTCCCTGCATCAAACAACACTTTCCCTCCTTTCTGAAACACATCAATAACACTACTGTGCTTTTTTCACACTCCTTCTCTCTCTCTCTCTCTCTCTCTGTTTCACTCAGTCACTCTCTGTCTCACATCCTCTTCATACCCTCTCCTCACTTGTTTCTCTTCCCTCCAACACTTCCTTCCTGCTCTTTCTCTCTTAGTCACTTCCTTTGTCAGTCTGTCCATCAGCCTCATCCTATCTCTTTCACCCGCAGGTTTGTCGCAGCACCTCGGTATTGATCACTTTAAACTCTCTTTACTGCAGGTCAGCTGACAGGCGCTGTGTCACTGTGAGCGATCGTTCGGCTCAGGATGTGTCCTGGCGGCACGTCCACCTGTGAGGCCGTGGTCCGTGTCACAGTGGAGACATTTCATTAAAGACAGTCTGTAAATTAACAGAGCAGGAGGGTGGCTGAACGAATGGGGTGAGAGTAGTTTCAATCAGCCACCCAGATGGCGTGCAGCCTCAACATGAGGCCTGATGGTTTAATCATTTTGTTAAACCTTCGGAAATTTATATCAGGAACAAGTCCAACACTTCAGCACTGGGGACGTGAACATAAAAACAAATTGGCATGTGTTTTCAGCTGGTGGGTGTATAGTATAGCTCCATATATGGATGTGATATATGGAGGTGGCATGTGAGAAAGATTAAGCTGAAATTGCCTGGTTCATGATTTGGGAGTGAGAGATATGAGCCCTCTGGGCAGATAGTTAGACTAATGCTATGCGGGTCTCCTCTCCAATTTATTGCATGTGACATGTTTGTGAATATTTATTATTGCCCTCCACAGTATGCTTTTGGCTTTCCACCTAAAATGTGAATATCACTTACCGAACGAATGCACAGCCAACTCCATAACCCCTACGTTATGGGAGAAAGAGTAAAATAGCAAAGACTACATCCTACTGAGAAACCCACGCCTGTTTGTATACACACACGCACACTCTCATGCATGCAAAAGTCTTTTGGAAAACAATTTATTTCACCGCAGTGTCCGCCACAGCCCAGTTGCTTTGTTTGGACTGGATGCAGTTGAAACTGCTAACAGACTCAGCCTTGTTAAGCTGCCTTTCGCTAAAGGTTGACCAGATTGGCAAAACAAGGCCTCCTGACATAATTGAATCCACAAATCCAATGAGGAACATTCCCGACAGCAACACGTGTGCAATGGCTAAACATTTATGGGAGACAAAAAAAAGTGCTGTAGTTTTTGATTATACAGCAGTGGGAGGGAGTCGGCCCCCCGTCCTGATGATTTTAACATGCAGAGCTCCCCAAAAAGCCACTCTTGACTTCCCTCATTTGCCCCAAGCAGAGATTTTTCCATAGGCACAAAAAAGTGAAAAAGAAACCAAGATGAGGACAGAGGGAGAGAGTTAAAAATTAAAATACGGTGAGTAGCTAGGGGTGAAAGAGAGGAATGTATGTGCAGCTAGAGAGTCGTGCAGGTATGTAATTATGCAGTCATCATCACAAACCTTGACTCTGAGCCAGCCAAAAAGGCTGATCTGCCCTCACTAATAGACCCAGCTGAAGACCTGAATCTATTAAAGGCTTCTCTTTTTTTTGTTGGAGATTTTATGGAATTTTAATTGCAAACACATGGCTGGTGTACATAAATGTTTTACCATATTGATCAGGCGTGTGCGAGACAAGTACGTCTGCCTGGCCCTCAGGAGCTAAGGTTGGCTTTTCTGCTTTTTATACATGTATTATTTTTTAACCAGGGAGTCATGCAGAACTCAGCTGCAGCCCTCTTCAGCTGTTCTCTGAAAATGCTGTCAGCGAGAGACTGTAAATGCTTTTACTGTCATCCCGAGAGTAAACACGGTTTACGAGCAAGCAAGGGTTAGCCTGAGTAAGGAGCTCTGCAGTGTTCCTGCTTCTTTTTAAAGCGCTCTAATTCTTCCCTCAGTTTCTTTCCATCCTTGAGCACACATTGGTGTTATCTTCACAGCTCACAACACGAGGTGAACTGTATGGCTCTGTGTGAGAGAGAGGCACTAGTGGAAATCGAAGATGAGACATATAATGGATCTGCTAAAAGAATCGTAATGAGGATAGTAAAAAAAAGGAGTAAGATGGCAGGAACGTGCTAAAACAAGAAACAAAACAATACCTGTAGTCTATCGACAGAGGAACAGGAGAGGAAGATAATGAGCAAGATTACAGAGCCATGGGTGCAGTCACTTATTAACACACACTCACATTCATATGTCTATGCACACTTATTCACATACGGCGCACATGCTACGCCACGTGCATCCCTGCCGTCACTGCGTGCATAAACACATTAACATGCAGAGAAATGGTGGATTCTGGAGATGAAAGCTCCTCAGATCAGTGGCTGTACGCTGACACAGTCATAACCTATCAAGCTCAGATGTGTGTGCTCGTGGCATCGACAGGTCCGCTGGGATGCTGGGAAGTCTCTTTGTTCTGTTTTGATGTGCTGTGTTTCTCATACATGTATTCTACCTCTCAAACTGCATAAAAGCATAAAAGTTCTCTTTGACTTTTGATTAAGAAAGTTGAACTGTAGGAAGGGAATACCCCCCAAATTCATTTGTTAATGTTGAAAATAGCTAACACTTCCAGACAACAATCAATGTCAGTATGGAAAGTTTGTGCCCCAGTTATTTTAATTCTTATTTTATATTCTTCAAATAATAATAATAATTTGGATTAATTCCAGAGTTGGTCTTATGTTGGTAGTTTTGTTCATTATTCCTATGAGTAATAAAAACTAGCTTTTAGACCACATCGGATATCTGAAGTGTTTATAGCAGCCACACTTAAAGGAGAAGTGAAAACCCCACTGTCATAGAGATAGAGAGAGAGGGGAGACACAATATTGAAATATGGGGATGATGGCAGACATTTTCAGATGGTGACTCCTAGAAGGCATTCACAGTCTTGCACTTGTTTGTATATGTGAAAAGTTAAGTATACAATAAATGTTTTCTTCAGTGTTTTTCTCCTGTTAAATATCCCTTGACCCCTCAGATTTATCTTAAGGGATCTCCGGGTAGATTCCCAGACCTGTCTGATTTTCTGAACGCTTGTGGTTTTCTTGCCAGATTTCATCATGCTGTAGCTACAGTGTTCCCAGATTTCAGCAATTAGTTCGATGAGTGCTATCATACTCAACGGAAATGATCAGCAAAACTGTTAAAAAAAAGATCCAAGTTATGATAAACCGTGATTATGCTTTGGATTAATCAACATCACTGATGGCGGGTTAAAAATCCTGCCCTTCATCTGCATTTCTGTCTTTATCTCACGCACACATGTTCACAAAGCCATTGTCGAACGCCAAAATGTGTTCATGGGCCGCGCAGATACACACTGTCTTCTGCCAGCGCTCTAATCAAGGGAAACATTGAACAACTGGCAAGGAGCTAGCAGGGCTTTTCATTAATTTCCCTTCCTCACCGGCAGAATGGGGGGAGTGGCGGGGGATGAGAGCAGCACACATGAGGGAAAACTTAGAAGCCTCACAAAAATCACTCCGATTAACACAGCTGTCACGATAACTTTATTAAATTTGATCGTGCAAGAACGACCTTGATTTGAAAGTATGCGAGCAAAAGTTTCTTTGCTTCTCTTTTGAAATTTTAAGCCATTACTCACATCATGCCGCCACCCCTGGTGATCAAAGGAGTGGTGGGTAAGAGAGAGATATGGAGAGAGGATTAACAGCTAACAAGAGGACTGGAGGGAGGGAGGGACGGCACAGGGTGTGAAGGAACAGATGACTGCAGGTTAGAGACAAAGGAAATCCTATACCAAAGAAAAAATGAAACTGTGCGAACTCAAAACCTTTGTACTCTGAATTTGACAGTTTGCTGCAGATGCATTTTATGCATTCATACATACTATTTATTGTATTAGTATATTGTACACAAATATCTCAACCCAAAAAGCCATTCCACACATCCGTTTTTGGCTCAAACTAAGTCTTTTCTCCCCTCCTCTATTCTTCTCTCTCACTTTCACCTCTTTAATCCATACTTATGTCGTCCTCTCCTCTCTTCTTTTTTCTTCAGCCATTTCTTCCTCTTATCCTCTCACCCCTTTTGTTTCAACCCTCTTCCTCTTTTGTCTCACGTCCTTTCCCTTCCTCATCTCTCCTCCTCCTTCCTCTCTTCTCCTCAAACTCTGAAGCATCCCTCTCCTCTCTTCTCTCCTCTCATTGTTACGCTGTAATTGGAGCTGGAAGCCTGGAGACAAGCAGCTCTGTGTACGTCAGGCTGACAGGCAGACCCGTTGGCTTCTATTAAGCTTTAATAAGTGAGCAGGATTGGAAGAGGAGAGGAGAGTTGAAGGGAGGAGAGAGTGCTCAAACTGCTGCTCGTACCGCCACCTCTCTCAGTAGGATCCTGGAAAACCTGCCTGCTGTCACACAAAAGCACATACCACCAAATCTATCCATCAGTCCTCTCATTTTCATCTGCTTTTTCAGGTTATTGCTACCAGCTGAAGTTTTGGCGTGAAAAAAAAAAAGATTCACAAATATTCACATGTTCACAAAAAATAATTAACGTATCTGAGTGTCCGTGTCAAAAAGAGAGAAAGAGGGAACTGAGGAAGCATATTGAGTGTGAGAAGGCCAGTCTGTCTCCTTTCTGAAGCAAAAATGTCTTCGCGCTCACACACACAGACATACACACACACACACACTTGTCAAGACCATTCCTCCTGCATGAAGATGACAGCTGTGTTATTGCACCGTGCAGAGTTTAATCTGAAGTGCCACACAGCAACCTTGGACCACAGTTGAGACAAATGTTAGAGAAATATCTAAAACCTCTGCAGCTGAGTACAGCAAGAACAATTCCAGATGTGATTTTTGTGTGTGTGTGTGTGTGTGTGTGTGTGTGTGAGAGAGAGACGATTTGCTGCTTTGCCCCCATCATGTTACTGCCTTGTTCCGAATCTTCTGCGGTTGCAGTGCTTCATTTTTGTTTACAAAGTCATCGGGGCTGCAGTTTAATAAAAAAAAAAAGAATCAATTCATTACCTGCAGTGTGTTTGGGTGTGTGAACACAGTAGATGAACATGCTGATAACCTCCAGATGCCTTTGTCTGTGTCGCATCTGCTGCCCCAAAGAAAACCCTTTTTACTGAGAAGAGGAGCAATAATGTGATTGGAACTGGCAGCCTTTCCAAACTGAAAATAAATACCGCAAGAATCAAGGTAATGTTTAGGCTGCAAGAGCAAAGATGCCAACAGTGTGTTCAAGAAGAACCACAACGAACAAATGCCAAATTCATTATAAACATAGAAGAAAACAGGTGCTTAAATGAGCACAGAAAGGCTGACGTCTGCATGTGTTTGCCTATTTAACCTCGATCTGGCTAGCACAAAGAGACAGACCGAAGAAAGATATGTCGTGAGATCCAATTTCTAAGCTGTCGTCTGCTCTCAGACCACTTTTGAGATATTGAGCAAACAAGTTTTTCCAGCAAAACTGAATGACCTCCTGAATCAACTTTAACACTCAGCTAAGTAAACAGAATTCAAGCCAGATGTGAGGACTTACTTCAGGTGAATGTTAAATGAAAAATTCTTTTTAGATCCAACTGTTAGATGGAAGTATTCCATGATTAATGTTTATCGTCAATATGATGAACTTATGGAAGAGCAAGGATTTGATGACTGTTCATGACTGAACATAATCCCAAAAAACATGTGATCTCTGGTTATTCTGGAGGATTTGTCTGATGGTGAACTGAACAGAACCGTCCATGTCACGTAATTAACAGGCTGTAAATAAGGCCTGTGTCTATGTGTATCACTGAGTTTATTGGATTGGTGATAAAAGACTCATTAGTGCTGAAAAGGACATTGATTGACCAACAAGGCCAGCTGATTAATGCCAGGTTTCAGTCTCTAAAAACTAAAAAAAGCTGAGAGTGTGGACTTGCATTGATAGAGTCAAGGATCTGTTGTCCACGTAATACGATGAAATTCTAAGTGACAAGGGCTCGATGAATGGTTAAATATAATTCTGGTGATTTGTTGGCTGTACTTTTTAGTGTGCAGTGTTGCTCTAAGGCCTGGCAATGAACCAACTGTCTGAATAAATAAAACAAAAACACAAACAAGGTTCTGTCAAAGTGGAAACAGACAACTTTCCCTCCAAGCATTTCCACACGGTGTCGTTGCTGGCAATGCTGTCATAAAGTCATTCAGAAAAGAGTTTGTTCATTCATTTGGTCTGCAATGGAGACATGAAAGCAGACAGAATTGGTGTCAGCATGACCATCAGTTTGTCAGTCAGTCTTTATTTTCCCA
This sequence comes from Scatophagus argus, assembly GCF_020382885.2. Lineage (NCBI taxonomy): Eukaryota > Metazoa > Chordata > Actinopteri > Scatophagidae > Scatophagus > Scatophagus argus. The sequence continues at coordinate 15,789,518 of NC_058498.1, read as the reverse complement.
GGACATTTTGTGCCCGGTGGCAGACATTTTGACATTACAGTACAAAGCAAGGTTTATAGGGAATCAGTCAAAACACAAGTGGTGTGATTATTCTACAGCCATTACTTTAAAACATTTAAACATTTAAGTCATAATGAGACAAAAAGCTCTCTAACTATTTTCTTTAGGTCAAATTTATAGTTTGGCCTTGCTCCTGACAAGCATTGTCATTATGAGCATGTGCTTTTTCTGGTCTTGATCCTGCTCTGGGCCTTGGTCACCTATAGAAATGAATGTTTTTTTATCCACTGAGAGCTAAAGCACAGTGAAAAGCACAGTACCAGCATCTGCTAAGAGTCGGAAAGAGCTGAAGACAAAGAAAGTTTTCAATTGTGATTTTTTTTTATTTCTTGTGTTCAACCAGCGCATACAAGCTTTGAGCTCTCTCCTGTGTGTACCGATATCTCCAGATCTCAGAGAATTATGTGAAACTAGATAGACTGCACTGTGGGTAAGAGTAGAAGTAATTTTTTCTGTGTTTTTTGGTCAGCTACCTCTTTATTTTGCACATGAGTGCCTCCGGCACAGCGCAGAAGTTCAGCAGTCTCTCACAGGGTTTTTAGCTGCCATTCCTCAGTTTAATGTCAGTGTATAGAGAAACACTTTATTATGCCAAGCCACAGGCCACATTAATTAGCCACCAGTCTGTGTGAGTATTTGCACCACAACCCGCTCCATTTTCCCTGTTAAAAACGAATTTGACACTCAATAAAAGTATGTTTGTTTGAAAAAAAAAACCTGCTGCCGTTTTCATTCTCGCTCATTCCTTCTGCGGATCTTTGTTCTGCTCATTTTCTCTGCTGCATGTAAGTGAGTGAGTGGCTCCCAATGTCTTTTAATGGCATCCATTTATTTTCTGCGAGTAAGAATTTATTTCCCTGTCCTTGTGGAGACTGTCCTCCCTCCCTATTGGTGTTGTAATTTAACAACTATTACTATGTTTGTCTAAGGCTTCAAATGTTCCAGTTAGTTTTAGGCAACCTCTCTCTCTCTCTCTCTCTCTCTCTCTCTCTCTCTCTCTCTCTCTCTCTCTCTCTCTCTCTCTCTCTCTCTCTCTCTCTCTCTCTCGCTCTCTCTCTTTTTCTCTCTCTCTCTCTCTTTGTCTCTCTATTTAACACCCTGCTATTTCTTTCTCCTGGTTTTCTCCAATCTGCTTCCCTTGGCACAGTTTCATTGTATTTGTTCGAATTTGTCCCAGGAGCTCATGCAGCAAAGAACAACTTTTCTTCTGGCATTTTCCTAATTGATCTATGGCAGCCCGCACTGTGGTCGAGCTGGATTCATATCTTCAATAATTCATAAAGAGTTCTCTCCGAGGGAGTTCATCTCATGTTCTTAAACAAGAGAAATACAGAAATTCGTGATCTTTTCTGCTGATATGGCACCTATTATCTATAAACACAATGCCTTATGTTGCTCCTTGCATATATATGTAATGAGAGAAAATATAGAGTACAAGTACTTGTTATTTATAAATTCACAGCATAGACAAGAAGCTCAGGCATTTCAGGCCGTTACTGCATTTGTAAACTAGACGCAAAGCTGAACCGTGAAGTAACCAGCTTCTGAAGTACCCAGACAGTTAGCTAACATGTACTCTTTTTAATAAAAACTCACAAGTAGTGTATACAACGCAATCATCTACATGTGAAGCAAAACACATTTTCATGGTAAACGTTAGCAAAACTTTAACTTAATGCCAGACTTGGCATATCTCCCTATAAAGCTAATGTTGTGAAACATGTTAGGGTTGAGAGCTATTCTCAATCAGGAAGACAGTTATTACCGCCATTAAAATCACCATCCACTTTACGTAATGAAGGCAATTAGCCAGAGCTACCTTGGCTGGAAAGCATGCAACCATCACCACCCACAGAGGGGAGAGAGAAAATAGGCCGTTTTGTCTCACCGTTTGTTAACTCCCACATGTTTAATACAGGAAATACTGATGCTATTAACATGCCTCCACTAGTTGACTGATGGCTTTCCTTTGTGTGTGATTGTATCTCTTTCTAGGAATGCTGCTCCAAGAGAGTTTTATGGAGGAGCCTGATGGCCTGGTGTCTGTAAACCTGCTGGTGGTGTCTGCTGTTTCAGCCTTTGCAACAGGAGCCATCCTTTCTGGCCTCACTGTCTGCTGGATCATGAGTCATCGCCACCGCCACTCTCGAGGCTCTGGACCCAATGGAGCCCGCCGCAAAAGTGACAAGGAGCAGAGCATGCTGGGGCAGGGTCGCAGTGGGTCAGTAATGAGTGTAACAAGAACCAGTGGTGGTGAGAGACGTCGTTCACAGGCAGACAACCCCTTTGTCACGCCCAATGGCTGGCCTAAAGGAGAGATGGACCCAGGCTTGCTTCCTACCCCGGAGCAGACCCCTCTGCAGCAGAAACGGGCCATGCGTCTCCCAGACACCGACTGGGACCAGAGCCAGACTTTCCTCACCGCTGTGGGGACACCCTGCCCTAACAACTCTGTCATCTATCTAAGCTCCAAGTTCCTGCATGGAGGTGGAGGTGGTGGAGGAATGGTCCGGATAGAGGACCCAGGGGAAGTCATGCTGCCCCCACACACCGAGCGTCAGCGCTACCTGATCCTAGCCACCCAGAGAGGGGAGCACGGTGGTAGTCGTCCCAGCGGCACCCTGAGGAACTCAGCGGGAGAATACATCTACCCCGCCACGCCACAGGACTCCCCCGACCGACGGAGGGTGGTTTCTGCTCCCACTCCCCACATGGACTATGGGGAGCCTCGCTGGAGTCACGAGGCACTCAACTACAACAGCAACAATGGAGCACCCTATCATCCCCAGCGCCAGAGCCTCATCAGGCCAGATATGCACGGACCTCGAGGTCTGGAACTGGCTGACTTCAGCCATCTTCTAGTAAAGAACATGGGAGAGCGCACCCCCAGTGGCCAGTGAGGTGACATACGTGAGCCCTGGCACCAAGCTCTCTCTGAGCACCCATTCCCTCCAACAGCAGACTGGAATAACCCCTCAGACTCACAGTCCCAGTCCAACCGTACCCTGTCTGTCCTCTCTCACTGTCATTCAATGTTCTGACATCATTCAGCTGACTGAAGAGAGAGACAGAGAGAAATTGAAAAAAAGAGCGAGCTGAAAAAGAGGAGAAAACTCTCCTCACGTCTCCAATCCTCTGCTCTTAATCTGAGGTGCACCCCTCTGCTCTGCAGGTGGTGCGACCCGCAGAGCTTGACTTTGACACCACAGGACAAACAGTAAGGTAAAGAGAGGGGTGCAAAGGAAAGGGAAGCTTTTCAAAGGAACACATGGGGATTTAAAAATGAAAATTTTGCTTACAGCGCCAAATGTGAAAGGTCTCTCACCATTTTGTTCACCATTTTGACACCTTGGATCTTGTTTGTGAAATTTTGTTTCTGCTTTTGTTTTTTTGTGCCATTGGCATCCAGCAGACAACAATGTGCTTTACTAAGGATTTCAGACAAGACTAAAAACTGTTGTAGCCGTGCCAGAGGGCACTGACTCTCAATGAATCATGCAGTGTGTGTGTGTGTGTGTGTGTGTGAATGTGAGTGGCCACAACAACCCCAGCCAGTGTCCTGTCTTTAACTGTGAAGTATAACTATATAATGAAGTTTCTGTGAGGAGGAGGTTGATGTTGACAGAATTTTCCCATTTTATAAACGATCACAGAGAGACAAATGGATTTTATTATGTTTCTCTTTGAAGATCTATGTGTTTAGCAATCAAAGGTTTGGATGGTTGACCAGTGGCTGGTGAAGCATTGAGAAATCATTGTGATTCTGGTCACCTCAGAGGCATCACAGAGCCATCATGATGTGAAAGAAAGCAATAATAAGCAAGAAACACATGAAGATGAAGATAAAGCCAGTTTCATTTGATATTTCATGGTATGACCTTGTTTCTCAGCAAAGCAAACTGAAGCTTAGAGATGTGAGAAGAAGCAGGGCACTGGGAAATGGAACAATATCCCTCCTCCATTCTTCCCTCCCTAGATGCCTCTCAGTATGACTGGGCCTGCCTGACCTGACCTGAGGCCCCCCTGGGCTCTGCAGTCCATTTGAAGGAGGGAATGTGAGCTGTGGCTGTCTGGCTGTCTGACTGGGTCTGTGAGGCCCGGCCGCTTGGGAGCTCCATTCAGCCTCTTCTGCCCGACACTGAGCCTCTTTGTGCCCCAGAAGCAGGAGGAGGCTGCGGCAACAAATAGCCGCTAAGAGTCAGGGACCTAGCCCAGCACCACAGCCTAGCAGAATATCAATGAGGAGGACAGCAGCTCCATCCGTCATGTGAGATGTACCACCCAGGACCGGGCATCTCTTGTGCTTCACCCACTTCGGGTATTCACTGGTTTGCCACAGCAGGGAGGAGTTGAGGGCTGAAACTGGGGCTGAGGCCACACTTGGGGCACTGCTTACTGTCACAATGGTCATCCCTTGTGGATCCGTCCCTTTCTGTCTTTCAGTGTGTTTCACCACAAAAGCGAGATAAAGAAAACAGATGGGCATGGGTGTACTTGGGTGTGGAGTTACCCTTTCACTGCGTTGTCTGATTCTTTGATGTTTTCTGTTTTTGTCTGTTCTTGTCCACTCTCGATTCAAATGTAGATCCAGAGATAGCTTTATTGTTCATATAGGTCATGGTGTGGATGTGTTTTTGTGTGCAAGTGAGTCTTCTTTGGTTTGTGTCCATGTATGAATGCATGACTCACATTGAGTGGAAAAAACAGCTCTGGTCAGTTTTTCTCTCATTGTTATCCTTCATTTTTCAAACTTACTGAATTTATACAAAATAGTGCAGCCAAAATGGAGAATCTGGGCTTGGCTTAGTTGAAGGGGACTTTGGTTCTGTTGGTAGATACACAACACACATACGCAAGAAAATATGACGACGTACAAAAACTTGAGTTATGAACAATTAGATTTTTTTTCAGTATACCAGTATGACAGTTTTTGAGACTGTAATTTAAGAATATGTTTAAAATATACATTTTTCACTCTGACAGCTGAAGAGCCAGATATTTTCCTCAGAAGAAAGTGTAAATTGGATTAATATTTATCAGGTGGCTAGAAACATGCCTCCAAATGATGATAATGTTGCTCTATATTTGCATGGATGAATGAATAGGCAAGTTTTTGCACACTGTTTGTGTGTTTATCTTAAAAAGCAATAATATGTCAGTGGTGTGTTTACATCTTGTTTCTGCTGATCCCAAGTGGTCAAACAACCAGTTAATGAAGGTTTAATGTAAAAACACAATGGCTGGGTAATATTTAAAATGTTTCAATACTAAGACCAATATAATTGCAAAGAACAGAAGTGACAGTAATGGCCTTATCTCAAGCAGTCATACAAAAATAAAGTAATAAAAATGTGCATTTGTCAAAATTTTTATTTAGAACTGTTTTATACCAAAATTAAACAGGATACCAGCTGCCACCAACACCTTTCTGTTGGTACCAAAACAGTAAAGTGACTCAATCTCTAACCCTGAAAAATACACAGCCAAACCTGGAGGTACTGCATGAGACAAGCCAGTGAAAGAGATTTATGAAAGCAAGGGCAGAGGAGGAGGTCAGGCGAGCGAACATGATGTTACTGCATTACTGCCTCACCACATTAGTACAGTGTTCTTTACACATTCCACCCTGAAACAGGTCATTAGTATTGAGGATACGGAGCCCTCCACCAGCCCGGCCCCTCATCTCGCTGTCTCCATCTCTGCTGTGACCTGAGTGCTGCTTGTGTGTGTGTGTGTGTGTGTGAATGAGGCTTCTCTGTCTCGACTGGCTTGCCCAGCCACCCGTGTCCTCGCTCTGCATTTCCTCCGGTGTTTCACTAAACATGCTTGATTAGGCAAAGTACATTGCCAGCCCTCTAATGGCCTGATGAGCCCTTGAGGAGATTACCATAGACACATCAGCCCTGAGAGGGAGGTGCATGTTCAACCAGTTCCTTACCCCTCCACTAACCACCAGCCACACACACACACACGCATACAGACAAATACAGTCGCCCCTTTAACCAAATTTGGGAGGCAATTGAATTAACATCAGAAATAGAGTTCAGGCTTGAAATAGGCCGGCAGTGAGTGATTCTAGGAAAGGTACTGTATATGATATTATCTTGCTGAGTGCATAATTTGATTACCTTAGTTCAACATTACAGAGGAGCTAAAGAATTCAGGTGTAACCTCATGGAAGTCAGTCTGTTTATTAAAGCCGTCATCCTCCCATTTCTTTACATACTTCATGTCATTCCCATTCCTCCTCTTTCAACAGCTGCACTTTGTCTTCTTCGTCTGTCAGGCCCCTTTTTATTGTTAACAGACTCACACTATCTCTCTGCACGCAAACAGACACACACACATACACACACATGCGCACACACACAGTTGTGTTTGCATGACTTTAGGGGACATTACATGAACCTACATTAATTTCCTCAAGGCTTAACCACCGCCTAACCATAACAATAAACATTACTTGCCTAATCCTAACCCTAACCTCAACCTCACCTTAAAGCAAGTCTTCACCCTAATATTTAATGATTTACACTGTGGGCACGTGCATTTCGTCCCCATAAGGCAGGTCCTCACAATGTTGCTGTGTAAACAGATTTTTGTCCCCGCAACTACAGGAAGACACACACACACACACTATCCATCCATCTCTTTCTTCCTTGCAGCGCTCCCCCCAGCATACACTCTCTACCTAATGTAAGCCTGTGCATTTGTCCTGTTTGTCTCTATTGAAGGTTAGCTGGTTAATGTAATGAGTCGATAACGGATATCAAAGTAATTCCCAAAATCCTGCTTTATTTCACATCAAATCCTTAATGTGTTACAATTTTGTAGACATTTTCAAAGCTTCTCATGCAGGAAATTACTTTCCTTTGTTAAGAAATGATTGGGTTTGGAGGGTTTTTTGTTAAATGTAGCACATATTGCCTCTGCTTCTACACTCACACACACAGACACACACACACACACACACACACACACACACACACACACACACACACACACACACACACTCACACACATCCATCTCCATCTCTACCCTGTACTTATCATCACACACGTGTATGAAATTCCCACCCAGCCCTCGTGACCCAGTCTGTTTTTGTTTTTAATTGATCAGGTTGTGTCTGTGTGTGCGTGTGCATGCGTGTGCGTGTGCGTGTGTGTTAAAGAGACCATGCCTTTGTGTGTTGGGGTTGTTTGTGCCGTGTGGCCCCAGTGATGCCCCCCCCACACCCACCCAGCCAATAACTGCCATCTTGCCCCACAGTGCTCCACTGTACTGTATGTGCTCTGTGCCCCAGAAAGAGTCCAGGTACAGAGGATGACTTGGATGAAATTACCCATCACACTCGGGAGTCACGACATGAAACTGCTTCCTTCCAAGCCAATGTCTGAGAGGAAAAAAAAGCACAAAAACAAGGCGAAAACAAAATCATTTTTGTATAGTTGTAGATGTATTTAGTCAGCACTGATCATTTTTGTCATGTTTGTTATTTCTATAGTTTGTTTCTGTGGTAGATATTTGGTTTGAAATTATATGGAATATTATTGTATATGATTTCAATTTCAATTCTCTGTTGTGCCGGCTTTGATGACGACAATGAAGATGAACCCGATGACTATCATGATTATTATATTGACAGTGACAATGAAGCAGTACTGTGAGCAGCACTTAGGTGTTGTGTCCTGTTTGGATGCTGAATCTGAAAGGAAGTGGATGAAGAGGAGGAGGAGGAAGAAGAAGAATAAATGAACTCATACAGGCTGATTCTACTTTTTCCCAGCAGTAGAGTCTCCTGCTACTGTGAAGGACCCTGCTGTCCTGTGGCTCCTCTGTCAACCCAGGGACCCCGGGACAGGCAACACAGATGACAACACATGTCCCTACTGCGTGTACATAATCCTGACGCTTACATGTAATTTAAGTGCAGTAGCTGCATGACGACACAGCCTCTGTGTGTGTACAGAAGTAGCGACGTGTGAATTTGTACAGTACATGCAAGTGTGTGTGTGCTTGTGTCCGCGAAGAAATCTGTCTGTCGTCACGCAAAGAGCAACACGTGCATGCACCCTCCGACAACTGCACAGTACACACATACACTACACTGACGCACACTGAACACGCACGCACACACTCCAGCAGTTGTTCACCATTCTCCACATTGTCCTGAGCTCTGCCTGTCACTCCGCATGGAGACTTTGCTCTATGTCAGTTTTCTTATTCTAATAAACCGCTCAGACATCATCCTCTCACGTGTCATTACTGACTCACTTTATTTCGTTTATATATAATCTCAGTATGATAAAATACATGCAGCATGATGATTAATGCAGTATGAAATGAATAAATCTGGTGTTACCTACTAGGTTGTTGAGATGTAGAAGTATTCATATTGTTTACTTAGGTAAAAGTAGTGAGAAAATACTTTGTTTGAGATAAAGCAAACTGCATTGAAAACTCTGAGTAAAGAGGTACCAGTAAAAGTATAGCCAAAGTAAAAATAAGTAGCATAATGTAAAGTAGTTCATAATGTTCAGTCCCTGAAGTTACAAAAGATTTTTAAAGATATTTTTCTTCGATACTTTGGACACAAGCACCATTTTCATGTGGTTGGTCGAGGTGGAGCTAATTTCAACTAAACTACAGTTTGGCTCAGTAGCAGTAGAAGATACTGCACGGCCATCTTTTGTACAGGATTGTATATAACTGCACAGGCAGAAGTCTCTCTCATTCAAAAACAAAGTAAAGCAGCACGACTCCACCCTGAGCAGGTGTAATCATCCATATAAGTAACACTTGTGCAGGTGTACAGAGCCTAATATAGAATAATGCAGAATATTTTGGATTGTTTATCACATGTTTCGTATGTAAAATCGAAATAAGTGTCAGATCAGTGCACCGAGCACAGCTCAGAGCTGCACACTGAGCAGGCAGTGTGTGGTAGTGTCATCAGTCTTCATTAGAGGGAGCTATTGTTCCATAAGACACATTATGACTGCTGTAATACACGCCAGGAGGCAGGAACGAGTCTTGTGCAAGTTTAACAAAACAATCATAGAAAATGTGTAAATCAGTGGCAGCAGTTGTCATTTAGCTGTCACTTCACATTCACTGGTGTTGACATTTACATCACCCTCCTTCTTCACAGCCCCACCTCGTCTTCCTCACTATGTTCCTCTCCTCTTCCTCTGCCCCTCATCCCCATCTAGTTCTTCATCTCTCTGGGGAGCCTATCAGGCCATTTCACATCTGTTGAGTGGCAGAGGACCGTGAGGACCTGTCAGGGGCTCTCATTCGTCGATGTTTTATGGGACTGAAATCCTCCACTGCTGCAGTACTCGAGTGATATGAATGGTGGAGAAGGAACAGGGTGTGTGTGATGACTGCGTTTCACCCTTTGTGCAGTTCCACAGGAGCATTTGTGGCGTCCTCTCCCCTGCAGATTTAAGGTGATGGTGTGCACCGGCTTTGAGCTAATTTATGGCTTGTTGACACCCAGCCATGTCCCATCAGATCTGTGAGAAAAAGTACAAGCAAGAATACGTGACACCATGTAGTTCCTCAGCCCCTCTGATTCTCTGCTGCTATCCATCCATCTCTTTCTTCCTTGCAGTGCCCCCCTCCCAACACACACACACACACACACACACTCATTATGATGAATCTGATTAATGAAGAGGCTGAAACAGTGCCAGTGGGTGCTCTCTTTGATTTGACTGCCTACATCGCAGCTGAGCTCCACGTAATGCTATCTGTCATCCATCTCACCATCTCAGTATTTTGAATAATTCGTCTCAAAAGCTAGGTTTTCTTTTTCCACTCTCTATTTAGGTTTTTAACAACTTAGGCAGATTTAAGTGTTACCTAAAACATTTTGTAGGGCTGGTTGTTGTGTGGCATATGTTACTATATTTCAGGACAGTTGTACAAATTAAGGAGTTTTTTCACCCAAAGTTCAATGTTCAAATCACTAACAACACACTTTAACATGATTAACATACAATCACATTTAAAAGTTAGGATTGTCTGACCAGACCACGAACACAAAGGGGGCATAAAAAATGTGCATGGGTAATGTTAGTGTAAACTGAACATTGTTTCTCAGTTAGATCATATATTTAAGGGGTCTGAATGAACCTGATGCAACATTAAACCTGCTTCACAATAACGTTGTGTTGACCTCTTCAGGCTTTTTTTTTTTTTTTGGTAAAGTTGTGCCAGAAAGCCCTAGTCAGTCATGGGATATTAACCATGTTTGACATCTTAGTTTAGCCTGTTAACATGCTAGCACAGGTAGTGAGGTGTTGTGAACGCAACCAGGAAGTCCAACAAGACTCCTCCTAGCCCCGCCCCCTGCTCAGGTGCAGTATAAAAGGCCCCAGCTGACCCATTTTGTCCCTTTTGCTGTTTTCTGAAGGTGGCTGTCCTGCTGTTGGTTTGTTAGGTTTTCCTTTTGTATTTCTGTCCATTTTTCTTTTCTTTTGGATTAGTTTTCATCTGTTTTAGCCTCATCTGTGCTATTTTGATTTCTTTTGAGTGTTTCTGTTTTACTTTGGCCAGATTTTTTCCTGTTGAGTTTATTTGATGGGGTTTTGATTTGCTCATCTGGTCCAGTTCAGTTTGTTTAATTTAAGTATATTTGTTTATTCCTTGATTTGAGTTTGTATACTGATTTTGGGATAATGTTTATCAATTGGGTTGTTGGTTTTGTTGGGTTTTGTCAACCTTTTGTTCTCTTGTTTTCCAGGCAGCTTCTTTGTTTCGTGGGGTTTTTTTTCCCAGAGTGGGCTGGTTGCCATCAGGTGGGAGTCAGGGCACTGTGATGAGGACCTCACATTTGCATGCAGTCAGGCACTGGGGCACTTTTAGTGTGTGCTGTGTTGTAGTGTTACACCCAGGCTAGTGAGGAGGGGTGCTTCCCCCCTGAGGCCCTGGCCCACTGATTTTGGTTTCATTCGATTTTTTATTATTTTTTTATTTTATACTTGTTTTATGTTTGCATTTTTCCTTTTTATCCGCAGCAGTTCCCATCCCCTATTTTTCTAGGTTTAACTTTGATTAATTTTCAGTTTTTCAATAAAATTCATTTACTTTATTGAATCTATTGTCTCTGCCTCCTCAGTCTCAAACATGTGTCCTCTGTAGATTCCTTCTTTATTATACTTTCTTCTAGGTTTTCATATCCTGGGGTGCAAATTCCCAGGTGGCATTGTCGGCTCTTAAATTTATCTGAAAAATCAAAATTAAACACCACTCCCTGCCACACACAAAGTACATTTGAGACTGATGAAACTGTCAGTAGTTGTGGACATTTTTCCCCACATTGTGCTGCTTGATGAAAAGGAAGGAGATTGTCAAATTGATTACTTTTCAGACACTCAAAATCACATCAAAACCAACTTCATTGTGGTAACTGAGAGACCAACATTGCTATCCAAGTGTGGCACCCCCAGCAAAACTAAAAGTACAATTTATATTCCACACACGTTAAAATGTGATTTACGTTTACAGGCCCCCCCATGAATCTTGAAGACCTGTCTCTGGTTTTCACACCAACAGAATATAGATCAGTTAATAAGTCAGCAGAAAGATCTCAACTCATTACTACTAAAAAAAGGTTGATGAAACAATGTGTCAATGTTCAACTTGTCAGTGACTGCTGTGAACATCACCCAGTGACAAAAGAGGCAAAATGAAATGATTTAGGAAAGCACAACTCAGCCTGCATGCCTAAGAGACGTGACATATAGAAACATTCGCTGAGCAAGAGTATGTTGGCCTTGAAAGGTCAACATGTCAACTCTCAGTCTTGTATGTTAAACCGATACATCACATAAGTGTCTTGTCTTGTCTTGGTAATGTGAGACAGTGCACATAAATCAGACAATATAAAGCAATGACAACACAATAACTACACTCACTCCTCAGGCCAAGAGCTATAATTGTATCAGAACAATGTTGAAAAACAAATCTCTTCGTTTTACAGTTCAAATTGAGGCTTGTAACACATGCAGTGTACAGAGGAGTATGTTGTTTTAGAGACCAGTCAGTTTTTACACAAAACTGAGGGAAAAAAATTACAGATGCCTTGTAATAACATTCATGACCACTAGGGGTCGGTATAAGCTGATGGAAAAAAAAACTACTGAGCTGAAGCCTTTCAAATCCATAAGAGAAAATTTAATTATTCTCTTTCTGTCCTTTTGTCTCCACCAGATTTTAATTCCAACTGGCTCCATGACAAACAAATAAAAGCAATTCAAAACACTGCGTATTTTTCAAGATTATTTCAAAATTTAATGCTGAGATGTTTTAAATATTTTATACTGAGTGTCTGGAATGTAATAACCAATTGAGAATTATGTGGGGAAGTAAGAGGGAGAAAAGTACAGCAATAAGAGGGAGGTAATGAAAGAAGAACCATGAGGGATAAAATGTATGAGAAGGGCAGAGATGAAAGGAAAATTGTGTTGACAGACAGGTCCATAAAATCTAATTTTGCAGTTGGAGTGGGAGTAGAGAGCCCCCAGGTGGACACCCTCTATATTGAGAAGCAGGAAGGCGAATGTGTGGAGCTACTTACTCGTTATTGCTTAAATTAAAGAGGAGTGACTGATTTTATGTGGGCTGGAGCAGAGGCATAAAGCAGACATAAAGACATGTTGTGCTTTATGACTGAAAACACTTACACCAGTCAGTTTTGATTGAGTTTTGAAGACATAACATAGCTGGTGGTATGTTATCTGAACATGTGTTGAAGTTATGAGAACAAGAACTCCCCATGTAATTAGTTATTCTGATTTACATCTAACATACAGCTGGAAGAGAACTGAGTGCTAAAGGACAGTTACACTGTGTTTTGGAGGGATGTCTCTGGAAGTAGATTCTGAAGGTCCAGTGTCATCTTCTTCTTCTATTCCTTTACGTGTTGATCAGTGCCAACTCCATAGTCTTGTAGATTTTCTCACCAACAACCAACAACCTTGCATTTAGAAGCACAAGAGATAAGTAGGCCAGCTCAGTTCACTGCAGTAAGATAAGCTCTGTTGTCACCCTCAGCTGACCACATATTTTATTCACTTTAGCACAGCTACTCAGCTATGTACGAACACAGAACGCTGTGAAAGCTCTGCAGTGTGGCTGGTGCTCCTAGAAAGTCTGGCAGAATTTCCTTAACATCCCTACATTTCATAATCCAAACACAACTTTATTTTACCTGATTTCTAACGGGAGTTTTGATCACCTATACATTGTGAACAATAACCCCGGCAGACATACATGATGTGCACATCTGTGAGTCACAGAGAGCACTTAGACCTAATTACAGTAAGCAGCATATGTGGCTGTGTAGGCGTAATTGGAAAATCAGCAGGATAGGCAAGGAAATGTAAAGACTTAATTGGCGAGTCAGCAGGGTGTACGGCTCCACCCTGTGCAAACAGTGCAGACATGACATAACAAACAACACAATGAACACAAATACCACTGAGGTCTGGATTATTTGTTTTTGTTCCCACAGTTCCTCACTTCACTGCAAAGACATGCGTGAAAAAATATGTTTTATATCATGTGAGCGAGCTGTAAGTAAAACTTATCCATTTATCCATGACGGTGTGTAATGCCTCAAACTTTCTGCCATCAATGTTCAGCCACATCATACCTCCCAAGACTCACTACATAAGCCTACAGAGATCGTAGTTCCCCATTTCATGCAGAGATGGTTCATTCCTGTTTGTTCATCTCTTTATCCTCCATCTAGAACTTTCAGCAAACTTTTTTTTTTAACCCAGTACATTGATTTGTAGCCAAATACCTGCAGAACTAATGACATTCCTGTCAGCCTCAGCTGTACTTTGCGTTTCGCGTTAATTGGTGAACGTTAGTGTGCTATACTGGCTAAAGATCAACATGTTAGCGTTGTCACTCTGAGCGTGTTAGCATGCTGACATTACAGCATCACAGGGCTGCTAGCATGGCTGTAGCCTCATGTTTCTTTACAGCTGATGCCTAAATCTGGCATTTTAAACAGCTTTCACTGCAAATGTCCTTCATGATTGATGTTATCTGCAACCGGTGATATAATACATTCAGTGACACCAACATCTGAAAGATCAGTTACCCATTTCATAATTTATCTGCAGGAAATAATATCAGATGTAAATTAAGATGCTGATTACTAGACTGCTGTCCAGACTATGGTCCATTAAATCTGATACAGAACAGGAAAGACAGATTTCTGTTGTTTCATGAGCTACTGGTAAGAAACACCATCATGCATCTGTTATGCACTCTCTCTATTGCTATACTGAAATATGATGCCAGAGACTCTTGTTTGACAGAAAATGTGTCACAGTATGACAAAGGCCATTTGTTCTGCAGTCTGATTATGATTTAAACAGAGTTTGCAACAAAAAAAAATCTTGATATTTTTTGCTATGTGTTTATCATGAGTGGCATGGTGGTGCAGTGGTTAGTGCTTAGATAGTTTGTGGATCAAATGTGTGCATGTGTGGTTTGCTTGTCTTTATATGTCAGCCCTGTGATGACCTGGCGACTTGTTGCTCACAGTCAGCTGGGACAGGCTCCAGTCCCCCCGGTGACCCTCCACAGGATAAGCAGTGATAGATAATGGCTAATAATTATTATTATTATCTATCGGACAAGACAGATTTTGTCATTGTCATTTTTTCATTAACTGCTATAATTCAGTCATTCAGTCCCAGTGCTTATCAAACTTCCATATGTGGGGCAATGGTTTTCAAAGCATGAATTCAGGGTTTTTCTTTGTTACATGAGCTTCCTGTGTGACATGACTACTCATAATAAGACATAAATGACGATCAATTTGTAGATGTTAGAGTTCAGTGGGGCAGTAGAGCAGAATATTGTTTTATCTGTGTGTTCTTTTTGTACATCTATACCCTCTTCAATGCAACCTTCATTTTAGCCTCAATCTCTTTCCCAATTTTCTACTAAATTGTCCTCATTTTTGTTTGCTCCTGCACACAAAGATGTTTACCTTCTTTGTGTGATGGCAAGATTACCTCTGCCATTGTCCAGCTGAGCGGGCTAGTGAGGCAACTAGGTGTCTCCATGGAAACCTGGTTCAGGGGTCAGTATATTGCAGATGCACTTTGTCGAGATGTAAAAATGCTGTCAATTGATGCATCGTGACTAGACTTTGACTGAATCCCAGGTGTTCATGCTGCATTGTTTCCTCTTTGTGTTAAACATATTGACGTGTTTGTCCACACATCCTGTCTCTGTCCTTTGTTCTCTTCTCTCTGTATGTCTGTTCTTTCATTAGATTCAGTTTCATGTGTTGCACCTTATTTCTCCCACCTTATTTGCTTTCATTTATTTATTATTATCAAATATTTATTATTTAATTTTATTCGGTTTTGGATTTTTACTTTCCTAGTTCTGTGTCTTATTGTTATGCACTTTTAGACTCCATTTGTTGTTGTTAAATGTGTCAAGATATTGTAGATGTGTTTCTAATTTCATTTGCCTACATACATAGATGCACCCTGAAACAAATCACATGTGTTGCTGTGTGCATTCAGTCCGAGGTTCGTGGATGAGTGTGTGTGCTGGGGCCGTAAGTTTGTTCCCGATGCTGGTGATTAGCTGTTCTACTGATGTGCTGTAACACAACGCGGGTGAGATTAATTGAAAACAGAGCCATTATAGATCATTCACCGTGATATGTCTTATCTTGTCTCTTGTCTTACCACAGTCCACTGACCACAGCAAGGCTGAAAGTGAGACTGACAGGACCGACACACTCCACTTTCTGTTTCTGACCAGGCCGGCTCAGCTTCATCGCTCGCCAAATTCTAGCAACCATTTTTAGATCACCATTTCTTTAAGAGCAGGTATACTGTGAGGTTTTGACTTTTTTAACGCTTTAATAAATAAGGTATAAGTTGTAGCATCACAGTAATTTGTTGCTTTTACAAAACCATCTTCTGGATGAATGTAATGTGGGATATTTCACATTGTATTTTAACCCGTATGTAACAGCCTGCGTTTTGATGCAGAGAAATTATATGGCTGTTAAGGACTTAACATCTATGTTCTGTGTATAGCCAGACACTGAATATCTGTGAGCAAAGATACAGTAACTCTTTGAGTCTATATGAGGAGATCTGGACTTGAGTTTTAAAGAAATGGTTAAGCATTGCCTTTTATCACTTTTTGAGAAGAATTATATGAGAAAATGTATATCACGCAGATGTGTTTTCGCAGGGTTGAATTATTTTATGGATTATTGCCTAAATATAGACTAGCTGTTTCCCCTTGTTTCCCCCTGTTTCCAGTCCTTGGATGCTGGTGGTGGCTACAGATTTACCATTCAGACAGGAGAGTGGTAAGAAAACAAATGATTGAATTTCCCAAAGTGTCAAAGATTGCTTTAAGGTTAGGGGTAGATTTTGAATAAGGTTGGTATTTAGGTTCATATTAGGCACATATAGGCAAATCCACTCCATGCTAGAGGCATGACCTATTGGCCATGACATACTGAAAGGAGCCACAACATAAAAAGGTTGAGAACCACAAAGGGAACTCAATATGTCCTCATGAGCACAGTAATACAAACCTATGTGTATGAGCCCATCTGTGTTTACACCCACTTTCAATAAGTGTGTAGTACCCTAGTTGTACATGTGCATATGTGTAAAATATGTGGGTACAACTTGTTATCATGTGTCATCACCATCCTATTTACTCCATTCATCACCGTTCTGCCATACAATCAACAGGATGGGAAAGATCATAACCTTGCATCGTGTGTAAGATGAAGCGAGTATAGACCTCAGACTGACACAAAACAGGTATGAGCAGATCCTCCCTCTCTTTGTGTGCATGCGGCTTTGTATACACACAATGCATGTTTCAAACCCCAATGTGTATTTCCTTACCTCAGAGCATGAAAAGGTGGTGTAAAACCAAAACCTATTTGAGTGCATTCATAGATGAGTTTTTAAATCAGATAAAGAAAATAGGACCAACGTAACACCTACCATCTAAAAATCCACAATGCTGAAAGTTCTGTTCCCGACAGAATATTAAGAATATGATAATTGCAGATTTAACGTAAGATCTGTTGTAGATGTATTTAATTTTCTTCATTATAGCCACCAGAGATTTGATTAGCTCCAGGTGTCATTTTACTGTTCTTCCCTGATTACCTCTGTTCACGCACATCCAGTCAAATCAGATGAATATCCATAACATCGCCTCATTTCAGCAGCTTTTATTCTTTTTCCTGCTACCACACCCACGCTGTACTGGAACAATTGGTCCCCATGACCAAAGATTAGCAGCTATGTGTGTTTGTATGCATGTGTGGGTGTGCATTTCTCCCTAGAACTTTGTGTTCAGTGATATAAGACCCTATTCTCTCTATTCTCAGTGAATGAAGCATTTCATCATCCCTTACATCTGTGATGGTCGTCAAGTCAAACAAAAGAAAGTGTTACCCAACAAGCATTTATAATTCATTCCTGTACAGTGCCTGTAAAAAGTGTTCGGCGCCTTGGATGTTTTCCCCTTTCACTGCTTTTAGAAATGTAAACATAGTCAATATATATTTACATATTAAAAAAAAACCAAAAAAATGTCAGTGTGAAAACAGATCTCTACAAAGTAAAGTAAATTAATACAAATAAGTGATTGCATAAATATTCACCCTTCAAGTCAGTATTTAGTGGATGAACCTTTGTCACCAAATACAATCACAGCACTGAGTGTCTGTGTGCACAGGTCTCAGTCTGGCTTGCACATCTGGACACTGTAATTTTACTCCATTCTTCTTCACAAAACCACCCAGCTCTGTCAGGTTGCACAGGGATTGGGAGTGAACAGCCCTTTTCAAATCAAACCACAAAATCTCTATTAGATTGAGGTCTGGGCTTTGACTCGGCCACTCCAGAACATTCACCTTGTTGTCTCTAAACCATTTCTGTGTAGCTTTCGCTGTATGCTCATCTTGCTAGAAAATAAACCCTCTCCCAAGTTGTATTCTCTTGCAGACTGAGTCAGATTGTCCTTCAGGATTTACCTATGTTGCTGCATTCACTTTACCCTCTGCCTTTACAAGCCTGCCAGGGCCTGCTTGCTGAGCTGCGTCCCCACAGCATGATGCTGCCACCACCATGTTCCACAGTGGAGACGGTGTGTTTGTGATGATGTGCAGTG